>NC_080706.1:10225000-10825000 GCF_943734765.1 Anopheles ziemanni
ACACACCTTTCGCCGTCACGGTGAGGTAGCTTCGAGCCCACTCGGGTAGGCCTCGAAACGGGTCCCGACGAGGTGATTTGAGGGTAAAACTTTTCCGCTTAAGGTTAACGGCTAAATTCATCGTTTGCATAGAATGAGAAATCACGCACCATTGCTCGGACCCTTCGGCCACACAATAAATAGCTGGTTTTTTTTCTCTGCCCCACCACCATCGGCTCGGACGCTCAGGCTCAAACAATATTACACAGAACAAATACAAACATCCCCACGGCATACTTCACGGCGGGTTGGAAAAAAGCTGTTAGTGTTGGAATGGAGTCCGGTGCGCGCCGGTGGGATTGTGAACGATGGAAGGGAGGTAAGAATTGACGTGGGCGTCGGCACGGCGAAAAACAATGAAACACAATTTAATTTATGCATCACTAAAAATAATGGGCCACCCTTTCTGCCAAGGGTGGGAAATGGGGAAATGGGAAGTTCATGAGGTATGGTGGTTGACGTCGCGGTGAGATTGGAGGGTTTTTACTCGGGGCAGGAAAACAACAAAAAAAAAAGGGCAAAACATTACAAAATAACAACACAAAGTACAAAACGCCCACACAAACACCGTACCGGGAAGAGCAAAAAACCAAACCCCCGAGGAGTAATGGGACGAAAATGAGCGGAAATGACATTCAAACTTACGCTGGAAGCTCCCCGACTGCCGCTCCGCTGTTTGTTTGGTAGCAGAATTTTGGGTTGTTGGGTTTGATTTGAATGGTGGTTCGTTTTTTTCCGCGGTTGGTAACATTTCGAAAACGATGAGAACGCCATGATGGTTGATGTGAAAGATTTTCAAAAAAAAAAACAAAAAAAAAAACAGCAACGAGAACGAGAAAAAGAGAAAATGAGTGAAATGGTACGATCCCGGTGGATTAGATGTGGGACCAGGTGTCACGTTTTTTGTTTTGTTTTGGGTAAAGTCAACGGCATCTAATGGCTTTCAAACTAGCTACCTTGAGCTCATCCTTCGCTGACATTTTTTAATTTACATTTAATGTTCACTTTGCCTTTGCGGACCGACGAGAAGACGGTTGACGGAGAAGGCAAATATTTTCATCATTAAAAGCAGAACGGTTTCGTCCTGCTCGCGTCATTTACACGATCCTTATCGTTTAATGATTTCCTTAAGGCCATAAACGCTATGTCTTGGTTTGTTTTATTCTATGCACACAGTAAATAACTGGGAATTGTGAAATTTTTATACATTTTTGAGAACTTTCGAGATAATAATATCCGTTTTCAAATTAAACTGTATTAAAGTTGGTTTTAAAAAAATGAATTATTGTAGAAAATATTGTGTGAAGGCTTTTTTATATTTTACATAAGTTTAATAATAGAGAAACAGATCAACTGACAAAGTTAAGTTACGCCAGCTAATTATCATGTTCTACAATACTTTTATTTTACTTTATTTATTTAGAGCAAATACACGAGAACATTATAAGTTCCATCATACGCTTCGAGTTCGATCGGGAAATGGATAAAAAAGGATTAAACCACAAAATGACAACGATGACATATTGAACCTGCTTATATATGGTCACACCTTTCATGCTGAGCTGGTGTTGGAAGTTTCAACGTTCTGCTTTGTAGTGCATAATTAAAATCGATCGTCGACATAGTTGTTTTAACACGACGTACATCGCGACTAGCGAAACTTGCGCGGGGCAAAGGGAAAAAGGAGGGACTTGTATTACTCACTCAGGTGGCGTTCCACGCAATGTGAACGACGTAAACGACACGTCGACGCGCTGCCCAGGACCTGCTAAGAAGATGTAGAGACACTGTCGCGAGTGATTGCTCGGGTTGGTGAGCATGGGGGCGCTGAACGTTCCGTTGGAGGGCCCGCCAGCCCGGGACACGAACGTCTGGTCACACTCTGTCGGCGACGAAAAATACGGGACGGAGAGAAAGAGAGAAAGAGAGAGAGAGAAGGAGAAAAAAGAAAATAGAAAAATAGACAGGAAAAACATACGAGACACTTTACTTTGGACGCCTTTCTCGGTGCGAAAGTGAGGCTCGCCGGAAACCCAAAGTGCCACGATTGATATACGTATGTGGCCTGTACGGCAAACAACAACGCGCTGGAACGCAAAAGAAAATCAAACAACAGCGACAACAACAACGAAAAAGAAAAATGAAACCCAACAACAGATAGCAAATCCATCAGAGCCCATCGATTACGAGTAACTGCATTAACCGGGGGCTTTTAAAAGCCCCCACACTTACTGCGAGTGGCCACCCGCCAGAGTGTTTTTGACTGAGGGTGGTCTTTTTTATGAGCCCCAAAATGTACTGAACTCCTAGATGCACACTACTACCGCGTGGGGAATGAATGAAAGCACGATACATTTACTACTTTAAGGCGAACGCATGGCGTGCCGGAGGCTGCATTTGTGCACTTTTGCGCCGAGCCGGAACTGAACGGGAAGTGTATGGAAAATGGTTTGACGGGAACGAGTCGCTTGTCGCCCTTGTTCGTCGCCTCCCAGCATCCCAAATATCGCCACCTTTCCTTTCTCACCGATCCCACCCGTCCCGTTGGTTTTATCGAGCGCATGTGACGTGCAATTGAACTTGATGTGAGGTGATTGAAAACGTGCTAATAAGCGATTTCCCGTAGCGTGCACTGCACGGGAGAAAACGTGTTATGAAAGCTCTTGCACATGTGGCGATAGGAACAGCTCACCCTCTTCTCCTCCGGCTGGATCGAATCGCAAAAGGTGTTTCTTCTCTTCAGTTGGACACTCTTGGTGGGAAGCTTTGAAACCCCACCCAAACAACACATGGCCCATACAAGGCTGCCCACTGCGTGTGGCAAAGCGCTCTAACGTGACTAGCCTACACGACAACAACACTACGGCATACGACAAACGATATGGTTATGAAGTACTACTGGAAAAACAAACCAAACTAACGCGACAAATATGGCACACATAAAGGGTGTAATTTGGAGGGTCCAAGTTTAGGGATTTTATTGATGGTTTCAAAGAACTAAAAGCAATATTACAGAATACAATTACGCAGCTCTGAATCGGATGAATGTATAAAAAATATTAAAAAAAATATGACTTGTGATACTTAGGTTTCAGACACTGAAAATATATTTAATTGAGAGGAAAACAAGAGCATCAAAGATGCGCATAAGAAATGTCTTGCGAAAAACAATCTAGCAACGGTATCTGTGTGTGTCTGTGTGGGTGTTTTGTGGGGAGAGTGATCAAATAAGAAACATTTTCCAGCAGTTATATTATGCTGATTTGTTGTCCATCGCGTTTTTCAATCTTCGCACACACAGACAAACACACATGAATGTACAAAATAATTGCAACATTGAATAGTGGAGTGAGCAAAAAGGGCAAACGGCGAAAGGGCTGACGCACGTGTGAACAACAACCGTGTTTAGAGGAACAAAACAAGGGGCAAACGAAAAGCTAGCTCCAGCTTGCTGAAGAACAAAACAACACACTTGGTAAGAACGAATAACAACAACAACAAGAACGACAACAACGTGGGAAGAAGAAACAGATAGAGTTAGAAAGAGCAATAGAGCAACATTGTGACGAGATAGTGAGAGAGAAGGTGGCAAGAAGGTGAGTGAGGACGAAAACCAATCAAACAAAACCCGAAAACGAAGAACGCAAGAAGGAAAAACAGAAACGCAAGAGTGAGTATAGTGAAACAAACATACTTGGCGCCTTCGTGGGCCGCGACAGAGGCTCCAAATACTGCACCATCGAGATGCGCGACCGCGATGCGTCCGTGTACGCGCTTGCCGCGACCCGCCTCGTGTCCTCTACGGCACCGTCGGATGCCACTGGTGGTGGTGGGGGTGGTTAGAGGGGTGCGTTTGGGGTGAGGGAGGGAATCACAGGTGACAGGGTGGAAGGCGGTGGAAGAAGAGTGGAATGAAGAGCTTCGTTTTAGTGACACATGTGTGAGGAATCGTTGTGTAAGTGAGTGCGTTATTCTTCGTGGAAAATTCGTGAATCGTGCGGAAATTTAGTGTGCAGAAGAGGTGGAGAAAACGGGAAAACCGAAGGTGAACAATGAACCGAAGAAAAAGGAAAGAAAAGGAAGTCCTAAGAAGACGAGCTAACGCTAAGAATGATAAAATCCTTCTAGGTGATTTTCGATTTACAACCCCGACGAACGGAGGAAGATTTATCTGCTTGCTTGATTTATGCTCGCAACAATTTTGACCACGCCGTGTCCGTTGGGGAAAACCACGGCGTTTACACCTCCCGCGGGACGAGGAATGTCATCGCGAACGCTTCCACGTGCCGGCGGTCCGGCAGGGCCTGGCCGAGGCACTCCAGCAGCAGCGGCTCGGCGAGCACGCTCTGGCGGTAGTCTTCGAACGAGATCGCCCCGTCCCGGTCCAGATCGAGCCGGGTCGTGACGATGTCCACCAGGTCCTTGACGGCCTCCTCGACGCCCTCCTCCTGCCGCACGCAGTCCCGCAGCAGCACCATCAGCTGGTCCCGCCGGATCAGCCCGTCCCGCTGGGTGTCGTAAACGGCGTAGCAATGGCGGACGCGCTCCTCCAGCGATCCGCGCACGAACAGCGCCACCAGGCGGGCCCAGGTCTCCGGCGTGACGTGAGCGCTGGTGCCCCCGTCGAGGGCGGCGTGGATGCGGCGCACAGCCACCGTGTCGGTGATGCCGAACGCCGTGTCGAGCACGGTGGTGAGCTGCTGGCGCGAGACCAGTCCGCCCGCTCCGTCCGGGTCGGCTTTCAGGAGCTTGTAGTAGAGCAGCAGCACTAGCTCGAGCTCGCGGTGAGTGAAGCGCGCCAGGGATCCACCGGACCGAGCCAACCGCTTCACCAGTCCACCCACCTTGCTAAGGAACCGGGCCTCTTCCGCGCTGTCCAGCGTTGCGTCGAGGTTCATCGTTAGACACGCTCGGGCTTCGCTTTCGTCAAGTGGTTTTTCAATCTCGTCACAGCCTGCTGCGTTATTTACGTGCTGTAAGCAGCACAAGCAAATTGAGCGGCCTACTCAGCAAGAAAAAATCATGGAGCTCGCTCACATTACTATTACATCAACATCAACGAGCGGTTTTATTTAATACGGAAAACGTATTGGAGACAAGTAATACAAAACTCTTTTCAGCAATGACAACACTTGAATATCCTATCCATGCTCTCTGTACAGATGAAAACAGATTATAAGCGTGTTGTCCTTTTACGCAAACTGTTACAATATGTTTTTGTTTGGTTAATATATTGTTCTGGTGAAATCCGAATTTCATGATCTGTCTCGAAATATTTAGTCAAACTACATAGTTTTTTCGAGACTTAGTAATAAATCTACATGCGTTCCATTAATTTGAACTCTATAAATAGTGTTTAAAAACTCATAAAACCACCTCTAAGGTTCTCTATTGGGGGTGAAAACTAATAAGCATACTCATTTATCATTTCCAGCATCTCACACTTTTGATAAACGTGGTAAACTCCCCAGTTTTTCCTCGCATTGCTTTAAAGACCGCTGAAAGCCGCGGAAAAGTTGAACTTTGTTGGCCGTCGTAAAAAGTGTTTTCAACAAAACTGTCTCAGGTGCTGGAAGGAAATGCTTGCAGGAGCAATTATGCCTGTGTTCAAAGAAGAACGACGCTCGCCCTAGGTCGTGATGAAACTTTTCCGAGATGAAAAGGAATGAAAATCGGCACAACCTTCACACAGGTTTTCGTGCCGACGAGTGGTTTCGTTGATTGAGAGAGAGAGAGAGCGAGAAAAAGGGACTTAAATTGTGTGTGCTTTTTTATGGTGCAATTGATATTAATTTCGCTACCGACGAGTGGCCTCCCAACGGTGGTGACGTTTTCCCTACGAATACTGGAAACTTTTCCCACCATATCGACAGGCGGGCGCGTCGAAGGGCGGGTAGCCATTTTCAGCGAACTTCATCGGGGGCACCTGCTGCTTTTTGGAAAATTGAATTAACCTCACGTAATATCGTTCGGGCTAGGGAAATTTTGGAGTGCCTCTGTCTAGGTGTGTGTGTGTGTTTTTTTACTTCTCTAACATCCTTGGGCCGGTGGAAACCGGAACCGTCCGTTGTGGGTTTTCATTCGGGAGGGTATTTTTCGTGCCACCCCTACTCAATGACCTCTTGACCGTCGGGACGAGTCCATTGCATTTCCATAATTACGATACCGTTTTCCCAATTTTCATCAAATCATCCCCCCATCCTACTGGATGGAAAAATGGGAAGCGGGTAATTCAATTCCAAATTCTACCGAAGCCTTGTCACTTTTAGCTCGGGCCAACGCAAGCGGGAATGGTTGAAAATAAGTTTCGGGGATTTTCCACCAAGCACACGGACAGTAGCCATTTTAATATTCAACCAGCTATCCAGGACCCACTGGCCAGCTGCGCTTGCATGTGTGAGTATGTTTTTTCTCCGAACAGCACGAATGGAAAAGGCATCGGTAATAGACTTCTAATTGGAAATCCATAACGCCACCAAAGCTAGGGTTTTCCCCAGTCCGGGGGCGGGAAAATCCCTTCCCTAAAGTCGAGTGGCGAAAATGCAAATGATGTCCCAACTTTTCTGAACCTTATTCGCCCGCTGCCTTGTATTTCCGCGTGAGGTGGATTCCCGGTGATGGATGAAGGTTAATCATTTAAGCTGCTCCCCGTTTCCGGTGGTTTTCCATCGCACTTCCGCGGGAACGGAACGAAGGGTGTTTTGTGTTTTGTTTGTTCGAAAGGATGAAATGCTCGCACACCCAACACAAACAACGGGCCACCCTCTGCCGCCGAGGGTGGAAAACTCCCTGGGAAAGTACGGAAGGCCATAATAATGAAACCATAATGCGTCCTCTCGCGCCGAACCAGTGGCTTCGCCCGTAAATCACTTAATCCACACGTAATCCCGAATGTTCGCCAGCGATTGCCGGGATATTTATCATAATTCACACACTCCGGTGCCCAAAAACACGAAACAAAAAAAACCCGCACCAGCACACAAAGCATTCACACGATGGCATCGGATTGCATCGGGAACAGGAGGAGGAGAAGGAGGAAAAGTCTCTTCAGTAGGGCCCAAAAACCCTGCCAACAGAGCCAACGATGGAGCTAATGAATGGGGGAGGAGGTGGAGCTGAGCTTTGGGGTGTTTTTTGTTTTCATTTAGGTTCGCCTTCAGATGAAGTGAATCCGTTAAGCGTATGCAGCGACCCGATTTCGTGGGAAAATGGGAAAGGACGGGGGAGTTGTGGGATGGGGGATGGGGGATGGGGTCATAATCTTCGTTTGTTTTTTGCTCGTGCTGGCTTTTGGCTTGCGTCCAGAAAATTAGGCCACAACAGCAGAGTGTTTCCCTTTTTCCCGGGTACGCCTGAAAATGATGGGAGCGAATTTAATTATCATCCATTGGAAAGACGACAAAAAAAAGCCGGCGCTTTCCCGGCTGCTGCTGTAAGTCATAGTCCCGGCAGCTAATAGCTAGAGGAAACTGTGCTTCACACACAACCACCCACCCTACACACACGTACAGCTCCCCATCGATGGAGAGTAAAACTCCCACCTGGTCGTTCGTGGAAAGCGTTTATGCGCGTCGAAATAAAAGGTGCTTTCCCAGCGGGCAGTTGGTGGGAAAAGTTTTCCACGCACGAACTTCGCCCCATCCGGGCCCCATTTGTTTTTACTATCGCTCACTTTCCGCAGTCACAGTGCGCCGGAACAATTTATGATGGAACTTAAATTGCCCTTTCCGGCGAGCGCCAGCCAGGAAGTGTTCGCCTTCTGGCCCTGATTGTCGGTACTCTTCAAACCGCCCCACGCCTCCACGCGCCTCCCGTCCATCGCGGCCCATCGAGCATGTATGTTTTCCGCCGGGATGAGTGTGTGCGGGATGATTATTCAGTGACAATCAAACTCCTCCACTCCGCCACCGTTGTGAAAGCCCTCTGGCGAAAGTTTCATGGGTGGAAAATTTTGTGTCGGAATCGGGATGTTATTTATATTCAAATTAGATAACACACTCACACGTACCCTGCCAGTGTGTGTGTGTGTGTGTGCGTGTTTGTGTGGAGGTGTTTGGTTTTTCTTTCTTTGGAACCTCCACTCTAACACGAGAGAATCTCGTACGCCGTAAGGGGAAAGCGATGGCTAGGGTGTGAGACATTTTTCTTGCCCGCTTCTTTGTTGCACGCCCCGGAGCTTCCGCAGACATGTCAACAAGGTGACGGTTGAATGTGTGATCGAGGGTGGATCTCCCGGCAGATGTTGCACACCCGTGATTGGTGGTGCGATATTTCACAACTGTCTCGGCAAAAGCAAAAGACGTGTAGGACGAGCCAAACGCGAGCAAATTGTTATTCCCATTTCGGGGTTTCTTTTCCGCGCTTCATCCTTGGGGCGAGATGCTTTCGGTACCGGAACGAACCCGGCAAAAGAAAGTAGCTACCGAAGAAAAAACAAACACCCATTGAAATCCAATCCCAAGCAGACGCTCTAAATATTCCTTTCTCTTTCTATCTTGCTTGGCATGTTGAGGGAATATTCGAAATGAAAAATGATACCCAGCTACCGACGAAACGCAAAAAAAGGCGCCACTACCCGAGTTAATTGGGGGTTTGCTTCAAACGGCCTCCCACTCGAAGATGCAATTAAAATCGCATTTGAAACTATTTTAATTACCACCCACTGGGAGACCCAGCGAGCTGTCGAGCTGTTGTAATTGGTGGTCGAAAACTCGTGCGAATGTTACTGTGTTTTGACTACGGATCACGACGTTACGTTAGGAATTTTCCATGAACTCTTACAGTGCAACCGATCGGAAAAGTGGTCAGAATATGCAGCACAAATCGTCCCACGCCGATCGGAACGGTTTTATCGAGTGCTAAATGTCCGTTACCCCCCCCCTCCCAAAGCCAAGCGCATTCCACTTGGTGAGTTTTCCCGAAAGTGAACAATTTCAAAAACGCCCGCCCGCCAGCAAAACTAGCGCTCGACTTTTTTGACGGCAAGTTTCGTGGTGGTGGTGGTGGTGACCTCGGGGAAAGTATAATAATTTTACGATACCGATGCTCGGAGCGCCGGGGTTTATTAATAATCTTAAACCGACCGACCTGGCTGGCGTTGGCATCTGGCATGCAGAAGTAATTAAAACCGGAAGATTTCCCCCCACCCCGTTCACAAGAACATGCTTGTAACGAAAGAAAGTTTGTAGAAAAATTAGGAAAATCTTGCTGATGTTACGAACGAATTACAGTGACTTTTGCGAATTGCGTCGATACCGATGGAGGCGAATGGAGCCAATTAAAGTTCTACCAACAACTCTCGACTAATATCCTAGCTTGTCTAACACATGCAAATTAGTTGAAAACAACTTTCCCCATGGGGAGCATGGAGATGGTTGCGAATCGTTTAAATAATTTAAATTCAATCAACATTGCTCCCCCGTTCGGGGATTGAACGACACATCGTTCGAAAAGTGGGTCAAATTAGGCATCCCAAACTCTCCCCGGGCCGAGCTTCATTATTTACTTTCGCCTCCACGGAGTCATCACTGACCGACTCCCAAAGTGTGATACAAACGAACCGAGGTCTGGTGAATAATTAATGCTAATCAATCGAAAACTGACAATGTCACGAGTCAAGCTTGCGGGGCTTTTCGAGACCAGCTTCTCGGAGACTCGCTGGAAAAACGCCATGAAAGGTCATGCGTGATGTGGGTCACTTCACCTCTAGCAGGTGAAAATTAAAGTTCCCTCAAGTCACCATTTGCACACGCATTCTTCCTTCTTCCCCGCCTGCTAATCGAGCATCGAAAGATTGGTTGGTCACGTGGAAAATTGAACCGGAACGGCCCACGAACCACAGTTGATTGAAATGATGGTAATTTTTTCACACCATTATGACAGGTGTTTATTCACCATGATGGATGTATTGCATTTCGCGCCGATAGAGCACAGATTGTGGGACAAAATAAATACCACAAGCAAGTAGGGGGACACATTTCGGTGATGGATGGCATGGTTTTGGTTTGCAAAGTCACAGCCCGGTGAGCAAATGGCATTAATTTTATAGAAATAAAACACCGACGACTGTTTAAAGCCACAGTGTACCTGTGCCACGAAGGGTGGAAGCGGAAAAAAACCCACCAAATATTTTTGCTTCCTGCTGTAGGGAAAACAGAACATTGTGCACCCCAACCATGTACCACATTCATCATGGAAAACGTGATTTGTGGATGTAAATGTTTCACGGAAATAACAAAACTAGGACCGAAAAAGTATGCTGCAGAAAGAAACAAGTCAACGAATTGTTTTACACTTCATTCGTGAAAAGCCCGTCCTGTCAGGTCCTGCCGGGTGAAGCAACGGTCGGTCGACCTTTGCCAGCGGGAAAAAAACCCGCCAGGGACGCGCTGCCTGTGCGCGAAAAGCGGTTGCCTTCGGGGTCCGTTTTTGGACCCGCGTGTACCCGAAAAACCGACCGGAAGTATGCTGGGGAGAGTTTCAGCCCACGGAATAAAAATGTACGCACGCATTCCACATGCAAGCTGTTTGTTATGTTGTGGAAACGAACAACAAATAAAACATCATCCAGCCAGCACCCGCTGGCAGTAAAATATTTCAATAAACAAATTTCCCGTACCCTAAAACGACCCTAGCAAGTGTTTTATTTTATTCTGTTTTTGTTTCTATTCACGGAGTTTGCGAGAGAAATACAGGCATACTGTACTTAGAAGTTGCCTTGGCACTGCACGAAACAATTGCCGGTTTGGGGGGGAGAGCGCTCCGCGGTCCTGTAGTGAGTAAAAAAAGCACAAAAACCCGAGAGTAGATGTTGAAAACCAAACCAACATCAAAACAACGTCCCATGGAGCGGTGCGCACAGCCGGTGGAAGCGGAAGATTTATTTGTGGCAAAAGGTCGGCAATAATGGCGAATCCTTCACGGAACACGTCCACATGAACATGTTCACACACAACGTTGATATGCGGTTGTAAAAGCGTATGTGTTTCAAACATACACGTGAATAGCATTTGTTTGTGGATGCTAATATGCTTTACGAGATTCCCACATTTTCACTTTCTTTTTCTAAAGCTATGGAAGCTTTTCTAAAGTACGGAAACATGTTTTTCGATGTACCACTGTCTGTGTGCCGTATTTTAGATGACGTCCCTTACTTGAAATGTCGAAAGAAAGAAAAATGAAACATGAAACCGACCATTCAATCAAATCAAAATACAAAACTAAAAACCATTGCGACAAGACAAGACAAAACGCTGATAAAATGGAACGATGCGAGCAGTTCATCCAAATGCGGAGTGATGCGTAGAGTTTCTAATACACTACTCGTTCGTGTACTGCAAAACACGACGTCCGGGGTATGTGTGTTTGGTTGGGTTTTCCACGGTTTTTCTTCCGACCCGCGACTTACCTGAAATGACAGAAAAGAAAGTGAGAAAGTAAAGCCATTAATAAAATTGCGACCTCCAAAGTCGGATCCGCGCCCCGCAAGGGCACAATCGGAAACAATCGACGAACGCGATGGAACCTCGTTGATCGGTCGATGGAAAATGAAATGAAAAATACCACGGCGGTGAATTGGCGATAATAAATTACTGTACCGCATCCACTTCCTTTTTTTGTGTGTTGATTCATTTAATCTCGCTTCGGCGATAAAGCAGCTTCCGCCACGCTTCGGGTACGCTTTTGGTGAGCGAAAAAGAAAACAAAAATTATACGTCTATGACCCGCAGTTCCCCCTCTCCTCTTGCGGGCCGTTGTAGACACGTTTCCGTTCGATTGATTGTTGTTTGGGAGAAAGTTAATCTTGATTCGATTAAAAATTTCTAATCCTCGTTCGTTGGAAGCAAGGAACGCCCAACCGTTTTTCCAGACACGCACACATCTTCTCCTCCCGTTTCTCCGTTGATTCGTGTCCCCTTTTGCCTCTACCTTCTTCACTTAGGATCCTACATTTCCACCCTTGCGTCATCGGTTTATTTTACCTTCTTTTATGTTTATGCTTTATCCGGTGGACCTTAGGAGAAAAGAAAGATCACTCGGACGTGAGGATAGATGTTTTGAAAGGGCAAAAAATAAACTACCCAGAAGGAGAAACACCTACGAAACGATGGTTGCTACGCTTAAATCCATGCCTCACGATGCGTTCCCCTGTGGGAGATGGAGTGCGAAAAACTTCGAAGGCGTTGTCAAGGATACGGGGGAAAACGATTAGGTAAGGGAAGGACGCACAAGAAACGATCGAAAAGTGCACCTTCAATCCGGCTGAAACGTGCTTCCGGAGAGTCAGAGCGGGAAAGCTGGGGGGTCAATCTTTTCCGTAAAAGGTCCTCGAAGATTCACTAACAAACCCCCTCTGCCCCGTTCACCACCCTTAACCGAAGGCGGAGGTTCTTGGGAGACCCAAGCAAATGGCATCGATTGTGATTAGAAACCGTTGACGTGGGTTACGGCGTCCTTCGAGGGTGTCTGTCCGAGCAGCGCCGGATACGGGACGGTTGAGTTATTGTAGGTCGAGCTGTAGGTCCATTTGCTGGTTGCTTTTCAGTGTGTGTGAGTGTGTTTGTCCGGGAATTGAATTGAATGAGAAAATAAAAAACGGCTTCCCCCCTGAAGTCGCACCAGAAACGGAAAACTGGTATGAAAATTTAACCATCCCAGTCAAGATGGCAGCTTGGATTCGGAAATGGTACGAACTGGCCGAACCCGTTGGCCCTATCATCTGCGCTAGCTGACGGCCGCCACTCAGGCAGTCGATTTACACCCCCCTCTTCTTCCCCCGTTCCCCTTCTTCTTAGGATTGAAAGGGCATCAGCTGAACTGTCACTGAGGCCGTGGCCGACACGATGATGCACATCTCTTCTGCACACTGTATCGATTTATCTCCCGGCGGATGCTTCCGAAGCAACATCACGATAAGGTCTTCCTCCATACTCGAAGCACACGCACACAAAGTCCATTTCGAAAGCGATTGGCGTCGGATGATGGGTTTTCCATCGACGTTGGGGTGTCAGTCGGAAAGCTATCCTTGTTCGATGGTACAGAACCAGTGTAAGGTGAGTAGAGTTCGGCGCCGTTTTTCCCCCCTTACTGGCGCTTGCGTTTGTCAAACATTTTGCTTCTTTCGAAGCCCTTTTTTTGCATGCAACGTACATCCGATATGACACCGTCAAGGCATACTGCGTCTGAAAAGTCACTTCACGTGCACTTTCCCTCAGGTTGCTAGGACCGAATGCTGCACGAAGTGACTTAATTTCAATCGGCACGATCGTCTGAATTTTTGTGACCCATTTCCCATTGGCACGAGCATCGGTCGATGCGTGCGTTCGGGGAAACCTGATGAATGGCGCTGATTGAATGTTGATTGAATGCATCGGATCGGTTTGCAAGGACGTGCAACGTTTGTTTTTGTGACTTCAACCGAAACTGTTCAAGTACAGGTGCACTTGTCAATGGGTTTTTTTGAAGGGCTCCCATCAATGGAGGTTTATGTTTGCCAGCTTTCGCCTCGTTCGATAGGCAACCGGTGGCAGATTAATGCCACCATGTGTGCTTAGGACGAGCTTTATTAAATCCTAGCTCAAGCAGTGTTGCCAATGGGATTTTAAAAATATCTTTTTTCGAAGTACTAGTTCAATTTTGTAACTAGACTTTCAGAAAACTTCAAACGGACATGTGTTACGTTGGAAAGTAATGGTCTAGTGTCACGCCGGTCATTGGACGAAGGATCACATTTTCAACTACGAATGCAACTCAATTTTCCCCCCAGAAAGGAAAGGAAATTAAACTATCATTCAAAATACAACCACATCTGCACACCCTGACCCATCCGGGGGAGTTTGTCGTGACAGAAAAATACTCTGGCCAAAGGGACCATGGGTAACGTGGAAAGGAAATGAAAGCCATACTTGCACCGAACCAGTTGTCAACTCGGTGTAAAACGGTAATGATACATCCATCCAACCGTTGGACCGTGTTGGCATTCACCGCACCGGAACGTAAGCTGCTCGGAATTCGTCGCTGTAACTGACCTCTTAAAATGGCAACGAAAAATCAAGCAAATGGAAATGGAACGTGACGTGCTATAGTCAATCGACGATGACGTTCACGATCGTGATGCAAACATGTGTGGGATAAATATTTGTTATTCGTCAAACATTGCTTTATGATAAAACAGCTTAAAGGAAAAACAAACTTTTCCTGTCGAAAAGACATACCATACTGTTTATTTATCAGTTGTTTATGATTTCAGATTTTCTCAATCAGACAACGGCTTGTGCAAACAACACGCACAGCAACAATTGTATCCGTCACTACAAAAGTAGTTTATTTTTGCAACAATTCATCGTTTTCGATTAGCCGTAATCCGCTTTAAAGACGTTTCCAATCGGGGCGCTCATCATCATCTCAATCACTTTAAAACCACTGCCTTTATCCATCCCATTCGTTCGTTTCAACGTCACATTGGATTCCTCAAGCGAACATCCTTCGCTTCACCGAGCAGCAGTAATAATAGCACGGAATGGAAAAACGAAGCGATTCCATTTTCCAATAGACACATCATCAGCACACGCGCACTGCGCGCTGTTGCGAGGGAAAAGTGTCCGCCAGTTTGCTCACAACGATACGCTCCATTCCTGTTTGCTTCCTCTAACTCCGGGGCAGCTGAGCGTAACGATCATGAATAATTTTTCGATAAATTTCGCACAACTATCGTTGCCGGTGACGGGTTTGTGTTGCCTGGCGTCGATGTTGCGAATGTTCTGAAGTACTTCTTGCACGCACATGGTACGTTGACAATTTAAATGGTGATTTCGATTCGTAGGCCAGCGGAATGAAACACCATGCGCCTCCATCGAGACGAGCAAAATTGGGTGAAATTTAAGAAAAAATGCCTTTTAACTAGGTTTTTTTTAAGCAAAGAAAAGTCTAAACCATTTTTTTGTAAAATAAATATTAGCAATTTAAGTATGCTGTAAACAACAGTTGGATCTGACTTCATCGACCCAGACCGGAGTCGTTTAATAGCAAAGTAATAAAGCGGAAAAAATCTTGCACGAGCGAAAAGTGGTCCCTAAACTCCGGCCACTCTCCGCTCGTTAAAGCGAACCAACAGTCCTTCCCGTTTCTCCTCTTCCACATCGGTGGAACCAAAGAGACAAAGTTTAAAATTAGATTTTCTCTTCCATCGGCAAACCGTTGGTGCGGTCCGGTTTCATTCCGGCCAGACACGCCACATCATCATGACCATCGTCAGCATCACCATCATCATCGTCATCATCATCGCCCTTCTCTCAGTCACATCGAACGAAGCGGCCTCTTCCGCACGTCAGGGTTGCAATAAATGATTCACGGTCCCGAGCCGCTGCTAGGGAAAGGAAGATCAGGGTGGCAGGGTGAGGGATGGCTAATGGAGCCATAGGAACCGTGCTGGAAAGGGCTCAGCCTTTTGGTGAGTGGGTTTGCAATAAGTATCCACTTACTCGATCCTTACGTCCAGTTTTATTAGACTTATTTTTTCTCCCTTGAAGTGGTAGGCCTTCCGAATGTTTGCCATTTTATTTCTTTTTCTTCTTTCCTTCAAATCTCCAACGCGGAAGTTTAGTGGGTTTATTAAAAAAAAACAAAAGCAATAGGGTTCCACAAAATAAATTAAGGTTCGTTGGAGGGATATGGTGCGCATAAACACACACTTTACCTCTAACAGTATATCGCTTCACTTCGAACATAATTATGGAAAGCTTACGCAAACACCAGGCGCCTCCACCATGAGGGCATTTTTAAATACTTCTCCCAACAAACCACGCTATCTTTCATCAGCCAGTATCTGCGCGAAATACGCGCTCGACAAATATACTGGCCAGTTGTTTGTTGGCGGTATTTGTCTTCAAAAGTAGCGTGAAGCGTTCCGCCATTCTAATAAACGAAAGTCATCAGCCGTCCACTAATCTGGGGCTTTGCGTCAAACACCGAGATCGACGAATCCCGGCGGACTTTCTTGTTGGCGATTAACGTCAAACAAACGTAATATTATACCCTACCCGCATCCAAAGCCACTCGACGAACATACAACGCTGGCTGCCCCGTTGTTCTTGCGTTTGCACACTCTATCTATCTCTCTTGCTCTCCCTCCCTTTCAGCGATTCCCACCCTATCTCTACTGCGTGCTATCTCTTCCATCGCAAGCACATCGAGCAACGACGGCACGATGATAAACTCGAAGGAAGTCGGTCTTATCGGTGTACCGGAAGCCCGGAAAACGGCCCCCCACACTCCCAAACATGCCATCAAAACCGGCACACTCACTCACGCGCCCACGAAACACGATGGGATGCGTTTATTTGTCTTTACTTGTTTCCCTCCTTGCCGGCATTCGCCAGCCCAGGGCCGATTATCGCGTAGGAACCACACCCAACTGCTAAACACCATTAAATCCACCCGCGGTAGAACAAAACGAAGCTGCTCCCTCCTCCCTTCTCTTCCTGTGGCATCAGTGAGCTCTCCAGGGGACTTTGGTTTTAAATATAGCTCCAATCGGAGCTATTTGGCGAAAGCATTAAAAGCTCAGCCCACGGTATTAGCCTAGTTCCGGGAAAGATTGCGAGCGCGTATGAATGCACGCCCACGCTTGCTTCTCGTTTGGTGCCGGTCCGCTGTCCCAACCCGGGCCAAACTGGTTCCCTTTTTTTCCTTCCCTTCGGCTTCCACGCCGAGATGGAGACGCCTGGTGGTTGACGGCTTTTTTGGGCTCAAAGTACTTATTAAATGCTTGGAGTCTTTGCACATCGTTGCGCCGCTGGGCAGCTCCCAGTTTTCGGTCGCTACCATCAGAAAGCACATGCTGTGCCGAATGGGGGATGGGACGGACAGCGGGTGGAGAGAATATGTCTTCTTTCTGGAAGCGACACACTGTACAGAGAAAACTTTGGCATGTTTCTGGTGGTAAGTCCCCTGCTTTTTCATGCCAAATTCTTTGAGAAACGAAAACGATAATCCTATGCGTTGTAGCTGGGCGTAGTTGAATGTAGAAACAATTGAAGCTGTTTGCATTAGGCACTGAAATTGCACTTTGCCGAAAAAGGTATGAATGACTATAGCAATCCAAATGAAAAACTTTATTTTAAAGAAACCATAGGCAAAGGATTTATTCTCGGTCAATAGTGGAGCAACATGTGACCGAAACAGTGCCACAAATGAACATGAAACTATTTTGAACAATTTGTTGCTGTTTCGGGTGAAGATCCAACCCTTCAAATTAAACAACAATTGGTTTCAACAACATCAAAATCCCGTGTTTCAACGCTATCTTGTTGGTATTCACATGCACTGGACACAGTTTTGGGGTTCTGTGATAAATAGTTCTTTTTATTATGTGTTTTGCGAATGAACATGAAGGAGAAAACATTGTCTGCAATCAGAATTTACGTGATACACGAAAGAGGTCATTTCATTTCCCTCTTCAAATTGTCGTTTCGGTTCTATCCTTGGTTGACACTGTTTTTAACTGATGAGACCCATTCAAAATAGCTCCCGTTCCGAGAAGCAGGCGTAATGGACCGCAAACTCGCAGATATTTTCCAACATTTATTATGTGCTTGCTTCTTCTGTATTCTGGTGACTTAAGTGTACATTTTCGATTGAAGCCACTTTTTGGTGCCGTCGACTTCTTTTTAAATAATTGTTTAAGATCACCACAGAAAGCGGTTGATGGATTTTCTGTGGTTATCTTTTCATTGCCACCGATTAATCAAATGCACTCCCAGAGAGCAGTAATAGATGGCCATTAAAGGAGAAAGATGGCGATTTACCTCATTTTTGTGTACAGAGATTTAGAATTGCAGAAGTAATACGGTTATTTATATTTCAATCGACATAGTTGATGAAGACGGGTAGTTTTGGTTTAATTTTTAACAAATTTTCTTTCATTTATTTTGTTTTCCTTTTGAATGTTTAGTTTGCATATTTTTAAATTCGAAATGAACAAAATCTCTTTGCAAGAAACATTTTACGGTGGGTGTTTCTCCATGCGATTCATCGGTTACAAGACACATTGTTTGTCTACATGATGGACTTACGCTGCTTGCATTGAAAACGTCCAGCAAGGGTTTCCCACTATCAATCACCATTAGTTCAGTTAACCGCACGTTAACTGACAGCGCCGTCGGACGATGTGCAACACGAAATGCTTCCGTATGATGGATGAAAACGGGACCTTTCATTCGCGACCCATAGAAGGAATTCTCGTATGCAACGTAAAAAAAGACTGCCTCGAAAAGGTAGCCCTACAAACAAATAACCCAGATGACGTCATTTTTGTGGAGTCACGGTATGTCTCGCTATTGTTTTCGTCTATCTTCATCAGTAGGAGAGAAAGGATGATATGGATGACTAAGGGACACATGTTTTGTTTCTTGGACCTGATTTGTCTCTGTTATTTCAAAAAGTGTGACCAGCAGTTTGGGCGATTCGAAACATTATTTTATGGACCCAAAGAGGAATGGAAGATGTTGAAAAGAATCCAGACTCCACGTCTCAAACCATCAAGCTGGAAGGAAATAGTTGCACCAGTAAACCAGACAAGTAGAAGTAGAAAAGTTTCAGAACATCATAAAAAAACGAGCACGGTTTAACGATTACTGTTTAACTTTCTTTTATTATTCTTCATCAATTGCACCAATCAGAACGCATCGAACATTCACTCATTCGGGACTCTCTTGGCTGCGAACGGATTTGTTAAAATGTGATCCTCTGTCCTCCCGCGTTTCGCCACCGATTGGTTTCAACCGTAACACTTGCTTTGTTGTTTGTTTGTTTGTTCTAGTTTTTCCTTGTTCTTTCCAGTGTCGTGTCCGCAACGCGCGCGTGTGTGTGTGTGTGGTTGTTCTTTTCATTTTTCTTTTTTTTTTCTTTGTTTTTGCTTACGGCGCTAGTGCTGGGTTGAGCAAACAGGTAATAGAATAACTTACCACTACTGACACACAGACATGATGGTTCGCATCAACTACATGATCGGGTTGCGGAGTGTTAAGAGTGTTACTGTTCTGTTCGTGTTTGATTTTAACTTATTTGTTCTGCTATACGGTTACCGTTCCGTGCCCGTTGCTTCCCCTTCGGTGTGCCACAATCGAGATACTAAATCCTTGAGACAATGATACATTCAACTGTTATCCATTAAAAACATCCATGTGTAGATACAACTTTTAACTATTTGCCAGCGTTGCTGCTCTTTTCGCTATCGGTTTTCATACATAGTTCGGTAGTCAGTGTAAATATGGTTCAACATGATATAATTCTATGGTTCTCTGCAGTAATGTGTTTGCAATAAAAGTGTCTTGTTTTGTTCACTATTTCCTGTTGTTTTGTTTTGTTTTTTCTTTTAATTTTCGTAACGCGCTCATCTGGTGGGTTTGTCCAATAGTTTATCATTGTATTCTTTTCCTCTCTCCCTCGAAACATCACACCGGTGCGGCCTTTTTGATGACTTTTATAATTTAGTTTCATTTGTTTCGTTTTGCTGCCATTCCTGTGTACCGTTTTTAAACCGCTTTGTAACTTACCTTTGTTGGTTTTAAGTCGTCTGCAATGAGAAAACGACTTTATCCGTCGGAATCGGAATGGATTCGTCTAAAAGTCCAACGTCGCCCAATTGATTAGGAGTGTTTTACTTCACTTTTCCTTTACACTTCGAACGAACACAAAGAAAAAAGGCAGACATGTCAATTGAATTGAAATTTAACAAAGTGGGGCACTATCCAATGATGGGAAAGTAAACGGTTCATTTGTTGGCAAATTGGGCGTCAAATTATGCATTGCCTGGAACATTCCCATACAATTTCCGGGTCCAATCCACTACAATTAGGCTCCCCCAACAAGGTGCCGCTCGCTGTGCCAAGTGTTTCGCGTTCGTTTGCGATTTAATAATGAGCCCCAAAAGCAATCTTCTAATGCTTGCGATGGGTGGGGGACTCGAAGAAAAGGATTGAGCCATCACGAAACGCGGAACAGCATCTGCAAACTCACATCCTCGATTTCGCAAGAACTTCCCATTCAAGGTCGTGCAACGTAAATGACATGTGTGTGTATGTGTATGTGTGTGTGAGTATGGAGCATGGAAGGACTCTCGAGCTGTTGTCTACCACGAGCCCGTGCAGTGTGCATTCGAAGCAACATTAATTACCCCCCTGTCTCGGTACGGGGGAGCTGTATGTAATTTGCATTGGTTGAAGAAGATACGTAACTCATCCCAAACCAAGCCATCGTCTCGGGGCAACCTTGAACACGTCATGAAAATGGGGCCTAGTCAAGAGCACGGACGGGTTGGAGGCACTTTCCAGGCCACAACCGTTTGACAGCTGAAGTGGCTGCAACAAAAGAGCAGTTGCAGTTGCACCTGCCACTCTGGACCGTCCCGCTCCGCCCCTGCCAGAGTAAAACGTCTTGTCAATGGATGAAACGAGGAAAACATATACACACCCATACGGCGTTCACGTACGGATCGTTGGTATTTTCCCTCGATTACACTCTTCGTACGTCCGCGATAAGCGCCCGGCCTGGAAACATGGCCCGAGATAATAAGGCGCCGGAAAGGCCTTAAACATACACACACAAACACACGCAGGCACGCGCACGGACCGTATCCGTTGTGGAAACAAACAAGTCGAGTGGAACGGAAAGCCATCCGGAAAGCATAGCGAGCGCAAAGAAGAAAAAAGGATCTGCGCGAATTAAAAATATCACAAAAAAGGCAACAAAACGATGGGCGGAAAAGTGACAAGGAAATCAACTGTTTGGAAAAAAAAATCGCCTACCTGACAAAGGGCCAGGACGGAGAGGCTGGGGTAAAGGACAAAGGACGCGGCAAAAGGATGCTTTATGATCGCTGCACGATTTCGCCGAACAATGGAGCCAGCTTCAAAAGTGCATTCTATTCTTAGGGTGCAGCGTCTGCGAACAGGACGCGAATGAGCAAACCAAGGTCCCGGGAAAACGGATCTAGGGGAGAAAATAAGACGGAAGTGAGGGTTCAAAATGGTATGGCCCAAAATACGGCCATTCTTATAGCGACGTACTTTAACCGAGGGAAACAGGAGGAGAATGTTAGAGAAGGAAGGATGCTCGGGAAGGAAAAAAGCACATTCCGAGTTTCTGAGTTGAACAAATGTGTGTGCAATCGCTGCATCTACAGCACGATGCGTTTCGGGTGGAGGCGTGAAAGTGGTGCCGAAGTGGGGAATTTAGTCACATATATTCACACACACGCGCATCAAACTGGGCCAAACTATTCTCTCTCCCTTTTCTTCTTTCGCAGCCTCGAGCAGCGGATGTGGAACGGCGATGTAACAGAACTGTCGTTAATACGACGCAACGGGCATCCTCTGTCCCGATTCACGTGCTTTCACGTAGAGGAACACGTACACACACATACCTAGAGGCAGGGCCCCTCGATGGTCCTTCAGTGAATGAGAAACTGGGCTCTGTCAGCATCACACGATCCTCCGTAGCCATTTGCAGGAATGCAGAGGACTGCAGAAAAAAGGAGCAATCTTTGCCCCACCTCTTCGTTTGTCGTGGGAGCTGCCACCCTACCGCCCCTTTCCTCCGACACCACTCGATGCATATTTCCTCCCCCAAGGCGACCGTTTCGCGGCAATCGATAATGGGGTTTTAATTTGATCGAAGTTGCAAATGGGCTTGCAACCTGATATGAGAGGACGGAGGAGGGGAGTTCGGATGCTACAGTATTTTTAATCCTTTCCATGCCGTTCCATAAAATGAAATGATGAAAGGGAAAAAAGAACAAATTCAGAACTTGAGGAAATCGGGGAGGAAAAAGGCGATTGTTAAATTCCTCATGAATGGCAAACGGTTCATCTCGGGTTTCAATTAGGGATTTCTTCTTACTGGAATCTTCACTTGTAAGTGTGAATGTTTGTATATGTGTGTTTGTACGTTCCACGATGGGATGGCGACAAGTGAGTTGTAAAAACCTCATCGCTCGTTCCCACTTTTATCCTGGACTTTTCGCGTGAGGGTGAAGTGCACGGAAACAATGCACCAACTTTTCAGATGCAGTGAAAGAATTGTCGAAGAAAAGTGGAAAAGAGGTTCTTAAATTTATCGCCATCCGCGCACCGTCGGGCAGAAGTTTCCCAGAAAATACTTAGCCCAACGTGGTTGAAAAATCCGCCCGGAGTTTGGTAGATTGAAAGCAAAGGATAGTAAATAAATCAAACTTTGGCGTCTTTCAATCCGTGATGTACCAACTCACAATGTACTTTCGGTGGTGAGAGTATTTCGAGCGAACAATTTCGTTCCATAACTCCTTATCTTATTTGTGCAATTTCATAACATCTTCTGTTCACAGATTCTGCACGAATTGAGTCCTGATTTGAAATTTATAATGGCTAGTGCAAACTCGTAGTAGAACTCTCGAGAAAAAAGTAAATTTTCTTCAATTCAATTCCATGGAAAACTTTCCTCCCCATTGGCCGGGGGAAGAATAATTGCTCGCTTTCGGGTCAACGAAGACGAATAGGGCCCGTACAAAACGACCTTCAGGGAAATCTTGTCTTATCAACGGCACCGAAGCGGAACGATGTCACTTTCGAAGCGGAAAGATTCGAAACCGTCCAGCACTGTCACATCGTGCCGTCCCGCTCTCGTTCTCTCACCGAGCACCTTTTTACCCTAATTGACAACCTCACTTTGATCTGATTACACAGTTTCGGGCGCAAGGACACAATCGATTTCCACTCCGGCACCGCCGAGCTGAGGTTTCGCTCGACACAGCCCCGAGCGGATGCACCCGGAAAAATCGCTCCTGACCTGATCGATGGACGCTTCCGCCCGATGTTGTGTAGAGCTGGAGCGGAAAATTGAAACCACAAACCGCCGGGTTTGGGTGCTGGTCGATGGAAAAATTATCCCGTGCCTAGGCGTTACGACCGCGAATTTTGATTGATAATTAATGTGTTTCTGCCTCCTTCAAACCGGCGAAACCGAGCGAAACGACCGAAAGGACACTGAGTGCGATCGGCGAGTTAATTAAAGATGGCCGCCAGTTGCCAGAACTAACGGCTAATGAGCTCGCTACCACCACCATCACCGCTACCAAGTGCCATTAACACGAAATGTCCCTTGCATCATTTCCTCGAAGCAAGCGTAGAAAGCGAGTGTCGGGAAAATCCCACTTGTCATTGGGTGTCAGTCAGTCAATCCATGCCGCACACTTTGTGCGCTGTGAGTAAAATCAATCCAAGGTGGCCACGCCTTTTCGATGGGATGTTCGTTTAGAGTGTTTACTTTCCTGTTCTTTTGTTTGTTAGGGATTATTGTCTCAGTTGATTTGCTTTTTTACTAAAAGATTTTTATTCCACGTTCTTCATCGTGACCTGTCAGTTTTTGCCTCTCTTTTGCCTCTACTTTTCCCCGTTTGTATTAGTTGGTTACTTGCCTCCCTTACATTTCTTGTTTTGTTTTCCTATGCATTTATCTTTCATATTTGTTAGTTCAGCGGGTTGGTTCGTCAATTTCGGAATGGCAATTGTATTCATTTCATTTCTCTTTTTCTCATTTACGTCCGCACGGATGTAGGAATTTTTTTATTTACCTTTTCTGTGATAGGGTTTTCAATTTTGTTTCGTATTGTTTATTCAGCATTCGATGCGTTACGATGGTAAACAAGGCTGTTCTGTTAACTACATTCTGTTGCGCACATTAAACAACGGTAAACTGGCCAACAACAACATGGAAGTAATGGATAACTACTACAGCTAACACTACCACACGGCTACGCACGACTAGTGCCCGGTTTGGTTTTGTTTTTTGTTTTGTTCCTATACTCGTTCCAGTTTTTCTTAACCACTGCTGCCTTTTTTTGCATGTTTGGCACTCACACATAGAGCAGCACGTGTATGCAGAAGAATATGTGGAGCTTGGGGGATGGTTTCCTTTTGGTTGCACTTTTTTCCTCTTTCTCTGGATATTTTACCAACTCTAGTTTGCTTTACCATTGTCCCCTCACTCTACCTACCTTTCCGTTGTGCCTCACGGACGCAGCATCCCCAGTATATCCTAGTTCCCTATCAAAACGACAAACTTTAACAAACACCCTAGCCTACGCCGGACAATATCGGGACGATCCTGCTATTTCACACGATCCTTGAAGAAGGATAATGACAACCGTGTGTTCCTCTGGATCCTCACTGGTTTGTGCCGGTGGGTGGGCCGGTATATAATACTTTGTTTATGTCAGGATGTGTGTCTGCGTGGGTGCTTTTGTGTCTATTTGTTTTCATTTCCACCAACCTTTACCGTTTGCTTTAAATTCGCGTCCAATGCCGCTCGTGTTTATTACAGGTTGGTTTAATTTCTCAATTTTTAGATAAAGAGCGGTAAACATTGCCCTCCATTGTTTATCGATGGTGCTTACATCTTACCGTTTTTGTATGATTAATATTAAGTTTTAATACCTTAGTCCAGCCTACCGTCTTGCTTTTAAACGATATGTGTTCGCGTACAGTCTGCTTCGCACCAGCAGTGTACGTCTTCCGGCCCATGTCCCTATTTTAATACAGCGCTCTTCGCACTCTCGCTGCCAACGAATGCTGCCAGGCTTGATCTTCGAGTTCGTTTGTCCTTCAGTGAGTTGTTTTTTCTGTTTTGATTTTTAGTAATACTAGTTTTCGAATTTTGTTTTCGTTTCACTGCTCATCTGGCAGGGAAATCTGTCCGTTCGCACTTCTCTCGTTTCAATGTTTGGAAGCTACCGGATGGTGGTGTCTACTTAAAATACTAGATTAAACGATGCCCTGTTCACTCATTTCGCTCTCTTTCTATCTCTCTATTTCTCTCTCTCTCTCTCTCTCTCTCTCTCTCTCTCTCTCTCTCTCTCTCTCTCTCACACACACACACACACACACACATTCCGTCGCGTGCATTCGGCTCGAAAGCATCATCGTCCGTTCGCCCAAGCGCACCGAATCGGGGCAACTGTTAAGGTATCGTTACAATCTCGTTAGGTATGTAGTATGTGTTCTCTTTTCTTTTATTTTCACTATCTTTTTTTTATTTTTGTTGGTTGGTTTTCCATTTGTTAAGTAAGTAGTATAAGTAGCATTTAAGTTAAGGTGAGTTCTAGATAGCAACGTGTTGGTGATTTCGTGCAAGGTGCGCGCGAAATTCGCCCTTCGTAAAACATGCTTCGTCAAGTTTGATTGGCTGTTAAAGTTGTCTCTAGGAGTTGCGTAAGACTAGCGTTTTCTTTCTCTCCTCTTCTTTTCTTCTTCTTTTTCTCGCGTTCGTTTTGTTTTCTCTCATTACTTGTTGTTCTGTTTGGTGGCCCCCTCAAAGACGGCTGTGTAGAATTGGTGTACAAGATTTTATTCCATGCTCGTTTTCGTGTGCTCTGTGATGTCCTGCGTGACAGATGAGTTTCGCTTATGAGTGTTGTGTGTTTGTTGGGTGCTAGTGTGTGAAAGAGAGTGAAGGAAAGAGAGCGTGTGTTTGTGTGTGTGTGTGTGTGTGTTTTAGTGTGCGTGCAGTGCTCGTGGTTGTTCTCGAGAGCAGTGCTGGGCGGTGCAACAAGCGTTCGAGGGTTGTTCGCTTTCGTATGTGAAATAAGTCCTCTACCACTACTTTCACTAAGAGTGCAGACAAGGGAAAACCTGCAACATTTTCACCGAAGCAGAGGGACAGTTGAACAGCCGTGAAAGGGCGAACCTTACAGTGGAGCGATTAGGTGTGATCATTGCTTGAAGTTCATGCCTGCTCAGGCGACAGTTAGGGAAAGTTAATCGAAGAACGGGAAAAGCCCGACGTGTGGGAGTAAGATTGTTTGAGATTTTCACGACTCCTGATGGTTGCCGATCCTGGAGCGTTCCGAACCGGATGTGCCTGGTTTCTCTGGGCTGGGTTTTTTTTTTGCGCGGGGAGATGCTGTGCGTTGTTTTTGTTCTCTGATGCTGCCAAATGTCTTCACCAAGCTCGTTCCCCCTGCCTCCAATCCCTTTCCTGGCCGGTGCTGGTTGGTGGTTCCGTGCTTGGTATTTGTGTTGGAGTACTCGCGCTTCTAACGTTGCGTTGCACGCCTGGGAGTTGCATTTTCACACCGTTACGCCATGGTTCTACCGTCTCGATGGCGTAACGCACCGATTTTCCTTTCGTTTCACACACCCACACACCCACACGCTCTCTAGTGGCTCCGTCCACCATTGCGGTTGGTGCGGCAGCTTCTGATGATCATCCTGCCGCCTCGACCGTTGGTGGTGCTGGTGGTGTTCTTGGTTGTGTTGCTCCTGCTGGCGGAGTTGGTGGTGGAGATGGTAGCGACGACGATGGGAGGTATGATGAGCGCGCCTGCTGTGGCCGCCTCCCACGATGCGGCGGCGGCGGAAGCCATCGGCACCGGGAGCGTCGGCAGCGGCGGTGGAACAAAATCCGTCCAGATTCTAACAGCCGGGGGGCCTTGGCTATCCATCGGCGAAGTGTCCGGGCCCCAGTTGGAGCTTATCTCACTTCGGTTCGCCCATCGTCGAACCGACCACTATGATCAGCACGATGAACACGGCCAGCAGCACCAGTATACAGCAGATCGCCACGGCCACCATCGCACTGTTACTCATTCAAGCTAGCTGGTTTGGTGAATTTTGGCTGCCGCTAAACTTCCTCTCACCGCGCGACCCCCGGGGACGCACTCTCACGCTCACGCACTCCGCTCACACGCACTCGGACTCGCGCTCCGACTCCAACTCGCTCACTCGATCGGCGAGGGCTCGTTGCGATCGCGGCGGAACGAGCACACGCTTAGACCATGCCTCACCAAATCACACACGTTCAAGTCAGTTCCGCTGCAGCTGGGACACGGTGCGCCCAAGCCGTTGCTCCACGCGGCCATACGGTTCGCCCACTCTCAGCGAACCAAACCGCCCTCGAACGCACTCATTCTGAGGCACCGCACGCGAAGTCCTCGTCCTTTTGCTCGGCGCCTCTCTCAACCGCGCCCGACCGGTATGCAATGGACACTACACCGACTCACTTGACGCACTCTTAAACCGACTCCGACTTTCCGCACTGCAAGCACAATTTCCGTCGTTCGCCGCTCGTTGGCACACTGACAGCTCAAGTTCCGGCTGGAAAAACAATGGGTCATTTTCGTCAACTAATTGCACACACACACACAGGCACACACAAGAACGATTGAAAGTTTATCCTCTCGCCTTGCGCCGTTTTGCTGGATAAAACTTTTTCTTCGTGTTTTTTTTTATCATTCTGCAGAGAGTGGTAGGGAATACGGAACACCACGAGCGGAATCCCCGAACAACAACAATCAATGAACCGAAACTAACGACAGACAATGGGTCTAGTTTGCGATCGAGTTTTCCCCGCACACATTCCAGTGGTACGGTGCTGCCGGAAATGACATAACGGGGGCAAGGTGGCGGCTATCGAACGTCCGGAATTCGAACCAAATTACAGCTGATTGCAATCGACTGGTTGGTAAATCTATTTTCGTCCAGCCCCAAAACCCGGCTCGGAACGAACGGAAGGACGGTCGGCTCAGGGTTGAATTGATTCTCCTTCCGTTCCGTTTGATGAGCCGCCGACGAGAGTGAGAGAGAGATAGGTGGATTTTTCTGTTTGCTTTCTCTTCTATCCATTTCCCGGCCCTGCGTGGGGTAGGGAAAACAAATCGACCGAGATCGGTTTTGATGCCGTCGAGGTAACACATCCGACTACCGAGATGAGTGTTTCCCCTTAATGGAAAATCTGTAGCTATGAGTGCGAGTGTGTTTTGCTTGTATTCCTTGTTTTCCCGATGTAACATTCGTAAAGCTGGCGGATGATGATTGGAGAGGTGCGAGGGGGGGGGGAGGGTTTGGTTTGATCCACCCGCGGTGGGATTCAATATTTTCCCGGAATGTGGATTTTCAATCAACGGTTTCATTCCGTTGTTTTGCGGAGCTGATGCGAAAAACGCGCCCGCACGCCATTAAGCGGCGTGCACGGGTGGCGGGCAATGCTGTCTAGCTAATGGAAAGCTGCTGCACAAGTGGAAAACAAAACAGTTACTGCCGAGAAGTGAAAAAAAGAAACAAAAATCAACAACATCCCTCAACCAGCTTCCATTTCGGTGAACACGGACGATTTTCCCTCGCCATGCCTGCGCTGAATGTGCGCATTTCCCGAGCGGAGGTGCGCTCATCCTGTTTTTGTTTTTCACCCAACTGCACGCGTCAGTTGTGCGCTTTGATGGGCACAGGCCGACGGATTGTTTCATCCCACCGTATTGGTTTCGTTGATTCTTCTTAGTTTTTGAATGGAAGTGGATTTTTCTCGAATTTTAATTATTACCGCCAGCCAGATGAAAGGCGTAGGGGTTGTGTTTAACAAAAATTGATGGCGCACTTCACCGAAACAGGCGCAGATTACACTACACTTTCGTGTTGATGTTTTAACGGTTCTCCAGTGGTGAAAATAACGAGAACATCCCTGAAGGAAGGCAACCCTCAAGCGGATTCCGTTGGTTGAGAAAGGCAAATAAAACTCCTTTTATGTGGTCCAAAACGATTCGCAAACTCATAATTTTCACATACAGAGGTCCTTAAATTCACGATCTAAAGAAAATTATTTTAACGATGCTGTTTTGTTTGAAGTAAATAAATCACCCATTTCACATTTTTGGTTACGCAAGAAACTCTACACAGAGCTGAAGATTTCCACACTCTACATCACCGACGAAAACACAACATGCGTAGCAGTGAAAAACAACCTCAGGCGACCACAGTTGTCGCCGGAAAGTTAAACACTTACGAACCGAATGGGTGTTCGCCGGTTGCAGACTTTTCCTGCTGCCCAGCTGGCAAGCGCGGCTGAAAGGTGAATTTCGTGCCCGGTAATAAAACCCATTTGTCTTGGGGCGATAAATTTTCCCCATTTTCCGCAACGTGGCGCGCCGGGGGCCATAATGAGCCAACCAAGTGCCGCGCGTGCGAGAAAATCGAACCGTCGCGCCGAAAGGAAAACCCCTGCTTACTTATTGAGCTTTATGGCCGACTGTCTCCCCTGGGAGGGAAGTCCGATGGGAAGTAGTAATTAAGCACAATTTATGGGGCTATCGTTGTTATTAAAATAAATTCCCCAGCCTCCCTCCACGCTCATTTCTTCGTGGCGCGGGGAAAGTTGCGCTGCTTCCGGAAGGCGTCAGCTGCGACGGCTCGTCGCGATCAACCGGGCTTTTCTCGGAAAACCTGACCCGCGTCTTTGTCCCTCCGTGTTAATCGGTAAAGTCGGCGAACTGACTGAATGGGACCAAACCCATTTCGTTGCCAATAATCGGCCGCACCGGTTGATCGAGAATAAATTATAGCCCTACGAACGCCATCTCATGAAGATGTACGCGTTTGTTTTCCGTAGGTAGGAGCTTATTTTGTTATAAATCTATTATTTACAAATAAATTGCTTCTGAATGCGTTGATAAAAGGGCTACAGTCGTGCGGAGAGCAAAAGAATTAATAGAACGCAGAGTAAAGGTCCACCGGGCGGGCTAATGCTGTTCCAACTAATCTGCCCTTAATATTCCATGAGGGTCGAGGCCTTTCCCACACCGAGGGTTACCATGGGTTGCCGGGGGCTCATCTGTGCCGAAAGATGTTCGTGCCGAGGCAATAAAATGTTCCTTGCACCGATCGTAAAATACAGATTTTCCCCCGGAATTAGAGCCTTCGCCATGGACGGTTGCTGCTTGTTTGATCCATATATAGGCAGCTCTAGCTACTGCCTGATCCATCCATGTGTGTTCCTTGCAAGTCAGATACCTCTCCGGGTTTGTCGTTTCGTACCGAAGGCAAGCCACGACTTGATCCCTGCCAAGGATGGATGCACACGCGTAAAACACAGCCACAAACACACGCACGGTGTAAGCAGAGTTCCAACGGAAGGATACCCAGCCGAAGCTGGACGGGGGAAAGGGAGGGTCTGCAAGGGGAGGGATCGTAAAATGAGCCGAAAAACGGATACGAGGCCAAGGGAGCTGGGCAATTTTGGGGACGTCATCGGCGGGGTGCTCAGTAACAAATCAACCTTCGCCGGAGCAAAAGGATGGTCGTGAAAATGCCAACATTTCACGCACTGCTCAACGGAACGTTATCGAATCGACGCTGACACGCCGGGGGTCTGTATGTGTGTGTGTGTGTGTGCGCGTGAGGAGTGTGAATTTCCCTAGCGACCGAGACCGAGCGACCGTCGAAAAAGTGGTTCGATTGCGTATGTGGACATCGATTTTCCGCTTGGCGGCCAAAAGTGCCTACACTGCTCCGCTCGAGGAGAAGGCACGAGGAGATGGAAAGTCGACAAACCGCGGGACCGTTTTGGTCGGTGTGTGCCGGGGAAACCCGGCCCCCTCGCCCCCTTCCACCTTCGTTCGGCTTCGTACGCATCAGGCGCAATCGGCGAAATATATCAACGACAGACGCAGCGCCAACATTACATCGAAGCCGGTTGGTGCGGTAGTCGCGTAACACGACACCATCGGCTGGAAATGGAAATCGTGAAGCTCGGGAGGAAAAAGGGTGGAAAAGCAAGCTCGAACCGGAAGGTCGGGGGACGAGTTTGGCTGGAAATCGATATCGTTTGCTCGTTCGGGTCGAGAGTTCAGAGCTGGGACTTGCACGGGTTCGGATCAGTTTTTCTTTTTTGTCGCACGGCGGGAAAAATCCACCGGTGCGGGAGGGAGTAGCAACTGTGAAATCCGATATTCAATCCACCAACGCTAACGAGCGTTGCACCGAATGGTTCACCCAACGGTCTCGTCCCGTTTCGTCCCGTCCCAGCCCTTTTTTCCAGCGATTCAATTATCCTATCTTATTATGCGTTTATGCTTTATCCAGCTGAATGGGGAAGCTTTTCCATCACCACCACAACCGACACTACTCCAGCTAGTCATGGGATGAGGGGAAGCGCAAGATTGGAGCTACATCTTCGGATCAGATCAATTTGGAAGGTTTTTTTTTAATGTTTCCGGCACGAGGCTTGATGAAAAGGTAAAACAGAAACGGCATACGTTGGGTATTTGAGATTCTCCTAATGAAAATACGTTCAACCGGGCGCATAACCACGTTGTAGTATTTTTAAAAACAAAACCAATTAAGTAATCGTTACAAATATTCCAGCAAAATCGTTCCACTGTACACGTACATTTGCGTTCTCAAGCCGATCCGTTTAGAAGAATAAAACATGAACGCAACGCTGCATGAAGAGAAAACCGTGACCACCACCGGGAAAAACCATTTACACCTCTTGCCCCCGGTTAAAACCGGAATAAGGTGTGCCCTCAGACTAGCACGAGAGAAAATTGTACGGAAGTATGTATGCCCTCGTTCGACGGTATGAATATTCAGCCTCTTGAATGTCGCACAAGGCGTGCGTCGTGACTCGCGGATGGAAGGAATTTGTCCATCAGAAAAAAAATCTCCGGGCAGCTTGGAAAAATAACGGGCCTCCCGATAGGGAATGGCGAGTGGAACGTGACGGAAACCTCGTCATGGACGTGGGAGAAATGCTTTCACCTTTCCGTGCAAGGCAGAGGGGGAACATCGCTGAAGGGTGAGACGTTTTTCCCATTTGATAAATTACCTTGCTCTCGGAGAAACCTTCCTCACACCCACACACATACACACAAACACACGGAGGTGGCCCTGGCGTCCCAGCAACAGCAAGCCACGAGCGAGTTGGAGTAGCTGTAAGACGCTGTTGACCCGATTGGGCCCTTGAGTGGGCTTCACCGGGCTTCACCGGGCAGAAGCGGGCTTGCGGGTGGTAGTGCACAGATGAGAAGCTGAAGGGAGGAACTAAGAAGCGTGTGCTGCAAGGTCAACAACACTTTCGAAACTCAACTCGCTCGCGGGCGCGTGGAATCGCGACAGGTTGTGTCCTTCGTTAACCTTCTCGACGCGTTCGTTGGGCTGGTCGAGGTATGGGAGAAGCGGTCAGGGAAGAGGGAGGGAGGTTGTGGGATTAGAGGTCAGGCTCGGCACGGACCCGTCCGAACCCCTTGACCCCGGATCGGACGGTTTTCCATCCATCTCGCCACCACCGGAAGCCTCGTGTGAGATTTGATTCATGACTAATTCGTGAGGCAGTGAAAGCTACTCGCGAGAGTCCTTGCAGGTTTCGCTTTCAGCTGGTCTACCGAGGATGAAGAAATCGTATCCCGGGCCTCCCTCACCACAGGCCTCTATTTTACCACCCTAATCCGCGCGTTGGTTCCCTTGCGGACCTTCTTATTTTCCGCCCCACCTTTTCCACCGTTCGTCCGTATTACATGACATCATTAAACGGTCCAGGTGATGACAGGCCAAATAGCTTTCTTAATTATTAATCGCTGGCGCTGGCGGGATGGGAGACGGCCGGAAGAGGATTACGGTTGAGTGGACGCTAAAATCGAGCCGGGTATAATTTTTGGGCCATTTAGGTCGAAAACGTCTCCCGTCTGCCAAAAAAGGTGAATTCATACATTATTGAAATGAACATTCTACTGTAATGATTTCGCGTTTCATTCGCGACGGACAAAAGAAGAAAGTGAAAGTATTCATGGAAAGAATATTCATACTAAATATTAGAAGTACTGGTAAGTAAAAATAAAAGCCCTAACATAACTGATCCGTGGGAGTTCAGATAATAAGACATTTGGAAGAAGGTTCTCTCTTCAATAACATTTTCAAAAATGGCTCGAACGTGTTCATTTTCTAATGTATCGGGATGGTTTATCAAACCAACTGCTTTTCTATTACCTATTTCCTAACGATAACTTCAATAACTCAACGTTTTGGGGTAATTATGTATGCATACGTATCTTTAACTTTTTACCAACTGCCAACCAAACGTTTTTAATAACGCTTCCCTCTGAACCCTGGCGTTGCCGGACAATTAGCGACAACCGACGAACTATTCGTCGCTTGAACGAATTCCCGTTACCTCACCGGAAGGTGCTGGACGGTACAGGGTGTGAAACGTGGGGAACCTAACATTCTGGGTCTCATTTCCGGTCTCGAAACGGGATGGTTTCCAAACCGTTTTTCACTCATGCTGATGGTCGTGGTGGTCTCATGATTACGTCATTCAAAAAACTTCAATTTCAACATCGCGTGATGATGGTAGGGTAAAGCAAGGGGGATGGTAACATTCATCCGGGCTAACATGGTAAAATGCACATACATATATCACAGTATGGAAAATTCCAGTGCATGTCGACGAGCTCGAAACTGTTGAGCGAACTTTCAGCTACCGGAGTTTTCCGAGCACGTGATTCAACTCTCCTCGATGGTCTCGTTTGTCCGTCGCACTTGCATTTCCCCGTCGATCCGTTTCATCCGGGTCTCAACGTGCCAGGAGGGTTCGTGTGAGGATTCGCTGGCACGTGTGCCCGGGTCGCCAAGCCGTCGCTTTTTGGCAAATCTTCCACGGGTTTCCTGTGTAACGCCCGATTCCGATTGGATTCAGGTCGGTGAAACTGGCGGTGAACCTTGAGCAAGGGGGAGCGAGGGGATGTTGCTTCAACCCGTGATGAGCTAGGCACGCGGCCATTCGCTGTAACAAACAATCTCTGCTCTGCTGCTGGAAAGCCGGTAGGAAGTGGCTTCATCAATTTCTACCTTTTACTTCGCGCCATGGCCGGAGCACATTCGCTCCAAGCTCCGATGAGCAGCTGAAGGATGTGCGCCGACGGTTCCTTCGAGCGAAAGCAGCCCTCCACCCTACCCGCTCAAATACCCTGGTTCCTCTCCGATCATGGTTCCAACGCGCACGTTATCCATACGCCGGCTTTCATCAGAATCGTTCCCGGGTTTCTGCATGAGCGGACTTTCAATCTATTCGACAATCCACTCTACCCCAACCCCCTCGTTTGGCCCGCATCCTTCTTCACACTTTTCCACACTTATGTGTGTGCGTGTGTGTGCGTGTGTGTGCTCTCTAAAGGCCTACGGGTGTGCAGCGAAGCGAACGGAGCCAAGATATGCGCCATTGACGCGAAAGGCACCACATATTCTAGCGATATTGGAACGCTGGCAAGAGACTTTCCCGTTGGCTGCGTCGATCTATAGCGCCCGGAAAAATTAAAACATTTGCAAATGGATCGTTCAGTTCAGTTGATGTTACAGTAGGACACGGAATAAGCACGTCTGTGATAGCAGAGAAACGCCAGATATTGTGCAATCGCTTCTGGGAATTTTGCGCCAGCCAGTACTCTGAAGCAGCACAGTTTCAAAATAACCAAGAAAGGGATGATTTCATCAGGCCGAAATTATGTTGAACAGCCTTTGAAACAATTCAAAAACGCACGGTATTCATTTGAATCCGTGGTGGAACCAATTCCAGCACACCAACAGATGACGCGCTGCTAATTGGAACCACCATCGGTTGAGGGTGTGTCTTTCGAAAACAAGGCCCAACTAAACCGAAAACCACCTTAATTATTGTCTATTATGTGCATTTAATTTGTTCAAGTGCCCCAGTTTTCCCCCCTTCAGTGCTGCCCCGCGAATCCGCGAACAAAGCGTCCGAAAAACGAACCCAATTGTCGAGGTTGCCAGTTTGGTGCGCGTGACCATGACATTGCTATCGTTGCCCTCCCCACCTCCCCCTGTTCTGCTTTTCCCTCCAAGTTATGGGGTGTTTGAAATGAATAAATTATTTTAAACCGTGATCAAATTACGCCCGGTATTAATTTAGTCCCGGAGTTGACGGTGGAGCAGCAGCTTCCACTTTTTGTGTTCCATTTGGCGGTTCGAACATTTTGAGCACGTTCAAAACGTGCGTGCGTGTGTGTGTGTGTGTGGGTATGCCACAGCGATGACTTTTCGCTACATTATTGCCACCATGTCCAACAAATCCGCAATCGTCGGCCCATGAACGGCCCGGCGGTGGTCCGGTTCAAACGAAATAACAAATTGACGGCCTGTAATTGTGCGCGGCCGGTATCCCGTTCCGCTTTTCCGTGTGCTGCGCCTATTTTTCATCGATTGCGGTTGAGCAATAATGGGACATCGTTGCGTTGTGCTGTAAATGCAATTTGTGGCTTTTTTGCTTCATGTTTCCATCTGGAATATTCCGGAGAAAATGCTTTTCTAGCAAGTTCTGCTATTGTGGCACGAAAGGGAATCATCACAATTTCAACAACGATGCTTTTTGACCAAGAAGCCTTAGTCGCATGTTTCTCGCAATAATTGATTGCATAATTAATTCCAATGAAATATGGGTTGATAATAATACCACGCAACCACGCTTAACACAGTAGAAATATGAACAACATTTCTGCTTGTACAAACCGATCATCCAAATTCCAACTTATCATTAAAATCATGAATATTATTTATTTAAAAAATCGGGAAAAGGGAGCGAAATGGTTTGTTAATGTAACCATTAAAAATCTTGATCTTTTTTGGGGAAAAGCCCGGCATTACAACCAATTGGAAAGTTTGTTTATGTCCTTCTAGTATAACACGTGCCAAAAGCTACAAAATCTCAAGGACGAACGAATTCTCGGTCTCGGTATAGCAATAGCTCACGGCAAAGCTAATGGAGCTATCCTTGACATTTTCACTCGTATGTATGGAGGTTTGCAGCTGAATATGTGTGTGTGTGTGTTTATTTTGTCCACTTTCCAATTCTTTTGCATCCCAAAATTGTTGCAACGCCCACTGTCGCAAACGACGATGACTCGGAGCAATTTTCTTCCGGCCGGACGGGACGAAGGCGAAACAAATGCGATCATCAAATTGAACGAACCGGACGTATTCAAATTTATCGATTCTCGAGTCACTTCAAACGTCTCCCGAAGCCTTCTCTCGCCGCACCACCCCTCCATCCGAGTCGCTTGGAACCCGGCGGAATTGTTTCGCTAGAGAATGTCAATAGAAAATAGACTGGCACGTTTTCTTTTTCGTTTTTGGCCACACACAAACCAATCCCTCGCCCAACGGTCGACGACAACCTTTCCGGGCCCTTCCCGCCAACCGGACCGAACCGATGATGCGGCAAATTATCTGCTAAAGCTACTCTTCCTCCTGGAGCCCGTCGGTCTTCGGTTCTCGGCCTGGCACGATTTTGAGATGAGCGATATTTTGCTTCCACATTTTCCCCCCGGTGGGACGGCAACAAGATAGCTCCGAAGGCTGAAACTCGAGAGTTTATCCACCGAGATTCGGATCCGGTCTCCGTGGGGCCGGATGTTGCTGGTTCGTAGTAAGACGAACTTTTTATTTTATTTTATCTTTTTTTTTTGTGCCACAGCGAAAGACTCTTAGTCGATCGGTGTGAGCTTATTTTGTTAACAATTTTGCTCCATTTTCCGTCGCTTTTGTGATGATGGGTTTGGCCGGGATTGGCGTTTTTTTGGGATTTGGGAAACTCACCCCCAAACCAGTAGTTGTATTACCATTCTTTCATCGAAAGAATGCCAGCGCAGGTTTCTTTTCATCATCCTTTTTACATCCATATAGTATATTTTCAATGATTCTAGGGAGGACAATGGGAAGAGTGGTTGGAAATGGGGGAAAATCCCTCCCGACTAGAATTGCGTAAGGATGGTCAGTCTGCCAGGCGCTGACTAATTGGACAGATGCTTGATGTTCAACACTGTGAAGACGGGCCTAGAGGAATGTTCATGGAAAATATCTGAACGAAAAGCGCAAATTCATCTACCCAATGATATAAAGAGGAAAATAGGTACGAAGGGTTACAAAAAGCTACTTTAAGAAAATTAACTTAAACCCAAGTCGTAATAAAAAAGCAAGCATCATCCGTTTAAAACTCCGCTTCGCTTTGAATTCGATAAAACTTTTTCGCAAAAGTAACACCCCTGGTGTATGAATATCATCGAAATTCCTCTATTCGTAATGATCCGAATCGAACGTCATTCCAGCCGCGAATCGAAAGCGATCATTGTTTATGTCGGAAATTCGCGCCATCCTATTTTTAACCTTCCCATCGCCGCGAAAACGGGCGAACTGAGACGTGAAATTGCTTCGTTTAACTTGCAACCGGTTCATATTTCACTGCCGTCTGGCAAGCTGTCTGCCTCTTCCGAGACCGAACGACCAAAAACCCCGCCCCGGATCCAAGATACGCTGCTTCATTTTATTGTGTTCACGTCAGTACGAAGCGATAAAACACTTTTCAGGCACGCCTCGGATAAATGTGTCCAATTTCGTGACAGTTTGGCTGCGAATGTTCCCATGCTGCCTCCCTTCCTGCTCCTCCACCTCCATCCGAACGGTGTGGTATTTTTCGGTGCCTTTCGAGTCCATCCAACCACCAACTCTGACCCCCCATTTCCTTGCTTGTTTTTTGTTCTTTCTCCACCTGATTGCCTGATTATGATTTACGAGCCGTTTTTCCCTACCATCGAAAACTTTTCTCCACTTCTCCAACTCGAGTTTAGGGGCGGCCAACGCCGACGGCATAGCGACCAAAATCTCCCTAATTCGTTCCGATCGGAAAACTGTTGCAAACTTTTCCCCCACCCCGCACCTCACAAAACCTTCTGTCTCGCTGCCTCGGAGTGAGGACGGCGGGAGTCATTTGGCCACTTTCAACTCCTTCCGGTTCGCAAAACCGCAATCAAATCGTCTGCCGAAAGGAAAGGAAGCGCAAACAAAAAAAAAAAAGCAAATAAAAACAAACGGAAAGAAGAAAATCTCCCCCGAATCAATGGTGGAGAACCCCAGAAACTTTCACCCAGCTCAAGATACGTATCATCGGGCCACCGAACCCAGGAAAACCCCGGGGGGGGGGGGGGGGGGGGGGTCAAAAGTCGAACTGCTGACGAGGGAAAAGTTGCTGGCGCTTGCTGTTGTCAAAAATTGATTAAATCCGGCCTCATCGTCCGAACGTCACCTAAAGCGGATCGGCCTAAATGATCTGACAAGCTCTGGTCTGTAACGGCCTCGGGCGGCGCTTGAGCTAATGAGTCGAAATAATTTATGACAGCTAGGGGTTTTTTTCTTATTTTGTGAGACAAGCGCACCAAAATATCTATTTGTCAAAATATGCAAATTGTTACGTCATTTTAAAATGCACGGAGAGATTATGTTCGAACAAACTCTGGAACGAACGTTCTTCTTCTGTAAAACAAAACGACGCAAAGATGCCAGCTGGAAACTTCGTTTTCCACGGGGTGAAAAAGTAAATAGTTGTGGCGCATACTTATCGTAGTGCTTCCATTTTCTCTGTTGCTTCCGGAATATTTCTCGACCGAACATCCGGTGCACACAACGTACCAACCACTCATCATGCCAACATTCCGGCCTTTCTGTGGGGTGAAAGTTTTTACGCATAAAAACGGGTTACGCCGGGAAAATGTGCTGCCCGGAAGGAGTTTCCGAAACTAAACTGCAAAAAAAGGGAAACTGTACGAATGTTGGCGAGCTGGAGCTCGAATGCAGCGCAACTAACGGTGGTTACGTTCCACTCGACGAAGAGATGGTAAATAGCCCTCCCGCCCCGGTGGAAGGGAAGGGAAGAAGGTAGGAGATGAAAAGTTCCAGTTCCAACTTGTCCCGGGAGACCAAAATGGCTGCCGTCGTAAGGAGAAAGAATTAACTTTACTGCTCCTCGTTCAATTGCTTTCAAGAGGCCGTATTTCTTTCGGTGCCGGATGAAAGAAGGCTTCGCAAGAGTAATCATCATATTCAGCGCGCGTAAGCGATGTTCAAGCCTGGCAGAAGGGCACCAACATCCACTCCGAGCGATTCCTGGCGTGAAGGGAAAACGAGAAAGTGCGTGATGGGATGAAAAAAAGTGCCTTCTTGCGAAAGATTCCGAACTAATCATTCCATCCAAACTTATTAACGCCACTTTTGCGACCCGAACTTTCACATTCCGTATTTTGCCACACATACATACACACACACGCACACCCAAACCAAGGTATCCGGTACACCGTCTTCGTCTTGGGAACGCTTGGCCTCGGGATTGGCGGGATTCGCGCTCGAGAGGGTCATTCTTTATCATCGACGGTCGACGGGTTGCACACTCGAGATTGTTATATATTGCCGCTCGAATGGCCACCACCCTCCTCCCACCCCACCAACCAACCCCGTTCGAGGCGGTGCGTGCGCTACCGAGTTATTGATCGAAACGGGGAGGAAGCATTTTCCACCTTGCAATCCCGCCATCGCGCCCGTTCGGCCATCACGGGTTTCTGGCGCGCACGTCCGGACAATAAAGCTGCCCCTTGGCTGTCGATCCAATATCGAAACAATCTGTATCCTTTCGGAAGCCCACACTCGTCGTTTCATTTCCCTCCGTACCGTGTTTTTCCTCCCCGGGAGCAGTGCGGGCGTACTCGACCGGCAGTACTTCTTTCGGGTATTGTTTTCTCATTTCGCTTTTTCGCGGGGCAGCGACGGAATAGATTCCTCCTCGGTAAACGGGGAAAAACTCATTCAAATTCAATTAAAGATATTCATCTGCCAACGAACGCTGGGCGTGTAACTTTTCCCTCCTCCCCAACCCTTCGGCACGGTTCTGGCAAATTAGGTTGTTTGCCCCCAGTAATGTGCTTGCCCTTTTCCACCTTCGGGCCGGTTCGGGACCTTCATTAAACGCTTCCTCCATCAAATGCCTCGCACCGTTAGGCCTCCTAATGGCGTCGCACGTGGCTTATTTATCGAAATCGATGCCGTCATAATCGGAACGGGTCGGACGTGCCTCGATAGCTCGCCAACCGTGGCTTGAATGCAAATATGCACCAACTGCTGGCAATCTCTGCTTCTAAACACTCGGCAAGAAACGATCGAGAACGATGAACAACGGTTGTGCTTCGGCATCGGTGGTTGCTTTCATTAATGGCAACGCATGAATATTTGATTCTACCCACCTTCTTCGCCGACCCCTTTATGCCGGGGCGGTTTCGTCTCGTGAAAATAGGCACGTATTTCATCATTTGAACTGAATATTCAGAGCGAACTGGTGGGAAGTGAAGGCAATGAGTTCAGAAGTTAAATTAGTTAAATTAACACTTTCTTTCATTGTTTTTGCTGAAAATTGTGACACATATTTCCAAGGATACTAAGCTGTCGCAAGAATGAAGCCGCAATGCCAGCGAGAGCAAGTTCAGTGTTTTAGATGCCTCTTTAGACTCGACAAATCGCAATGGTAAACAATTTTCAATGGAAAAATTACGCCACCGAACGGCGATCACTCCGATGGCACTCGATCGGAATGAAAAGGTGCTTCATCTTGCGATGAAGATTAATGATAATCTTTTCCACCAGGTTTGCATTCATCGTTCGTTCCTTCTCAGAAGAGTGGAAAACAGCATCACGCAACAGCGCGATTGAAGTGCTTCGACAAATGGGTGTAGAAATCTGTTCTCGAATCCGCACCACCGCCACACCGTGAGCAAACGGGGAAAATTCTTTCATCGTGAGATTTTACCGAGCAGTTTACACTCCACGCAGAAACGAAAGCTGTGGAGTGGGGTTAGAAAATAATACAAAAAGAGAAATTCGACTACAGAAAACGAATTCCAGCAGCATTGGAGCGGAAGGAAGGAAAACGCTCCGGTACGGAGTGGAACCGTCGAGAAAGTCGAGTAAGTGAGTGAGTGATCGAATTCGGTGGCGTAAGCAGCATCTCGGCGTGCACGCCCGGCCGTGCCGAAAGAACGGCAAAATAATGTTTACTTAATACACTCCGATAAACATAAACATGTTTCTATCGCCACCGATCGAAGTGAGAAAAATAACCGGGCGCCTCCATCGTTCCGGGACTATTATGGCCCATCGACCATGGAAGCGCGCGTGTGTGTTTGGATGATGCGGAAAGTGGTGGCATAAAGTGAAACATTTACGCGATGAGTCTGGGCACACACGCACACACACGCACGTCCATTATGGATGCAGTAATGAGCTATATTGGGCCGTTTCGGGTTTGTTCTTGCTTCAGGGAGCCATCGAAAGGGACGGAAGGCGGGCAATAACTGGGGCCTGGATGACCGGCAGGGAAGGGCGCAAAACACCAAAGGGGGGAAAGTGCTACCAAGGGCACTAATGGGCACGCAACTACCGCTTGGAGGAAACGCGCTTGTTGCGCCAGTCGCTTCTTCGGGCGACAATTTATGCCATCAGTCGAGCTGCTTCAGGGCACGAACGGTGGGTGGATGGAACGAGACGATGATTCCAATCTAAATTGAGTTCGTTGAGCTGAACTTATGGCGTTTAGGGCGGGCCTCGGTGGACACTTTCACTTTGTGTGTTCCACGAAACATACGCACGCACACAACGCACCACGCAACCGACGCAAAACCAACGGGAGGAAGACGTTGGCGGCATTTTACTTTAGGGTCTTGGTTTTTTTTCGGAAAGCAACAAACTAAGCTAATGGCGTCCTCCGTCGTTTCGCCCGACGGACAACGTTTGCACGCAACACGTTGATTAAGCCGTCGAGTTTCAAGAGGCGTTTTCGGAAGAAATACGTTTTTATTTTTACCCTCCCCTACTGGAAGCAGTACAAAAGTCGGTTGGAAATTCTCAGACGAAATTCCCGGGAAATTGATCTAACGCTTGCGTGTGCAGGTTATTCACATGGTTGGCGAATAGTTTTGCAAAAATAAGTTAATAACAAAAAACAGAGACTTTCTCGAAGACCTAAACGAAGACCTTTGTGGAGCTTAAGAAATCAATTAAACTGAGCACTTAAGACTTTAGTGGATCGATTTAATGTGCTCAAAAATATTCGTCCACCTAATCCCATAAAGATGTAAATGGTTTGCTAAAATCCTTACGAAGATTACACAAATCGGGAACGTTTTCCCGGGACGAGACTTTAGCGAAAGACTCCCGACGGGACAGCGTAAGTTGGGTGTTGGGAAAAACGGCACGTAGCAAGGGCTTCACACGAGGAATAAACTTTCAATCACGTTCATGTGGCTCCGTTTTCAATATTGTTTGATTTTCAGCGGACCAAGGGAGCGGAACGATGGGAGGTGGTCCACTTATTAGATACGTCTTCCATCGTCGCTTCACCCCGTCCTCTTGCGTCGGGCTCTGGGCTGTTCCTGTGTGCTTCACTGACGAATTTTCACTTCACCACTCCCGCGTATCTTTTCTTGTTTAAAGTCCTGCGTCTTCCTGCTTCGGTGTGGGATGGGAGGACACCGAAGGGGGGGGTTTGTGTGCTGACAGGAAAGGATGTAGCCATCTTCTCTGGACTTGAACGTCGAGCGCTTCATCCGGTTGGCTCCAGCGTTTCGTCCGGGTTCGCTCATGTGTAAGCGTGCCTGTTCGTGTGAGTCTGTGTATAGCGAGGACTTAGGATCACACACTTCTGACGCACACGTACATCGCATACACGCACATGCACATACATCCATGTCAACTGAAACACTCCATTCCATTCCCGACACACGGCTGACATCGTATTCTACATTTTGATTAACTTCGCCGTTCGACGAACTCGAGTGACACTTTACTTCCGCTTCCGGCACGTCTCGTTACGTTGTCACGCTGCCATCTGTTTCTTGCAGGGAGATATCGGTCAGTTCCGTTTCCGCTACAGCAAGAGTTTTGGACTTTGGGCACCAGCGAATCTCAATTTTCTTGTCACTGGACGTGCCCGGAAGAGCGGTAGACAATTGCTAGCTCGTTTTAAACCGATGTCAATCGATGGAGTGTCCCCGGATGTGCCTTAACATTCCACCAAGTAGTTGTAAACAGCGCCAACTTCAAGAATCATTTTCCCAACCATGTTTTTAGGTGTACCGAAAATGGAATCTTTGGAATGGCCGTCTTTTGGAAGCAGACACTCTCCCCCACTCCACTAGAGAGTTGGTTTGCCCTTCACCCTGATCCCTCCCCCACATTGATACCTACACTCGCACGCACACACGATACACACGCGCACACACACACGCACTCGCTGGCTGCGTCAACAACACGGGCTGCCACTGCTTTACAGCTCGGCCGACGAAAATCGACTGAACGTTGAACCCCGGAGCGATCGGTGTTGGGGCCAAAAAACCCGAGATGCTTTCCGTCGCATGGGGGAGGGGGTGGAACAGATGGGGTGGTGAGGGAGGGTTGGTTTCGCGCCCGAATCGCGCCTAGCAACCGCCCGGTTACAGCCCGAGCCGAAGCTGAGTGCCCACTCCCACTTCGGGCGGGAGGAGAAAATAAAAAAAAAAAACCGGGCGACCGATAAGGAAAAGCGAACGTCCAGACACTTCCAGAGTGGGCAAATATTCGGTACCAGCACTCAACCCACACACACACACAGACACACAGACATACAGAAGCACTTCCAGTAGAGTGAGCGCGGTTTTCCCCAGCTGAGTGGCGAGTGGAACTCAAGGCACCCACACAGCATCTCGAGATGGGGGTGCCATTTCCATTTTCCTGCCCCCGTAGGCCTCCGAGGGGCATGAAAAAGATTAGCTTGTGTGAAAAAGTGGAAAAACTGATTGCCTTTTAAACTAACGAACCACACCGTCCGAGCGACGGGACTATGTTTCCCCTCCCCCTCATTTTCCGGGACCGGTTCGCGTAAGTAGCGCGGTGTCGTTGTAACTGCACCTTCGTGCGTGTTTGTCATATAAAACGTCTTCACTTTTTGGTGAAAAATGGAAATCTGTCTCCGGCGGAACTCCGGCCAACCAACCGCAAGTTTTGGGCAACCCTTTTCATAGGAAAATTGCATCCGAAACCGCAGCATACGTTCTCGCTACGTACGTAATCAAGGTGGATCTTATTATCCAGGGTTGTGGAAGCCTACCGTCATGTTCAATTAAGATGCCGAGAAAACTTCACCCATTAGGACTAGACAGGAGTTTCTTCAAAATCTCCTTTGAAAGTCATTTTTCGTTTCGAACAAAAACAAAACAAAGTAAGCGTTTCTAAACAGTCGCACTAAGGAACGTTTAATTTACTCAGAAACTCACAAAAACTTCATGCTCCGGGGTAGAGAAATAGAAGGTTGGTTGATGCGAGGTTTTCCCTACCTTTGGTATCTTCAGTTTTTCCCACATAAAACCCCAGAACAATTTCCATTTCGAAGGCGGTGTGGGGATACTCAAGAAGCTTCTGAATGTAACGCTGTAAGTAGCATAGAATGGATATTACACACACACACACACACATGTACTTTGAAATGAAACAATTCGTACCTTTCACTTCTGACTCCCGAAGGAACTTTTCCACCTGCCCCAAGGACTCCTCCGTAAGTCGTTCCCCAACCTCACAGCTTCGAGCGCCGAATCCTGAAAGGGACCGTAATTATTCAGCGACCATCCACGACGGCGGGGCCCAGCCCCGGCTGTCCTTCGCGGCTTTTGCCTTCTGCCTGCTAAGTGTTCCCCTTTCATTCGTCGCGCTCCCCGTCCCGTGCCACCGTCCAACGTGTTGGCATGTTTCACAAAGAGGCGAGTAAAAGCGGGAAAATCATCCGAAAGCGTGAAAGAATGGAAACAACAAACACACGCACACACAAAGGCAAAAACGATCCCGTTCCACCATCGTTCGTCCACCCGCAAGGGGGTGAGATTCGAGTTCGCGTGGGCGGGGGAACGATGTTGGACAGGAGTGTCGGGTGACTGCTTTTCTTTTCGAGCAAACGTTGCGGGACTTTTTATCCGAAAAGCGCAACCATCCCTAGCGACGTAACGGCGTGCGTCATCTGGTGGCCAACTCTCGGGTCGGACTCCGGGCAAGTCCATGTTGGGAAAGCCATAAGCAACCCCACACAACCTGAAGCGCCAATGTCGACGCTGCTGGAGGCAACTTTTGCTGAAACAATTGCCATTTGCCTTTTCTTCGGTCGCTTCCCGCTTGTTGGGCTTTCATCGCGTGTTTTTTCTCTGTCCTCCTACGATGTCTTGTTTCTTATTTTTCGTATTTTTTTCACCCTCCGTAGTGTCCTTTCGGTGCGAAGTTGATCCTTCCCGGCGGCTGGCTGGAGTGGAGCACTCGCAGTAAGCAGCTTTGCGTTCAACATTTCCAGGCCTCGCGCTACGGTTACGCTCCATTGCCGGACTTAATTTGCACCCTCTTCAGCCTCCACCGGAAGCAGAAGTTCTCGAGATGGGTAGGGGGGACGGCAAGGGGTGCATGAAAATCCCGAGCACCGGGAGATGGCGAACACGTCCTTGCTCCCGATTCTAGCCCCGTAAGCCTAACCGGGCTGATCATCTCATTTTCAAGAGCGGAACTGGAATTCATCCCCCCTTCCCTGCCCAGTGTCTTCCACCATCAGGTTCGTTTTGTCATTTCCGAGGACATTTCGGCCGGGGCCGGCCCAGGACCGGAAGGCACTCTCACTCACGGCACCGGCACCGGGCAGCCCTGAAAGTGCCACCTTCGGCCCACTATTGATCGTCCCGAAATCGGAAAAGCGAGCGCTCCGTTACCACGGACAACCGGCGAAGGGGAAAATGAGTGCCCAGCTTCACGCGCTCATCGGGAAAACCCGAACACCTTCTTCCTCCTCTCCCTCCATGAAACAGACGTCTCGGGGTGACGGGGAGCCGAACCATTCCGGTACCATTCGACATCATCATTATCATCATGGTCTGCGTCGTTCCCGCGCGGTCCTTATTTACCGCCGTGCGTTCGTGGTGTGAGCGTATGTGTGTTTGTGTGTTTGCAATGTAACGCGCAAGGGTTGCACAGTTCCGTTGTGGAGCACGGGTGCATGGCTTGCATGTGTAAGTTTCTTGCTAACCAAAAGCAACTGCTGACGTCTACCGACGAAGGACGCGTCGATCCGGTTTCGGTTTCGAAAAAGGTAAGCTGAGTCCTTCAAAGGGCCCCCCCTCTTGGTGGACGGTAAATTTCCAATCACACGGGGTGGGTCAAGTGTCGCAAACAGTGCCGCTCCGGGGTTCCTGGTGTTCCAAGGACATTGCAAGGCGAGTGTAAGTCCTCCTGCGCTGGGCGGACTTCTTGGCCTCGATTCGATCGCTAGCAGCTCGTCCCATCGCAATGAATGGAAAACCGATCCACTCAACCGGAAAGGAGAAAGGACGAAGAACATCCGCACGGCTGGATGACCCCCTGGATGTTTGATTGTGTTTCTAGCAGCATCCTTGACTGCTTTAAATCACAATATAGCAAAAAAGATCCAGAGGTAAAAGTGTTTATGTAATCGTCGGATATGCATGCCGATTGGAATAGCTTTAAGAATAACTCTCGGATTATTTGGGAACAAACTATCGTATTATTTGACATGTGCAACATTCTCAGACGGCATGCAGAAATTAATATGGAACATGTATTTATTCCAAGAAAATAACTAATAAAATAAATTGTATCAATTAATGCAGAAAAACTTCGAATAAAAACTACCCGGATTGATTGTCGTCCGATTATGTTTTATGTTATCTACGATTTCCACTCGTTTTCCGCGAGGATAAAAAAAATGTCATATCATTTTCATGATCGTTTCATGACCTGGATGGCTAATTATTGGACGCAAACAGATGTGACATAAAAAGCACAATGAATAATGATGGTATAACGATCAGATTGATAGTTATCGTAGCGTTACACCTCGAGAGAAAGTGAATGATGGAAATACATTTATTGTGAGGCTGTTTTCCGTGAGATTGATGATTGCCGGCCACCGATTGGAATGTCCAATAGTTATTAGTTATTATAGTCATAAGGAAAAACATCGCAACAAACTAACAATCGTCCCGTACGTTCTGTTTACCTATGTTAGTTGGAAAAGTGCACATGAAATCTTCTCTACAGAAACAGCGTAACCCAGTAAACGCCGGAATTGACATTTCCGGTCGGCTGTGGCGAAGTTGTAAAAAACTGCAGTTTTCACGAGAAAAGAAACTCATTGACCGTAACAAGATGTAATAAGGCAAGCGGAACAGCGAGTTGCTTCGTGCCGAATACATCCCGCGCTGAAGATGAGTAAAGGTAAAACATTATCAGTTCCTCGTGGAAAAACAAATCGCCATAGTACCGACGCTTCCGACCACACCCACCATTGTACAATTTACGGACGATGCGATAAAGAAATGGAAATTAAATAGGAAAAGGTATGTTTTTGTCTCCTCCGTTGGTTAGTTTTCGGAATGACGAACAGGAAAAACAAACGAGCGTTTAAAAGGTCGGACGAAGCAGAAGAAAAAACGGCTCGTTCTCTCATCCGAGTAAAGCTCCGTTTTCTTTGCGCTATTTATAACGCCACGTTTTGAGCAGTGATGCTGGAAAATGTCACCAAAGACAAACGGAAATGGGGTTATGATTCGTTGTGCTACCGACACGTGACTTGCGGTGTTTTCTTTAATGAAATCAAATATTAAATCAAAAGGGTTCAATTCCGACCTCCACCCACCCCCGTTCAAAGTCAACGAAACGAAAAGGATACGGCCACTCCACTGTGTTTGGCATTATTCCATAAAACTTTGATGCCAGAACGGAGAGCTTCCCTTGGCCGGGCGAAATAGACCTCCTGTTGATGATTAATAGCATGCGATAAACCCTAACCCACTCCAAGCGCGGCTTCATCTTCAGACCACTTCGGGAGCACCAGGTAGAACGCCCATGGGAAGTGAAAGCGCTTCGTTTTTCCTAGCGGACTCTGTGCTAGATTTTTCTTCGGTGCGCACTCAATTCACTATCACTCAGATTTACCGTACCTGCACCTTTACCTTTACCAACCTTTAAAAAGGGGCGTGCAGAAGGCTCCACGAATGCACATTTTTCAATTCCAGTTAGAGCCTCCGGGAAACCACAGGGTGGTAACTGTGTGTGTTGGTGTGTTCGATCCAAGTGTTCTGAGGGAGGATTTTAGGTTTTATGCATCGCCTACAGTCGGGGTGCTTTGTAGATTGGAGCTCCCCTTTGTCCCATAAATTCCTACCATGGGTGACATAATTCCCAACCGTCCTTTTTCCCACGCGTTTTGTGGCAAACACGATTTCAGGCAAATGTGTTTTCTTTTTGTCGCCGCTCCCATCAATTGTCGTTCGGATGATTCACGTCCAAAAGTGCATCGCGACCATCATCGGCACGTGACGATGGCGCCCCGAAGCACTCGAGTCAAACATTCAAACACAATTCTGAATTTCGCTTTCACCACTTTGTGAAGCTAAGCCACTCAGCACAAACCAACAGGAATCCCGTTAATAGCATAATTGAATTTATATGTTGAATCTATGCAAGCTTCCCGCAAATTGAATGGAGATGGCGTCGAGGACTTACCGCATTTCGACCAGTCTAACGACAAGTTCCATCGCGTTCGATTGTTCGCTTCAAATTCACTTACCTAGAGCAGAGAGAGGGAGAGAGAAAATGACAAAAATCAGAAAAACCATTAACAGTTTAAAAACAATACTATAAAAGGTTTATTTTGTAATAACAGCTGTGACAAAGAGATCGTAGTTTTGAGCATCAAAAATTAAATTGAATAAAGTTGAAGATAGAAAAAAATATCAAAACTTAACGTGATGTGTATATAAAATTTTGGAGTTATATTTTCAAGGTTTTTATTTAAAGTCTACGAAATGAATTATATTCCCACTCAAATCTTACTAGATTAAACATTTTCCATCATTGATTAAATTGAAACGGTTCGCCTCAGTTAAGTTTGGCAAAAGGCAAGCTTTTCCAACTCCATTATTTACAATGAAAATTATGTTTGAGCAAGCAATAAGAAAGTTGCTTGATGAGATCGTCCTTTTTTCGGTCAAGATATTTTTTACCCCAACCTTCCCCCTCCGGTTCCCTCGACCGACCCCAAGTTGACTATTAATCGTGTATTAATCTCTGCAAGTGGCCCTCACTAAGCGAACGGTAATTTATTAGATTTTCTCCCTCGGCAAACGCTGGCGGAGCGTAAATCAATTTTTTACCGCATTAGCTTTTCGCCACCTCCGCGCGGGGCCACATTCGTCTCCCTACGCACACACATACAACCACAGCTGCCTCAAGCTGACAGGCTAAAGATGCTTCGGGCGGGTTTTTGATAGGGAGTCCTTGGAATTGGAGTCCCTTAAGAGTGTCATTTTCGGGGAAAAGATGGTACTCGTGCACGCATTTTCGCATTTCGCCAGCCCTCCCCTCCGTCCCCCGCACCATCCGGGCGGTGGTAAGAGGATTGAAGATAAGGCTACGCAGCAGCGATAGGAGATTGCCTTTGAAGAACCCACCCGAAATTCGCCACCATTTTGTCCACTCGGGTGCCGGGACGGCTGTCGTCGGAGGCATTTCTTTCCGTCACAGACCACTCGAGCCGTAACGTCCCCCACTTACATTTCCCCTTCCTTAAATGTCCGGCCGCTTGTTCCTTGGGTGGGCTTGGGTTTTAATAAATTGTTGTCTTACCCACTGCGGAATTTTGGCCTATGCAGTGGTTGTAACTTTAACGTCGCTCGTGTCCACCCCCTCGGTTCCAAGACCTGGTCCGACCTTTTCAACCTTTTCTTCTCATTTTAGTTGTTGGTTGTTTGCTTGCTTTTTTTTTGTGCCATGCAAGAAAGGTTCGCCACCAGTAGTGTGTGCCGTGATGGGCGATATTTTTAAAGCAACCGGCAACTGGCCGCCGAGAGAACCTTGGGAAGCTTGGGTCTATTTCGGGGTCACCGAGAACCCCACCCAACCAGTGAGGGATCTATTTACGAGGGGTTGTCCCGGGTACCTTTACCTGGGGAGGCAACCCGCTTGGGGGACGGCCGCAATTTCATCCAGTCCAATTTATCGACAGCCTGCGCTCTGGTAGCTCTGGGGGAAGCTGTGGGGGAAGCCTACCATCAAGCTAGGGTGCGTTGAGCGTCATTGCCGGTACCCATCAAACTTCGAGACGAGCAAGGATCGAGCGCCGAGCGGGTGAATGTTTTAATTAACGTCCCACGGATGATGGCAGCCAGTGATTGAGCTCCGGCTGATTCCGGCAGATAGGACCCTGCCCTTCCGAGAGGTTCGCAAGGCACGCCAGGGACTCCGGTCGCGTTAATTATTCCCCCACTGGAAAGTGCGGCAAGTGTGCGCGAGTCGATGATTACAAGTGATTGGATCATAAAGATGGGATTTAAAAATTAGCCAAAGTATATGATTTAATGTTATTTAAATTCAGTTTTTGCTCGGCCGGTTCTGCAGGTAAGTGAGGCTGGCGTAGTCTTCCCTAAGCTGTCGGGCTTTAATTGAGTTTCCGGTAGCGATTAACCGCGCCACCGTCGCCCGTACCGTGCTAATCACATTTCCATTACCGAACATTTCCATTTTCATAACAAACGATCCCCGGAATTACTTTTTTCTTCCTCTTTCGTTTCCCTGCACGGGAAGGCTTTACCTTCAGCGAAATTAACGGATCAACGAAGTGTTCGACCGAAGTACCTTCCCGAAAGCAGGAGGAGGAAAAGAAAAGCTCACCCACCCTCCAGGACGGTTGGCGGAAGGGAGGTGTCAAAAAAGTACACCGAACGAATCAAACGTGCTGACAGTTTTACGATCCAAGCAACACGGAAAGGAAGGAACATTTCCAACCTCCCACCCCACGGGGCAAGTTATTAAAATTTACAACCCGCCAACGCCGCTCCACCTCGTGCGCATTAGCGCCCCAACCGGGCTAGACGTTTGCCGAACGCAGGAAGTGTGCGAATGTTTGAATGCCGGCAGGAAACAGCCGTGGACACCGTTTGCTTCGTGCGCATTGTACGTTTTAAGACCCAAGCCGCGCCCGACTTGGATGGGGTCGTAAAGTTGGTACTTTAAAATCTGCTCAAATATGAATGCGAATCGTCCCGGAACGTTCCGCATTCGCCACCAAACGCTTTCGCAAGAAGCTCCCCCTCGACAAGGCAACGTGTTACAACCTTCTCTCAATGAGGCGAAACGGTGGAGAAACAGGGGCGGGGGAAAATGAGGGGTGAAATTTAACAAAACAAATCCATTCCACGCTCGGAGAAAGTGTGAGGGTTGCACGGGGGCATGTGAAATGCATCGAATGGGCGACAAATATTTGACGACTCCGAAGTTTAGCTCCTGTTTTGGGCAAACAAAAGCTGTCCTGTTCGTACAGAAAAACCTAACGAAAACACGACAGAACTGGTGGTGGTTTTTCTGCTCCGTCGGAAAAGTGGTAAATTATGTGCTTGACGTTGTAATGTCGCCGGGTTTATACGCCCTGTTTACTGCGTTGGCACGCACAGTTGTGCCTCAATGGTACGCGGAAGACTAGAAATCTGTTGGGTGTTACAACTTAATTTAATATTTTTACTGTGTTGTTTTGTGACATTTGTAATTCTTACTTACTAAGCGATACTTATCAGAACACCTGTTTACCAGCCAACACTAAGGAAGTGAAAATCATGATCTTGTACTTAAAATTCCATTTTCCTAAACACTGCACCCATTTTAAGCTGAAAAACTATGCGTACTTTAAAGTTTGTTAAAGTTGTTGTGCAAAGCCCTGTGTTGAAGAAACATTTGAAAACACGTTTTATTTTACAATGCTTTCTTCAAATGAAGTATTTCAAATAAGGTAATAGGTGATTTTAACTACTCAACCGAGGTTGGTAAGATTTCTCGTGTATGATATATTGAATGAAATATTTCTTTTAAACAAATAATTCATAAGAAAAAAAATTAATCATGTACATTAAGTGACGAAGTTATTATGCAGAGCAAAGCAAGTGTAATTAAAATTATGAAACATGATTTGCAAAAATGCACATAGACTCACAAAACACAAACAAAAAGCATCAGATAAACTTCTTTTCAAACCGAAAGATTTGTATCATAACACTTTCAGAGCTGTTGCCATTTTTCCTCCCAGATGCACACAGGATGAATTGAAACAAATAAGACAAATACCACCGACGTTCAAGCTTAGCCAAACAAACATGCCTCCATCGTTCATTCAGGATAATAAAGTATCACCTGCACGTCGGAAAAGCCACCGGGGCTTCTTTGGAATGCCAGGCCGACTACACTAACAGCGTTCCTTCCCCGCCAGCCCCAGCCCCGTTCGAATCAGTGAAAATTCATAAACCCTAACCGTGCTAAACTGCTGCTCTGCATCGCCTTCGTTACTCACCGGCCCAGCTCGGCTTGTTTGCGTGCTCCATGCTGTTGTACGCTCCAGTGTTTTATGCTTGGCTCACACTTGGTTGACTTCGTCCACATTCCACCAAGCCAAGCCTTCTGATGGGCGCCTTTCTTTTCATCTCGACGAGCTCCCATTTTCCCGCTGTGTCAATACTCCTGTCGTTCGTCTTCGTCGCCAGGAAGATGCGAGAAAAAAGCCCGAGCGTACTGCAACCGTAACTGTGCCAGCCCCACTTAACCCCCACGGACGGGGACGAGTGTGAGTTACGCTCGAAGCTCTTCCAAGCGTCGGGGTCGGCAAGGGGCGTAACAGGATTGCGTAATTGTGCTCGCCTTCGGAGGCCAGAGCGCAGAGTTGTTTGTTTTTACCCTCCCACCCGTCCGGCCCCTTTTGAGGTTGGGCAGGACTCCGGTCGGGGAATCACTGTCACTTGCACGCCCGGCACCGCAAACCACGTGGCCTCCGGGAGGAAAGTAAACGAACAGTCCACACTCACTCGTTTCTCGCACTCGTCAGTCGCAAAAACCAACCCATCAGTTGCAGCGTCAGATGCAGCAGCAGTAGCGGAGGCAGAACAACTCGGAAACCCGGCCATAACCATACGAAAACCTCGCCCTCGTTTTCGGCGAAGAGAGCAATGTCAAACGGGACGGGTGAAAACATAATGCTGGAGCATTAAACAACGGATAAGGCGAGATTTGTGTCGAAGCGGGTCGGGTGGATGAGCACTCATTTTCCGGCGTGTTGCACGCCTGGCGTTCACTTATCGCCGCGGCGTCCCAGCGCGTCGTAAAAGCGTGTATTTTTAATGAGTGAAAGTAATCAAAATAATATCCGCCGTTACGGACAGGGGTTTGTCCTTCGCCGCCACGTCCATCGTTCAATATTTTTTTTTTTCGTAAAAAAAGGTTAACGTACTTTGAAGTACACTCTGGAGAGAGAGCACTCCGATGAGCAAAACAGATTGGTGAATTGATGCTATTAAATTCATATTTTATGCTTCAATCACTGTTAAGAGAAAAATATGGAGATGATTTTTATACACCGAAGATGGATTACTCAATTTTTGTATTTTTTCCCAGTTATTTTATCTTTGCGCTCCAAGAAAGAAGAAAACAATTACTCAAGGTAATTACGAAAATCTTCCTATTCAAAATAAGCTAAACCTTGCCAAAGTTACAACTTCCAGGAAGAAGCAGGCATCAAAATAAGATTAAAGCTACGCCTTCATTTGTTATTGCTCGCAGTTCATGGTGAAAACAGTTATAATTAGATGGAAGCAATCAAAACCGAAAAGAAACAATTTATCATTTCTCTGTTATTGCTTTCATCTACACTACAAACGAATAACATGTCCCAAAAGAGAATCCAAGCAAGATGAAACAGTTACTACGACAAACAGCAGTGCGTTCATGGCTCAGTCGTATTTTACCCAATGATGTAACATTGAACAATGATGCCTAACCCAAAACGAGGCTCTTTTTCTTTTGTCAGTTTGCTAGTTTCCCGCTTTTCATCGGTCAAACGATGAGTCTCCCAGGCACGGTTTGTAAGTTCACAACGAAACAACCGTCCCGAATTGCTGCCAGTTCCGTGCGGTTCCTGTTTGGAGGGATTTGTTTTTTACAACTTCGCCTCCTAAACTGACCACCACAGACAACAAAGCGAAACTCATCACCGAGGCTGAAAACATAACGGAATGGCCTGCCGGCACGTATCAGTCATGTGTCAGCAGTGACAGCGTGAACCGATCCGGAGATCAACCGGGGAGTGTGTATGTTTTCGGGGTTTCCTCCCCCGAATTCCATCGCTACCATGCGCTGCTAATATTTATGGTGGGCATTCCGTGCAGTAGCAACAACATCATCCCGGTTCGGTGCAGTGTCAGTAACCGGAGCCTGAAGCATCGGGTTTCGGGCGGTGTGAAGTTGACAAGTCATGTATTTAATTTATCTCTAGTACGATACAGCTAGGTCAACACAGAGAGGTTCGGTTACTAGTCGCAACTCAGAAACTGCCATCAACTGACCATCTGCTCTGGTGGTAATTTGACCCGACGAGCAGCTAAGATCAATATTACTTTCATCTCTCTCACCATTCGCTAAAGTTCACTGAAATAACATTGCTTCCATTATTAAAAGAACATGCTAACAGTAAACTAAAAAATATTAAAAATAAAAAACAAACATCAGACAACATCCGTGTTTGCTGACAGTGATCATTAATCATCTTTGCAGTAGGAAAGCGTGAATTGATTAATCTGAGTCAACATACAGATCATATAAATAAATTTATTGGTAACTGCGCAGGATTTCACCTGATCTGGTGTCTGCTTCAACAAACATTATTTGTTACAAGTGTACATCAACGGTTATCGCTTGTTAACAGTGATCTGTTCTAGATGTAATCTGTAATTAATTCTGTAACTGATTCATACATAAATCATAGGATAAGTTTGATGGTTTTTGCTCAACCATATATGGAACTTTTATAAATTGTTATTCTAGGACATACAAAATTAATACCCACCAGTTTTCAAAAATCTGGAATGTTCTATAAATACTCTGGATTTCTTCGCAATACTTTCTACGACGTTACGCATTTCACACATATTTTTAATGTATCACTAATTTTCCTATCGTTTTTGAAATCATTCTTTTCTGAACACATTGCGCATGAATAAATCGTCTCAATGATTCTAATTTGATTTTCTAGGAAACCACAGATATTCTTTAATAAGCGACTTCACTGGTGGTGCTTGAAAAATCTTTCTTGGAATTTAAATAATATCAGCAAATGCAAAAAAATAATGCCAAAACGGTAGAACTTGCTTACTTACTTACTAAACGGTAGAACAAACTCAAAATAATTACAGGAGAAAACAATGTGTGTACCCTGAATAATTCAAGTACAGTACACAGTGTTAAGTGAATTCAGTTGTATCAATTAATAATAATACTGAAAATGAATAGCAATTGGGGTGTTTGAGACCCCTGCTTTAGTCAGTTCAGGTCACGTGCAGGGTGTTCTCGTACAAACAAAACGTGTGCGTAACGATGATTACAAATGAAACGAAAGCGCATCGAATGTAAATCGAATGTAACAACGGCACTTACCTCCATGAAGAAACGTGAACATGTTAACAATGAGCAAAGCTGGTAGAACCACGCGCAGCGCCTTTCGAACGCCGTGGTACTTCCGCCTGCAGAGGACGCTTCCGCCCGACGGCCGTTGCCGCCCTTCCTGTTCGTTGTAGTTGTGTTGCCGGTGATTAGCGTCGCCATGGCTGTGAGCGCTCCCGTGGCAAGTGCTATTACTATCGAGCGCCGCCACCACGAGCCGCCTCCGCGCCCGGGCTTTCCTTCGCCCGCTGCACGGTCGGAGCCGGTACGAGGGTTCGGAACTCCATCCCGCGGGCTCGGGGCGGGCGGGCCGGAACGGGGCGAGTGCGAGCGGCGACGAGAGGGACAGAAGGCTGGCGAGCAGGATGCGCACGAGCAGGGGCCGGTCCGCGCCCCGCCCCGCCGCGCTTGTCTTAAGATTATGGTACTCGTTATCAAAATTATTACTCTTATCAAATGTACGTAGGTCTTCGGTATTCTCGGGTTCATGGAAGCATTGATGGTTGAATTGTTTACACTTGGTGACGAGGGGCGCGGGGGCCGCCGCGTCGCCGCTTGCCGCAAGGGGTTCCGCGGTGGCTTCCGCTTCCTGCACGCCCCGCCAGCACCGTCTTCGCTGTCGTCGTCGCCGGCGGCGATGGTGACGGCAGCGTTGGCGTTGAAGGAGGCGGCGCCGTCCATCCAGCGACTGTCTGTTAACGTGAGCACAGGGGGAGAGGAGGGTGCAGCGGGCCGAGGAGGGCGTGTGGCGCGCCGGGCGCAGCCACGCCTGACCAGCAGCAGCAGCGCCAGCACCAGCGACGGCGGTAAAAAAGTGGCTCGAAAAAGATGGCTGCGGTGCGACGGGGGTGGCGTGGAAAGGCAGCAACCGGGGCGGGCGGAATGGCCAGCGGACGGCGGCTCTACCGGGCGGTCGCCTCCGCCGGGGACCGCGCACCACCCTCCCCTGCCGCAGCCTGCATGGCGTTTGCGTGGCGCTCCATGACCGAGCCGACCGCGACAATACGCTGCTGCTGATGGCCACTGGTGATGGTGGTGGTGGTAGGGACGCTGTTGGTGCTGATACCGATAATGGCGGTGCTGTTGCTGCCGTCGATGATGCTGATGATGATGATGGCGGCAGCGACGGGGTCGCTTCTCGGGCGCTTTCCTCCTTTTTTCGTCGCTCGTGAAACTCCCCGCTGGCGGGGCGGTCCAGCTTGAAGGGGCGGCTACGGTTGGCAGCGGTGCTCTGGCGGCGGCAGTCGCGGTGCGCGGGCTGTGTGTTAGCGTGTTGGAACGGGCATGTCCTCTCGATGAATGATACTTCTGAGGCCATGCTGTGCCCTGTGGAAACAAACGGAGGAAAAAGAGGAAATTATTTTAACACGAACCACGTTTTTTCCGTTTCCTTCACGATTTCCCATGCTGATGGCTCCGCGGAAGGGCGTTTACTTGTTACATAACACCCGTCGGGGAACACCCCACCGAACCGTTGGCATGTTCGAAAATCCTTGTTCGAAAGCTCACTTCACCCAAGCCACACTGAAGCTTTCTTATTTTTCAAGGATACTAAAAGCTTCTACCCGAAAGCTCCTTGTAAAATGACTCGAAAGCTGTTCGCGAAATAATTCCTTTCTCATCGAATTTCCCTGCAAGTCCCATTTCATCCAAGATCTGAGCTTTCGCGATTGTTATACTGCTGTTATACTGTTGCTATTATACTGCCATTCGCGGTTGAATACTAACATTGTCTCTTTGGAGAAAAGCTTCTCAAGCTGTCAAAACACGTAAGAAAAATTCAAAACAAGTGAAATCTTCGATTGTTGGAATTTCCATCTTTTTTTAAAGATGATTTTTTTTTAACGATGAAAGATTTAAAAAATACTGAAAATGGAAAACTTTAAAGCGTTTGATTCAACAATTTGAGACAGTTTCGTCTACAATGTAAGCTGTAAGAAAGAATACTTTACTTTCTTACGCGAAAACAAACTTTGAGGAGAAAAATCGCGCTGACTATCTTTTCACGCTCTCTCGTGTTTCTATCCGCCACATGCTGCGCCTTTCCAACCTGATACTCAACCGGATGTGATCGCTCCGGAGAGCATTTGTGGGTGTGTGTGTGTGTGTGTTTGTGTGCAATCTCTCGGAAAAGCGACTCGCCCAGTTTGTGACAAAATAGAAGTACACTTACATAATCATAATAATGGAGTAAAGTATGTAAACAAACTTTATGAGGGATTTCCCTCGATATTCGTTGGCCTGCCTGTGCCGTGAACCGAAGGCAACACACTCTCACCCCCGCCCCACCGATTTTCCTCATTTCCAACAGAGCGAAGGGCGCAATGTGCTCCACCCCAAAGCAGCCTGCCTGAGGAGCCGTGCCGGATAGGATTGCTGTTCGGGATCGGTTTAGAAAAGTGGCAAGAGGAAGGGGTGAATGGTGAGGAGAGGGGTGTTGGTCAAGTGGTGCAAAAGGCTTTCGCCCTCGGGGTGTCGTATCCCTTATCCTGTATCGTTTTACCCAGTTCCGGTTCGGTTGAATGATGATTTGACGAGGTAACCGATGGGCGGTCCTTGATGAAACGCTTACGGTTTTCCTTTTTGGTATCCTTTTCGCTCTCTTCTCTCTCTATCTCTCACACACACTCTCCCTCGTCAGGGGTGAAGGTACCCGCTGACAGTACAATGCAATCACTTCTGCCTGTCGAATTTGTCAAGAGTTATTCAGATCTCGACACTCGGTGGGATGAAACCGGGAGATTATTCGGCAAATGGCCCCGAGCCTCACTTGCCTCGAGCCGAAGATTTTAGGTGTGCAAACAGCGTCCATTGTGTCCATTCCGGGCAATGGAGGAGAGACTGGGGAATTCTTGCCCCTCACGTATGCTGTGCTCCGTTTTTTTTTTTTGGATTTCCTTTCGATTTCGGGATTTCCCGAAACGTTCATCTGATTGGCACTTGACCAAGACGGTGAGTGTTCGATGATTTGAGCAAACCCAAACGATGCCACCACAAACCGCTCGTTTCGCAACATTGATTTGCGATAACGTTTACCAAACGATGATCCAACACTCGAGAAAAGTATGCAACGCTTTGCTTTTCTCGTCAACTATTAAAAACAGCATGATGGCATTTTGTAGGCATATTTTCGACGGTCAATGAACATCGAGAAACAAATGAAAAATACCTTCTGCCTAATGCTCTTACGTAACGGTTACAATCAGATTACGCGGGAATCACACTTTACTTGAAATTATTACCGCTCGCTAATGACAGCAAATCACTACTCCGTCCTATGAATAACTTCGCGTGGCTTCCTCACCCAACCTTATCTTCGCGGCGCTCCTGATCCGGGAAGCGCATTCTCGAAAGTGAAAAATTGTCTATTCTTCGGCCTACGCCTTATCTCGATACATTAAAATGACATTAAAGGCATCGACCCGGCACCGATCCAATAGTCTCCCACCGATGTTATTTTCATTCTTGCGACGCCCTTCGGGAGCGTTTCCTTCCGTTTTTCTATTTTCCTTTTTATTTTTTGTTCGGCTCGAGGAACTCCTGCCGAATGGTGAATGGCGTTTTTTTTATTTCTCTTCCCTTTTATTCGTTCGCCATCCCATCGGCGAATTCCCGCTGATTGTGCAATTCGCCCGATTCCGGATCGTGATGACACAAGGTTACCGTTTAGGAGAGCAACCAAAATAAGAAGTGTGGGGTACAGGATGGGTGGGGGGGGGGGGGGGACGGTGAGCAGGTTTTGAGTAGTGGAGAAAAAGAAACAGAAACAAACAAAATGGAGCCAAAGGCGACCCAAGAATCAAGCTGGCATCAGCGAGTCGGCAAAGTCGGAACCTTTTTTCGGTCGGCCGACCGGGAAAAGAGCACCAAAGGGAAACGCGTGGAAATCGCGCTCGTTCCGCGTTCACAGTGTCGCTGTGCAAAGCCCGGTGCTCGGATGCCCTTTTTCGCTGCTTTACTGCCCGCATAAACGGATGTGTCCCGAGGGAATTCCTATTATCGGCGTGCCATTTCATCGGTGCGCTCGCCGCGTTTTCATCGGTTTTCAGCCCCATCCCGTACCACACCCAAACACTTACCATATCGTCCGTTTCAAATCGTTGATACAGCAACGCCTAGAAAATGATCGTATCTAGAAACCTGCAAATGGAGTGAAAGGAAAAGCGAGCATCAGTAAGGGGAAACGTGAAAACGTTGGTTCGAGGGATTGGATTGAATTCTCTTTTAATAATCAATTTGCGCTGGCAAATGGGCGAGTTTATTGGAGTTTGGTGAGTGACACAACAAATCAATTTCCGGCCTGTTCCGATGCCTTCGCGGTTTAATGTGCAAAAGCGGACGGCGAAACCGGTGGCCGAATCGACGAGGAAATCTTTCCCCTTGCCCTTGACCTACCGCCTATCTTGCGTGCATTTGTCAATCAAAATGTCCGCACGCGCGTGTGACAGTGTTCATGGGTGGGAAATTGGTCCGGCACCAAAATAGATGCCGTACCAACGTGCCGGATTTCTCGTTGGGGAATAATGATGGCCGTGCGCAGCAAATACGCATTGCTAATCGGGCACTTTTCATTCGATTTAGCGAGCTGGCATTCGATGGAGACGCCTGGTGGTTGATGAAAAGTTTTCGATGGAGACGCCTGGTGGTTTATCAAAAGTGTTCGATGAAGACGCCTGGTGGTTTATGAAAAAGTGCTCGATGGAGACGCCTGGTGTTTTGTGATTTCATCAGTATGGCCGTTATTAACTACTTTGAAGTATGTTTGTATGAGTCCTACATTATTGTTTATGTTATTACCAGCATGTTAATGCCAGTGAACTGACCACACCTGCCTAAACAGGACGCAAATTTAACCCTCCTATCAACCAAGAAAAAGCACATCATAAATATTCTACCATTAGTAAGTATGTACTATCCATTTTCATGCACAAACCGGTTGAAATCCCTAGCCCGGCATCATCAAAAACCGCTTTCATCTGCTCTACAACCCAACGTCCTCCACAACTCAACCTGCCTTCGAAACGATGAGCGAATGATGACAGAGAAAATGAAACGAATTAAAATAATCGACTATAATTTGCATATTTTATTCATTCCACCAACGATACCATCATCAAATCCGGACACCGAATCAAAACCATATCAATGCTGAAACTGGCGCCCAATATGCTATTTACCGAAGTCCCGATGAATGGTAGAGAAACGAGGGTAGAAATGTGCAGGAGCATTTCCGAAGCTGGGACTTGCTGGGGTAAGCATTTATTTCTTTAACTATCTTGCCTTTTCGGGAGCTCGATGGATGTCTATATCTATTGCTTACTCTATGGCTTGTTTATTGAGTTTTTGAAAGCTTTCTGTTCCAACTTTATTGATCGAAGAGATTTGGAAAACATAGCGTTGAGTGGAGAAAATTTGCATTAAATAATCGGTCAGCAGTAATCCCGAACATTCTACATTGAACACCTGAAGGGAATCACAAATACCCTTGCATCCTAGGTAAGTCAAGGGCTACATAAATATTGATGGAAATTTAGCCACCAAGCATTAACTCTTCTTTTTTCTCCAAAATTGGAAGCTGAACTCCGACCACTGAACATTCCTCGGGGTGGTTTTAATTAATTCTTCTACCCGCAAAAGCTGATTACGAAATCGATCAATCGAGCCGCGCCGAAATTGAATACGATCGAATAATATGTGCCACTTGACTCATCCTCTAGCCAACCCAAAATCGTTTATTTCCTCTGAAGATGATGAAGGAGACGACGATGACGATGACGACGATGACGACAAAGCTGACGATAGAGAGACGACCGGGTGACTGATGAAATGAATCCCGAAGCACCATTAAAATTCCATTCTATTACTATGGTAATTTTTCCCGTACCCGTTCCCTCTTGCCCTTCTTGTTTCGCGTTCCGGTTCGAAGTCGGCTCTGGTGGAACACACAGGCTAGGCGACTCGGAAAGATGATAAGAAACCATCGATTTCCATTAGCCGGTGAAGTCTGGCGCAGGGACATGTTTGCACTGCTGATAAGATTTCAGTTTCGCCAATGAGTTTGAATGAGTTGATCAGGGATGGAAGTTTTCGTACACGAACAATATGGTGGACACATTTGTTGAACAACTGTTGCAAAATCTGGCTTGATTTGTGTTCATTTTCCTTCATAGGTACTGTCCCATCATAGGGTGTTTTAGAAGAACAATTCCTTAAACATAGTATCAACGAAATGTATGTCCGCATGTCTTTCAAAGATTTGCGTCTTCACTACTCCTCCTTTCATTCGTCATAAAACTATCAAGCGACTGCCTTGGTGCGCCCTCTAGAATTACTCTGAAAAAGCTCAACGAGCCACACAATGGCTGTAAACATGATTTAATAAAAATCAAATACCACCGCAACGCCGGGTGGTAGATTAGCTGAATTCCCTCGATTACCCCTCAACCCGGCCCTCCAAATCCCAACACCACGTGCCAAGGGAGTAGCCTTGAGGTCGCCACTACGGCCTACCGCCATTCACATCAATTGAACGCTCCACAAGACGTTCGGGCGCGCGCTGTCACACGACGATGGCGCATCAAATTGTTCATCAACGAGCAAATAGTAGGTAATAGTTGCCCCTTCCGCCGTCCGCATCCTTGACGAACCACAGCCAAATGGAAGAAAACGCGAGAGACTGAGAGAGGGTGACCCTCGGCACACACATCAGAGTAAGCGCCCTACGGCGGCCGCCCGAGTTCGTTGCGTTTTCCGAGCAGCGTTCGCTGCGGACACTTTCACGGACACGCACGAGTGTCTTCAGACTTGAGCGCAGGGCAAGAGATGTGGAGGACGAGCAGCGACAGACCATGGAAAACAAATCCATCAACGGAATGATGATGGACAGCCGGCGGATTATCGTTATCACTCGGGCAGCTCGGACACGGTTGCCGAGCTCATATCGGGCCTGCCATTGTTGGTGATTGAATTTGATGGTGAAACTGATTAAGAACATATTCGTACGCCGGTCGTGCCGGGTCTTAGCCGACGAGGAGGCTTGCGAGATGGGCCCATCCGTCGCCTGCGTCATCGGCCGGCTTCACGCTCGTTACAACTATTTCCTTGTTGAGCTAATCAAATCGCTCGCCCGGTTGCAGAAACAGGCTGAATGAAATATTACGTCTCAAAGGCGAAAGGGAGTGTGTGGTCCTCATCTTACAGCACTATCTGTTGCCAAGAGTTGCGGGCTTGAAGTGGAATTTTATTTGCAACGCCAACGTTGATGTTTAAAATAAACTGAAATTTCAGTTTTCCTTCCATTTGTGTACTACCACCGAGGTTATTCAATAAAAATACATCATACATCTTCGTAATCGTCTATCAGTTCCAGCTCAATCTTGTAAAACTCAAGCACAAAATAATATGATAAATCGTTTTCAAACATTAAAATTAAGGATAACGTGTAGTAGATCGACAAATCAAATGCATTCTAGATAACCCTGGCCTTGTGCTTTAAGCCAGGAGAATAGATAAAATGTTCACAATTTTTTATGCAAGATATATATGGTTTTTTATAATAATTTATAGATTTAAATAAAAAATGTCACATTTAAGCAGGTGTATTGAATGATACAGTCCTCGATTAATTCATTCTCAAGCCACAATAGAGCCTTGAAAATAATGAAACATCCGCCATTTTGCAATCAGACTACAGAACAAGTTCTTCAGCTACAACTCTAGGAGCAAACTTTTTAAATTATTCCCGCAGTCGCCAAATATTTCTCCCACACAACCAAACCCACAAGAACACACACCCATTAGCGAGGCAGGAAATAGAAAGGGGAAGCAGGCGATAAGGGTGGGAAAACTTTGACTTACCCCATTATAGCGAACGGATGTACGGTATCCGTCATTCGGCTAGTGTTTATTGCTGTCGACTCGACTTATACGAATATTCAACAAATAATTCTCCTCCTCCTCAAGTACACACGCGCCTACCCGCACATACGCGCACACGCATAGCATATACAAAGTTAACGAGTTAGTTTTACACAACACTAGCACTGCCTGAGGTGGCGGAAAATGCGGGCGTTTCCTCACGCCCTTCCTTAATTTTCCTTCCTGTTTTCTCTGCCTTCTGCTTCTTCCGGTTTTCGTGTAGTTGTTTAATCCTTGCTACCTTGCCACACTTCACCCGAAGCGATTCCTCTTTGAGATCCACGCACGTCAGCAATGGTGAGCGATCGCTCGAACCAACACCACTCTCGATCGCTACCTTTGCTGGACAACATTCAATGGCGACCAAGCTTTCAAAGGGCCACGATTTCTTTCACTTCACCGTGCACCGTGCGGTTGTTGTTGATGGTGCCGTGTACTCCTATCGACACATCGCTGGCGGAACTGCTTCGCCGCGCGTCTGTGTTTGCGTGCGTCCGATCACGACCACGACCACATCTTCAGACCGCACAAAAGGACGCGCACGACAGGGGGATCTCGCACGCCGATCGGGAGTGGCCTGCCGGGAGTTGGAGTTGGAGTCCCAGGTTCCGAAGCGGCGGCCCGTTGTCAAGAGTCACGCGCCGATCGGGGAGCCATCGTGTCGCAGCGCCAAGACGCCACCGATCGGCACCACCGGACTCGTCGTGACGGACGTGCGTGATTAATCACCACCACAACGCGCGCGCCTACACACACACACAGACACACGCACGCACTCGCCAAACAGTGGATAAGGGCAGGATTTAATTACTCAGCGGTTGCCCCGCCGCCAGTGGCAGTTGGCTTTTCGCTTTCCGGCTCGCTTTGTGCCGTGTCACTTTTCGCCTTCCCACAACCGGTCACTTTCTCACCGTCACTGCTTGGATCTGTTTCCTCTTGCGGCCACTTCCGTCACCACTCACCATCACTGCTGCACGCTCAGCGCTCCTCGTGCGCACGGTTTGTATTCGTTCACCTTTTCTTCCTTTTTCCACGGCTACACGGCTTTTCCGCTTGCTCACCGTGTGCTACTGCGTCGCTGCGTGCCAATATTGTTTGCCCTCAGTTCATTCTGCTGCAAATTAACTAATCATTAATACCGAGCCGTTTTGACCTGCCAACACGAAACACGCCCGTAGGCAAAACCACCGTCATCCGCAATCGGTTAGTCGAGTCACGCCGTCTTTAGCTTTCCTTTTTGCGATTTTTTTCCCCCAACGCACGCTCGTCTCGCCCTTTTCGGCGATTAGAACATGGCCGGGGTGCAGCGTGCCGGAACTAACAACAGCAGGACAAAAAAAAAGGACTACGAAAAAATTGCCCCCAAATCTGGCAGCGCCCCGCAGCAGAACGACACCGCAAGTCCGTACAGTCCGCGATAGTGAGAGACACCAGCAGATCAACAGAGTCGACGTGGGGTAGGAAAATGGTGGTGGTAGGCACCGAGCAAATAGAGAACGATTAGGATCAAACCTAGGTACGTGTGCGTGTGTGTGTGTGAGTTTGTGCATGGGAGAACCCAAATGTGTATCACCGTTGGATCGTTGTGTTGAGGAGATGATAAGGAAACCGACAGAAGCAGAGCCACCGTTACTGATAACACACGCATCGAACACAACTGCGTGGTGCGAGCGACCACTCACAAACATACACTCACGAGCAGACATAGCCACGGTTATGATAACGCGTGAAAAGGATACTTAAGACTGCCCGATCGCAGAGGAGAGTTGGACACTGTCTCCTTTGGCTCTTCGCTCATCGGGTTTGCGTGTTTATTTCGAGCTCTTTTACTTGCAAACCGAGACATGAGAGAGTTTCCGGAGTAGTAACGAGCAACGAGAGCCAAATAGAATCGGAGATAGGCATGTGGTATGAAGTAAATTATTGCTAGCATGTGTTTTTCTACCCATCAAACTCTCTCACGCACACACATAGTCACACACCGGGAATGTTGGTCCCCCTTCCGTTTACAGCGTACAACAATGCGGAGGCTCCCCATGGCCGACGGGGTCCGTGTTTACTGAGAGAACACTAGGGGAAAGCGGTTTTCCCTGAACGAACCGAAGAAAGAGGGAAAGAGAGAGCGAGAGAGAGAGAGAAAAAAAGAGAGAGAAAGAAAAGCGAGAGATCCAACCAGAAAGAGATTTAAAGCCACCAAATACAACACACAGCGATAATGCTCGGTAATGCAAGGTACGCTGCCACACACGCTCTCGTCCTCGTGTGTGTGTGTGCGGGTTTGAATGTGTTGAAAGCAGGGCGTCACCACACAGACGTTAAGGATTTGGGTAATGCTTCACTTCGCTTCGTGCACGTTCATTTGGAGCTACCTCCGATGCTGGATGCTGAGCCACTTGAATGGATAATTTTTCACCACTTTCGAACGCTTTCCATTCGCACGATTTGAGGCCAATAGTTCGCTTTACAAAACACACACAAAATGACTGACCGTACCGAACCCAACACTCAAAACTTTGCCTAAACCGTGCGGGCCTCGAATCGAAAGGGACGAAAGAAAAATGGCCCTACCTCTTCGAGGGTTTTGCAGAAGGCGAAGCAGCATTACAATCACCGCACTGGCTTAGTATCGTCAAGTAATTCCGTTAAGGTTCGAGATAATCCACTCGAACGGGGAGGAGTGGCTGCCATCGGGTTGTGCGGACAAGTGCCACTTGCCAGATATATGGGCGAGTTAAACCAGCTACCAGCAGCCTTCCCCCGCCCCGCAATGGCGCCCCCAATTAGCCCCCACTGAAGCCGTGCGTTGTGTCAAGCACTCGAAGGGACATACTTATCCCTCGCCAGACATTCAGGCATTCAGGGCAGTGTGGTCCGAAGCGAAGAAAAACAAACAAAGCGCACACCGTTCACCGTTTTTCGGAGTGGTAAACAAATACGGTTGCCAAAAATAAAAACCGCTTGCTAAAGAACTGAAGAAACACTCGTCCACAAAGCGTCCCATATCGAGGATCTTCCGACGCCTCGCTCGATATCCAGCGTTTAACCTCGGGGTCCCAACCGTACTTTGGGGCGTTCCGTAATTGTGCCTCGACACTCGACCGGTCGACCAGTAAATATACCACGGACGGCAAGTATCGACGGCTCCACCGACGGGATGGTCAACCCACCGCTAGCAGCCACCTTGCTCGTTGTACTGAATCTTATGTCAACGCTAGAGCACAAACTGGCCGACTTGCTTCCTCGCTCTTCCCAACACCCAGGTCCCTCCGTCTCGCTTGCGCTCTACATCACCGTGATCACCTTCACGGCATACATACGCAGTCACACACGCACACCCAATTCCGACTGTTCGAAGCGTTTGACCAACTCGGGGATCCAAGAGGCCACTGGTTTAGTCGAAATCCGACATTGCCGATCAAAAACCCGCACCCTTTGCTATAAGCTACCCTTTGCTTTATCTTTTCCCAATCCAGCGTTAGTATATCCACTTATCCAGTTAGGGTGCGTCAGTGCCATTGTGTTTATTTGTGTGTGTCGTTCAGTCGCTTAGTAGGACCTTATTACCTTAGGAGTTTGTTTTTGTTTCTGTCTGTCACACGCTCTCCTTCGATTCGATTCTCTCTTCTTTACACAGAGTCACAGATGCTCCATACTTCTCTCTCACTCGCTTTTCTCCTCTTTCTCTCAATTTTTCTCTCCCTCTCTCTCTCTCTCTCTCCTACACACACACACATACGCACATATACACTTCCTTCCTCTTGAAAGTTCTACTCTTTCCGCTGCAGCATCCCATTCGTGTTCCCTACAAAAAAACGCTACGTAACCGAACTGGCCGTGCATGCAGCAATTGGGCAGCAACCTTCGCGCGAGACATTGTCGCAATTTTTATTCCCCTCCTCCTCCCCCCCACCCTTCCCAATGGTTTGTAACGCATGCGATAAATTAGCTATCCCCCCCTGCAAAGTACTGCTCGGCTCGGAAGTGGCGTTTACAGTTCGTTTTCTTTACCCTCCAGCAAGGCGGTAGAGGCCCTAAGTAAACATTTCAAAATTGACATATTCAGGAAGTGACGGCACGACGGTGACCGAAACTAGCCGAGGTGTGGCTGTTGGAAGCGCTGTATTTGCTCAACACTTAGCCGAGATTCGTCTCCGGCAGGCCTGCCGTGGGCGAAGGTGGTGAAACGGGCGAGGAAAAGAAAAGGTTCGTTCGAATCGCTCCCGATTGTGCAGCTAAATGTAATTTCGTTTTGTGAAGGTCGAGAACTTGAGAAAATAAATCGTCGGATCTTTAAAACCCTCGCCCTGCTAAACATGGAGTGTGTGTCTCGTTGGACGTTGAGCCTCTTCGTGGTGGTTAACGGAGCAACGCGGTTTCTTTGAAGTACACCCAAATTTAATCAACCCACGTCGTGCGGGAAATACATTCGCCCCCAGTACGGATCCAAACGAACAACTTCAATACCGGAAGAGGGGCTGTGTCATTTACACACCCTTTACGTAAGAATCGTTTCCAGCAGGAAGGTTCGCAATTTGTCACCGGATGGATTTAAGCGGGGCGTGTTTATTTTATAGGTTTTATAGCAAACCTTACGAAAGATGAACATTCTGGAAGCCGCCAGGGATCGTACACACTATCGCCAGCAGCCAGCGTAGCAAACGTATGCGGAAAAGTAACGTCTTTGCATGCGGTTCGCCGTGGGAAACTGTGCGCGCCTTTGGCGAGGCCTTGCGAGGGTAAAAAATCCCACGCCTCGTATGCCATTAATTCTCCCACACCCAACCCACAACTCGACCCCCCACGGCGAACCCCGCTCGCCCCTTCGCCGGACCCCCCCCCCCCCCCCCTCTTTCATGGGTTGTGCGCCAGTTACTAGCGATACGGGGCCATCATTTATCAAGCTCAGCCTGGCTAGTAACCGAACGTTCACACACTCACACACACTGCTGCAAACACACCTATACGCACGCACGTATGCTGTGGCTCATCTGCTAGCGGCCGGGAACGCAACCGTACATCCATCAACAGCTTCGCCTTCGTTTCGCACGGATTCACTTCAATCTCGTTTGACGGAATAATTAACCAGGCGCCTCCATTTCCAGCGCCGGGTAATCGGGCCCGGACTGGGAGCGCGAAGCGAAGGAGTGGCGGACCACCCGCGTGCCAACTGTCAAAACCTCCCCCCGCCTCCCGTCGGTGTGCCACCGATGGCTGGGATGACTTATTGTCTTTCTTTGTTTCACTCGATTGCAACTTTTATGGTTATCCTACCGTTCGTGCGCAGGATAGATTTATTCGCTTCCTCGTTGGGTGGTTGGGTGGGTGTGGAGGATGGGATGAATTACTCGACCAATCCGACCAACTACTAGTCCGGGAAATATCCCAAACCGCCTACCGCCTACCGCCTCCGCCTGGTTGACATTTTAGCAACGGTTTTCCTTCGGTAAATTGTCCTCTTTCTCTTCGCTCGCGACGTCTTTCCCGGTGAAACGCTGCTTTGCCAGTAACCACAAGCAACAACACCCAGTTACACACACATACATCAACATGGTTGCTTTCTTATCACAGCGCACCCCACACCCAACCACCCACACACACACACACGCACAGTGTGGAAGCGGAAAGTGGAAAATCTCGGAGCGAAAGGCGAAGCGAGTTGCCGAATGGAATTATATTATATCAGTTACGTAACACACATACCGGCACCGCAAAGACAGTTGTCACCCTGTCCTCCCGGTAGCGCAGGAACCGCTATCTACTTTGGAGCTATTACTACCCCGAACGACGGGGGAGACGATGTTGGAGGTTAGCAGTAGGCTTCCAAAATCCATTTTCGAGCGCGTCCCCGCGAGTCTGCGAACGGGATGATAGAGCGACCACTATCACCGACAATCCTGCCATCCCGGTATGCGTTCCGCTTGATGCAGGTACCACATTCCGTCGCTCGCGCAAGAGTGTGGTTTTTTGGTTTTGGTTTTTGATGATAAATTAAGTAGAAGTAATGCATTCAGGTGAGTAAGAGAGAAGGAGCGCACAAAAATGGATTCAAAATTTCAAGCGGCTCGATTAGATTTTCGAGGTCAGTTAAAAATAATTTGATTGTTTTGATAGAAAAAGGTTTAAATTGATCATTGTTCAAAGTAACAGCTTTTTAAATTAAAAGTTAGAAACATTTCAACGACAACTAAAATCTTTGAGCACATTGATCTCACCAAACAAGAGGCTTGCTAAAACGATGTATCTATTTGGTTTATATCAATTTTCGTAGCTTTTCACACCGACATTGAAATAACCAACATCGATAAATATCGTATTTTTGCGTGTATATCATCACCTATGTATAATACCAGCATTTTAGACCTGTTTTACTCAAACCAAGAGTTTCGATTCAATTCTTCTTTTTGAGCGAATTACTTACATTTCATAGACATATTTTTAGCTCTTCTATTTACAAGATGGATGCTTTCGTTCAGTTTTGCGCTATTTTCGTCAGAATTAACAATGTATTTACTTTGACTTATTTTAAATATGGTTTGGAGCCCTTTCCTGTTTTGCTACTGTTTTCTACTAAATATATTTGTCAGAATAAAAACCCGCACAACTCCGTACTGATGGACATTTAACAGTACCTCTACTTTTCAAAGCAATCATTGCGTATGAAAAAGGTGATTTTTTACCAAGAGTTTGAACATGATAAAATAAAAATAATACACCGCGCAACTGAACAAATTACACAACTACTTAATTTTCATTCCTTGTCGATGTTGACTACCAACAAACTAGATTGACCTAAATGCACCAAGTAAAGTTAAAACTAATCAAAACCAAACAACTTTCAACCCTAATCTGCCAACACGATTTGTTTGATGCGCAAAAGTACCAAAAACAACACAATAGGAAAAGAGTGGACAAATCACAAGGGTCTGCTAACGCGAGAAAGCAAAACACTAGCAATAATAGCATTCGCTCAAGCACCGCATCGATGATATCTCGTGACTGTTCGTGTCGCTCTCGTCGAAAGGTACTTATGGGCTTCTTATTTGATGCCCGGGTATGTCCTCTCGAGTGGCGTATGGCGCTTCCCCGTTCGCTTCACCCTCGGAGCGGCTTCAAAAGCCAACGAGCCATGACAATTTCATCATTTTTGTTGTGCTCCCCGGCCCGGGGTTTACACGGGCCGTGTACTCCTTCAAAGGAGTGAACAACAGCCACTTTCTACGAGGCGAAGCGCTGGAGGTGGAAACGTTGTAGGAAAAGGATGCTCCCCGTGGGGCGTTGAGGAATGTATGAAAGGGAGACGGTTGGTATACGGTTTGGTGTGCGGGAAATTTCACCATCAGGAACCAGCTAGGGGCGCTTGTCCCGCAGGACACCTGGAGGGCGCTCGGGGTCATAAAACACCATCACCTTGCCGCACGAATGGCAGACACTCGAATAGAGGCAAATTAGAAGCAATAGGCAATAGCTTATAGGCGCATACCAGCGTGCCAGCAGTGGGAAAAGGGCATAAAAGCTTCCAAAACACCTTCCATCTTGCCTCTTCGACGTCACAGCGTGTTCCCATAGTGGCCGTAAACCATCCGATCAGCAAGTAAATGAGAAAGCAGCACCAAATCGGGAGCAGTCCTAGGGCTGCCTTGGTGTCATAAAACCGTTGCTGATCGGACGTTTAGCGATGATTGATGGCACCCAAACGGGTTCGTCAAGCTTCCTCGTCATTCGCCAGCTGAAGATGAAAATGGCGCTGCAATGCCTTCGTCGAGAAATAAACGCAACGAACTGGAGAAAGCCACGCCGGACGTACGGAGCTTCACGTTGGTGTTCGGTCGGTGTGGAACAATAAATAAAATAAAGAGAGCTTTCCAACTCCGACTGCTAGTGCTGGGGAGGTGGACCGAAACCGGCCGGCACCGGCGACGACAATTCGTCGATTATTTATTAGCATCAATCTGCACAGCTGATTGATTTTGCCACCGCACTTGGCGTCACGACCCCTTTGGCCCTCGGCGGGAAGAATGGGAGATCAATCTTCGCCGGCGAAGGCCTTCCCTTCTTTCTGCTGACGAGCCATCTTGCCGCCACGAATTAATACGCCTTGACATGTCGTTATGAAACGCAAAGCGGTTTTTAAGGATAACCAATGTATGTGTGTGTGCGAAATTGCTTCGCGCTGGAGTTGCGAACATGTAATAACGAGAAAGTAAAAGATTTTGGTTGGAACCCCTCTTCAACATCAGCATTTATTAATACAACCAAAATGTTCATCTATTTTGGAATTGCCTCAGAGCAAAACCAAATTAAATAACCAATGAAAACTGGATCAAACCCAATATTTCAGCAACATTTCTGATTTCTAAAAATTCTTTCCCAAAACTGACCTATAAACAAACATTCAGTTTGAACTAATACAGGAACTAAGAGTTGGTGATTTTTAACTTCCATTAATAGTTACCAAAGGCGGGCGTAGTTCCTATCCAGTCGATTGCTTAGAAGAGCAAACATTTTGATACAAATGACACATTTTGACGAGTTGAAGGACATAAATCATTCTGCGTGAAACACTTATTAGTTTTGGTCAACAGGACAATTGCCGTCAAATCCTTATTAATAGGTTTTGTGCATATTTTAGGGTGCAAAATGTTTGTACTATTCAGAAGACAGAACCTTCTTTCAAACGATTGCAATTCAAAATAATTCCCATCGACACTGAGTGCTTCAAAAACTCGAAATCAACAACAAAAACCCTCCGAGAGGTCGAGTATTGATGTCAATAAAAATGGCAGTTTATGGAAGTGCTTAAAAAAAGGGCATGTCCTCCTGGTCCTACTTCTAGTGGTTGTTCCGGTCCTGGGAAGGTATCTTAAAATACTCTCCAACAGAACCGGAACGCTGATGAACGTCGTACTCGCAATGGCTTACGGCCTGTGGAACTTAAAATAGACAACCGGTTCTTTCCTTTCGGCCCGGCTTCCCGGGACGGAATTGTCGTTTGTGGGTCAGTTTGAAGACCTGCACATCCCGTACCTGCTCAATCAATTCGTGCCCGTCGAGACCCGGAAACGGCTTGGCAGGTGTGTGCTACCCATTTGGCATCCGGCCAGCACGAGGCCAGCACCGGCCTCGGAGCCATAAAATGGCCCATCACCGGTCTCGTCATCGATGGGCTGAGCTGTCGGGCCGTTAAAAGGGCCTTTCGATGGCGCCGTCCGTCACTCCACCGTCCCACCTCTCTTTCTTTCTCCCCAATCTGGAGAGTAAAATAGAAGAAAGCCCTGGACAAGATGATGATGGTACTCATGAACTTTCTCCCCACGGTTCGCTCGCCCCTCGCCCCAGTCCAAGCAAAACCCATCGCTAACACGAATCCGATGCTTCAGTGGTATCCCACCCTCCGGAGACACTCGGACCACCCCTCGCCCACGACGCGCTTGATTGACAAAAGGTTGAGTGCGCCCCCGGTTCTTCGAGCGCGTCGAGGGGCAGCAATTTGTCACATCTGACATTTCGATTTCCTTATCGTGGCAGGATGTGGCCAGGAAGTGGGGACCCGTTCCTACCGGATGCCCCAAATGCTGCCACAGTTTTGGGCACGGGACGCTGCCGAGCATCGTCGGCGCTGATACTGGTTCGGGGCGGAAAAAAGAAACACGATAATCAACTATTGATAGAAGGTGAAAGGACTCGCTCGTGAAGGATTGAGTGTTTTCTTTGTGCTCGCCTCCTTCCGCCCCAGCAAGCACTAAATATTGTCCACTTCTGGTCTGATTCTGGTCTGATAAAGTATGCTTCCCCCCCACTTCGGGTAGTGGGTGAAAATGTCAATCGTCACACGCTGTTTCCCGCACAGTTCGGGACTTTGTCGAGTTTTATTTTTCCAAGATGAAAGATGGTCCCAAAACCCGGCCGCGAATCGAACAGGGCCATCGTTTTCCTCCGTGGCATGGGCAACTATCACATTCCAACGGTGGCATGGTCGGGAATTCGCTCCCCACGCACTTGCCGCAGCCGGTCCTTCCTTTGAACCGTCCTATAGTTAATAGATATGAGAAAAACTTGCTCCTGCCCGACGTTTGCGGTGTGTTCCTGGTACCACGTTCACACACAAACACACACACACACACGCACACACCCACGCAAAACGACCAACGAGAAGAAAGAAGAATGGCAGAACCCCCTTCATTCCCCCCAACGGAAAAACCAACGTTCCCATTCCACGAACTTGATTGATGAAGTTTCTGGCACTAACCCTCCGGTGTTGCGAGACCGGGTTTCGGGCTGGGTTCAGTTTTCCAAACTTTTCCGATAGGCCCCCGATAGGAACGACAAGCCCCGAGGAAGGAGAACAAGAAGCCGTAGAAAATTCGGGGGGGGGGGGGGGGGAAATGTGGCCCAATATCGGGTAGCAAACGCGCACTTTTTAATACGTGCGCCCGAACATGACTCCTCCCAACGACGTCAGTGGAGAAGGATTTTTTTTGGTGTTTTGTGAAAGAGCTTTTTTTGTTGGCTTTTTTTATCCCCTCTCCAGCAGAAAGCAGTGTTCCCACCCACCCCCAACCTGCCCGGCGGGTGTCACCTGTTTTACGCCAGCGCCCCGAACCGTCGAGTTTTTCTCGGGCGGATGGACGGAAATTATGCAATCTTCTTACGATGTGCACAGCGGTTCGCCATGCCAACCAAGCTCGTCTTGAAGAGGGGGAGGGGAAGCTGGAGTTCCTTAGCTTCATCCTTTTGTTCTCTTCGTTCCGTTTTCTTCGCCCTTATTTCGCCTGTGACTGTGTTCGTGTGCTACTACTCTCCGCGAGTCCTTCAGAGTTAGTTGCTGGGCCCTTCAAGGGTTCCTCCCCGCCTCCCACAGTCTGCCAAGTGTCCATGTGTCGGGAGGGGGGAAGGAGGGGGTTTTAGTTGTTCGCTCCGACATCGAGATCAAGACGTGGAAGTAACAGGCGAAAGGACAACAGGATCCCCGAAAACTTAACACAGTGGACACAGTGGCGCGGACATAAACCACCGCGCCCCATAACACAAAACACACATGCACACACACACATACACATACACATAAAAGAGATCGAATGATGAAAGAAGTGGCGCGCTCTCTCTCTCTCTCTACACTTTTGACACTTTTCATTCTCTCCACAAGGATCCACCAAAGCTCCACGGTTTCTCTCGATTTTCTCGAGGCGCCATACTATTTACCGTACGGGTGCGTGATGAGGTTCTCTACACACATACAGACACACGAACACACGGATAGCCCGTGGCACATTTTCGGTGCCCCGTCGTCCGGAGTTTTCAAGTCTTTGGCATCCTTCCATCAACCATCGGTCTCTCAAGTTTAACACCCAAGGTCCAGGTTGGAGATACTATGCTTCCCTAGCGCTGCCACTTACAAATGGTTCTCTTCGCACGGCTCCTTCCCCACCCTCACCCTACTTTCATCCAGCATCCCTCGCACTGTGCTGCCACTTTTCTCACGCGCAGACTCTTTTTCCGAAACTCTCTCGCGCTCACACAAATCCGCCTTTCACGCCTTTATCCTCGCACAAGGAGTAGCGCACATACGCGTACACACACAAACACACAAGTGCACATGCACACATTGAACCACTCTCACTTTTGCTCGTGCGGCGCTCCACCGGACCAAACGGTTTGACAGATGAAAGGGAGTTGTCAGCAATTCGCCTGCCTAGGCCAATTGGAGGTGATGTTTTTTTCTGCCTCATCTTGTTTTGTTCGTTCGATGGGGCTGTGTGTTTCTTTTCTTTTTTGTTTTTTTTTTTGTTTCTGCTTAACATCTCTCAAAGGAAGGGCGCACACACACACTCTGCTCGCGAATCGTGCCCAAAGACACACACGCACTGGCACAACGAAACGCCCAAAAACCAACACACCTTGTGCCACAATTCTTGCGAGATCAAGCGCGGAATCGCAACACGGAATCGGGGCGAGATAAGACGAGCGGCGCACGAAATTACATAAACTTGCACTGTGGGGTATGGCCGAAGAAAACACAACACATGAACAGCCTGCTCCTTCGTTTCCAAGCAGTTTTGCGAGTTGGGAGAGCTTAAGGAGTGCTTTTCGTTCGAAGAAACGGTTGAACATAATTTTTGTTTTTGAATGTTTATTTCATTTCGAAAAACGAAAACCCTTGCCAAACGCTTGGCAACACCATCAACATACTGGGAACTGGATGCAACTCCTATCGTAGCGTTATTTCAACAGCGTTATAACTCCAGAAGAGACTATCAACTTAGTTTGTACTTCCCTCGTGTTCAGTAGATCACGCATGGCAGGCTGCCCTTGTTCAAAACTAAAAAACGACTCGCATTTATTCAATCAACGAAATAAAGCCTTCCTAACACACATTGCACCACCCGACGATTCCGCTGAGCTGTCCCCAAAAGGACCGGGTGGATCCAATCATGAAATCTACTACCTCCCCCTCCCCTCCTCCTCCTCCTCCTCCTCCTCCTCCTCCTCCTCCTCCTCCTCCTCCTTCTCGTTCATTATCGAGTGATGGTTTGCAGTGGCCTGAGTGGCCAATTTTTCGCACAGTTCGTCTTAAAAATAGGATATTGCCACTTCCCCGAAGCTCATCCGCGCCGCGAAGCATTTGTACGACCCAACGAATTCTGCATCGCCTGCTTTCCATCCTTTTCGCTATACCATGCGCTACACACACCGCACTTCCCTCTCTCTCTCTCTCTTGCTCCCGCTTTTCCGAGGTGGTATCCTCAGTTGCCGTTTATTCTCGATTTATGCTACTCACGCATCGACCCCGCTTGCGATGGCTTTCGGGACATTCAAACAACACCCGAACGTGAAAGCGTGCGAAGGGATTTAGAGAAGAATAGTTCCTCCGCAATTCAAAGCAATCCCGTGATCTCAAATCTCCTCCGGCCGTTATGTTTTCCCCCTGCCGCCGGTGGAAAAGTGGAGAGAGCGAGCTGGAACGAGCTCGAATGGCAACACCCAGACGTGAATCGCTCGATTATTGTCGCATACGGCATTCCGATCGCATGGTGAAGTTAGTCGCAGCATTAAATGATCAACCCCAATCGCCAAACGTTTAGCAAACGCGGTCGAGGGATCGAACATTTGATCAAGCTTTTCGTAAAAAAAAAACGCTTCTGCGGATTCTTGCGTCGACGATCCGCTTATCTGCTTTTACTCAGGATAACGGTGCCACCATTCGTTTCTCCCTTTTCAACCAACAGTCCTTCGTCAGCGTTCTTCTCTGACACTTGCAAACACACACACACGCACACAATACACTCACACCTTCACCCTCCTTTGCACGCCAGTGAGGCGATTTTTTTTACAATCTCTCTTTCTCTCTCTCTCATAACAGTAGAGAATTTTCCTCCGACAGAACTGGCCGTGCAGCATCTCCAGCCCTCCAGCACAAAGCACCAACCGTCGATCGGTGTGGCCAACTTCAGGACGGTTTTCGCATGCGAACATCGTTTTGCAAACCCAAATGTCCCTTAGATGGATTCACTTCTGCTGCACCGGGGCCCGGAGGGTGGTGGAAAGCGTGGGGGCAACACGAGAACAAGACCGACGTCACCCTGCGGTATCGCTGGCGATTTACGCCGAACTTGGGCGAAAGAACGAAACCCACCCCAAGAATAAACTCAGTAGGATGCGAACGTTGTTGGCAAGGAGAGTGGAACCACCCACAATGGTTCCAGTGTTTCTGGTGTCTTGAAAGACGGTGGGCTTCCTTCCGATGCATCGACAAGGTTCGGCCACACGCACCTTCTAACACATTCGCTAACAAACTCTCCACCCGCTCCCAGCTATGGAGCAACTGGGAAACTTGGCAGCGTCCGCACGTTCTGGCAACTGTCGCCCAGTTTTTCCCGCAGAGAAGGTTGCATGCCATGCGTTGACGTTGTTCGCAGCTTCTTGCCGTTTGTTTCCTCATTCGTTTGGTTTCGCTGCCGTCCCGCACACCATCCCGTTTGTCGTCTCGAACACGTTCCGACCCCCGGGGACCGACACGATGTCGCCCCCTTTGCACCGCACCGCCCAGTTTTGAACCAGTTTCATTGACTAACTTTGCCCTCCACGGGGTGCGGGATGGAAAATCGGACCCAAAAAATCAAACGTGCTCGCTGAAACGTGCCGAAAATGGGTCCCAACCGCTCGGGCCACACCGTTCGAATCGTTACGGGGTACACACACACACACATGCACGCACGCACAACACCATGGGGCGAGTCACGCAGCGAACGCTGGCAGAAGCTTTTTTCCACCTTTCACCAGCAGGAGCAGAAGTGCCCCACCCTGCCCCGCGACGCCACACTACGACACACGCGGAGTGCGGAGTGGGAAAGCTCGCGGGTGGAAAGGGGGATCGTTGGGGGGCTGTGGCCCACTTTGCTAGCTGCAGCGCTGCTTCTATTCCGTGGACAAAAAGAGCGTTTATCCTTGGATTCCTGGTGCTGGCCGGAATGGGTAGGCCATTTTCCCGACACCACATGCAGTTTTTCGCCTTTCGCGATTGCGTTTTAAATTGCAATTTCCGTTTCGTATCGGTTTTTCCTTTTTGGTTTTTTTGTTTTCACACTGAACAAACGGCAGAAACGCTACCAACCGACACTACGAGCAGGAAAGGGTCCTTCTTCGTAGGGCCTGCTGCACTCGACCACACTAACTCGGCACTCAGACGACTCTGGCACGGCAGAACGGTCCGCTGGCTCTCTTGTGCCAGAGTCTCGCCACCGTCGACGGTGGTGCCTTCGCCCCAAAATTCCCTATCTGCTCACACACACGCCCGACCGACCGACGCACCCATACAGCATCGCGGCGAATATGGATGCTGGAAAACGCTTCGACAGCACCCGCGGGAGGGAAGCGTTCGCTCCATCTCGGCTGCGCTTCGGGGTGGCTACGGGGAAAAGGGTCAGTTTTTCCGCTGCGTGTGTAGGGCACACCATCGGCACACCATCGCACCGTTGGGTGTCGGCACACGCTGGGAGCGGCTCCTTATCACACCAACACCAGCAGGCACAGCGGACGTTCCGTTGCACACACCAGCCCGCTCCCGTATGCGCGCATGTGCAACCTTTGGCTCCTTCAGCCGCGATGGGGACTCCCAGCAGCGACAGCCGCCCAGTTAGTAGTAGATCTGCGTCTTCGGTGCAAACCCCATGTGTTGTTACTCTTCCTCACTCTCTCCCTCTCCCATTCCCTTTCCCTCTTTGTCGTACATTCGTGCTATCCTTTTTCCTTTTCTTCTCCCAGTAGTTCTCTATCTACTATCAATGTATGTCCTTCTCTTGTAAATTCGCTCCATTGCATCCCTACAAATTTACTCAGTTACATATGACTTAGCAGGCTGTCTTCTGAGGAGAGGGTTAGCGAGGAAGTAGCAGCATCCAGGATGCGAAGGAAGCAGTACTAAACTGCATTTTGTTGGCGGCTGGCAACCGGGAAAAGCTTAACCAACCGCGAGCTTTCAGGAGATAGTGCTGCAAACTTTTGGTGGCTCTTTGAAAAAGCTTGGAACATCAAATATTCAATACAACGGTTTTGAGTTTGTGATTAGAGTTTGTTGTTACCTTTGGAAGAATGCTTCTACCATATAGGGGTAGCTGGGGTAATATGCAACTATGAGACAAAACGCACCTTTTCCCATTTCTTATGAGCTTATGAACTAAAATACCCTATGAGTTTGATAGCTCTAGATCAACAGAAACGCGATATAAAAACAAGAACATCATCGGTTCGGACATGTGCTGATGTAATTTTGCTGACCACTCCGCTATGGAATAAACAGTGAAAAAATCGTTGGTTTTGTGCATGGCATACATATGTTAAAAAATGTTTTAAAAAAATGTTAATTTTTAATTCTGTTCTGTTAATTACAATCACAGCTTCAAACTGCATATAAAAATGTCAGTAAGTATGCAAATTAACTCGTGTTTTTATTAAAAATATGTTCAACATTGCACGGGCGAATAATGCACCCCGTAGGTCGGGGTAAAATGCGTCAGTATATAAACAAACTGAAACGATTTCGTATCATTCAAAATAAATATGTTGATTAATAAAAGCATTGATTGCATGAATTTCATTTACCTCCGGTCACATCACGGGAAATTTTTGAACTTTTTAATTGATCCAATTGTTTTTATTTGAGTAGGAGGGCAGTTTCCCTCGTTGGTTTTATATGTATTGCCCCTTTGTTATGGTGTATTTTACCCAAACCAAATAGAGGTCAATTTTAGATATATTGAACATTTTATGAAGTGAAAAATTCATCACCTTTTTAGTAAAAAAAAGCAAAACTTCTCAAACAGGTTACTAGTTTGAAGCTGAATGAACCGAATGAATTGATAAAATCAACAATCATTGACTCTTTTTACTGAAAATTCAAAAGTTTTCGTTATGGGGTCCGTATTACCCTAGCAACCCCTAATCTCTAACCAGATTAGAAATAGTCCGGACACAATGAAGACGCTAACAACAAAAAGTTTAAATTTTCCATCGTCAAACACCCTCTACGAATCGTTGTATAATTCTAATAAGGTGTAGAAACGTCGTCTACTTAGTACCACCAATATGAGCAAATCATACCGAAATTTTTAGTTATAGATTTGATTCTTTCCAATCAACACCTTGAGTATACTTTTTAGTAACAACATAATTTTTTCTCCCCCTTCATTCAAATTTACACCTTCAAAACTGTTTTCTACAAGACGATTGACGCTCATTGCATTTGCTTGACAACTGGACAAAATGCACTGTGGGTAAACATGAATAATGCTAAACTAACAAGAATCGTATTTGGCTTATTTACACCCCTGAACCATTGAATTCAAGCAATTAGCACTCATTCGCAGCTTGGCAAATGCTCCAAAAACGTCTTTTCAAGTCACACACAGAGATACGGGCGGGCTATTGGAAGTGCAAACTGTTTCCATCTGTATGTCGATACAAATGATTATATTCGCACCTTAGCACCTAGGTGTAGCTGTGAGAGCTGTTGGCGCATTTTCGGACAGGTATTATTTAATTTAATTTAATTTAATTTTTTTACTGTATCAACAACAACCACGTACGACTACATTTCACCTTTATTGTCAACAAATAAACAGAATCTCTTTTTATACAATAAAAAATAAACCTCTTAGGTTCACTGGTAAACACAAATTGTAGTCGAGTTAGAACACCATAGTTTGACCAATGGCTTATTCAATGATCCTCTAGAAAATAAAAACCCTGTACTAGAATGTTGCACCACAGAATGTTGGTTTTGCTTCGTAGCTTCGTAGTTCTGTGAAACGCTACTTCGCGTCGTTTGGAACAGGCTGGCTCGTGATGGTATTGAGGTAATAATAAGGTGATGCTATAATATCATGTCTTTCTCTTGTTCGGTTTAGGTTGTTGCTCGCGAACGATTTTGGGCTTTGAACAGAACAGAAAAGGAAACGTTCGGTGGTGGGATTTTACGTCAATCGGGAAGATGTCTGGACCTGAAGATTAGTTTAGGAAGGGATGTGCGGGCGTAGGGCATCGATACGCTTTTTATACCTACATTTGCACCTACGTTTGTATGATCTAAATGTCTAGTCTTATCACAACATGATTTGCCTGTAAAATTACTTGTGCGTCTAAAAGTTGTAGCGTGCTCAAAAGTGCCTTGAAAATGTGTATCTAAAAATCCTACTCTATCAAAAGCTCTACTAAAAAACTCCTAGGATAGCAGCATGACCGAATACGATTGTTTTGTTGCATGAGTATAACTAGTTTCGACACTGTAATTCCCGACAGGTACCATTATTCCCGTATAACGTCTCCTTTTCACGTGTTGTTTGGTAAGAAAGTGGTCCTCCGTTTGAGCACCATTGTTTCATCGTTTGTTCATCGCATAGTTTGTCATTCGAAGGATAATGGTCTTCCATTGCTTGTATATAAAGCCCTTTTGTTGTGATGGACTATTGATTCGAAGATTCATTTTGCAGACTGACTTGCCACATGTTAACTTTGTTACGTACCTAACCAGGGCTACTCCCTTTCCACCGTTTGCCTGTTTTCCATATCGTTTACACCGATTATATTTCGAGCTACGTGATGTCGCTATCGACAGGAGAATTTCTCCGAAACTGTCGAAGATTAGACAGCTTGTTGGGCCTGTGCTTTCTGAAGTCGCTCCTTACCACCCAGATGGTGATACTCAATGAACCGGCCACCTTGTACGCTTTGCACGGTGAAATTCGTGATGTGACAAGCGAAGAGCAGCAAGTTTCTCGGCTGAACTTTCCATGCAAAGCGCATGAATATACACGAATACAGGCATAGAGCTGAGGAAGATTGAAAACCAACAAATTAACCATTAGAACACGATATAGTATGAACTTCATACCACATACCGGTTGTCATCGTGCCTGAGATAATCTTCGGATCTTTCTGTAGATCGCCGATGGCAGCAATAGGAATTCCCCAGTTGGCTACCGGACCCCAGAAATGTGTGCTCATCAAATAATCACGGAACTCCTTGCTCTTCAGGTTGTTCAAAAACTTTCGTCCTAATGTTGCCATTGTGTCTATTCACGGTGTATTCCTGTGCAAGAAAAACGATACAATAATAAGATATACGCTCAGAGCTTTTTGAACGAATAAAGAAAAACAATCCTTGATATTAACGAAAGCATCTGTTGCGTAATAATTAAACTGTAAGCGAGATTGATTGCATGCTCACCTCCGAAGTGACGGCGACGATTCAAGGTATGAAGGGTTGCGAATCCTCTGCTGCTATCGTGTCCACGCCGGAACTATTTTTATCTATAAGCACCGCAAGCAATATTTGTCTTGAGCACACACTGCCGGAGGTCAAATAATGAAACCAAATATCAACAACCCATTAAAGTACGAACACGACGAAATTCACAATTGAACGGAACACACGATTGTGTTTATTTATATTTTCAGTATTTTTTATGTTAAAAACTGTCAAATTGTGACAGCCGACTGTGGTAAGTACGCAGCCAATTTCGCAGGTGATGTGGCGCTGCGTTCATAGATTGTTGGAAATATTTCACAGAAACATTTCGTAATCCTATAAATCTTTTCAAAATTAACTGAAAGCATCGCATTTGAATCACTTAAAGGTTTTGAATTGAGAAACAGTGCTTTCGATAATGTAATCATGTATTTTCTCTGAGCAATATTAGGATAACACAACATTCATTAACTGTTTTGTATAGCTGAATTAAAATTTTATATAGCTGAATCGCTTGTTAGATTGCACTGCATTATAAACGCGAAATCCCAATCAAAAGGAGTTATTACACCACTTTACTGCATTAGTAGTGCAATTTAAATGCTTGTCGACATACATCGCCGGTATCTTAAAATGATTCCGACAATTCAGTAGCATGACCATTCCAACGGGAAGTGTTAAATAAAAAGATTTCCGAAGCTAGAGTTAGTAATGAGCAGCAAGATGACACCTCACTATCTGGACAAATTCGTATCCTTGCCAGTATCTTCCAAGGTAGACTCACCTTATTGTGCTTCTTCTATTGTAGCTTCTGCTCCTGGGCATCCTGGTTTCGAGTCCGGCAGCAACATCGACCTGAGTCGGACCGGCGAACCATCGTCGAAAGCGGGCAGAAGAGTGGACAGATTTGTTTTGTTCAATCGCATAAGACTAAATACAAATAGGAAATGAATAAATTTTGCACTTCTTTTGGACATTTTCTTATGCACCTCGTCTTCCTGCTTTTCCTCCCGTTCGCGCCGGCGACATCTTCTGCACACATCGTACACTCTATTCGTCCTTCGTCGTCCTGCTCACGGCAATTCTTTAGGAAAGCTGTGTTTTTTCTTCTCCCAAATAAATTGCTCGCCTCATCATCATACGCCGCTGCTGTCTTGCGGCGCATTTCCTTTCGTGCGAGGACTTTTTTACTTTGCTTATGATTTATGGCTCCTTTGCGGCTGCCAGTGCGCTGAGTTGCATGAGAAAATGGATTTTTTATTATTGTTTCCTCCTCTCTCGCTCCGACCGGGAGCTCTATTTGTCGGACGGACAATACATACAACCCGATACCCTTTCAGCACCATACTTCGGCACGACGCACGGGGCTACTGAACGGGAAACCGGGTTGAAAGATGAGCCCCCGTCGCATCAACCAGAACCATGCCGAACTGACCATCGACTCCCGAATCGGTCACACGGAACGTCCACGGTGCACAAAAGACAAACGAGACAGTCCTCCAGAACAGAAGACTCCAAGTACTTCCGGCGTCTTGAGGGCAGTGGATCGCTAAAGAGGGATGTGAATTGCCAAGCGGGTTTTCCGTGGGCCTCGGAATCCAGAATGAAATGGGTCGATTGGGTTGTGGCGTGTGTGTGTTTTTTTTTCTTCTCCCATACCTTAACCATTTCAACAGTGATTGTGATGAAAAACAAGTTTTGGAATGGTTTTTTTCTCCCCCCCTGGGACATTCCAAGTTCGATACACTTGTACGCTGTGGGTAACGTTTTTACCGGGGACGTACCCAGGGCGAATTTAATCCGGCGCCTGCTAAGCATTATTAGCCTGCGGACCCAACCACCCCTAGGACCTTTCGGTTAATTAAGGTTAACTCGTTTAAAATGGTTCCAGGTTTCGGTTGAACGTCGTGTTTTCGGCACCATTCCGTGATAAACGATTCTGGGGTCAAACGGCAGAGCACACCTTTGAAGGCCGTTGTCTTTTTGAAATGTATCTGGGGTAAACGGAACCGATTTTTTTTCTTGCCACATCCATATCGGACATAAAAGGTGCAAGTTGTTGACTTTAGGTGGTTTTTAGGTTAAACATCTTGACACAGATACCTGCGTTTTTGGAAAAGCGATTTGGAAACCTTTTCTGGCAGAAACTTTGCTAACTAGGGGTAGAAAATCCATTAAAGACGTATTAGTCGCGCCGACGCTGCCATTAACCGAAATATGCATCTGCCATCGAAACGTACCCTGAATTAGTGCCATACAGACTGGACGGGATGAAGAAGCCAAAAGACTTAGAAAGGAGACACTCGGGGAAATGATTGTAAAGATTGATTACTCATTATAGTTCAGTCCATCATCATCTGTCAGTCTACTATCCAAAGTGTCCAAAAATAACATAGTCCTGTTGATCTCTTATGCTTCCAAATCGTAGCTACTATAAAGAAAGATCTTTATGCACCAAACTCGGCTAAACGTTGCAAAAAGGACATCGTAGTGGTTGTTTTCCTTTTTCGAAAACGCTTTCACATCCTTAGCGCACTCTCACACGGTTTAGGCATTCCCTCGGGCGGCAGGCCACCGAAAAAGCAACCGACGACTTCGCGGTTTCAGGAAAAGAGCAAGGATAAACAGCCTGGCATCGGACTGGGCTAAAACAAACACCGAATTCCTTCAGGACTGGCCACGCCGAAGAGGGCACAATTGCACGCTCTACTGGTTCTTTGTGTTGTTTTATGATGTGCAGCGTTGCGCTGTTGTTTTTTTTATTATTATTTTCATTTCGCTTTTGTTGGGCTTGCTTTATCTGCTTTATTTTATTTCCCCCCCACCCGGCACGCACATACATGCACACAAACAAGGACGTTTCCTTCAACGGAACGGTCAGACGGCATTTAATGGACACTCTGCCGGCACAAGGATATCTGAGGATTCTGCTTGATCCTCATCTTTTCCCCTTCGCTTCCTCACCGATCCACACGTGATGGTAAGTTGTGGGAAAAATGTGTGTCTTCCTGCGCATCCCGCCGGCGTCAGCTCTTTCCCACCCCTTGCTGGGTCCTAGGACTCCTTCTGGTCAGCCTTGTGAAAAGTGAAACGGAAACAGACCGCGCAGCCAAAAGCCGGTGTCAGAGGGTCGCTCCAGCGGGAAGCGCCAGGACTATCTGTCTGCGCTGCTCCGCCCAGATTCTTCACCGATGCAGATTTTCACGCTTCGCTGCGCGGTAACACATTCGACAGGAAACAATCCGGTGCGCCGATGGCGAACGGCCACGGATCGCATTCCAAATGGGCAGAGGACACTACAAAAAACATCCTATATGTGCCCCGAACGAGCCAGGGCTGTAGGGAACGGAACGCCGGAATCCCTTCCGGACATGAGGCAAACGAGAGATAGAGAGAGAGTTCTGGTTGCGCTTCGCGCAGGATGAGCACACTTAGCATAAAATGATAGCTTGGTGTTGGGCTTTGCTATCTCTTCTCCACCGCCGGCCACACACTCGAACACGTTCCAACCCTATGTGCAATCCTTGCCGCCTGGCCATGTATTGACCAAGAGCGGTGCTCTATCTTGTCTTTTAGTCAGCAACTCGTAGGCAAAAAAAGCAAACCTAAAGAGCATTTCCTCCCTTTTCTTCCCGAAGCCGCTTTAAAGGTGAAAGATTCCAACTCACGCATCCTGCACGAACCGAATTTCCTTACCTCATTTCCCTGCCAGAGACACACCATACACCGAGCGCATCATCTTCAGTACATTTTCGAACCCCAATCGAAAGGAGCTTCCTTTTCACCCTTTTTTGCGCCTGGTTGTGTGTGGAAAGTGCGCATTTCCTCAGCAGCTACGACAGCATTATCTTGTCTCTCGGCGGCCATTCGGCGATCGCTGGGGCGCTGTGTATTAATGTTTTTGTTATTAAAATATTATAATGTGCACCCTGTGTGTGCCCGGCTCATCCCTTTAAATAGGCTGCTGTCCAGTTAACCTTCTGGCCGGAACGGCTAGGCCCGGTGGAAAGGGGAAGAAAACAACATAGATGTCTTAGGGCATAAGGAACGGCTTGAAAAAAAAGGATAACGACAACCTGGACACGTAATTGGTGCTAGGCTTAGTTTTTGTATAAGAACTTTTCCAGCTCACAGGAAAGCGAGTATAGGGTCTAGGCAGAAAGGAACCTTTTACACAATTACTCTTTTTTTTACTAAAACACCCCGGAACTAAAGCCTTGTGCCGCCAGCTTCTAGCGATCAACACTTCGGACTCAACCAGAGAGCCAGCAAAAAAGGAGCATCAGCACAACTCGGAAGCAAAGGGCAAAAACTATGTCCACCCGGTTCAATCTCGGCTGCGGCCGCCAATAGCGACCTTTCCTGTCATGGGTTTTTTTCCTTGGCATTTCTCTCCCCTGTCGGTCAAGAAAGTACACCACCGATCACCTGGTTCTTCCCTGAAGCTATTTTCACGGTTAGCCAGAAGGTTGTGTTTATCCAAGAGGTTACGGTTTCTTGTGCTTGTAGCACTATTCGTTCGCATTTTTTCTCAGTTTTGGTGCTACGAACCGCGACAAATTAGCCCTCTGGAGGATTAGGATCTCTCCCTTTCCAACGATCAAGCAAAACGCATTGAAGCCATATGTTTTCAAGGACAGGTTTAAAAATGCCTTAGTTGGACTGCATGCCAACGACGACGTGGTTTAAATACCGCATTTATAGCTTCAGATAACTACGCCACACACAGTTAAGTAAACGCTGACGGCAAAACTATGCCAATTTTTCTAACATAAATGCTTACCATTCCACGTACCAGAAAAAGCTAAACCGACGAAATTCTTCTAGAGATTCCATTTATTTCTTAAAAAAGGTCAATTAACAAGCACTCCGTCAGTTTGGTGAATACAAAACTATCGCTTCTATACGATATAGACATCTGCCTTCTTTAAAATCCTACTAGCTATAGGCACAACAACTAGTCACCACTCTTCTTCCAGTTGATAATTTGCTCTTAAATGATTAAGGTATAAAAAAAGTGGGAATGTTTCTTGGACGGCAACGTTTCCTTCGGCAGGATGTCAATCTATACTACTATACTTATCGGTACAGACGGATCAATACTGTCTTACTTATCCTCTACGTTTGTGTGTGCGTGATTGCTTTGTCGGAATGTACGATGAGATTCCCAATGGACGGTTAGTTTTCCTTGTCTTTTGTCTGATAAAATGTAAAAAAAAATCTAAATCCAACTACTCTACCCAAGTCAGCGGTCGTATTCGCCCTAGCATTGGTTCCTGTGCAGCAGCATCCACCCGATGAGCGCCAGGAAGGCCAGAATAGTGAACTGCACCTGCAGCGAGGCGGCTCCGGCTAGACGGCACTTGAACGTGTCAAAGCGCGACTCCTTGTCGTTCACGATGTTCTCAAACTCGGCCTCGACCAGCTGCCCATCGTAGTAGGTGATAAGATCCTCGTACGGATACTCGAATCCCTGCAGGCACTCGCATTTATAGCCACCCGTTTCGTACCCACGGCCCAGGATCGGCACACACTGGAAAGCGAAGAGAATGGAAATACGATCTCGTTAGAATTATTCGCGCACCACACACCGCACGCCAACGGTTTTGTGGGCTTGGCGGCGAGCAAAATATTAGGTCAATGTCCTTTGGACGGTTGCACGACGAACAAAGGCCTCATCAAATAGGGTTGCAGCTCCCGATGCAGTTTCCAGCGCTCGGTTGCATGTTCATGCCAACGATTTCGATGTTCGTTTGGATAGAAGTAAGGTTCGTTAAAGTAATCCGCCGTGGCGGTGCGGCGTGGTTCAAAATCTCGTCCAGAATAAGCCAAGCCACCAACAGGCAAACAAAAGAAAAACTTCCACGTCCGCAATGGTCGATGCAGGAACGAACGAATGCGCATTGCATCCTATCCGTTGGGCGAGTTCTTGCTTCTTCCCGTTGTTGCTTGGCCTTTTTCGCAAATAAAGAATGAAATCATAGCGCAAACGCCGTACGGCATCGGGACCGAGAGAACTGAACTGCAAAGAACAGAGAAGGGAGCACTTACGTATGAGGATTTCTCGTCGCATTTGTGAGTGTTTTTGAATGCATTCGGCTCGTAATAATTATCCGGACATTGGTTGATATCCAGCTGTAGCATGTTCATTGAAACTGCAACGACTCCCCTGTGATCGGACGAAGAAAAACGAAAGGAGAAAAAAAAACACATACACAAGAGCAGGGAATTAGTTTTCTATAGAAAGGCACAGGCGAGTCATAAAAGTACGGCATGAATCCTCCAGACGGAGGTAAACGCAAAAAAATGCATTTCCGGCCGTCGGACGCCGGTTTTCTTACTTGAACTCGAGCTTCGCCTTCAGGCTGTCCCAACCGAAGAACGGCACCGCGTACGTGATGAGCCACTTCTTCACGTATCCCTTGCAGTCGAACTCGGGCGTCGTCCAGTACCCGTGGTCCATGGTGGCCGCGTGGTAAAAGTTCGGATAGTGTTCGTACCGCTGATCGTACTCGCCCGTCTCGTTGTGGCGCAGACGAATCTTCAGGTAGTACTTTTCGAGCGAATCGAAATTCGATGCCCACCGTTGCTTGAGCAGACGGAAGAACGGTTTGTCGATGTACTCTTCGCCGGTTTTGTTGAAGCGGGCCAAATCTTCCAGGTTGAATTTGCGCGTGTTCAGCTCCCGCTTGTACGCGTACGGTGCGAAAAGCGTCCGGTTGGTGAACTTCCTCCGGTCCCAGAAGGTCGCGGCGGACCAGATGCGGGTATTGCCGAGCACCAGCGCCAACGTTTCGCCCATCATTTGATCCTCGGTCAGGGGTTTATCGGCGACCCGTTTGCCCGAGTACACCTCGGACGGGTCGGAGATTTGCAGGAACGCGCTGATAAAGTTCGCCAGCCGGATCGCCATTTTAGCCTCGTTCTCGAACTGCTTCTGCGCCTCGTAGGCAAACTCGCCCGTCAGTACCAGATCCTGCGGGTGGAAGTTCTTGCACGTACGCCCATTTAGGCCCAGGATGAACTTGAGCACTTCGTTAATGTTGAGCTTTTCCGAATGTAACGAGCTCGGTCCGGTCGTGTAATTCTTATACTCATAGTAGCGGTTCAAGTACTGCTCTCTAATGTACTCGGGAAGCCGGAACCACTTGATGGGTACCTTTTGCACCCCTGTTGTTGAAATTAAATAAACGAATCAAACTTTATCTTTTCTTTGTACCTGGCGAGTTCTATCTAGCATCAATTCTACTTACATCCAATTTTCATGCAATCAAACCCGTTATAATACTGCTCATCGGATGCACGCTCGAGAATTTCGCCAAGGTATGGCCTCCGCACGACGCCCGGTAATCGGAAACCCGGTTTACAGCGACACTGATAGCCACCTCTCCGGAATCCCCAACCATCTATAGGTTCGCATTCGGTCGTATCTTTTTTACAGCGCGCAGTGTCGGCAAACACGTTCGGACCCTTATTACCTTCACCCTTGGGACATTGATTAATGTCGATTCTCTCAAAGTCCATTTCTAGCACCGAAACTGCAGTATATCTGGAATATTATGAAGTGGCCACCAGTTAAGGTATATCTTCCCTTTTTATGACACATTCAACTGCTAGTTACTTACGTTGGATATTCAATATGCCGAAATTGGGTGTGGCGGGGGTAGATGTCAGCAATCGGTGTTACGGCCGACACGAGCCACTTGTTTGACCGACGGCAATCAAAGTACGGTTTGGTAAACTTCACCGGACCCGGATTTTCGTCGGCACCCGGCGGCCCGTGGAAGGTAAACGTTTCGTTCGTGTTGTTTGCGTACCGTATTTCCACCTGATACGTCGTTTTCGTGTCGTGGCGCTTATCCACATTATCCGGCAGCCAGTGATTGTACCATTCATTAATGTGGTAATTCTTTATCGTGTAGTCGTGCAACGCCGAGTTCGGCGGGAAGGCACCCAAATCCTTCACAAAGAACGTGTTCAGAGTGGAAATTTTCTGCAGATGAATCGGATCATTGAAATCATCCTCGCGATATGTCCGTGGAGCGAAACGGGGGAACGTTTTGTTGAAGAATCCACGGTAGGAGGACGAGTATGAGGAGTTCGGTGCAAAGTAGATGGCGGAGGCGTTAATGTGTCGATTTGACGACACGTCTGCCACGGTCGAGAGGAAGTAGTACATCATGCCGGGATCGTACGTATCGTTGATCGCCGGGCGGATGAAGCGACTCTGTAGGATGTAGCTCCAGAAGAAGGCACGGCTCAGCGCCATATTGTGCAGATGGAGCAGCGCGGTACGATTGGGGAAGACGGGATTGATGTTTACATCCTTGATGTCCGGCAGGTGGGAGACACTTTCCTCAGGCAACGTGAGGTCCCGTGGCGGCAGAATTGGACAGTTGTCGCCGGTAACTTTGTCAAAACGAATCTTTATCTCATCGAAAGCATCCTTAGGCTGCCATTCGTACTGGGCTAACACGCCCATCAGGGTGACCAGCGCAAATATGCCGTAGCTACGCCACAGCAACCCCATTTTCAAGCAGCCTCTTCACACGCGAGCGTATCACACTTTGCAGTTCTCCAATAAGGCACAGATTGTGAGGTAAAACTATGTTTAAAATACTGTAACTTTACAAACGATACATTACACCTGACTGACGCACCTAGCAGCTAACGCCCACAAAACAAGCCTTCGACATTGACAGATTGATCCGTTTATACTGTAGCGTTCAGGGACCATTGACCGTTGCACTCAAGATGGTTGTAATAAAGAGGTGGGTACATCCAAAAAACATACCGTTTTTATTCAGTCAAATTGTGATCATAATAATATGATTATTAGTTGTGTGAATTATTGGCACTTTTAAGTGTGACAAAGCGTTCTTATTATAAATTGTGATGGTAAAAAATCAAATAAAAAATGGCTGCCGTAAAACCCCATACACCTAGTGTAGCTTTATTGTGTAAACATAACATTCGTTATGTGCGAAAATGCGTAGGTCGTACTTAAATAACTTGTCTGTATGCCTTGATTCTCGTTTTTGCGAATGGATTAAGGAAATAAATAGTAGACATAATTACCAAAAAATCGTATTCAATATGGCTATCATGAACTCACCTGTCTTAAAGGCCCTTTGGTTTTATAGTAGTTTGAAATCGAGTTTTTCAAACTACTTTCGAGTGAAACGGACTATTTTCAGGTATAGAACAAATAATGTAACAAAATTCTTGTAATGCCTAATAGTTTACCATTTGAGAATGTGATCTTGGTTGCAAGAGAAATATCATTTATTCGGCAACATCTACAGCGTATTGCTAGACATCACAGATCCTGTGACGGAATAGGGCTCAGATGATAAAGGATATAACGAGTGTAAGTAAGATTTGGAACACAGTTTAAGGCGTGATCTAATAATCGAAGTGTTTGGTGGAAACAGAACCACCCTCACTATTTGGTCGACTTCCAACATAATGTTGTCGATATTACCCATAGTAGGATTGAGCCTTTAGAATTAAGTCTACTACAAATCAGAGGATGTCGATTTTAATGTGCAAAGATAACAGTGTTATTATTCTTTGCAATTTTAAGCCATACAAAATTAGAAACTACATTCGTATTTAGTTCAAATAGCTACCATCCAAAAACTCTACTCAACCGAAGCAGAACTCATGGGCTATAAAAAAACACCGTTACCTTACCGGTGGGCGAACTTGCGTATAACTTTACGCTTCACTTGTTTGTTTATTCAATGCACCGCGTGCACCAGTCACACCTCGCAGTGTCTAATTGGGTGAAAACGGGTCAATGCACCTTCGTCGAACCAAATTCGCACTGCAAATGCACGTCAAACGCAGAGCTCTGGGGGCGTCGGAAACGAATATAAATCAGTTCATCAACCCTATTTAGTGATGAGGTCATAATTGATTGGTAAAAGTGTAGCACATAGGCAACAAATTGTGATACGAGCAAATAACTTGGTCACCTTTTCAACTAAGTGAATTTCATTTCAGTCATTCGACAGCAAGTGCCTGTTTTTGTACTCGTTTATCACAAGCCAAGCAATTGTTATAGTAGCCAATTAAAGCATAGTTATATGTTGGGCTCTTAAATTAATTTTTTATTCAAATTTCAAATTCTAATTTTCTTCAGTACATAGTAGGGTTTATTCAAATTATCTTATCGAAAGCGCTTCAGAGCAAACTCGAAACTGCGCCGGTAAAATAATCGCCATCTTCGGCGCACACATGGCTCGCAGGAGTTTTTGCGCAGCGAACAAGTAATGAAATCTTTCCTTCATTGGAGCAGTGTTTGATTATTCCCATCGAAACTGAAACCAAACGCTGCTGCACACAAAAACGAGCACAAGATTCACCACAGCGCAGCAGAGTGCAATGCACTTTTTATCTTTATTTTCGGCAACAGCTGCTGCTTCTTGCCCCCATGCGAGCCAATCGTGTTGCAGAAGACGCAGCAGCATGGGATCGCGCGAAGGTGATGCTTTTTCTTACTTTTTGCAAGGCGCGGGAGGCAACCGGATGACGGGTACAAACGGAGGGACGGTGCGGCAGCACAAACAAATTCGTCAAACGGGAGAACAACCATCCGACCCGTGGGGTGTCGCTGGGAGCATCCGAGGAAGGACGAAACGCAATGCGCTTCAATCAGTTTTGCAACAGTTGTGTTCGGTCACGAAAATATAAATAAAGTAAAACCAAACGAAGATCGCAGAAGAAAAGTAAAAAAAAACCAAACCGGCGAAAGATAGATGCTTTGCCGGGGCAGACGCAGCAAACATTTCGATTTGGCAGAAGTGAATGCACTCTGCTGCGATTCGTAAGAAAACGATCTTTGCAACCGCCTTGGCGGGCAGCATCTCTTTTACTCTTTCATATTTTTCTCTGCTCATCCTGTGGCACTCCACCGGTCGTAAACCCGTGGGAGCATCGCTGCTGGACGCAAGGATGAATGTGTTTTGTTGGTTCTTTTTTTACTGATCGTTTTTTTTTTTTGCTCTTGGAAATTATGCAAATCACCTTTTCAACTTTGGTCAAATGTGAACGCTCCCTACGCGAACACGTCCAAAAGGCGACGATCGAGAGTTCGAATGCAAATTCGTTAGGCACTGGCCAGCAATGTCACCGAAGATGTTTGATTGCCAACACTCGGATGCATTATGTGGCTAGGTAGTTTTCAACGTCGATTTCCACTATTCTTCAAGGCATTTTTATTCCTAATATATTAATATGTTTGACCAAGCGAGTCATAACACACTGGCCCACGTATTTGTTTTTGATTTTCTAATCCTGGCTTTACTCAGATGTTGCTTAAAATGAGTTTAACTTGATGTACATCAATATTCTTATAAAAAATCGTAGAGATACTGTGAACCTTTTCAAAAGCTCATGTCTTAAGAAATGCAGTTTATACTCCCAGCCAAGCCAGCATGTAAAATAAAACCGGTACTAGAATGTATCTAGCAACGCAGCTTTAGAAAAGAACCAATTTTCAAAGCATATTTAATTAACTATCGCATCTAATTTAATACCAGATTTGAAATTAATATATTTCAAAAAGTAATGTATAACGCTATGCTATGAATGAAAAAGCATGCAAATTAAATAAAACGATACGTTTACGGGAGAACAGAAACAATACTGAGTGAAGCACTACATATTCTCAGCTATGTGCAGGGATCTTGTTGAGCTGAGAGGAATTTGGTACAGGAATGTGCATATAAACAAAGACAGCTTGTTTGGTATCCAACAGAAGCGTCCTGTTTTAAGTTAGAGCTTATCAACAATAATTGACATCTGTCGAGAACTGGCATGATCATGGACGCAAAGCATCCTTTTCTAAAATCATGTTTGGTTAGCTGATGTTTAGCATTTATTCGCTCCCTATGATTCATGCATTCGACTTCAGTACGTGGGGAATTTCAAATCGTTCAGCAGAATAACAAGTTTGAATCACCCTAAGCCACCACCCACGCAGCGAATGCAAATGAGAAGAATTGCCACGAATGGCCCCACGGCTGGGGCATGGCGAGAGTCACCGAAAACCGCTGGCATTCGGTCGCAGATAATAAACCAACCGAAGCTCCTCGAACCTTGAAATAGAACGCAGTTGCAATCTTCTTTGCGTCCTTCGGCTTCGTTGGTCCTCTTCCGCCGCACCACAGGACAGATGTGATGGCCACAGGGGGGATGGGATGGGAGGCCAGGCAACGATACGGGACAGGGCGAGGCAAGCAGCAAAGATTAGAGACGAGTTATAAATTTAGCTAAAAACCCCTCCGCCGAACAGTGCAGTTTTGTTGCAAGGGCGCAAGTGTGCGTTGCGTTTTCGTTCGCTCTCCTCCGCTCAATCCTCCCACTCACCGCCCTCAGATGCGCACACATGAACTCCCTCCCCCTTCGCGCTCGCCAAGATTATCCGGCTACGTGCCGGTACACGGTTGAGGTTAGAATCGCCATTGGCCCATCCCGTCAGGCCATCGTTATCAACAGCCTAAATAAAACCTAACCTCGAAGTCCAAGACACATATCGCGAAACGAAACGAAACGAAACACATCTGCAACTGTGCACATCTCCCCCTCCACCGCGCGCGAGGCGCATCTCCCCCCCGGGGGACCCACCCACCAAAGTATTCTTTCTTTCTCGTTCTCTTCAAGTCGCCACCCCACTCCCGCTCGCGCCGTGGGGTGGCGTAAATTGCAACAATCATTACCATTCGCATGCCGTCATCCGACGGGCGTCCGGCTGCATCGAGCGCGGGGCGACTTATTTTCGTCGGGAAGGAAATTTTAAAAATATTCGCCATGCGGCAAACGCAACCGCACACACGCGCAAATGCCCTCCCCTACTACCCGCCGCTTTCCCCCCACCACCTAGAGGCGTGTGTGCGTGTGTGAGCGCAGGGGACAGGGAAAAGGCAAAAGGTCTTTGGACTTGGATACCAATTATAAGTTTTGTTTTCGTGCACTTCGTGGCGATGCACCTCCGTGTGTCCTTCCCGTCCGCGCCCTTGAAGTCCCCCCCCCATACCCTCTCCCCCCGCAAACCATGCATCGTTTTCACTCATTCCGTTTGCCTCCATCTCGCGTGTTGCACATCGTACGCATCGCTTCGCGCTGTGTCTCTCTGGAGCGAGAACGTTTGGTGGAATGCAATTTTGACGTTGGTATCACCGTATCCCGGAAGGTTCTCGGTGGTGTTGGTGCCTCCTAATCAACCATTTCCGAGCGGAGGAAAGCTTGTTGGCGGAACCGTAGGGGAACCAAAGTGAGCTCTTGGACTTGAAACCGCATTCGGTCGAATGTTTGAAACCGGCGAAAAAAGAAGGAGAAACACTGTCGACTTGTTTGTGGCCCTTTTCGCGTACTTTTCCTCTCGCCTCACACACACACACAGATGGGAGAGTAGCAAACATGACTTGCAGCAAGGTACACGCGGTCACCTTTTACCTCTTATCACCCCCGAGCTCGCCCCTTCGCTACCTAAAATGCACCTTCCCAAATTCACCCCAAAATGGAAAAGAAATTAACAAAAAAAAAATGGCGATCACCACCCGGGTGTTTGCGCGCTGCTCGGTCAGTGTACCGCGGGCTCCGGTGGTTGGATGTTGGTGTTGGTGTGACGCAACTGCCCACTACTGCCACTGCGGCACTTGCATACAGTTGCAGCACCGTCGTTGCACCGGCTCCGGTCGATCAGAGCCTGTGCCAATGACCGACGATCGACTTTTTCGGGTGCAGCTCAATGACGGAGCCGTTCGTTCGGGTGCATCTTGATCGGCCCATCCTCTGCACCCTCCATTTCCAACCATCCCCTCCCACCAAAGCACCGTTCACTTGTTGCTCATGGACGCTTTTTACGAAAGGTGTTCCCTGAGCGGTCAGAAAACGTTTGGCAAACATTTATTAGCGTACTAGGATGTCCAACTCATATCGATTTACATTATTCTTTAAAATTTAATTACAATTCAAAAACCCCTGCTTAAGATGTGATATGATTTTCAAACTTCGGTTTAAAGTGGTTTTAAATGTTAACAATTATGTTCCGTAACTTCCTTTAACAACAAATATGAAATGTCATTGAGTTCAATAACACTGAATATACTCAAACTGCTTATTAAAAAATGTGTTGAAATTACAATTTTAGCTGTTTATCGCCAGGTTTATTTTATTGAATATTTTATCCAATTACTTTGATTCAAGTAAGCATATAAACATAGATAATGTGATTATTAGCTTAAACAATATTTTTTATATTTGTCAGAAGAGAAAGTACGGTTCTATGTTCATATAGCGATTCTGATCGTGCAGAACGGCCGTAAAATTTGCTCATACGACAAAACAAACCACCGTGAAGGAGGTTGGGAAAGAGTGAGGACGACAAAAAGGACCAAAAGAAACAACAACCAAATTCACCAATGCATCATCGTCATTCGCCAGCATGATCTGGTCTTTGGCAAGCTGCTGCTGGTCCATTCGTTTGGCTGTGTTTGCGTTTGAAAATATTTCTCGGCTTAACCACTCTTCTCCCTCTTCTCCCAACTAACCCCTTCTCCCCTCTGTCGTCATACAACCATCCCACACGGGTTGTGCACTTTTCGGCCCCACCACGAAACGCGGGTTCCGATAGCAGGATGTGCTTTCGATTTGAAAGTGCACATACATTTTCGCTGGCCGTGATGATACGGTTGTTTCTTGGTACGATCACACAACAGTGGACACGCACACGATCACACACCCACACATACTCGCGCAAGCTCCCAGCATTTGCTTTGGCGTTAGGAATGTTTTCGATGAGATTCGCGTTTGGTACGAAGTATTATTATATACTTTTCCTACCACCACCATTTTCGGCCATTTTCTTCCTTCGATTCGCTTAGGTTTTCATTAATCACACGCTATCTCTCTTCCAACCGTCCAGTCTCTAACGGTGGAACGAAGTTTCCGTTTCTTTTCTTGTTTCACTTTACTTTTCTTCTGGTGCGAGTGTTTGCTTTGGCCCGAAATTTTGGCAATAAAGAAGTCATTAAACTTTGCCCGTTGCTGCCCATGCGGTTTGTTGCTTCCTTATCCTGCCGATGCACTGCCACATGCTGGAGGCACCTCTGGGCCTGACCGGGATGTGTGACCGAAGCAGCAAAATTCAAACACAACCATCGTTTGTGAGCCCCTTAGCAGCCCGTTAGGGTTTAGATGTTGTCTCTCTGTAATCTTTCCGTGTCCGTGAAATGGTGAATGCGATAAATAAATACACCGTTTCCTTCAGAGCTGCGATTGCGCGAAATCATGATTAACCCTCTGGAGGTTGGCTCTGCTAGGAAATTGATTTAATTCACACAATGAAAAACGAAATGAATTTTTTAATTCAAACGAGAAATTTTTTTTTTTTCTCCAACTACACAGCACTTTAGTAAAATAACAGAAAATGTCTAAATAAAGTTCAAAAATATATTGGGAACAAACAAAAACTCTTCGACAGACGAAAATATACCTGTGAGATGTATTGGCTATAGTGACTATTTTCTAACAATTATTGATATTATAAACAAACAAAAAACAATCAAATGGACCTATAAATTTTTCATACTTTGCTAAAGCGTTTTTCTGTTACGACGCTTCTTTCAATGCGAATTGATACGTAAAATCTTATCTGAAGAGAATTATTCAAATTCATGCATTATGCTTGTATTTGTTAAGCTTAGTTGCAATAAAAAAAAGAAATGGTCTTATATGCAGTACATTTCAAATAAAAAAAGTCAAAAGTCAATTATTGATGGCTCCCAATTATGGTATTAAATTACCTAAATTCTGATATGTAAAGCAGTGTTGGGTATACGTTCATTCGACACTGTTAAGCTCTACGCTTGGAACGCACGGAAATGCAGCTCAAGAATTGGACATGCAGTTGTTCAATCACGCTCCGCAAAACACGATGCACCGCGTGGCACACGGCAAGCAGTTGCACAACTTTGAAGACGCTTCAGTTTTGGCGCGCATTTTCCACATCGTCCTTCGACGCTTCCAAAACGGCGTCGCTTTCTCTGGCCGGGCGTTCCTCGGAGGGAGCATAATGCGAGTCACCTCTCACTGTTTCCCGTGCTCACCTCTCCCTCGACGGGGAAAGGGCACCTGATTTTTTGCCTCCAACTGCAGCATTACCGCCGAGCTTCGCCGTGCAATTGAAACTCCCCCCGAGTTTCCCGGCTTGTGGCAATTGCACGTTTGGTTGTTGGTTCGATTCAGCTGGCACCAACTGCCGGTAGCAACCCCGGGAAGCTCCACCAACGGTGGGGCGCGGTTCCATGTGGCAAATGTTAATTAACTTCCGCACACCTTTGCCCGCGAGGCCAAATGCTCCGAGGCCATCTTGGCCCGTGGTGGTTGCGCAAAACGTTCGCACCCTGACGAACGAGATGAATTGACTTCGCCATTGAAAGAAAAATGGGGTTGTTGGGGCTAAGGAGAGGGCTAAGAACAAGTGCGAACGAAAGATAATGGTTGGACGAAGGAGGAAGAATCAGGAGTTGATCAGAGAAAGGCGCAGTGATCAACAGAGAAAGATAGAGCGTGAGAGCAAACGCGCACAGACGGAGGACATGGAGCACGAAGAGCGACTGCAACAGCATAGGACCGACAAATATCAGAGAAAAATAAACCAACAAACATCACCCCACATGAGATGAGAAACCTTTCGGCTGCAGTTCGTTGAACTTTCGAGATCACAATCCTCCAGAGTCCGCGTGCTTGCCGTGATGCAGGATGCAGTGTGTGGTTGCGTTGCTTTGCCTCTTGGTGTTGTTTATTTCTCTACCGTTCTGTTCGTTAAACATCAATCCCCGATTCGATCGGATGGATGTGCAAGATGCAGCCGGCGCGCGAAAAAGTGCGTAGCGGACAAAGCAATAAAAATAGTATAAAACAACAGGGTTCTGCTGAATTCGTGGTTCACCAAATTCGAAGGGTGGAATGAATGCATTTGAATGCAGTAGGAGTGACTAGTTACCGTTATGCGTACCATCGGTAGTGGACCTTAGTTTAAATTGTTATGTGAAACCGGAATTCTAAACTCAACGGACGTTCTACTTTGTTTTTATTTATTTCCTAGTTAGTATTACGAACTTTACTGAAATGAACAAAGCGATATAATGGGTTTGAATCAACATAAAAAACAAACCTTGATTAGAGCAAACATTTCAGGTTATTTCATCTTTACTTTCACTTCGTTCCATTAAATAGCATATATCCAAGTATAGCAGGTGGCATAATTTTAAAATAAAACTTTTATTCAAATTTAAAAGATATATTATAAAACAACAACAAATAAGCAGAACGGGTTTCATAACTAATTAACAAAAATCGTTAGTCCCACAATGGGTTTGTTTTTGCGTGAGCCATGACAGCTGTAGAAAACAATGAACCAGGCTTAACAAATGTTCCCGAAGATCGTTTCCCACCGCGTCACAACTGGCAACCGGAAGGGCGTATGGTGCTGGCGCTACTCCAAAGGACATTGATCCCGGATCATTGGGCTATGCCAATCGTGCGTGAAGGATGCTGCCGGGCCACGGCACTAAAGGATTGCTGCCAATTCATCCTGAGGTACTCGAACCCTTTGACAGTTCGGGTGAAGAAAGTTCAACCGTTCTTTCGCGATCGGCTATAGGACGGGGGGTGTTTGATGTATGCGTCCAGGATCGGCTTCCATTTTCTAGCACGATTATGCAGTGGAACGGGAGGGGAGAAGGAGTTCGGCGCGTGAACGCAGTTGCGTAAATATGCATAAATGTGCAACTGCATCTGCCGCTGCCGTTGCTGCTTCGCGTGTATGTAGTTTTTGTCATGCATTCCCACTTTGTGTGCAACCCCATTCACAAAGGTGTCAGCCCGGTGCAACCGATACCTTTCCGGCCCGAAACCATCCCGCCAGCGGAACCGGAAGCGTGTGCATGTTTCGCAACCCACGGAAAACCGGCGCGTCCAGTCGACGGTGCCCTGTTTGGCCAGGATCCTGCTTGCTGCCTTTATTTCACTCGGATTTTTATTTCCTCCGCTTTGTGCCGTCCAAAACCGGCCCCGAACGGACCGTCGATGGTAATCCTTGCGTTGCATCCCAGCTCCGGAAGCGACTCGTTTCGCCTCTAATGTCTTCCTTTATGACAGCCGCTGTCATCGGCGGTCGGGACTGCGACTTGGTGGGGAGGTATACAATAAACAACCGACCCCAAGATGGTTATCGTGGAAATGCAATTGCAGTTGGACTTCCTTTACCATTTTCCTACCGTCGTACCGACGTCGGGCTCCGTATAGAACCGGTGGTTGTGGATCTGTTTTAATTTTCACCCTTTTTTCATGCACCCTGGAGCGCCGCCTGTATGTACTATGTGTGTTTGTGTGTTTGTTTGTACTTTTGGTGCAATTTACCTCGCGCACTCTGCAGTCTCCGGTCCCTCACTTGCCTGACGACAGGAGTAACACGGGAAGACAGTGGCAGAAGGGGGGAGGACGCATAAATAAAAGACGATGTCGATGCGAACCGATCCCGTGCACGAGTGGGCACTTGGATAAAGGAGCAAAAAAGAGAACCGGACAGGAAGTGCAGGCTAGCTGCTCGGGTTCGAAGTTCGCACGCCGGACGAGGGCTCGGTTGCATCCTTCGGGCCGAGGTTTTCCGGAGGTTTTTTTTTCGTTTTTCAAACATTCTGCGCACACATTCTGCGCCCGTGTTTCCCACACCAGTGCACACCCGTGGGGAGGATGGAGGGAATAAAAACGAACGTACGTGGAAAGAGTGGAAAATTATTCCAAACATTGCAAAACGAAATTATAAGAAACACAGAAATGCACCGAGAGTGCAATGTGAAACGAACAGAAAGCCACAGGCGGAAGGGAATCGGAAGAGAAATATTTAGGCAGCATCCGAAAGCGGAATCCGAACGCATGCAATAACTACAGCAGATGTGAGATTTGGCGAAGTACAGCAACTCGAAGGAAAATAAAAGTACCCACGATTGTGGTTGGAGCGTAATTTTTATGAGAAACGCATGAAAATAAACATATCAAAAGTGGATTTGTGGAATAAAATAGCTCTTCCATCCATTAAAACCTATAACTATTTATAATTTTAATATGTATTTACGTTACAAAGAAAATGGGAAAATCTTGAAAATCAATTACATTTATTAGACAAGCCTGGATTCTCGTCAGTATAGCAAAGACGCATAAAATGAGCAAATTATACAGCGGATTGGAAGATCTTGAGCATCATTTACATTAAAAATACACAATTCTGAATTCTCGTCATAAGAACATTAATAAAAATCATCTAATAAAAACTAATTATCACGGGACTAATTACAGTAAGCAATCATAACGTCTGTTATATTTTCGGGTTTATAGATCGATATGCAAAAACATCTTAACTCATGTTAAACTCTCCTTAAACATATGTTTATTCAGAGTATCATAGCGTAATTCATAAATCATGCATGACGTGTCATTAAATGTTCCGGGATGATGCAATAATCACAAGTGTTACTGTTCCCCCATCGGATGCCTAAGCGATTCCATTCCCAGCAAAAATGTTGCGAATAACTCTATGATCTCTTTCAAGCTCGTTTCACCCTAAGCTTCCCGAATATGTATGGGTCTGATTTTAATATCATCACCAACAAAAAAAAAACTCCACCAGGACCCCAGGGGCATAGAGCAGTTTTAAAGTTTCCAAAAAACTAAACATCGCATTTCTAACCTGGTCCTGTTCTCCCTGACCCACTCAAGGGTCAGGTTGATCTTCTCCAACCGGATAGTTTGTGGCAATAGGCACCTTGCAAAGCACCAATGTTACCTCGCAAGCAACTTGTTCATTTCCAAATCCCGAAAACTCACTCTGGTTGGGCTCATGAGGGGTCACATTTTGTGCTGGTCAGTACTGCAAAGGAACTCGTGGGCCAGGAACAGCCTCCTTGAACTCGTCTAGGACTATCAACTGCGACCTGTCTCCTGAAAGACGTTGATCGGTTTCAGCAAAGAAAAGCTTTAAAAAACGCACATACAGACATAAGGCCAAGCAATCGTACCCACAATGATCTCTGGATCGGCAAGAACAACATTAGGTCGAAAAAAACATCCCATCACACCACCAGACAAACCGCTTCCCATTCCAGCATCGGTAGACCAGACCAGATCAGACATGCGATCCATACGACCAGCCCTTTGTCCATACGGGAGACCCTTTAGCCCGACCGTCACGTGCAGTCGTCGTGGCGGGGTCGAGTCGCGCATTGTTCGTGCGAGACAATGGACACCAGTTCTGCGCCGTAAAGGGCCCATATCGCCTTTCAACCCCTTTCGGGCGCCTGGACCTAAACTTCTTTCCTGAAGGACATTCCCAGGATGACGCGCCGATGGACGATGGTCACCGTGGTGGTGGTTCTTTGCCGTGCCTGGGTGGACGCGAGGTAACAGGAAGAAAATCCTCCATCGGACAGGCGAAGGACTGGTACTTGTCGGGAGTGCCCTTTCCTGTTCCGTCCTTTCCTGCTGTAGGCAAGTGGAAAAATGTAAATAATATTTCGGGAGGGTTTGTTTTCCTAATTTTGGTTATCCTGATTGCCGAGATGGCCGAGGGAGTAAAGTACGAGATTTGTCTGTAGTACTCAAGGATTTCGAAAGTCAGACATTCGGATGCACTTCCTTCAGTTACCAAGATGGTTCATTTTGTAGTTCTTGTTGATGTGCGATGTCTTAACAACAACTATAGATGAAATCTCACCAGAATTTATTCAGACCTTAATTTCTCACCTAACTTGTCACTCTCCTTAGTCGATGTGGTTCAAACTTCCAAAATTTTGGATAAGGGGATATCTGGGTAAAAAGCGTCCTTCGTCCAGCCATCCTGGGAACGTTCTCGTGTTACAGGCGGAAACTCCATCCCCCGAAGTGAAACGGGACCCCCGAGTAGTCTAGTTCCCGTGCACCGGAAGGACAGGAATTGAAACATCCCGGCCAGCAGCACGCCGGGCAGGAGCGCGTACAAAGCGCCACGAAACCCGCGAAACGGAGGCAACCGTATTTGACCGTTGGCACGACAGGAAGTGGCCAGCGATATGCGCGATCGACGACTGCGAGAAAGACGACACCGTGCCAGGTCGGCAGGCAGCGCCCTTCTGCCTCCGAGAAAAGCGGTGCCCGAGCCGGCCAAAATAGGGGGCTTTCCCCGGGGCTGCGCAGATGGGAAGCGCAAATCGATTAATCATAGCCCGAAGGCTGCCGGCGACGTTGCCAGAGAGTGCGAATGCATTATTTATTCCATCCGAACGGGCTCCGGTGGATCGGCTTCCGACGCTCATCGGCATTGGCATCGGGATGCCGCTTCCTTTCCACTGGCCATTTGCCACATCCTTTCGAGGAGAACTCGGCCAAAAACCCGGTCAAGCCTGGGTTGGGCTTTCTTGTGCGGTCTTTAGCAACGGTGTTTTATTTTCGTTCGCTGCTCAGCAGTGGCCAGTGTCATTGGAATAATAAACATATGTGCAACATTATACGCTTACGGACGGGATGATTACGATGAGCCATCCTTTGGAACGCACGGTAGTGTGCGTGTGTTCGTCCGTTTCTTTTCCTTTTCAAATTTCGTCGATCGAAGTTTGCTGGAAAGTTTGCTTGACTTTCGCTGCAAAACTCAACAGTTTTCTCCCTCAAAGGATATCTTAAAAACACACACACACACAACGCCCAGGATACTCATCATGACGATGATGATGATGCCGATGATGATGGCGGTCAAAGACCAGGAACGCCATCCAACGACGATCGTCTTCCACCAGGTCCAGGCAGAACATCTCGCTCGATGTCATCTCATTATTCCGGCGAGATTCGGTGGGAATAAAAACAGGAATTGCGTTTGCCATATCCTTCTGTCCCCCTTCGTTCCTCCGGTTCCCCCACCGGGTCGGGTGGTCGAGGGTCTTTTTTTATCTCCTCCGTCCCTTTCGCTCCCCTACGGCGTGCCCTTCGATGCCGCTCCGACACCAGGTTGACCAGTTGAGGTTCCGCGTGGATTTAATAAGTACAACTTCTGGCTCCTCAAGAACCAACCACCAATTCGCGCCGTCTCGCTCGATCTCACAACGGTGACACTCCGCTATGCCATCGCTCCGTCTCGCTTCACCCTCCGCGTGCTGTTCCGGCGCGCATCATGTGTCTTTTGGGCGCGCTTCCCCCTTTTCCCTTCGGTGGCTCCGTTGATCCGGACCGGTACCCGAAAGTAATGTCCAGCCCGAAAAACCCGCTCCCGTTGGAACGTTGGACGAGCGACGACGACGACAGTCGCAAGATATGGGCACAGCGGGGACATTGAGAAATCGGATGAAAAGATGGCCAACAGGCGAGCGAAAGCGAAAGAAGAGTCGGTTCAATGCGCAAGTTGAATAAGGAACCATCGTGAAAAATCGCTTACGACCGTTTTACGGTTTTTTTGGAACGCATAAATCTTGCATCTCTCTTCGCCATTTCCATTGGGAAGGAGAAAAAAAAAACATCATCAGATCACGAGATTTTTCTAGCATCAGTTCGCGATGCTTTAAACTCTGCGTTTTTCTCAATGTCCATGCGAATTACAAATCCTTTTTTATTCGGTTTCGTTCGTAGCAAAGGTTTGTTTTTTAGCCTCCTGTTTATGTCGGTCAAGTCCACCAAACCTTAGCTACGCTTAGAAACGGAAGTCAGTTTAAGTGCCTGGACACTTTTTTTCCTTCGATTTCGCAACCGCACTTTATTCTAGCGCTCACATATTGCGCCATTCAAAACATAGAAGTGAAAAACTGTCCTTTCGCGTTGGCACGCCTTTTGAAGGTGAAAGATCGCGAACCGGATGCTGGGCACCAGGACAAATGTCATCCGTTTGCGGAGTCTTTTGCCTTTCCAAACCTTCTCCATCGAGTTGTTTGCACGTCCGTTTCGTTCCCTTTTCATCGGGATTTATTTTTCATTCGCTCCGTTTAATAATCTAAGGTACCAGAATGAAGGTTAAGCGATCATACAAAACGATACCATTCACCGGCGTAATTTAAAAAATAAAACTTCCATCCAATGTGTACTAAATGTGTGCTAAACTGTTCGTTACACGATTGAATCCCCTCTTTGGCACATTGAAAACGACTAGATGGTTTTGCCAAATCCTTCGCTTCTCGCCATTTGAACCTCGCTTTGTAATCCTTCGTGATCGTGCGCAGTGTTTCGGTGCGCAAAATTCAAAAGAACATGCCGTCCGGTATTAAATATCCTCTCCGCACAGTCTGTCCATTGCGCAACTCGCACCGCATGCGATTGCAGTTGCATCCTTCGGGCGCTTGCGGAGCGCCATATTTTTCGCCGCAGTTTAAGTTTTGAAAATCTTCCAACCCGGTACGCTGCATCGGACAAAGAAGGAGGGTAAGGAAAACAAAAAGCCCAACACGGCTTCATTCCTCCATCTGTTGCCTCGATTCAGAGGCGCATTGGCCACGTCGCCGGCCAGCGCGGTTCCTCTACCAAAAAGTAAGACATTTCATCTGATCTGGCCAGGCGTCATCGAATACGTTTCTCCGCCAAACTGGTTCGCTCACAGGCGAACGGGCAGCAAGCCGGGGGGAACCGATCAAGGGGGGGTTTCTAAGGAATAAACTCGAACAAAGAGCGAGCTGGCACACGGAAAGTTTTGATTTACTTAGGCATGACACGGGCGAAGAGTAGCAGATTGTGGTCCTCGCACCGGGCTCCGCAAGTAGTGGTGTGATGCGCAGGACATAATCTTTCGGGTGGCATCAGTGCTTGGACCACCACCACTAACACCAGAGCACGCCGGAATGCCGGTGGAAGCGGGGTGATGCAATTGGCCGAAAAACGCTCGCCGTAATTCGAGACGGAGCGATCGGTGCAGCGAGATTGCACTCGGCGCTGCGTGCGGAAAGGGAACGAAGTCTGAACGGTGCTGAGAGGTCCACCATCGGAACCTAAATCTTGCGTGGTTGCTGTACCTTCATCTGCGTCCTGGGGGTCTAAAATCTAATCCAGCTCGCTGGAAACAAAACAAAAAAAACCACCTCTACCAGCATTTTGATTCGAGGAAAATAAACTGGAAATAATACACTTGTCTCCCGGGCGCGACTCGCTCGATTTAGGACCTTTCATTTGTAAAACCCACCGGGATCCAGTTTTGCGGCCTTGCACAGAACCGTACGGGTTTAGGTTTTTTTTTCGACTGCACGCTTGAGTAACTGCAAAACGAAGGGAAGAACGGAAACAAAATGAATTGCTGACCCCCGAACCGTCACCCATACGTGCCGCTATTACGCAGGAAATCCTCGAGGGTCCTGTGGCGTGTGTGAGGGTCTTGCCTGGCTCGATTATGACACAATGTCCAAGGGAGGGTGGGGGGTGGGGGGGTGAGTCCTCGAGAGGGCATAATTCTGGTTAACCACCCTCCGGAGTTGCCCGAATGCACATGTCGTTTGGGCCCGAAGCGAGCAAAACTCAACTGAAAGGAGAGAAAATAAACCCCCTTACACCAACTGACGCGCACGACGAGAGAGAACAATTAACGCAAAGGGACAGGAGGGACCACTGTGCCATTTTCGTTTTTTTTTTGCACAATTACCCGTGTCACCGACCCTTCAATTAGAATAGGAGTTTCACCAAGCGAATCTAGTGGTTAGAGTTTTTTTAAAGTTTTCAACACCAGGCCAAAAAATTACCCTACGAGATTAAATTAAAAAAAGGAACCGGTAAGTAATAAATAAACAAAAGAACAAATCCTATCTCATACTTGTTTTTAATCGTTGTGGAATGTTTTGTCAAGGGTGGATTTTTTGTATGCACAAAAGCAAAGTTTTGAAAACGTGAAGAATTAAACTAAGCTAGAAAAACGAATCATAATGTCAAAGATGCTTACTTTCCGGGTTTATTTTTCAATTGACCGAATGTCCCCTTTCGGTCCGGGGAGGGGAGTTCAGAGAATTGCGAACATGAGTGCAACCGATGCAATTGCACTGCTGCATTTATGTGTGAGTGTATGTGAACTTACGTGCGATCGTACGATCGTACGATCAACTTCTAAGCCTAAACGGTCCGGCTTCGCTCACTTGCGTAATGATGAAGGTGACGGTGATGGTGGTGGTGGTGCATTGTCGATTAAGCAAATGCGCTCAGGCGAGATGCACTTGGAGTGCATCTGAATTGACCAGTGATGATCGAGGCAAGACAAAGGTAAACGTTTGCTGGAAGAGAAACAGTATAAAAATGAAGACTCAATTACTTTTAATAGCTTGAACCAACAAACGTTTATTATTTTCATAACGAGCCCGTAATGCAACGGAACCGCCCGAATCATGAGAGATGATGCGCCTCCATTTTCGTCGCCTTCCAGATGTGTTGCCGGTTTCGTAATCCATCTTATCCGCCTTCCCTTCCGACCGCTTCCTGCGGGTTAAAACTGCATAAAACTGCATTCGCGGGCTCAGTCTTCCCGAGGTTTTCTTCTCTGCTGTTTGTTTGTGTAGTTTTTCCCCCCAATTTGCGAGCGGCACACAACTCGGCACCCATACTAGTGCAGCCGGTGCCGGCCGCAGTTCCCGATACCCCGATTCAATCTGGTCCGATTCCAGAGCCCGCACGCCCTCCCGCCCTCCTCGCTGTGTCATTCCGCGGATGCACTTTTGCATTGCATTACTGAGCGAACGTAATCGAATAAGCATCGCCGTCGTCGTCGTCGTCGTCGTCGCGCGTGTGGTGGTACCTTCCGGGGTAGGCCACTGCGAACGGCCATGTGTGTGCATCGTGCTGTCCATTCCCTTCGGTAAGAAATAATAAAACTAATGCGGCAACAAATAAACGAGGCAAAAATGGCGATACCGGACAAGGGTCTTGGTTTCGCACGAGAAAATGAAATGAGGCCCGATGAACAGCTCCTCTGCGGAGCGAAAGAAAAAGGCCCCCGGGATGCCTGGTGGCCAACACGGGCACAGCTGCACCGGCGTGATAGTGGCCACGGCAAGACGGTATTGGTAATGGCCAATGGCGTAAACTGCATACACCACGGCGTATGCAGCGCGATAAAGATGAGATTCTTCTGCGGGAGGGAGGGCGGATGGGGTGGGGAGCTACCCGAAGGAGCGGAGGGAGGCATGAATAGATGCAACACCGCGCACTTATACTGCACTCCCATTCGCACACACATTCGCGATCTCTCTTTCCTCTTGCATCGCCATTTCCGATCTCCCGCCTCGTTCGCTCTTTCTTCGTGCGTAACCCATTCCTTCGGCCAACATCATCCCCTTGCATCGCGATGGATGCTCGTGTATGTGTGTGTGTGTGTGTGTGTGTGTGTGTGTGTGTGTGTGTGCATTGCCACATCTCACACAACCAAACCGGCGAGCGTCATCGGCTCGCAGCGCAGCATTTTGTGCACGCGAAAACCCCTGAAGGAACGGCGCGGGCCAACCAACACCAGCGTACCGGCGCACCAACACCACCGTCGGGCGAGCGGCGATGTGTCGGAATGGGGTTGCGGCGAAAAAACCCACCGGTCTGGACGAGGCGCTTTCGCATACACCGGTGCACTAGTGAAGTTAAACGCGGACGATCAAGAACGTCGAGAAATCGAGTCGTGGTCGTCGTCGCCGTCGCGTTGCATCCGCATCTCTCTCTGTACCAAGATCTTTATTTTTTTAAAACTGTTTCGGACTTTTTTTCGGTTTCGAGCGCCCCGCGAGTTTTCCCCCCAAAGTGTGATGAGCAGTGCCCGCGAAAGGTGACACGACGTTCTTCTGGAGTATGTGACGGACGGGCGAAACGAAAAACAAACTACCCACCGGTTTTTTTTTTTTTAATTGCTGCTGAGGATAGATTCGGCTAAAGTAGAGAGAAAAAGTTTAAACCCTGAAATAGAGAAGAAATAAACAAATCCCACCCGGTAGGAAAAAAAAAAGTCAACAGTGAAAAAGTGAACCCCAGTGACGAGGAAAAACCTCCGACACTGTACGTTACCCCTGGAAAAGTTCAAGTATGACCAAAATACAACCAAAAAAATACACTCCAACAATCGAAACCATTCAGGCGCGAGAGAGAACCGGCCTAGAAAATAAGGGAAAGGTGTCTGTGTTGAAACATTTTTTTTAAACATGTGCTCAATGAAATTGGGAAGATGCTGTATTGAAACTAGAAATTTTTAGAGAAAAAAAGAGTTAAACACGAATCTTTATACCCGAAGTCCCGAAAAACCGAAAAACACACCGTAAGGACCTCCGTCTCGGTGCAGTGAAAAAGTGTGTGGTGTCCTGGTGGACTCTTCCTACGTTGGAAACAGACAAATTTCCATTTCAACACCGGCACCGTCGGGATCGGTTCTTTCTGTGCTGCTTTTCTCTCGTACCGGCCACAATCGGCATGTTTAGTGACCATAGGGAAGCTCTGTCCCCTCCGGTTTCCGTCGACCGGAGATGAATGGACGCAGCTTTTTTCTTTTGAATTATTAAAATGCCATCATACCGGTTTCTGACTCTTCGTCCCGTACAAGTGTGATTCGTGAGCAGTTTAAAAATCACCTCGAAGTACCGCGAAACCCGGGATTCTTTTCGTTTCGCCCGGAAAACAACTGCAAGTGTTAGGTGAAAATCAAATTCGCATAAAAGTGAAATCAAAAGGACTTTTTATGGCATCGTTCTGTGCAACGTTTACTGTTTTCAAACGTTTGTGACCCTAGACGAGGCGAAATCTGCAAAGGGCGACGAGGATCGTTCGTTCGATTCTGCCGTCGGCCTCGCACACTGCACGAATGCCGTCGAACTTTGAAGTCGAGCAGTTACTATAAACCGAGCGCCTGCTGCCTATACGGACGTTAAGTGTATGCGTTCGCATCCCCGGGAGGGTGCACGGACAGCATGAACAGTGCTCAGCTTCAGTGTTGAAGTGCAACTGCGTCGTTGCACAACTGGTGCGGCTTGAATGCAGTTGGAAATTCAGACAGCGAAACAGTGTGAAACCGTTCAAACGAAACCGTTATCCGAAAGACTCGGCGTTAGTGTCTAAACTTTCCGCAAATCTGTTCAAATTTTTTTCGTTTAGAATTAAGTTTTTTAAACAGAGTTTTTCGATCCCGAACCAGTATCGTACCTTCATCCTTAAATCAAAAATTTCAGTTCCGATCTTAGTTGACCATCCATAATCACACTTACACACACACACATTGTTCTAACAGCTACTAATCATTTCTCTCCCTCATCTTTCCCATTACTCTTATCTCAGTGCGGTGCAATAGAACCACAAAAAACACACGTTTCGGCCCATCTACTAACCACTAACCAGCTTACTAACACCAACACACGCACACACACACACACCCATATGCAAACACATCTAATCAAAGTGCTCGAAGGAGAGAAACCGGAAAAGGGCAAACAACAAACCATGCAATAGTTTCAAAAATGTGTTTCGGAACCCAACTTTCGCCGGCCATTGCACCACAGCCGCCGCCCCCATCACCACCGCCACCGCCGTCGTTACCCCCCGTCCGGATCGACGTGATCGCCGACGGCATCGATGATGCTGGCAAAATTTAGTACACAGCATTTCGGTCGGAATTAGCTTAGAGTTAAAACCCACTCTCCCCCCCCCCCCCCCCCCCCCGCCCCACCCCTCAGTCGCGCAGTATATGTAGATAGATTGGACTCGTTGCACCGGAAGGAAGGTTGAGTGCGCCCGTGTGATATATGACACTGTTGAACACACATATTCGGCTTCGCGTTCGTCCGTGGAACGTCCGGGCGGATGCATTCGAGGCGGGCACCGAGCTCGGTGGAGTGGACAGTAGCGTTTCCGATAATCTAATTTGTCTTCTAAAAACCACCACGGGGAAGCAAAAAACAAAACAGAAAACTTCTTATATAATCAACTCGCGTTCTCATAGTAGTGTGTTCTAGCGGAAAGAAGAGAAAAAACAAACGACTCGAGCGACGGGCTTTGCTAGTGCATTATCGATTAGGAATGTGTGTCTACTAGTGTGCTGCAGCGGATCAGTGTGCGAGTGTGTGCCCGTGCGTATGTGTGTTGGTTAGTGCACGCCGCGGTGCACGCTTCCGGAGGCGGAGGAAAACACGCCAGACCTGTGTGTGGCGCGCGACGACGTTTTGTGCGCAAGTACCTGGCTGGTGCTCGAGTGAACAGTGTGCAGTTACGGAAAGCGACGGAAAACGCGAGGAAAATGGTATAACGTGCAACGTTCAACGTTCAATCGCCGTGTAAGTTCAAGTTTCAAAGTCATTCGTTTGGAGAAAAAGAATCAGTTCAGCAGCATTTCAGTTAAATGTGAATAGTTATTCAACGGTCAAGCAACACTTCGTTCGGAGGATAATTAACGGCGCCGTTTTAAATAAATTAACGTCGAGAACAGTCGCGCTTTCAATCCAGCATCGAATTGCGATCGCACCACATGTGCCCACAGTGCGTTTGCGAGTAACGGGAGTGAAAGCAAGCGAGACAGACAACGCAAAGAGAGAGGTTAGGAACGGGCGGTGTACTAAACGCGCCTCGCTAGGTCCTGCGTGTCACGCGCGCACCTGAACACCGCGCCATCTGGTGTCGCCGAAGCGCACCATTCGAGCAGTCGAACGGTCGGCGACCACGTGATCGCAACGAAGGCCCACCATTGTTGTGTACGTTCGGCGCAAAACGGGTGCATCTTCGCCCCAATGTGTCCGATGTCCGGGTGCTGCCGCTTGTCGTACACCGTAAAAAAGATTGGCATTGGTTTAAAAACTCAAAAGTCGCACCGAAAGATTAAATAAGTCAACAACACATCGAGAAAGTAGAAGAGAAAAAAACACACGCAAAGTAAACATCCCTGGCTCGCTTCATCCTTGCTGCAACAAAACCGCAAATTTAGCGACATCAACCCATTTGAGCACGCTTCCGGCAAATCTCATCTACCAGACCTTACACACACACTTACACACAAGTTTCGACAGTAATTAACAATCGCAATCGAATTCATCACCCTTCACACACTATCTCCACGATACCGTATGCCGTGCAGCGACGGAATCACTTACAAACTAAACTAACATTCATGCTACTCCGGTGTACTAGGTCACATTAGAGGCAGAACAAATCCGTTCCCAACAAACTCGATCAGACCAAGTGAAACAATAGAAGCAACAGCAGCAGAAGAAGTGAGCGAAAAGCAGTGTGTGAAAACCTCGACTCGACCCTCAATCCGGACAACTTTCGGGAAAGGTGCGGCGCATTTTTAGCGGTTATTTGCTGGAAGTTCTACCCATCACCGGTTAAATTTTTGCTTAAGGTGAGTATCATTTTTGATAAACAAAGTTTTGTACATTAATAATTAATTAACTTAGATTACTTCGAAAGCCTACGAAAGACAAGTAAATGACAGCAAGGATATTAAATTGATTTGTTTTAAGCCGACTGGAAAATCTATTCAACGTTATGAAAGGAAAGTTTTTCAACTGGGAATCATTCATCGCACCAAAAGCCTATGAGAAATGCCAAACTAGTTCCACATGGCATCTGACTAATATGGTAGAAGAATGCATGTTCTACTTATGGAACTCGTTCGGTATTGTAATGCAGTGGATTACGAGAGGAACTTCTAAAGCTTGGTTTTAATTCACGCTAGAACAATTTTCGAAGGCCGCTTACATGATAAACCCGATTAGTAGTAAATTCGAAGGACTTTCTCTGCGAGTTAAATCAACTTGATGGATATTCTGGAACACTACAATCCTCCTCTGACCCGAATTAGGTACACGACGTGCGCACTAAACATGTGTAGAATAATTACATCCAAACCGGTCGCTACCGACCAGTAGGTGCAGCTAATCGATGATTTCTAGAATGGTTCATCCAACACTCACAACATGCAGCAGTTCCCCCGTCTCCTCTAGACCGAGGCGTGAGAGTGCAGCTGCAATTGCAACTATAGCCTAGCGATTCGCTTACTCGTCGGGTGCAGTTGCATGTACATTTACTTAGCAAACTGGTCGGGCGGCTAACACTTCGCGAAGCGAAACGAGTTGCGTTGGCCTTGAGAGCACGTTTGCAACCAAAGTTTGTGTTGTGCAATGCCAGCCATTGACCAGTTTCTTGAATGCTTCTCGCCCCATTTGCTTGCGCCAGTTGGTATTTTATGTGCAGTTGGGTAAAAGAGATCGCAATTAGACGAACGGCAAACGGTCCATTTATCAATTAGAGTGACGTGAACGTTGTCATCGGGTTTCTCGCAATCGGTTGATGACTTTTTGGAACATTTTTATCACAGATTACCTGTACTGGTTTTTATTGATTACACAACATCTGGTTTTCTTAGGTTGAAACTAGAATTTCTCTCCGAACATTTGCTCTGGAGTTGTATATTCATTGTTGCAAATTCGTAACAATCTATTACAAGCTACGATAATCCTTGATGAAGAAATTCTTAGTCACGCCACCTTATGCCAATCCTATGTTTGCACTACTGTACTTGCGCCATTTGTTTAACGACGGCGGTGCAATGTGTACATAACCTCAAACGTCTTTGTCGAGCTGTTGGAACAAACAATTCGCGAGCACTCGACGGCCTACCGGGCAAGCGACTTCCTCTATAGCCTGTTTAGAACGCTCCACATATCCGCCCGAAGCCCTCCCGAACGATCCGCCTTATCGGCCATGTCACGCTATCAATTCGTTCAGTTTCCCCCCGCCAACGACCAGCCTTCGTCGCGTTGCTTGCCGAAGGGTGCCTGCTAAAAGTGCAATCGGCTACTTCTTCCTGCCTTTCCTCCACTTCAAGCAAAGAGAGCTCTCCGCTGCACAAGGGCGACTTTATCGGAGGCGATACGGCGCAAGCGAAGGCACACCAATTCAAAAGTGGGACCAAACCGCTCCGAAGGCTCATCTTCAGTTCTTTCGCTTTCTCGCCTCCGCCTTCCGAAGACGTGCGGATAATGCTGAGTGCATTGCCCAGAGCGACCGTATCATCTGTTGCTGGAGCATGACATCATCCGGCGCGCGGCCACCCGGCTTTTGCTGTTTGCATGGACCCGCACCGTATCTCGCTGGAAGAGTACACTCGTGTAAGGCGATATGGCACTTACACATGTGTTGCAGGCCTGTCCCGCAACTGCAGTCCAGTTTATGCAATCGCTCCTCAAAGGCGACAGATGGGGGGCGCTGGAAGGAAGGAGCCAACGGCACCTCAAGGTGGAAGCACTTAGTGAGTGGAGGGGGTGACCGGGTGAGAGGGCAACAAGAAGCTAACAAGAGAACATGACAATCGGGCATGTGAAGTGGTGCTAGGGTGCACTCGCGAGTGTTACACCGCCTTGAGGACACTGTTGTGTGACAGTTTCACACCACACTCGCCTTGCGTGGAGAGACGGTCTCTTATGGTGGGACAGACGGCCTTAGCCTCTCGTTTGTCCCTTGTGCCACTCCACTGGCAGGGTGTGGCATAGATCTAGTTAAAGGCTAAACGTCGCTACCCTCGCCGCCTGCCGCAAAACAAACATTTCCCTCGCTTGACCCTCTTCGGTGCGACCCGACGCGATTCGCATCGGCAGAAGGGTCCGATAGCTGCAATTCAGAACAAGAGCGAAAAAAATATACCACACACGCACACAAACACACACACATCTCGACATACGGAAATGCAATGGAAGAAAATAATGGTATACCATCCCTTATTTTTATTTAGAACTGCTTTTTTCCACCGATACTTCATTCAAATCGCAAACACCTTTTATCCCGCGTGTACATTCCCATACACCCCACCAGGGGTCACCGAGCGTGCGGTGAGGGATTTTCCGCTTCGTGCTTAGGGGAGAGCAATGAAAATCTGTGCCCCGCTTGCGGAGTGGTGAAAAAAAGCAGGAGTCGTTTAAAACGACTACCGGAATGCCTCAGCCTCCTCTGACGGTAAGCCAGCGCCATCATTCATACACACGCACACTTGCGCAGGCACACCATCATAATCGTCCTAGGCATGCAGCACACATTATATTGCACTCCCGGGAGTTCGCGTCCTTTCGGTGCATGACGATGAATGCTGCCCGCCCGATCCGATAGTATGCGTCGTGTGTGCTTTATGAGTGTGTGGTATCATATTCCATGTACATATTTTTTGTATGTGCTCGGTCGGGGTATGCAATCGAAACCCGTCCGTTTAGCCGGTTGCGATCGCGTGTGTGTTTAGACTGCTGCTTCTCTATCCCTCTACTCTCGGTGTATTTTCACGCACTCTATCCTTCTCTCCTTCTCTCTCTCTCTCTCTCTCTTCCTGGGTCGGATTTTCAATGGGCGACGTGTGCAAAATCCACCGCGGGGTAAAGATGGTGCAGCGTTCCATTACACCGATGCACTTCTTTGCAATTGCACACCGCTCACACCAATACCACGGAAGGCCTGTATGGTACACTAACAAAACGCCGGTCAGTGACGCTCATAAAAAAGAAGCGGTTTTATTTCAATTGCATCAGATTGTGGTAAAATTTACTCTTCACAACCCATGTGTGGGTGGTGACTGGGTGTATGGGGATGCAGCTAATCTTGGTAATAAAATCAGTCAATTTCGAGCGTTCCATTTATACCGCTTATCTTGGTTGATTTAAGAAACGATTTTTAACCTTTTTCTTTCGTTAATAAATTACATCATTTCGTTTTGCATCAATATTTTTTGATTAAAAACAAAAGTTAAACATAAATAAAAGAGTTAACAATAAACGAGCGAAAAACGTCAGATTAACGAAATTGTGGTAATATTTGTTTTAAAATAATGCTCATTCGAAAAGTTCATTTTATACTTCACTACTTTTATACTACACTAAGGAAAATTTTAAATTGAAATCTACGAGTAAAAACATATTTTCCATCAATTGGTTAAATTCGGCGAACAGAGACTTCAACGCCCGATGGAGACGCCTGGTGGTCGACAGATACTGAAATACTGAGCAACGAGAATTATGTTGAAAGTTTTCTTTAAAACCAACATTCCAACGTTCAGATCAAAAACCCGATCGGTTCGCGAACCGGTTCGCGATTTCGCGAATTACGCGGTATATGACATCGCGCAAATTGCGCTCACGGTGGCACTCAGCGGCTGTTGTTGGCACTCAGTAAGGGTGTTCGGCTGGGCACCGGGGGAGGCTGTTCAGGCTGGGTGGGGATGAGATAGGGGTTGATTGAAACGTCAGCGAAAAAATTCGCACATCTCTCGTGTGCGGCGACCAGCGCAATTCGCAGCATGTTTCGGCGGTGCGTTGACCTACACCGGTATGTTTTGGGGCCCCTTTGTGCTGTGTGCTGTTGTGCCCTCTCGAGCCGCAGGTGATTTGATCAAATGCATGTGCTTTGGAGGAACGAATAAATATCCCTTCGGCGGTTTCGAAAGGTGAGAACGGGCCTCCGCAAAAACCGAACTCCGCACCAAAAAGCTGACGGATTCTTCGTTCGGTTCGAATACATCCTTGGTGGAGTGCGTCAGTGTGTGCGTGAGTTCCGTGTGTTCTTGTGTTGTACGGGAACAGCGGCATTTGCGATTCCGAAGAAAACGCAAAGTAAAGCATCAGCATCGTTCATCACACGACGCGTCATATTTGCGTTCGCATAAATTGCAAGATTCAGCACCAGCACCAACACCATTAAGGGATCCCATTCTGCCGTCGGCAATCTCACGTGCCCTGCTCCCCGTCACCCCGGTCCCTGATCAGACGGACGTTTTGGGTATGTGGTAGTGGTGTGCATACCGGCAGCAGTCACAATCTAACCTGTGTCTCTGTGTGTTTGTGCCTGTGCGGTTCCTTCACACAAGAAGTTCCTTCACACAATCAATCCCATTCTCATTGCGCGCAGAGGCAGCTGAGTCTGGTTGGGGCAGGCAGAACCGCAGCAGAGCCGGGAAACCGGCATTTTCTTCCAACACACTCACAGTTTTCCTCAACCCCGCACGGAAGGGCTTTCCATCGGACGGACGGAGTGACGCGACCGGACCCAGACGATTTTTACCTGCCACAAACCGAACCAACTCATAACGTGTCGGTAGCATTCCAGACGGTATCTCTTGTGGGGGGGTAAAGAAAAACTAACCCCCTAGACTTTATTTGTGCCTGCGTGCGTGCGTGTATGTGTGTGTGTGTTGGTAGGGCGTGCATTTATTTTTTCCTTTCTTTCCTCCCTTCGAGATTCGTACCGATTCCCTCCCCCAAGGTTTGTATGTTGCTATGGGCCTGAGGCCGCGTGATTTTGCCCCTTTAAGTGTGCGTTTGCGCTACCTTCCACTCTCCCCCATCCGGGTTCAGGGCACTAGTTCGGCACAACTTTAAGGACACCGGCGTCGGCGGATGCGGCATCATTGGGCAAGGATCGGTGTGTTTCTTTCCTTTGGTGACATTTACTGGATGGGTTTTCCAACTAGCCTCGTTCCAACGTGCCAATGACACTGATGACGCTGGTGGTGGTGGTGGTGCCGATGGTGAATGGGGCCGTTCTTTTGGGGGTGTTGGCGGGGTTCAATCCAATCACAAACACACTGCCGTCCCACACAACACTGTATGATGCTTTTAATGTTGGTTATGTCGGGTACGGTTTTTTTTTGCTGTTGCTACAATTACCCCTTGCCAACATATGATGGACCACCGAGTACGTGAGATACCTCTATGGCATCGCGATTTGTCATAATCTTCATACGCCACGACGTGTCCGCGGGCTTCGAACTGGTTTCGGGTGTGTTTTTTTTTTTTTTTTTATCAACGGTTTCGTACATATATTTCTTTTCGCAAGTTTTCGCCACAAAACGCTGTACGGTTGCTCTCGCACCAACATACGCACGTACACACACAGACACATCGCTAGAAACGCCTGGTGCTGTACTTACCTTGTTCTTTCACCCCTTTTGCGGCCAAGGAATAGGGCGCACCGGAGTGAAGAGGTCGCGAGACGTTTCGGAACACCGCCACACCGTTCCTCGGTCATCATAATATTACGTGTGTCGTATGCTTGTGCCTCCCCTTCCGTAGAAGTTGCCCCTCGGTTCAATTCATCTTCTCTCAGACCCCGTCGTTTCCCCGCAGCTCGTGCGATTCTCCTTTCCGTCGATTTCCTTCTTTCGCTTTGTGCAAAAATCAAAATTCGCACACCGTCGTCTGGCCAGCAACCCTTTTCGCTGTGGGGTCGAGCGTCTTCACCGAGGCTGCGTGTGAGTGTGTGTGTTTGTGTTGGTGAGTTTGTGACGCGCATTCCTTGCTCAGTTGTCTTGCGCCCGTTCATTGCGCGATGGATTTTTTAGACTAATTTTTTGCAACTTCTCCAATTTCGTTGAACGTTTTTTTTTTGTTGGTTGGATCGTTGCAAAAATCAAAAAGCAAAGGGAAGACGGTGGCACTGGGGTGGGTTAGAAAGAGAAGGAGAACAAATGCAAACACACACACATGGGAGGGACTGGGATGAACAGGGAAAAAGGGATGATGTGCGAAGAAAAGGCTCGCAAAACGTTGAGTCGCTGATTGGAGCGAGCGAGAGTTCGGGGCGAAGAGCAAGGGAGAAAGGACATACGATAAGCAAGCGAGATGGGTGAGTGAGATGGGGATCTATTTTTCCCTCTTTCCCATCTCCCCCTTTGCATGCAACACACGCACTTTCCCCCCTCGATCTTGGTCCATTTGTCCCTTTATGTATGTTCGAGGAGGAAGTTCTACTCAGGAGTTGCTGCTGCTGCTTCTTTGGTCCATACCGGGTGTGTGTGTGTGTGTGTGTATGTGAGCCAGCAGTCATTGTGCTCGCATGCCGGTGCTGTTGGCTTCCCGAACCCGCTCCGCCGATCCCCCCACCCAGGGCCGGAAGTACACCAGTAGAGGAGACACGGGACGGTTCTTCCCGTGGTGGGATGCACTGCATCAGAGTAGGCCACCGCCGTAGTGTGCGTTTGCCGACGGCGGGAAAGAGACAGTGCGACCGGCGGCGGGAAAGAGAACACACCAGTGTCCGTGTCCGCCGGAGGCCGCCGGCCACGGAGAGCGTGTCGAGACAACACAGTCGTCAGGTACATTCGGTCCGCAGCACCCGACGAGCAGTTCCACGTTGGTTGACGCTGCTGGCTTCAGTCGAGCTTTTCTCGGTACGTGCCGGATGTTGGCTTTGTGTGTATGTGCGTACATGTGTCCTGTCGCTCTACAACCGGGTGGGTTTCCGCAACACGGAGTGTCGAGGGTCCTTTAAAGCCCGGAGAAAAACAAACAAGGAAAAAAACGCTGTGGGTCAGTGCTATCGCTCGGGGGAAGCCGAACCTCCGTGCAGGGAGGGGTGGGAATTTAAAGTCACCCGTGTCAGCGCCAGTGTCCCCACAATACACATTCAAACGATGTCCACCGTGTTGGACCGCGATCGATGGAGCAGTTGAAGCGAACTCCTAAGTTTCCTGCATTTCACCAACAACGTGTCCTTCTGAATGCTGTGACAGCGATGCGTTTAGTGTGTATATGTTGTGCCTGTTAGTGTCTGCAACCTCGGCCAACATCGACCGATGATGTCTTCTAACCCGGCGGTGAAATCTTCCCGGTGATGTCAACCGTGGCGTCTCGTGAAAGCCGTCTTTTTGGAGATCCCAATTTTTCCTTGCACAATCGAGGATGTGAACTGCTCTAGCTGGCCAGTGTGTGATCATCCATTAATGTCTGGTCGATCACTAATGGACCTCAGAATCCCTGCCAGGTCCCGCCTTACTTTCCTCCTTCCCTGGTGCGGCTTTCTTTTGGATAAGAAGGAGAGAGAGAAGGGGCGAGCAGTGGGAAGCTAGTGAGAAAACACGAAATGGGGCCATCATCGAGTGAGAGAAGTGTGCCATGTGTGGGAGCAACACTCTCCTAACTTACCCACCCTCCAAGCACACCAACCCTAACGAAAGGGGGGTGATCCTCGTGCCGCCATCCCTTCGAGGGGTGGCTTCAGTCTTCGTCGATCCGCGCGATGGCGGATTTAATTTTCCTGTTTCTCGGTGTGATCGGATCGCTTTGTCTTTGATCGCGCGCGTGCGTGCGTGCGTGTGTGCGTGTGTGTATGTGTGACAGAGAGAATACTCTACTCGGGGTAGTGTACCCAGGGTAGTAGAGTGGCACGTTTGACGACTTCCTCCCTCCAAAGAATGTGTGTGTGTCGTGTCGAAGGATCTAACAAGGCATAATACAACTTGATCAATCGGATAGATTTGTTCACTGCGATCGGATCCCTCGTTTTGTGTCGACATTTTGTCTTCGGTGTGTGCACGCCCATTGCGGTCATCGGAAGCGAAAAGCGGGGGGGCGGAGGGACAAAGATCGCCAGAGCCGGTCGGGGTCGACGACGATGTGAAAGTTCCTCCCGGCTGAAGTAAGGAGAGGAAAGCATAGCCTGCGTCACCATCAAACACAGCCAGCCGTAGAGGAATCCAGGCCGCGAAGATCTGCCCGAATTCTGCCAGAGATCGGGTGGCCACGGACACCAGCCGTGGTAGTGGTGGTAGTAGTAATAGTAGTATTAGTAGTAGTAATAGTTGTTGTAACTGTAGTGGTGGTTTTCAGGGGTTCGGACGTGCCGTGGCCGCGTGCAGAGTTCACTGCTCGAAATCGCTGCTGGCTGTGTGACGTGGTTTGTGAACGCCATCGAGCGGGTGCCATTTTTTTCCCCACTTTTCCCGGTCGCCCTTTCGAGCACGTGCTATCTCCGGTGCAGAACCGACACGCGAAACCTCCGGCGGAAGGCTCCGTCGCGCCTTCGGTGGTGAAGCTTTCCTTTTGGCCGAATTTGTGTGCCGTGCTCCAAAGCGGGTGTTTCATAAACCGTGCCTTGTGTTGTCCTACTAACCAACCTTTTCAACCAATCCTAGCCAGCGCAGTTTAGAAACGGCGGCTCGCTTTTCGGGCGGTGTTGTGCGTGTGTAGTGTTGTGAGCGCGGGCGTGTATTGGTACCGTCGATGTGACAGATTGGAGAGTTCAGTTCAATTTTGTGCAATATAGTGGCAAACGCGGTCGGGATCATCGCGCAGCGTGTGGCGACGGTTTCCGGTGGCACGCGGAAAAGCGGAACCTTTCCGACGAGCAGTTTTCAACTCCCCGTTTCCACGGGGGCCATTCCGCTGGTAAGTGTTGGGTGAAGTAGCCGTCGTGCTCGGTGGGGTACATTCCCGAGCCACCAGTTCATTTGCAAGCTTTAAAATGTCAATCGCGTGCTTCTCGGTGCGTGTTTATATGTGTGTGTGTAAGACATTACCCATCATCTCTTCAAATAGGAAGCAGTGTTACCAATTAAAATAGTTTTCAATCATCACTGAACCGTATGGAGATGGCAAATTTTGAAGTCAAGGAGAGTTTTCCATTCATGGATGGGACTATTTTCCACGCCACCCGCGAAAACCGGACCCTAAAATAGCTTCTCTTCATCCAGACTCGTTTGACATCTAACGTCAACGGGAAAGATGATCGCTACACAATAGTAGACGGTGGAAGTGCTCGAACGAAACTGCTCGAAAACGCCACATTTGGGCGGCCGAGAACTGAAGGCCACCGGGGTTTTCTTGTACTGTGATGAAAACTCGATCGAACGATCCTCTTCTCATCGCAACCCCACTCCAATATCTTGCTGCCCGCTTGACGGGACGAACTTCACCAAAAAGGCGCTGTCGAGCAGTACGGCTGCGGCCGCCATTTTGTTGCCGAGCGCCTGCCGTATTGATATTTGCACGGTTTTCTTGCCTTTCCCGCCTGTTTTCGGTATTCTTGTTGTGCTCGTGTGCCCTCGCTCTCGCTTTATCTTCGCCCGTTCGCCCTCTCCTTCTCCGGCGAACCTCTTGCCATTCACATCGCCATTTTATTCCTTCTCCCGCTTGCACGCAACCGTAATCCGTATCGGTGGAAGCTCTCCGCTTGATTGTTGTCTTCTTTCCCGCACCGGCGTGTGTGTCTTTCATTGCATCTTTATCTGCTTTTTGTGGTACTGATTTTTTTCTTGTTGCTTTCGATCATCCCTCATCATTTTGATTCTCGAGGTTGATTTCATTACCTCGTTTCGAGTCGACTAACGTCGTGCCGCGTTTAGGTAGCCCCATTCTATTCCTAATTCCAACCAATGCCGGTTCCAAAACGCCCCAAATTGTCGTCTTGGAAGACGGATGCGGAAGCAACCGAACACAGATCGAGTTGAAGAACAGCGAAAAGAACGGTAGGAAGTGGCGAAAACTAGTGAAGCGCTCGCGATCTCTTCGCCTTCACCCACGGATGGTTATGATGAATGCTTATGCTGCCACCGCTCGGTCGCGAGCAACGCGTGCCGCTGGAAGCCGTCATACTTTTATGCTCCGCGTGCCGGTGTGTGCGTTGTCGTCCCCTCTGTCGCACTTCCTTTATGTACTACGCGCACGAGCACGATCGGGTAATGGCGGAGTATGTACATACATGCACGGGCCCGAAAGTGCATCTCGACATTGCACACACCATTGCAATTGCGCCGGGCGAGCGCAATGGAACTGGCGCCATTACTCTTGCAGTCGCCCCTGCTTTCCCTCCCTGGTGCTTCCCCCTGGTGCACCGTGAAGGGCCGTACCGAGCCGGCCTGTATGTCGAAGCCGAACTCACACACACCCGACGGGCGGCGGTTTGGTGTTTCCTTCATTGGAAGAGTTGTTTGTTTTCTTGCTGCGTCTCGCGTGCAGCTGCAGCGTATCGTATGGCGACACAAGAAGTACGCAGCCAAGAAGGTCGGCCTCTACCGTCGGCGGATAACTTAAACGCCGGCCTAACACTGGTGACAGCGCGCATCGGCTGTCATCACTGCTCGTGGTGTTAGTTTTCGTGCGAATTTCCACTGCCCGGATTCACTTCCCGCTCCCACACTTTGCCTTCTGACTTTTCGAGCAGTTCCACACACGTTCGAATGCTGCTAGAATGCGGGCGGCCATCGCGATTTGCGGTGCGTAGATGTCCCTCCCCATCCGGCGGGTGTCGACGTTGATCCCTGCGGCTGCTTGTGTGTATGGGTGTGTGTGTGTCGCAAAGAGATCAGTATCCCCGCGGCGTGCGTGTCTGAAAAGAGGGGGGGAACGTCTTCCCGCCTCCCTCCCGATATAGTTTTACGCGCGCTCATTGTCTGATGGCTGGAAGGCTGGAAGATACCTCGCACACTAGCGCACGAGGGGTGGCCACCGATCTTCTGCGAACTTGCCCGTGCAGATGTCGGACGTTGCTTCTTGAGCGAAGGCCGAACGAGCACGTGGTTTTCGGTCGAAGCAGCAAACCCGGATATCCGTCCGAAATCCAGCGCAGACGGTGGTATCCCGGAGGACTGTTTCCTTGTCAGTTTATGTTCGTGCGGGAGTGGTGAAAGACCGTGCTGTGTGCAAAACGACCGCAAAAGGTGAGCCGGAAGTTTAGCTAAAAGTGAAGAATTCAAGTGTTATTCTTTGACTGGTTTAATTTTGCACGGAGTGTTGTTGAAAATGTGTGTGGTGGATAAAGTTGATTATTAAAAGTACCAAACACAGACGATTTATAACTACCTTTAAAAATAATTCCTCGATAAAGAAACTGTACAAGCAAATTTTTTAAAATGTTTTAAATAAAAAAATATAGAAATTGTAGTGAAAGCAAAAGACCAGTTTATGAAATTCACCTGAAACACAGCAATGGCCTAACTACGCAAACCTGCTGCTGTGAAACCACATTTTCGCATATTAATTAACCCGGACACCCAGATATCGGTGTGCTTGCGGACCCTAAGTGCGATTCTAGACAAAAAAAAACCTACAGTTTTCGCAATCCTGTTGTGCCCGTAGGGTCTCAGGAGGAAAATTAGAATAAAATCAGGGCATCCAAAGAAGGATCATACTGGTTTGAACTTTCTGTTGTATCAGGCATGTTTTTTGTACAATCCATGTGGGTCTCTGTTCGAGAAAACTACCGGAGTCCTTTACCAAATTTAAAACTAGTTTTTGAGTACGGCTGGTTTTTAGAAGAGCCAAGGAGCAACTTCCTCAACACCTGTATTCAACCGAATAAGGGTGAAACCTTTAAAAGGGTGTGGCATGTTTTTTTTCCTTCTTTGAGTCGACAATAAAATCCAACCCAGACGAGGGCATGTTTTCCTTTCGATAACTTTTTTCGTTCAGAAACAGGTTTTCATTTTAATTTGCGATCCTCAAACCGGAAGTGTTTCATTTGCGGGCATGTTTGTTCGATTTCTCACTTCCTGGTGTACAGGTTCCGAACATTGAAATTGCTTCTTCCCTGCCAAACGGTGATTTATCGACCCAAACGAGCGCACGAGTCGAAGCGACTCGAGTCGGTGGAAGAACTTTCTTTCGCTTGGCGACGTCTTCCCGCCGTTGGCGCGCTGGGTGGTGGTGGAAAATCCATCCGCACTGAAAAACACCATAAATTGGGCGACAGAAAACAGGGAAAATCAAGTACCCGTAGTCCAGACATGCCGCGTTCGGTGGAAAATGTGCCAACATAAAGCGCGTATGAAAGAGAGCAACCGAACGTAGCCAAGACTCTCGCCCGATGCCCGTCCCTCGTCCTTGCTCCTGACGTTACCCCAACAGGCAATTTCGTTGGAAAAACAACCCACCGACGGGGTTGGGGCAGACGGCACCAGGAGGAAAGAGAGAGAGAGTTAGTGCTGGACGCGGAAGCATTCCCACTTTGATTGCAATTTCCGTACCGTCGTCCGCCAGACTGCTGCTGCATCCCCGCAAAGGGGTGGCCGAAAAAACTCACCCCCAACATTGCAACGTCCTTGCCGTTCGTCGCCAGGCGAATGTTTCCCTTGTATGGGTGGCGACATGCCGAAAAACCCGTTGGTGGTGTTGGTGGCCGTCTAAAAATATCGATTTTGTCTGTGCTTTTTTGGCAGTGGATTTCCATGAAAAACTGCTTCGCCCAGTGAAGAGGGAAGTGGTGGTGCGGGGATGCGAGACAGCAAAGGGAAAAGAGTGGGATGGGTCAGACATGACAGCGCAAGGCTCGTCTAGCCGTTGGGGTTGGTCATAGCCTGCGCCGAGGACAAAGAGCGCCCGAAGCCCACGATCCCGAACGAGACGGAAAATTTGGGCACATGAGGAAAACATCCTTTCTCGTCGGGTTCTCAGTCGCACGCTTGGTGAGGTAGTATTTTTTTTATGCTTCTATGTCGCACAGCAAGGGTACACTACGACAAACATCTCCATGGTTACCCAATGGCTGGCGATGGCTGTTCTGCTCTCGCACGGAGTCGGAAAACTACCACGGGGAAGGAAAACCTGTCTGTGCGGCGCGCTGTATGCAAGGAAAGCCTCAGCGCTGCAGACAGCGGGTTGGTGTCGAGTTTTCGAATGTGTGAGTGAGTGGTGTCTGAGCCGGGAAGTTTATCCCATTCCCGAGTGCGCTTCTTTGTTTTCCTTCCGGCTCGGGTTTTCCGACCTGCGGTCCGGGAAAACTGTCTGGTGCCGACTGGAGCGCATGTGTTTCTACCGCTCCGCGCGTGCTTGTGTGCGTGTACCTGCACTAGGAAGAGAAATGTCATGGAAAAGAAATGTTGCTCCCCGTCGGCCGCATTTCCCGGATGCAGACTATGTGCTTTTGGTTGTGCGAGGCCTGGGAAGGGAACGTGCCGCAAAGTACATAAGGCAAAGCTTCAAGAACACATACACAAACAAACACACACTGCTGCCAACGGGAGTGATTTATCCCTGGCATGTCCCGTGGTAGGAGTCAAGTTTTTCCCGCTTGCTGGTCGCTTCCGGGTTTTGTTTTTCTTCTCCCACTGCTCCGACATGGTACGAAGAAAATCGATTTATATACAGCTGAGCATAAGTGACCGCCGGGAGTGCACCGGGCATACCAGCCTTCTCTCCCCCGCTACGCCCCCCTCCGTCCATCGTAGATTTCAACTGCCGGCGGCGACAACCATTTTCATCCACTTCCTTTCTTTTCCATGTCGGTGGCGAACAGACGAAAACTTTGCCCTCTCCAAGTGCCACCCACTGTGTGTGTGTGGTGCGCGTGGGTTGTCTTTGCCTCCTGCCATCAACCTCCCCCGACCCATGGCCTCCCACCTATGACGGGTCTAAGATGTGTAATTAAACGTTTTGCAGCGAATTCAATTATAAACCAAGCGAAGTGGCGAAAATCCGTGCTGGAAGGGCATCGGGAAGCGAAAGCGAAACACTATCCACGCAAGCCAGGAGGCTGCCGATGTCGGGTGCCTTGGCAACAAGCATCCTATGTTAGTGCTGGAATAGAAAAACCAAATAATTTAGTTGTCGTTCATCATCGTAGTAAACATCGCCCGTGCAGAGTGTTAGCAGTTTTCGAAGCGTGTGGCGCGTGAACGGATGTTTTTCGGTGTGCGGAAAATTCACAGTGTGCATGTGTGTCCCGAACTTTTTCGTAGCTTAAAAAAACAGCAAATTCCGAACGAAAAGTAACGAAACAAGTTTCTAAACTTCGACCGGACAGCGCTCAGATTCTACGGGAACCGGAAGCCGAACGTACGGTACGGATGAAGGAGCTGTGCAATACGGGGAACGGAAATCGAAGGTTTCCATTGAAAGCTTCTGGTCAAGGACTAGGGAAGGAAGAAAAAGAAGTGGCAGCAAGAAACGTCCCAAAAACGCTGCAAGAGAACGTACCGGAGGACGCACTCCGAAGCAACGGAATTGGAAAACAAACGATGAGAAAGCGTATGGAAAGGCTGCGGAAGAACAGTAAGATTGTTCCGTTTTCCCTTTCCCTTCTCTAACTACATTGCTTTTCATTCGGTGTTGACCCGGTCGAGGGTTTTAAACGGTTCCAATTAGACATCACGCTGGTGGAACAATCTTTGCTCACATATGGTGCTGCAGCAATTCGGGTTGAAATTGATCCATCAAGCTATCCTTGAGATAAAATTATTGATATTCCAATTAACGCGCAGCAGTCCAACATTTTGTCGGTAATATCTCTCTGTCCATTTTCATATTAACTTATCAAATGTCAGACATAACTTACGCAATTCTTTGCGTTTCTGAATTTCCATCACCGGTAAAAGCCTTTTTCCAGCTCGTTCGACCAACGTGGGTACCTTTTGTTCTCGTTTCCGTACGTCCGGAGTGTAAAAGGGTACCAAACTTTCGAGCCGTAAAGAACAGTTAGTTTCATTCGGCATCTTCGGTGAACAGTTACGATCTCCGTGTGGAGAAACAGAGGGAAGTGGGGAGGGGGAAAGCGTTCGGTGCAGAATGAGATAGATCAACGTTTCTGAAGTAGCTTGGCTGATGGTGGCGCGTGTTGCGTCACGCAAATCGCGCGTCCAGCGAAGGTGAATAACCTTCGAAACACACTCACATTTTTGCACGCCCCGAAAACGGTTGTTGTGTTGGCGTTTGCGTTGCTGTAGTGAAGGATCGGGCCGTGGGTGAGACGAAGGGAGGGCTGACGCGAACCGCGTGACGTAGTGGATGCCCTGTTTTTCCTTTTTTTTCACGAAGCGAAAAGCCTTTTTCGAATTGATCATTCGTTTCCTCTGCTCCTCGGACGACACTTTTCTTCGGCGCGAGAGATTTCGTCTCAGGGTAGTGGAGGTGCTCGGAGAACGGGTGGCAGTCAGCTGCAGCAACAGTGTTTGCGTGAGAAAAAACCGAACTCACAACTGACCAAAAAATCCTAAAAAAAAATTATAAGAATTAGCAAACGTACACAAAGAAAACTTTTATGTAAAAAATAGAATACAAAGCGAGAGAGAAACGGGACATGGGATGCGGAGAGAGAGAGAGATAGAAAGAGCGAAAAAAGGATAGAAAGAGAGCCGAACGACGAGGGAAAAGGAAGATAGATTCGCAATTATCAGTTCGCGAATTTTTTCGCGAATCTTGCGCGAATGATCTGCTTGCGGCTTTTTTTTTTCTGCGCCAAGCCCGCTACACATCAATGGCGAGCAATTTTTTTCTTTCTAAGTGTATGTTTATGTGTAAGTGTTTGTGTGTGTATGTGCAAGTGTAGTAAAGTTGATGGGCCGGTCACAAGATTTGCTGGTGTGCAATTTGTTTGAGTTTGCTCGCGTCTGATGAAATTTGGTACAGCGGCTTCATGTTCGATCAATGGTGAGAAAATAATGATCCTTATAAAGAAAAATCCTCCTTTGGATCACAAGGATATTTGTACCAATCATTTGAAATGTTCCACCCTATTGCTAGGCCTGTTTTATAATCTTTTTAATTTGTTCATGTTTTAGGGATGTACTTTTTCTCAGATAAACCCTTCACAAAGCATGAGTTAAAGTTGACTTTCTTACCACAATACATTGAAATTGCCATTAACAATTGGTGCTTAAGAAATGAATTCAGCTCATTGACCATTGTTGGACACCTTTGTGATCCATTTTTACAACGCGAAAGATGTTGCTTTTCCACTTAACAAGCTGGTCGCCGTACCTCTCAAGAGGATGCGGTTGATCTTTAATCTGGGTATCTTGAACCCCTGCGTCATCAAGGGGAAGTGATCGTGCTGTCTTGATCCTCCCAAAGCAAGGCTCCAAAAGGCAGCCAGTCTGTCTGTGGGGCTCGTCGTAAAATCCAGCGAAACGGTGGACGAAATTCGCAAACTCCACGAACGAGAGCGCGAGCAGCCGAGCGATGGAATGATGGGCGCGACTCCCCGCGAATCCAGCCCCACACGTCCCCCCGTCCTCTACCCACCCCGCTGCCCAACAGGACCGCCCGTCATCCACTCATTGTTGTTAGTAGCGGTGCGGGAGTGTGCGTGCGTGCGGCGGCGCTGCGGGCTGGCAGGGCCGAAAGAATGCTGTGTGCTGGTGCGCGCGTGCTTCTTCGCTCGTCGGCGGCAGTCGCACTCGCTACTTCGCCAGATTCGTCTCCACCGGTTCGGGGAGGACTCTCCATAGTTTCGCTTTGGACGAATTCGAAGCACCAGTGCGTATTTCGACCGGCTCGGCACAACCGGCGTTGGCGTTGGGGCCGCAAACCGTCTTCACAGGAGGCGTCTTCCCGACGACGGCGAGGTGTAAAACGTTTTCCCCCCGGAAACAGTAAATTTCCCCATCGTAGCGTCGGACAAAAGTGTTCGAGTCCGACCGAGTGTTGGAAGTCGTGTACAAAGCAACGTTGAGGCCGAGCCTTGTCCCGTGCCCGTGTTTTCCCGCATCCCTAGCGTGGATGAGCACGACGGGGTAGAGCGTGAAAATTCAGCGTTTTCCAGCAGTTGGTTCGAAGGCGAACCAGTGCGCTTTGCGTAATCAGGTAAACGATACGAGAGGTGAATTTCGACGGAAGAAACAGGTCAAATAGAAGTGTCCCTCTGCTCAAGGATAGTGTTGTTACCAAGCGTGTTTGCGTTCTTAAGGACAATTTCGTGTCGGGGGGGTGGAAGAAAATCCTCCCAACAAAACCACCTCGGGTGGCAACAAAAAAAAACCAGCGTATCTGAAGGTCATTAGACTTAAGTTTTTTGACCTCTCCTCCACTGATGTGTGTTAGGCACGGTGGTAGAATCTGCTCTCGGGCCTCGCTGCTACGACTGTGTGTGTTGCTGGTTTGATCTGGCCGATGCCGATGGTGGTGGTTGTGCCAAAAATCCGCTTACTTTTACCCGCACACCAACCCAAAATCCTTCGAGGGGGATGCTCGGAAGAATGGGGAAGAGAAGAGGGGAAAAGGGAAAGGAGGGGGGGGGATGCTTAAGGTACCCCATCGTGCGCCTTGGCCACGCACACCACACGGCGCAGACGAAACGGACTCTGGCTCGAGTGCCTCCGCGAGTGCCACAGCGCTTTTCTGCACACCATTAGATTTTCCGCCCCGCGCGAAAGGATGCGTGCTAGTGGTTGTGCGACTTTCGGATTGCGCGGAAGAATGTTAGTGGCTGTTCATCTGATCACGTTCGCGAATTGTGTCCCCCGCTTGCCGAATAAAAAGCAAATCGCCAGCCAAAATTCGCGGTCGAACAAGAGCTGCTCCCTTCCAACGGTTACCTCACCTACACCTTCAAAGGCATCTAACGGGGAAGGGCTGGAAAGGGGGCAGGTATGGTGGATTGCGAAACATAAAAATGTTAAACTGGTGTGTGAGTGCGCCATGCTGGGGAGTATATCTCCCCATGTGTGTTAGTTTTTGTTGGCTTGGGGAGAACACTCAGCGCCATGAACCATCCCCATTTTGGCACTCGTTCCTAATATGTTCGAATTTTCCATTTTCCTATCGTTAAGCACTTGAATTTTTATTTAATCCTCTACAAACATCCTGTTCCAAATGTCCTGTGGACAAACAAAAGGATTTGTTGCGCAAACGGATTTCTTGGCACGAAGAATTGTTTGCCGATTCTCGAGCAACTCACACGCACACATGCAATCCAATCCACAAGCCATCACTGTTGCTTAGAAAAGTGAGACAAATTTGCATAGTTTTATGGAAAAAATACTGAACATTCTTGAAGTCTGTCGAGCTTAGTTTGTTCCAGTGCATTCGTTTTTCCTTATATGTCCATTGGACTTCAACAAATCACTACGCATTCCCGTTCCTGGAACTCATCTAACGCTCATCAAATGACGGAAGAGGAGACGCACGGGTGGGGGAAAAGTGAGGACGGGGAGGATGTGGCTCACGCATGGCCGCCAACGCGTACACGCCGCACAGAACTCGCTACATTGCAATTGCACACACATACACATACACTCGGGGTTGATGGGGCCAACTATTTTCCCGACACTTTTCGCGAAAGAATGGTTGATTCTGCCGGAAGATTTTCCTTTTCTCAATTTAATCTTGTTTAAAACATCACTTAGTGTGCTCCAGTCATCAGTTTTTTTTCCACACACCGCACTTTCCTAAGCCGACAAAGTGGCTCTATTTTACGATGAGTTCCTCCACTGTTTGACAGAATCCGAATCGGTTGATACCGGCGGTTTGAACGGTTCGCTTTACGCAAGCATGGTATTTGTTTTTGGCCTCGACCGTGGTCCGTTAATCGGTTACGTTTATACTACACACGATCTGTGGCGATTTGAATATATTGCACGTGTTTGGTTTTTAACTCAACTTACCACGAATTCCTGGATGGATTGATTCGAAGCAAGGTTGAAGCTGGCGCCACCTCCCATTTCCGGGGGGTGGAAGTGAAGCACTCGTGTGTCGTCCTCTTGATGGCTGCTCCTGGCACGCATGTTGCCATCCTAACATGGCGAGTTCGCGGAAGGCACTGCAACTTCTCGACCCGACTACGCACCACCATCAGCACCATCGACGTCGTCGTGATCGTCGTCGTCGTCGTCGTGGTGCTTACTGCGGCTGCTGTTTTCACTTTCAATGCGGTTCTCTATCTCGGCAGACGCGCTCAGGCTTTGAGGGGGGAGGTTCGGCAAACAACCAAATCACCAGCTATATGTATATATTGCCTCCAACAACAAAAAAAAAAGAAAGAAGACGCGAAAAAGGTCCACACACAAAACCGAAAAGCGAAACAGACTCGCGAACGAAAGTGAAGGTCAAACCGTTTTGAGCCGCCCAGGATAGACCAACATTCGCGAGCAACGTCGAGTTCTCAAATACCACCGCAGAGCACCGAAAAACCCTCCCCAGTGTCGCCTTCCGGACGATCCCGGCCCGCGTGCCTACTCCTTCTTGCACTCCACCCCTCCCGGCCCGTGGCATCCGCAAAACACGGCGCTGCTGGCCCAGAGACCTTGGCCTCAATAACGGTGCGTGTGCGGTGTGTCTCTCTGTGTATTTGCCGCAACTTCATTATTCGCGCACGCACACGCGAATTTTGTGCGAAACGCATGATGCGTTCCGAACGCCGCGAGATGAGAGTGTGTTCGAACCAACCGGCCCAAAAGAATCGCCAAAATAAAACAACAACAAAAAATGGCACGCGAGAGGGAGAGAGAAGCGCCCGTTCGCGAAAACAACCAAAAAAAAAAAAACAAGATTGGCGAAAACGACCCACGAACGCGACAAAGAGGGAAAAGAAAGACGCACGCAACCCCGAGAGTGGTTGGTTCGCACATTTGGGGTGCGTTGTGTTTTTTTTTTCCTCCTTCACCCTCCTATTTCTAGGTCACCGCAGCGTGGCGCAACATTTCGCGGAGATAATCACTCTCGCGCGCGCGCGCGCCAGCGAACTACCCTCCCCTCCCCCCACCACCACCATCGCACGCATCATACTCACGCACCGTCTCCGCGGCGTGACCTACTTTGCCAACGAGACGCGCAAAATTCTGCTTACGCACCCTCCCCCGGGCCCGGCTTGAACAACGTGCGCGATAACGCACGACGGAAGGGGAGAGAGCGAACGCGAGAGAGAGCGAGATGGAGAACCGATACGCGAAATCGCGTCCCCCCTTCACTCGTGGGGTGCGTTCGCGATTTTAAAATCGTACCAACCGTCGGCGGTGCGTTGCGTGCGCGCGATACTGCGGTCCCATCCCCCGTGTGCGTGTGTGCGTGCGTTTCATTCGGGGCGGCCACATTTTGCTCAAGTGTTGCAAAAAAGATCCATCCAAGCCGGGCGCTGTGCCAAAAAGCGCGTGCAACAAGTGAGAAGTGTCTATGATCTCTCACTCTTCCTATTTCGAGCAAGCGATAGAAAAAGAGCGAAAGACAACGCTTAAGTGCGTGAGGGATGAAACGGTCAAGGGGTGTGTTGTAGTGGGGTACGGGTAACAGCGGGGGATCTGCTGAAGCAGTGCGAGTTCTGTTTTTGCGAATGTGTCCATCATCCCCTTTCAACTCGCGATCGCGAATTCAATCGTGTTCGTGACGTCTCATTTCATGTTTTTTTTTCAATTGCTTACGCTTTTGATCTTGCGAATCTACGTTGCGAACTTCTTACGAAAGAGAATTAGATTAGAATTTCTTATTCAAACTATATACCACTGGAACCGATCGTTCTAATCTTAAAACCATTTAAATGATGAAAAAATATGCTATATTTGATAGTAAATTCTTTGGTGAAAGATTCTGATGGGAATAACTGAAATAACAATGTCTAACCCATGCTCTTTCTTGTTTCCACAGAAATGGCCGAAGGTAATGGTGAGGTGGTAGAGGAGATGGCAAATCAAAAGTCCGGCGAGGGTGGCGACGGCGAACGAACGCAGGACTACTCAAAGCTGCTGGAATATGGACTACACAAGATGGTAAGTTCCTATCCTCCCTAGCGTTGTCGATCGTGGGTTCGTTCATCCTCAACTCCCAACCTTCATAGGTTGCCGGTCGGTTGGACGACATCTACAAAACCGGCAAGCTGGCCCACTCGGAGCTTGACGAAAGGGCACTCGATGCGCTGAAGGAGTTCCACGTAGAAGGTGCCTTGGACGTACTGGATCAGTTCCTAGACTCGAACCTCGAACATGTGTCGAACAAATCGGCCTTCCTTTGCGGTGTCATGAAAACGTACAGGTAAGGACACGAGGGCATGGCCTCTGGTAGGTGACGGCTGATGACGACCTCTTCTTTGTTGGCAGACAAAAAATTCGGGCCACGCAGCAGGGACAACCGGCACCGGCAGCGACAGTGCAAGCGAAGGGTCCGGACGAGGAGAAGATCAAAGCAATTCTGGAGCGAACGGGATACACATTGGACGTCACTACAGGTACGGTACCGGTTCCTGCGGAGCTGCCTGCAATGTTGCTGTCAGCCATCAGTGAATCTAACCGACTTCCTTCCCCTCAGGACAACGCAAGTACGGCGGACCACCTCCCAACTGGGAAGGCAACACGCCCGGGAACGGCTGCGAGGTGTTCTGCGGCAAGATACCAAAAGATATGTACGAGGACGAGCTGATCCCGCTGTTCGAGAAGTGCGGCAAGATCTGGGACCTCCGGCTAATGATGGACCCGATGACCGGCACCAACCGGGGCTACGCCTTCGTTACCTTCACCTCACGGGACTCGGCCTCGAACGCCGTTCGGGAGGTAAGTGATTTCCGATTCCGATTCCGCTCCGTACACACGAACCCAACTTCCTCCAACGCTGGCGCCGGAGCCGACCGAGGAGCGTTTTCTGTGTTAGATTTTACGTTCATTTATCACCTCCCCAAAATCCCAGCCCCTGTTTTTACACCCCCCGGCTACCACTGGTCTGACTTATCCCCCGTTTATGCTCCAACATCCCCAATGTCCAGCCTCTTGAGGCGTCTTGTATCAACTTCCTCCACCGTGTTCAACATTTTCCCACTAACAATCCCAGCCCTCCGTTTCCACGAAAAAGAAAAGTGGCCCCCCTTTGAAATGACTATTTTCTCAGTTTCCCAGCTCCTTCTGCCCCATCCCATGTATTCCTCCCCGTAGCTGCCTCTTTTCTCTTAACTTTTATTACAATTAATACGATTTGTTTGCACACAAAAGAAACAAACTATCAACTCTTACTAATACATCCGGAACCGTAGCTGTACAATGTAGACTCAACCGTCCTAGCATACGGCCACCAAACGAGATCCAAACTCGCTAAATTAAGAATAAGAAAAACAAACATAAAGCAATAGCAAACTCCGTTTCATCCGGGAACACATTGAAATCTGGAAAGGCAAAAAATATCCCCTATAACATATTGTGCAATGGTGGACTACATTTTTCTCTTCTAAATATGTTTACAATGATGGTGTTGAGTAGAGGTGATTGGTAAAGTAGTTGTTGTATGTAATTGGTTGTCCATTGTGGGGGGGGAGAGTCGCAGAACGTAACGACGATGGTCTTTGTTGTGTTTTCCTAATCTTGTCCGTCGTACGCTTCACAACAATGCAACGATGCAACATTTGGCACTGCGGATCACTCAATTGGTAATGCACCTTGCGAGAAGAGGTGAAAATTGAAACACTGTGGTAAAGAAACCCGTGTCTATACGAGCATACGCCCCTTCCCTATGTACTGTAGGCTTAGATAGTGCGATAGAAAACTCCATTCATCCCAAAGAGAGCATTCCCATTAGACTCGACGGTCGTTATGTTGCTACCATGTATTGCCACACCCAAAAGTGCATTTTCCGTGTAGGTTCATACGATTTTCATAGCACAGAGCGATGTGGTCTGATCGCATGTAAGCATAACCGTTGTATCTTCTGTTATTCATTTCGATTAAACGTTTCCGATGAAGGATCAATCCTCGCACGACCCCAAAACAAGGGCAGCACGCCCCGTACCGTTAGGTTTCCAATGTTTACCGTTTCCAACAGCGGACGCGGTACCTTTTGACGTCGCTGCAACGGTAGTTTGGTGGCGTACGTAAATTAGCTCCAAGATGTGCCTCCATTTAGGGTGAGGGTGCGCGCCCATTCCGTGGGTGAGATGCGCAGAAAACCCATTCTGTACCATCTGTGTGTCCAGCAGTGTGGAAGCACATGGCTGCAGAATGTTGGCCTGTTTATTTTACATCACCTTTGATCCTTGATGGTAGGATACAGAAGCAGCAGTAGCACACTTTCTCTTGCGCACGCCGGGCACGTGTTGGAAACTTCCTCCAACGGCGAAGAAGCGATTTGCGAAAGATGATTAATCCCCTGCCCAGAACGGTAGCATCGAAGGGGGAAAAACGATGGGTCCCTTTATTTATTTTTTGTTATTCCTGCTTGCCACGGTGCATCGACCGGAAGATATCGATCAGCCACCCGCACCATATATCCATCCATCACGATACTTATATCCTGTAGCGTGTTTTCGGCCGTTTCCGATCCTTCTGCTTCGCTGCCGGGCTGATGGAATAACGGTATCTTTTCCTGCAACGGGGTATAATTCGGCTCGACCCCACCCGATCGACCGGCAGGCCAGCTGTAGGATGCGCTCGGATCGTGCTCAAGGCTGCACCACAATGCACTTCCCGTGAATGCAACTTAACGGGATCCGGCGCGTGCCATACGTTGGCGCTTCAGTTCCGGTTGCGTTCGCCGGAGAAAGGACCGCCCCGTTCGGTGGTGCGCACTTTCTCCCAATTTCTTTTTATTTTGTGTTTTCCTCGCTTGCCCATCGCCCATCGACCAGCTGCTGTAAATTAGGCACAAGGGTTTTTTTTTTGCAAACAACGGCTTTTAAGCGTTGTTTTGTTTTCTTCTTACTTCCAATGCCAGTTTTTACTAAAACGCTGCGCACAGCTGCATTCATGGCCGGGTGTGCAGTTAATTGCAGTTCTCCTTGCTTCTAGCATACTTCTTTTGATCTTTTGGAACGATATTTGAAGATGTTTTTTGATCAACTGTCGTATTCTTTGCGTACTTACAATAGAACCTGTATAGGTTGTAGTTCGTAGTGTGATATAGGCTTTGGATCTTTGGCAAGTTTCGCCGCGATGGAGGTTTTTCGTAGATTGATTGCTTTCAAACGGTACCTTTGCTGGTTTTTAACGGGCTCTTTCCATTCACACAAGCATGAGCTTCACTGTTTATATCCTCTCCCCTTATTATGATTGTAAGTATGATTGCAAATAATTGCTTTTCGTTTCTCTGTGTATATCTCCACTTCAAGTGTTTACTTCTTATGTTACTTTTTAGTTGTTAGTTTGGATTATACATTTTTCTCCAGTTTTTACTGTCAGTTCACATTATTTACTATGATTTCTTTGTTTCTCCTTTATTACGTGGAGTTGTATGATTCAACTATTCCTCTTCCTGCCCTTTCATTAAATCAGTTCAAAATTTATCTATTCCTCCACCGATTACTTTCCTTTCCTACGTCCTCAAGAACCTACTCTTATATATATATATATAAACCAACCGTCCCCAACATTATTCGTTCAATGTCGTTCCAGTCGGCTGTCGTAAGGTTACGATGACCGCGACGACGAACACTTTTTAACTAATTCGGCCAAAATTATTACATCTTTTTTGTTCATCGCATTATTTTTTTCCATATCTGTTACCCCACAGCTCAATAATTATGAAATAAAGCCCGGCAATTGTTTGAAAATAAATGTAAGCGTGCCGAATCTGCGCCTCTTTGTAGGCAACATACCTAAATCTAAAGGAAAAGAAGAGATTTTAGATGAATTTGGTAAACTAACAGGTAAATCATGCTCAAAATTGTTTTTATTTCTTCGTTTTATTATTTACTTTCAATCTGTTCTTACAAACCTCATCAGTAATAGTGAACTATTACATTTTATACTTCTTCGTTTCCTCGTTACACTGTTAAGTTACGTTATGCCTATGTTTATTGTTTTAGAATTTAAAAAAACTGTATTTATTCATTCGGGCCGATCGCCCGATTGGTCATCAAAGAATGCACACTCGATAGATATTTCAACTTCAAACGATGCCGTTTTGTGAGGCAAGCTAAAATAACCGATCTCAACACTTTCTTGCACCTTTTGTTCAAGGCAAACAGTTCCGAAGTAGATATGGAAATTTCAAACAAACAATTATTTGAGAACAACTGTACGCGCAATAAAAAGATAACGAACCTGAAACAGGTCAATTATATCACGCCAATCAATCAATCAACAAGATAACAATGCTAAAGGCTTAAGCTGCTAAGCAATACGCTGGCTTTCTGACATGCAGCAACACGCTACCAAACGGCTAGTGGAAGATCATAAAAAAACGTTATAAATTCTGGATACGCTTGAAATCAGAATATAGTACCTCGCTGCCTCTTTTTGGAAAATATTTCCATTATCCTTGCTATCACGTCATTGGTAGGATAATTTTCCATGCTTAGGCATTTTCGACTTGCTTTAAAATAATTGTCAATGAACTGGTACCATTCATTTATCATTTATGGCACAAACAGACCACGACGATGTAATAAAGAGCGGTACAATTGTAATAAAGCTCTGCTTCCTCGCCTTTGATTACATTTGTATTGTCCTTGTGCGAATTCAATTATTTTTGTTCCAATTTGTTATGCGGGTAGGAACGTTATCCCCTGAGATTAAAATGCTTATTAATTTAAGAACTCTTCTTACTTTAGAACTCAACACCGGTTTCCCACATCTAATTTGACAACTGCAAAATGAAACCATCTCAGTGCCCGATGATAATAGTCAATCATAGCTAGATTACGATTAAACGCATTCGTTCTTTTTCGTCACGTTTTCATCACCTTCGTCTGTTCTTGTCCGTTGATTTGTTTTGATTTTTCAACTCAAAGATGCGAATCAGTTAACATTCTACCTTAATCACCTCATAAAGCTCATTTCACTACTACCACCACTGCAATATCATAGTCATATAATCATTTGACTTTTCGTTTTCTTTCGATTGAACCTAACGACACGAAAACGGTTTTTACGGTTGCATTTGTTAATATTCAGTTACATTTACTGTATTATACTTCGTGTTTACCTGTTGCTCGTTTTATATGTTTACTTCTAGAGCTCGTCAATAATCTCGACAATGCTAACAATTTGTAAGCTCGATTAATCTATGTATAGATTAACGCATCGTCCACCGTCCTCTTCATTCTGTTTTACATTAAAGTTTCATACACGCTGGTTGGATTGTTGTTGACAGGGAAAAAACTGTAACAATCATTTTTTAGCATAATTACGCAATATCTCCAGTCATTATATTTAAAACAAAATGTTTAAAAAAGTTAGCAATCGAAATTATTACAACTTTTGACACCGTCGGCATCTTTTGTGCAAATTACGTAAAATGCTTTCCCTTTGTGATCGTTTTAAAACCTTTTTGATTTACACTCATCGCTATCCATATTCCATTTTAGAGTTACCGCAATTAAAAAGCAGCACCATTTGTTCGAACCATCCAATATTCCCTAGACCATTCACCCAATCACACTTTATGATTTATATTAAAATACCATGCCCGTTATATCAAATCATTATTTCCACATTCTTGCTCCATTGTATTTCGATTTATCTCAATTGAATATCGGCTTCATCAGATTTCCATCACTCACTGCCGCGCCTCTATCATCCCCATATTGGATTTGAGTTTTAATTTGTCCATAATTTTTGGTTAGTTTTTGTTACTTTATTGCTTTCAAAAATGTCTAATCAACACCTTTTGGAACAAGCTTCTTTTCTTATGTTCACCATGAATCGCCCTTCAAATCAGGAAGCAAACTATCAACGTATCTTCACAATTTACAGCAGGAGTGAATGAAATGTCTCTCTCTCTCTTTCTTCCAACCCAACTCTACCACGATATCCGCTTCCAGCTGAATGATTATGAAATTCGGAATGGCAAAAAGATTGGTGTAACGATATCGTTTAACAATCACCGACTTTTTGTCGGCAATATACCTAAGAATAGAGATCGCGATGAGTTGTTAGAGGAATTTGCAAAACATGCACGTAAGTTTCAACGTTCGACGAAACTCCAAATTTGTTCTCTTTTCCCTAGTATCAGAACGACAGCACAGTCGATTGCGAGCTAATATTATCAAAATGATACAAAGGAAAATTTAAAAGCTTAAAATTACCTATACACTAGAAAAAGTAAAGGAGAATGACGTTTACCTACAACAAAAATTAGAATGGATTTGCGTGTGGTAGATTCGAACCATTGGCCTGTAAGGAAGCACGAACATATTTTCCTCCTAAAAAAGCGCTCGGCGAAATTGGCATTTGCGACAAAATTGGTACTCGAGAAAACAACAATGATGATATTTACTTTCTGCAGCAAATTATAAGCCCACCATTAGGCACCGAAAAATACATTAATCCTGGCTGATTGATTAACACCACCGTCTCTCGGCCCCGAAGTGTAGTAGGACATTGGCGAATGGATTGGCATTGGATTTTGATTGTTGTTTTCTTGTTTCATTGCATATTCTTATTACATTTTCTCATTTTGTTTGTCGTTTTCCTTACTTATTATTCGACAGTTTGTTACCATTGGTTTAAAATTATGATTGGTTTTATTAGAAGTAAAAATCAAAAGAAATATATCATTACCTAACAAACGATGCACCGAAATGAAAAACGAAAAACCAAACTACAGTGTAGGCTGTCCAGTTGGTGGACGCCACAGTTCGGCATAGTGTCATAGCGATTGGTGTGACATGTTTGAAATTGATTTTTATTTGTTTGTTTAATTAATGCTGTGTGATACATCGGTTTGAGTGTGTGCAAATTTTCGCTTGACGTTTCATTTACTCCCATTGCTTCAAGGCTCAAACATTCCAAACTTATCCTGCTTAGCAAATACTTGCCTCAACTGGCCGTTGCTTGGTTTTTCGTTCTTCATTTTGCATCGAAATGCGTGAATGTGCGTGTGTGTTCTCAAAATTTGTATGCAAAATTTGAAATTTCTTTACAAACGAAGTAAGCGAAATAGATAAATTTGGCTCCTGCCGAACTCACTGCCACGTGAAACATCACGTGCAGTGCGGGGTTGAAATGCAAAATGCAACCTCGCATAATCCGCCACTTGATGTTTCACGTAGCCGTTTGGTTATAGCTCATACCACAGGCTTTAGCTAACGTAGGCAAAATTACTGCGATAGATGCGTAGCACAGCGAAATGGAAACAAAACCAAATCTAAATTTCCATCCTCAGTTCTGTAGCTTCACAATTTCGACATAAAATGCGTAACATCTAAAAACAAAAACAAATCTAAACTTGAAACTGTACGTTCAAATTCGTTTGCCAAAATCACTATTCTTACACTGGGTGTGTACTGTTTCCTCCTAATGTGGAACATTTGACGAAGCTGAAACCATTCGGACAATTGGACGTTTGCTCCGCTCGATTGTGTTCAGGGTTACAATTGGTTCACCCTTTCGGCAATCTTAGAATTGTCTGGCTACAGCACCCAATCAAAAAACAAAACCGACAACCCCTAAAATCTGGCCCGTTTCTTTTCCGAACTCCAGAAATATTCTTTCGCAACCGAGCACAGGAAAGTTGCACAGATTGCATAGTGGAAGAGCGGTTAGTGTACAGCCCTGCAGCAAAAGACGCTCCTGTCCAGGCGCACATTTCCCTTTCCTACAAAAATTTGCCAATGATTAGCTCCACTTTCTGGCTGCGTTGTGCATCGTTCCGCATCGCGTGTTTGATGTGATTCGAAATTCAAAAACGGACGTGGCGGCGAAATCGGTGGCGCCTTGGAAAAAAACATTGGTGACAATGCACTTGATAACATACAAAAAAAAATGCATTATAGAGAAACATTCGGTGATGCATCCGGATAGTATATCATTTGGTTTTTCGACGTAATGACTGGAGACCAGGGCTTACCATACAGCATATAAATAGTTTCCCCTTAGTGAACCACACCACCATCGCACCCGTTGTTGTGTTATAGATGGAGACAGTTTGCTTTGGAAAATGTTTGTGTGATAAGAAATCCTACCACTCTTCCATTTAACTCCACTGAAGTGTGTACTGTACGAGCTTTTATCCTTTTTTCTCCCGTTTGGGTTATTTATCATGTGTACAAAAAAAAACCATAAAACGATACAAACTCCTTCCGTTAACTCTTTGTTTTGACGTTTTTTTTTCTCTAGCCACCAATTGTGCTCCTTTCTATTTGAACCTTGCTCTCTGTCACACACACACTCCTTTAATCACACTCTATCTCTCTCTCTCTTTCGACATCTTTTCCAATACTCCCGTTCAATTAAAACATTTGTCTATATTCTACCCTTAAACCAAATGTTTAAGTTTTTTTTACCAGCTACTGTTCCTGTCCAACCATTTAAAGCACATTCAAATACAATTTCAAATCTGAATACGGATCGCGAATACTGGTTTCTTCAGTTTCGTTTGAGATGTTTATCGTTTCCCATCGGTTGGATTTCCACTCGATGTTTGTTGTGATGATATCTTTAAGCAGTTGATTATACCACCAAATAATGGCTTCAAAAAGCAAAACAAAGCAGAAGCAGCAATACAAACGTTTTGGCAAATGAATTTGGCACTACAGTGAACGGACGAAATTACAAACGAAACATGGGTTAGCATAGTTGAAACATTGGTTTTGTTCGGCGGTTCTGTCGTTCTACGGAACTGACGGACTGTTGCAAAAGTTTAAGAAGCTAAGCAGAGGGTGTGAGATTGTTTGTGTTTGTGTGTGTTTCCATTCCACACCCAGCTACTCAGTTTGACCGTTTGAAGTGTTAAGACAAACCCGTTCTCCCCGCCCCAGGGAAGACCCGCTGATCCGCCCGACCACCGTCCCGGTAGCGTGCAGGATCAGTGAGCAGGATTTGCTTATACTATTCAGCCCGCTCCGCAGTAACGAATGGTAGAAAGGAAACATTAGGAAACGAAGAATTTCAACTTTTCAATTTCTCAACATACTACTACTGTTCTTAACTTCTCGCCTCACCATTGCACGCGCTGACTCGCTGCAGCGTTTTGAGTAGTACTTTGCAGCCGCCAAAAACTAATATATTTTTCTTTTCTTTTCTCTATTTGTCTCCGGCATTCGGCGCAAAAACGATACCAAACCAAAATCCCTAACCCTCCTTCCCCTCCCTCACTCAACGCCCTTCGTCTCCGTTCGATCGTAACCTGGATCGAAACGTGCGATTCCTCGCACCAACCAACCCTACCTGTCGATCGCACACGACGCGCGCCATGGCGTTCGCAAACCAAACATGCAATCTAAAATCTTTACAGCGGGACTTGTGGAGGTAATTATTTATAGCTCACCAGACGACAAGAAAAAGAACCGAGGATTCTGCTTCCTCGAGTACGAATCACACAAAGCGGCCTCCCTGGCAAAGCGGCGACTAGGCACCGGAAGGATAAAGGTACGTACCTCGCCGGCCGCCGTATAGCCGTCACGTCTAATTTATGCTTTCCGCTGTGCCCGACAACGTTTAGGTATGGAATTGTGATATAATAGTAGACTGGGCAGACCCACAGGAAGAACCGGACGAACAAACGATGAGCAAGGTGAAAGTATTATATGTACGAAACCTTACACAAGACACGAGCGAAGAAAAGCTTAAGGTAAGCCGCTGCCACACATCGCTGGAATGTCGGTTCGTCTGGTTCACTTTACACACGTCTTTCGCACAACAGGAAAGCTTCGAGCAGTTCGGCCGCGTCGAGCGGGTGAAGAAAATAAAGGACTACGCATTTGTTCACTTCGAGGACCGTGATAACGCCGTCAAAGCGATGAAGGATCTGGACGGCAAGGAGATCGGTGGATCGAACATAGAGGTAGGCTTGGCCTGAGCGTTGGCCGCTGGCGCTGAGGACGCTGTTTCTAATTCACCGGCTCGTCTTTGCCATTTCCCCCCTTTCCCTCCCCCCCAAAGGTGTCGCTAGCTAAACCTCCGTCCGACAAAAAGAAGAAGGAAGAGATTCTACGAGCCCGCGAAAGGCGCATGACCCAATTTTTACAAACTAGAATAGGTTTGGTTAGGTAAGTAGCCGGAATTGAGACCAGGCATTGCTTGCGAATAGGAAACTAACGCTACCCAAAACTCTTTGTGCCCCCTTGCGCAGCTCGGTGCCGTCGTTTCCCAGTATGTCGCCACAGCATGCCGGCATGATGCCCGGTCCGCTGCCAGGTCCGATGAGAGTCCCGAGCGGAGCCGGCGGACAGCGGGCCCCGGGAATGCGAGGTGGACCGATGGGTCGGGGCGAGTACGGTAAGTAACGCCAGTCCCTCTTTCTCCTTCTATATCTTTCTTCCTTGGTTTTACTCTCTCCCTCGCCCACTCTCTCTCTCTCTCTCTCTTTCTCTCTTAATGTCCCTGATCTACATCTGTACTTTTTGTGCCTTACAATTGGCAGTATATATTGTTATAAACGAATGAACCTCTAGTAGTAATATACAACCGTTATCGTTGCTATCGGGGAACCAAACTCCCGATAGGTTGTAGCTATGATTAGAAACCAAAATCACAAACAAACGACAATAATGAAAACGATTAGCTCAATAACCAATCCAAGGTTGTGTAATTGAGGTCCTGACGAAAATCGTTCATCAGTAAAAAACAAACGAGGAGTGTACCGTCCTAATGCAATGTAAATTCAACTTAATTGTCAATAGCCAAACCACCCCGATCGACAGAAACAATTATGTAGCAGAGAAAGAAACGGCTACTGTAAACGGTGCTACTGAGTGAATGAATTACCTATCAAATCATTGAACAAAACCAAACACCAAATTATACAAACAAGGGTAAAAGTGCAATTATTGAAAATTTACTACCTTGTATCTTCTCTCTTCTGCCTTTACGCACCGATGGCACGTCGGGTGTCCATCTAACCTCGAATGTTAGAAAAAAAGATCCATAATGTCACGTAGTAACTGAATGGGCAAACGTGAATCGCGTTAACTTGATTCAACCAAATTATGAACAGCTTCCAAATTTTAGAATGTTTTGTGTACTCTGCTCCGTTCTTAATTCCGTGTTGAGTTACATTTTTGATTACTTATTGTTTATTACCAGTTTAGTTGTGTTTCACATACAAGTTCGTAACCTCCTATCATTAATAATGTACAGTTTATCAAACACTCCGCAATTTTGAGCGCGAGTGGAAAACTCGATCTTAATCTTACTCCCGCACCAGAGTTCGGTACGTGCATGTAACAGACTTTACCAACATCGGAGAAAGACAACCAATTTTCCCCCGGAAAAAAAACAACACGATGTTGTTGTATTGCCTCTTGTTTGATCCAACTTTCGACCTAATCGACCTCCTCTTCATCTACTCCCTGGACCATCGAGTCCTGCAAGAACGGTAGAAACATTTCCTGTATTCTGATGGTCCTCACTCGCCCAGGACTTACTAGTAGACCATTTTGCCCTCCGTACCCTTGCCTATTCCCGCCTTAAGCTTACGTGTCGTTTACCGCAACCGGTAAAAGTACCCTCGTAGGGAACTAAATTAATATACTGCATGATTTTTCAATTGACGACTGCATTTGACAAACGAACAAAAAATAAGTTAAAAAGAAACAAATTTTCCTTATAGTAATTAAATAAACTGTTGTTGTTTATTATTATCGTTGCAAAGATGAGAAGCGTTCTAGCAAAAGAGCATATGATCAGTATACAGGAAAACAGTAATGAAACTCTAGTATATGATGTGCCAAGAATGTAAAACCTTCGTAAAAGTAGACCTTTCTATCCCTGCCGTAGCAGTATACTAGCGAAATTATGTAGGAATGTTTAGAGTGTTAAAGTACTATAATTTTAACAGTAAGTCATTGATGCGTCCCCCGGATGATCGTCACGTCATTCCCTCACGCCAAAACACCTCGACGTTTCACGTTAACATTCCACTTCCTATAGAGCTCAGCGTATGTTGGCTATGTGCAATAGATATATCTGTATAGCTGTACTGTACGGACAATCAAAATCAAAACAGATCCAAAACTGCGCAAATACTATCAGAACGTGCAGGACATAAAGGAGAAAATGTTTAATTCTGCCCGTCAAATCCCTAGACATTGGCAAGCTAAGTTTGTATAAAAAAGAGCATATGACATCATTTGCTGGCATGGTAAAGAAAAATGAGACAGGAAAAAGCTATAAGTAAAATGCTAAGATCTTAATATTAACACCACCACCACCACCACCACCACCGTTATGCAGTGGATGAAAATTCTATTCTATAGTCTTTTTTACAATATAGCAGTAAGATGTGTATTGCATGAGTTGTTGTAGAAAATGTTTTTCTTTTTCAATCTATGTTTGAGTAGGGTGTACCAAACACGAAGAATTTCGCTCGGTTCTGTGTTCCACTTCCTCTACGATTTTGTAATGAAATTGCTAGAAAACTATTGGAAACACAATCGATCGATTGCAAGTAGATCACAAAAACAATTCTCCCCAGTAGTTGCTATACCTTGGGTAAGTAATAGTAGATTCCAACGAAACACACATTTTTCGTACCATTAGTCGACGGAACGCTAGAGCTGCGAGACCGTCTCTCGTGATACGCAAGTTTTTGTCACTCGTTATACTTCGTTTTTATAATTTTGAGTTCAATATTTTGTTTCTTGTTACATTTTTTTCATCTTAAAGTATTGTTTTCTATTGGTACGAAGTAAAAATCATTAGCAATTGCTTCGAAAACAAAATAAAAGGTTGGGAGAAGAGAGCAAATCATATACCTCGAAAATATGCTGTAAAGCGTAAACAAAACAAAAAAAAAAGAAAAGTCGAAAGACTTGTGTAGCGTAACAATAGTTCGGGTTTCTTTCTGCATCCAAAATTTGTACCAAAATTATAAACCATCAGCGCCGCAATCAAAAACGAAATGCATTTTAAATTTACATTTTAGGACCTACCTTCGGGCAAAATTTCAAAATTCGCTATGAAAAGTACAGGCAGCAATTATGTGTCGTATGTGTTGTTGCAAACGGACGTAACGCTGTGGGTAAGCTGAGCAAAAGCACACCGCCACAACAACAACCTACCACCTCTACTACTACCATCCTAACTACTCCTACCATTGCTATTGCTACTAGCAGTAGTTCAAATTGTGACTCTGAACAGAGCGTTCCGATCATCGTTACGTTCACGCTTATGATGCTGCGTTCACTGAGTGCATTTGTTGGTTGTCTTTTTTCTTTCTCTCTTTCTCTTTCTCTCTCTCTCTCTACCGTCATCTTTCCTCGGTTGTCGCTACCATTACCATCCCTCTGCTCGCTTCTCTGTACAACGAACATTCCAATAATGAACTTGCTTCAATCCAAACTCGTTTAAATTTGTAAACTTTGCCGCCATTCCAAAACACAACTCAAATCACAAATGTTTTGAAATCTAACAAACTCAACCAAACTCAATCGCAAACCAACCGTTCATCACCCATCCGTTCGTCATCCTCAATGCATCTCATGTGATCCTGCATCGGCCGCTGGCACGGAAACGGATATGGACACGATCACGATCACGATCAAACTCGTTCTGCGAACGTCACGTGCCGAATTACGCACACGTACACACGAACACACACGCATACTTACACACGCACGCATACACACACACGCACACACGCGCTCGTCTGCACTTTGGTGACCAGAGTACGACTATGATTCGTTCGGTTACGCGGATTATCCTCACCGTGGCCTTGGATCGGGCCCGGGATACTACGAGCCACCGTACTACGACGACTACTACCACCACCACCACCGTGGGGGAGGAGGGGGAGGAGGTGGAGGGGGTGCTGGCGGTATTGGTGCGTGCTTCGGCGACGGCAGTTCCGAGTTCTACCTGGACTACGCGTCGAGTGCAACGGCGGCGGCCGCGGCTGCAGCAGCTGCTGCCGCCGCCGCCGCAGCCTTCTCCTCCGGCGGTACGTCCGGTGGTGGCCACGGCCAGCACCACCACCACCACGCCCCGTCCCACCACCATCACAGCCACCACAGCCACCATCATCACCATCACCACAGTGCCGCTGCCGCCGCAGCCGTCGCCGCCGCGGGAGCACGTAACAGTAGTTCGGTGGGCGCACCGGTAGGAGGAGGGCGCAGGTTGAAGTTGTTCTAGACGCCCCGACGCACACGGCCACCGGCCGCCACTTGCCTTAACTGCCGCCATGGCGGATCTATTTACCCAAGTCGAGCGGAGAGCGACAAGAAATGGGAGTGTGAAACGTTAAACGTAACCCCGTCGCAAGCAACAACATTCATGCAATACACATCAAAAGGTACTGAAGGGAAAAAACAACCAAATCAACAACATCCAAACGCACCGTTGAATAGGGTTAAATCAAATCGAGCAGGTTCGATTCTGTTTCGTACACACCATCACCTCATCCCGTGTTTCCCGTGGGGTTTTCCACACAAACTTTTGCTTCTTTAGTTAACCGCTGTTGTTATGTATTGATTTGCTTCACGCTTTTATGCTTTTTTAGTTTTCACTGCTTTCGTTGATACGCTCCTTAACGTCCGATCCACTGCTTTTTTATTATCCTTCCAGTTAACGTTAATGTATGTTTTTAGTGCTTTATTGTTTCTTGGCAATCAACCATTTTTATTTCTATTTTTTTTTTGTTTCCCAACAATCTTGTACTTTTGTGAACTCGTTTTGAAATCAATTACCAAAACTAATCTCTCTCATACGCACACCTTTCGATAACATCGCTGCAATTGCTTCTTTCATAAAGGACACTCTAGCATCCAAAGTTCAAATGCTTTGCATTTGCGCATTTCGAATGTCCTTTCTCACATTCATTATCTCCGTTCATGTCTTTCTTATCATCACTCTTTCTCTCTCTCCTGAACTCTCATGTTAACACTTTTTGGAAAACTAACCTCTGGCAAAGTGCCACAATAAATTGTTACTTGAAAATTGAAGATGCCGTACCATGCCACCGCAAGTGCAGGTTCCTTCTGGAACGATAGTAGTTTCTAGTTAGGGCCCCAGTCTAGTAAGAGCCACACGATGTAGCTGGCTCGATTTTAAGTTGGTTTGTTAGTTGAGGACTGCCGGGACTGCGTCCAAACGGATGTCACGATTTCCGCACTGCCATATTTCGCGAGCGAGAGTTGTGCAATGAAACAGGTTCCGATGTGCGCATCGTTGACCAGTCGAAAGGATATTTTATTTTATTTGCTATTGTTCCCTACGATACGTTTTGGTTAGCTTGTTAGCAACTGGTACCGTTTCGGTTTGTCACGTCAGCTCAGACCAGCGTCTACCGCTCCCCTCTCAACTATACTAAGTGTGTTATAATTCGATTGCAGTTTTCCTCCTCTTCTGTTGTTCTACATTTCTAACGCGTTTTCGCTTTTTTTCTTTTTTGTTCTCTTTTCTTTTATGTTTAAATATCCTCCTTTGAAATCGACCTGCCTTTCAAATCGTTGCAAATCGTTGCAATAATCACTCTCTGTACCATACGTACGAACGCATCTGTTAATCCTAACGTTTGCACGCCAACGGTGCTAAACCGAACGAAACGAAACGGTCACACTTGTACGCAAACGGTGCGCTGCTGTTGCGACCAAACCAATTCGTTTGTGCGTATCTCTGTGTGTGTGTATTTGTGATGCGCCTCCCCGGGGGCGAACGTACGGGGCCATTTTGTTGACGATGTTTTGGGACCCCGTCTCCGAAACCGAATGCTGTCCTGCTGCAACTGCAACTGCGCCACGCGCCACAACAACAACCACGACGAAACGACCACCGATCACACACCTCATCGTATCTCTGTAACACACGTCTGTCCCCTACTCGCCCCCTCCACCAACCATCGACGTCGACGATCGTCCAACTTCCGGCGGGGGCTAACCGTCATCCGTGTGGTTGACGCTCGATCGGGTGTGTCCGTGTGGTGGTGCGCGCGGTCAACGGAAACAAAAAACCCAACAAAACAATCAACAAACCAACCAACATGAAAACGGACACGAACGGATACGCGCGATGCTCGTTCACGCTGCGCTCAAACTATGACTATGGTCTACCTCTTGGTTTTCTCGTACCAAATCGAAATGCAAAACAAACAAAAAATAAAACAACCACGCATACCTCACTCACAATTCACACACACACACACCAACACACACACATACACACACGTACAAATTCGCACACACTCGCCGCGCCCGCTGGCCCGAAACGCGATTCTACAGGGGGTTGGTCGTGGACGTGGAACCACGGCACCACGTGGCCGAACCGCTGGGCACCTTGGCAACAGCAACCACCCGGCGGCCCGACAGGGTCGGCCAGTGGGCACCGCGGGGGTTCCGGAACAAACCGCGGGGGCGGCGGCCCGTGGGCCGGGTCGAACTCGTCCCAGCGTGTGTGGCACCCTGCGCGTCAAACCAAATATACCAGGTGAGGACGGCCCGTCTTACAAACTAGTTACACTCAGTTCATTAGTACTCGGCAGTAGAAACCAGTAAGAGCAAGACCGAAACAGCATAAGCACGTGTAGATGTACGTACGGACCAGTATACAGTATCTCTCCCTCCAACGCACGCTACCGGGTGCGAACCGTGCGTGTGCAACTGCTGCCCGTGAGCTTTCTTAAGAGACACAACCGAACCGCACCGATGCTAGGCGGCAGTTTTTAGTAAATCATGCGCACCTAGCTCAAACCACCATACTGCCAACGTGCACCCAGGCGATGGGAGACTTTTTTTTTCTTTCCAAGGAGAGCATAGCAATTTCAATTCATCACATGCGCGACCTCTAGCCCCAACGGTTCATTCGCGGGTAGATTAGTGTTTGCATCCGTTTTTCTGGTAGACCCGGAGTGGGGGCTTTGAAGCGATGCAGCGCTTGTTCAAACACCTCGAAGTTGAACTCCACACCCCGCATGAGGGTGACAAACGAGGATTTTCTTTAGTTTAAAAAAGGAGCAAACGGGCGACACCTTGGCACCACAATCATTCTATCGACCTATTGTGTTTGAGTAGTCTGTAAAACAAGTAATCGTAGATACCGGCACAGAGTACCACTGAACGGTTCGGTGCTGCTGCTCCCTAATGTTATGTTTTGCATTTCTCTTCGGAACTTATTACTTTTGCATCGTTTGATTGAATTGTTTCTCTCCTATGTTCTCCTTTTAATTTAATTATAATTTCCATACGGACGCATTTTACAACTGTTTTGTTTCTATTTCACTCTGATTAGTTCTCGGAAGTTATGTTTGTTGTATTTGCATTCTAGTTACTAAGCGCTGGAAATATTACTCTTCATAGGTGTATCGTTATTTTTTTTTTCTATTTTCATTCGTTTTTGCGATAATTTGGAATGTCAATGCACTTGTTTGAAGTGAGTTTCCTTTCTGTAATAACGTGTTTAGCGTAAAGTAAAGAGCAAATGAGAATGTCTGTTCATTTCGTGTTGAATAATCATACGTTTGCCGAAGATGCCAGCGAAACGCATCGAACGAGCCAGGGATTAGCTAGGACGTTTAACCAGATGTACCAGACGACCTCTGGACAGTGTTTCTGACAGTGTTTGGAGAACCGAAACCTCTTTTCGGTAGTTGTTAGACAACAGTAGGTTAGGATGCGGGAGGAAACCAATCGTGATCATTTGGAAAAGTGCATCGAGATTACGACAGGAGCGCGGTAAACCCTAGATTATGAACGTAGTGCGCAAACGCCCATCGCGAAACTCTGCAAACCGATGGTATGAAAGAAGTTTCTGCAAGCAAACTTGGTTATGAATTACGATAAGTAACGATTGATACAATTGTAAACAGTTAGGATCGGTTGTTAAACAAATATGCTACTGTATTTAAACAATATGTTAGACGAACAGCAATAGAATCGATTAGTATTTATAGCTTAATGGAAAAATATACAGTCATTATGATTGATTGAACTATATAAGGGAACAATCTAATAGTTAATAATTGTTGATTAATCAGTGCTGTAATCAGTAATAATTAAGATATGATTGAGAGCATAAATTCCGAGGAGCATCATGTTCCTTATGTTGAGCAACAGGGGCAGTATAAAGTGCGGTACATAACACACAATTTATTGTTCTGGTTTTATCCCAATTTTGACTCGACGGTTGGGCATTTTCTATCTTCGATCGGTCTATATTATTTATTTCCAACCATCATTTTTTCCGCTTCATGTGTTTCGTTTTCTCTTATTTTTCTCTCTCATTGGATCGAGCTAACTATTTCTTCTAATTTCTCCTTGCTGATTGCATGAATTACTAATATTTATGCAATATAATTGTTCATATTGTTTCTGCCTTTTTAAATACCTGCTCCTTTCGCCTTCCCTCTCTAAAACATATTAATTTGAATTAATTTCACTCGAGCAGTTCAGTGTGAGATGACTAGCTCTTAACAACTAGTAGGCTTAAGTTACAGTGTACTTGCGACGCCTTCACGATGACCGTCGGCACACGATCTTCACCCCGGGTACTACCTTTGCAAACTATACTTTATGTTTGGTGCTTATAGTTTGTCTTTTATGAAACGTTAACACTAACATGAGTAATCAAAACATCAGAAAGCGCGCCGTTTTTCGTACCTCACTGCTTCAACATATTAACTCCAAACTGCACAGCGACCAATCGCTTACCATCATATATTAACACTCATTACCTAGGGGATACGAGTCACACGTTCTATTAATTGGTAGATTATCGAACACCTAAATGCTCACGGTACAGTCAACAGTTTATCAATCGCGAGATTTAACGATCACAGCTCCATCACGGACGATCAAGCGTTTTAATGCCGACAGCAGATACCGAGGATGGAACGGTCGAGTGTTCAGAACAAAACTGTGCGTTATTTTTTACAAACTAGTTATAGAAACACTTCTCACTTTCCTGTTTATCTGAAGCAAACGAAAGGAACAGTCTTTCCATAATAATAAACAACAATAGTATACAGCGGTCTGCTTGCGCTAGATTCTGTCAATTGAAAAATTTTGCAATATGACAGCTGAGGAGAGCTCAGTACTATTAATACTAATCGATTCGACAGCTACGATGAAAAAAAAACATAGATTTAGACACGTACAATTAATGCATAGATTCACAGTCAGCTAATGGCGTTTTCAGTTTCTACACACGAACGGTTCTTGATCGAAGAATTCTAATTTCACTAGACGAGGTTTAAGTAAGCGATAAGTCCTCTGTATGCAGTACCTTTAGTAACAATGCAAATATATATTCTATGTACACCGAAAAACAAGATAGTTAAAAATAAAGTGACAAGAAAAAAGACCTGCTTTCTTTACGTCACCAGTTGGTTAGCCAAGACCGACCAATATTAACGCCGAAGAGAATGTTAAAAGAAATCGTCCATCAAATGCGCAAGCTCATTCCGGAGGTAAACCTTTAATCGGAAAATGCGGGAAGAAATCACCCATAATGCACCTTTCTGCACGACATCCGTTTAGTTGTTTGAAAAATTGATCGGTTGTTGCTAACTTTGGATACAGTACTTTTTTACTATTTTCGATTATCTTTATTTGAGTTGAGATTAAGGCCTCTAGTTTTGGTAACTACATCTAATATGGCAGTTTTTTACACCCTTCAAAATGATCCTAGAAGCCTTGTTCCGTAAGGAGATGTAGAATATTATAAAACAACTACTCTGTCTTTACTATCAATCCTAGGTGTGTTGTAAAGTAAACTTGAATGTTGTCTTTTTATTTTATTCATTTTCCCAATGCCCGAGAAAAGGTAAGTAGATAAAAAAACTACATTTTCCACACGGCCCTACGAAAATAGCACAGCTCGTTAGAGCATGTTGAATTCGTTTAGACATCTTTTCGCTCTCCATATACTGTATCCCTTGTTGCATATTGTTGACGATTGATGCAAAGCATGCTCATTCTACTTATTTCTTCATTTTATTTCATGTAAATCGAAATCGAAAATTATCGTCGGATGCTTGCGTATGAAATGGACGAAATAACCACTTTACAGATCCCGGTTATCCCAGCAAAGCTCCAAGCCAATGTGTAACCTGTTGGAGATGAAGGTTTGACGCACGATCAAGCTAGAAAGTTGTACGAATGTTTGGAGTCGAATCGTCGATGTTCTCAGCAAAACTTTGAACAAAATTGTACAGAGACACGCTCCAAGAGAAAAAGATGAAAGGCACGAAAAAATCGTTCAAACTATTCACTCCGAACTCTTGCTTTTATGTTTGGTACAAAAATAATTATTTATTGTTTCAACTTCCGTACTACGATCAAATAAAAATGGATTAAAATATACTTATGTAAACGAGCAAAAACTGAATGAAAATGTATGATCAATGTTGAAAGTCACTGCGTTATTCCTTTCATTAAATGAGACTAATCAGAAAAATAGAAACAACAGGAAAATGGATCAACAAAAACAAATAATTTAAAAAAACGAAAATTGGTGCATTGTCTGAAATCCATCGCGTGAACAATGTTTGGCAACCGTTAACTACATTCAGGCGCAAAACGAAAGAACCGATGGAGGCGCCTGGTGTTTGTTGAAATTTCGGGTGTGTTATGAACAATACAGAAAAACAAGAAGAAGCTCATTCTCGGAGCAATATAAATTATTGCTCATTTAAGACGCTCAAAATTGGGAAAAACATACAATGCATTGCCCCATAATTCACATTTTACCTAAAACCAGCTACTAATGATATACTTTTTCTTTCCTCTCTCTCTCTCCATCCACAACACTTTATCCCCGTTCTTCACGCGCGACAGCAATCGGTAAACGCAAATTCGAAGGAGGTCCTCACAATCAAGGGGACATCAAGCGACGCTATGGAGCATTAGCAAATTTTGGTAATAGCTGGGGCAGTCAACCGCTGCCCCAGCAGCCACTCGGGGCAAACGGTGGAGAACAATGGTATACGGATACCTACTCAGCGTGGAGCTAAGCAAAACAAAACCATCAACAAAATTACTCTTTCAACGTTAATCAACCATTTCGACACATACTCCCACCATCTTCATATGGACAGCCTGACGCCACTCAGCAATAAGTAAACGTAAAATCGAATGGTGCGCTGAAATAGCTTACCGTCGAGGCAGTGTCTGCTGGTCGGTTGGAAACGACATTTTGAAATTTCGCCGGCAGCCATCGGTGGCAACTGTAAAACATACACGACGATTTTGGCACATTTTAGATAAATAGCGTGCGTTAGGAAAAGTTAAAAGGAGCTAGAGGTAAAGTGAGAAACAGAAAGAGAGAAAGTGACTAAAAGAGAAATGGCGTGCGAAATTGGAGCAGAAACGGTATACATATAGTAGTAGGATAAAAAACTACAAAAAAGAACTTGATACAATTAAACACATATTAGGCATAGTCAGCTAGGCGATCGGATATATTAGGACAGATTAATGAGCAAATTTCGAAATTAAGAAACCTGACTGATTTTATTAGTCGCATTACTCTTAATGACATTTCCCGAACAATACAACCTTTGAGGATGATGGAAATCGGCAAACAGTACCTTAGAGGGGCTAATACGAAAAACAGAATGGTGTCGATGATGCGAAAACAAGTGTGATTAGAATGAACATAAACCGCAAAACCGATAAATATCTAAAATAATGAGAAAAAATTAGAAGCAAAATCAGACACAGGGAAAACGTTGAATTATAAGATTTTGAAATCATGATAGCATTCGGACATACGTTCTACTTTCGAAACGTAAATGAAAGCGCAAAGTGTTGTAGAAAAAGTTGAAACAATACAAAAACTGTCTGTGTAGGTGTGCGCCTGAAAGATGAGCGCGTACTAGATTACTTTTTTCTCTCATTGTTTTCTTTGCTATCCTCAGCACACCTAACGTATCATATTAAACAAATTGAAACACTACACTTGATAATAAGCTCCCGCTGAAAAGAGGTACCGATGGTGACCGCACTCGTTAGGATAGTGAGTAAACATTTCAAAAATATGATAAAAACAAAAAGAAGCAAATCGAGATCTCCACCGTTTTACAAAATTATTAATGAGCGAATGACTAGGAGAAGAAGAAGTGAAAGGCCTGCCCCAGGGGCACAATTACCAATAATTTCTAATTGCTTGTGTTTAAGGGAGAAAAAAAAGTAAGGAGCCACGAAAAGGAAATACATACTGTGTGCGGCTTTTCGCCAGTGTAAAGAAAGCTCAGTAAGCGCGAATAAGATTGTTTCTCAATTTATTTCAATTTTAATTTCGGAATACTATTTCGGATTAATGAGAAGGCCAGAGAGAGAGAGAGGAGGGGGAGAGTTATACAGCAAGCAAGAGTCAGAGGTAAGGCAAAAACAAATCGCAAACTCTTATCGTGATAGTAAGTGAAAATCGAACAGTTGTTTCGCGGATTTTTTTTTTGTTTCGTTAGTAAAAAATGGTGGAAAGAGAAAAAAGTTTATTTTGAATTATGTTGGATTTGTTTTGCATTCTTCTTGTTCCCCAGTTTGGTGAGACGAAACAAAACGAAAACATTTTCTGCGCATGGAATAGAAGGTGTATATAGAGCAATTGCTAAAGCAAATCAAAGATGAAACTAATCGAAGTGAATACGGTGTGCGAAATCGTTGACGATGAATTAACAAGCACCTTAAGTGTAATAGTTTTTTTTTGTTCGTTCTTTCAAGAATATTTATGTGTACATTCAGGCAAAACGATAAAATTAAAGTGAAATTGAGCTAAATCCTGCGGTGTGATATATTTGGAAACATGCGGAAATTAAGATGAGGGATACGGAAACGTAAAAGATTGAAGAAAAACAATAACCAGTCATGGTAAAAAAGTGTAACATATTGAATTCCCGTAGTCGAGGGTATAAAGAAGATTATCTAGAATTACTTTGGGTTGCGTAAGTTGAAAAACAAAGCAAAAACACAAAATCGTGTAGGGCAAGTGTATAAGGTAGGCAGAAAAAAAGGGAAAATATTGGTCAACTGTGTTCAAATTTAGTGCGAAATTGGCTACAACAAAGTGATTGAAGGAAACTTTCTTTCCTAAATTGGATAACGAGTATTATTGAATCATATTGTTTATTATACGCAGGACGAAAAAAATTTAAGCTAAATTAACCGATTGGCATAATTGAACAGATGGTTCTCCTTGCACCGGCTGTCGAATGAAAAATTAAAGATCGCGTGTTTAGATGCTAAATTTATCAAAAACAAGAAAGAGAAAAATCAGTTACACGTTTGGCAATTACACCATAGCTGAGTAAAGGAATTTTCGGAACGTTGAACGTAAAGTGATACACGAGGAGGATAAAAACGCTTCGTAAATGAGTGCAAATCGTGCAAAAAGTGTAAAATTACGGATAAAAGGAAGAAGAACTATACACGAAGACAATATCATAAAATAAAACATCGGTATGAACATAGGCGGAATCGAATGCACATCGTATAGAGCTGTAGCAATTGGCATGGATGAAGGAAAAAAACACCGTAAATTTGTAAATTTGGCGCAAACCCTAATTAAAGTGAAAATTAACGCGAAAAGAAACTGTTTCTTGAAATTAAACAAGTACGTTAGCGGCAAAAGCAAACACTTTGCAAAGCACACCGTCAAATAAAAAGTAAGCTAAATGAGAAGATTGTACCGACAAGTAGAGGCACCATCGAAAGTAGGCCCCATAGCGTCGTTAATGCTGCTGCAACACTGAAGAAAACTTGGCAACCATTCGGTTCAAGCATCAAAGCGTTCCCCAGGAAGGTCATCTTGTTTTTTAGTAAACGAAATATTCTAACCGCCGGCTGGGTGTGTGCTGGATTTATCAAATCAAACACAACAATAAAGCAAAACATTCGTAGACAAGCATGCTAGTGTAGGAGTGCACAAAGTGATGCTAAATACGAATGATAGAGGGTAAGCAAGATGAGAAAGGATTACAGTAACAAACGGAAAGTCCACAACCGAACCTTATCAAGAATTAGTAATGTATTTTCTACCTGTAGCTTGTCCTAACTAACGCTTAAAATAGAACTTGTTTTCTCTAACCACCATCAATGCCAACCATAGCATTATCGAACTATCAAACAAGAGGAAGTAACAAGTGCACAATGAAAAACAAATAGGAAAAAATAGGCCGTTAGTTTCGAATATTTTGTTAAGATTCAACTTTGTTCTATTAGTTCCATCTGTAAATCATCATGTTTTTCTTCACTTTCGTTATCCATTTTGCACACGATCGCCACTTGCCGTAACCGTTTTCCCCGCGTAAGCAGTAAAAGTGTGTGTGTGTTGTTATTTGGTCACTGGTAGGATTTCTAATTTGTTTATATAAAATTCATTCATGAAATCGGTAATACTAGATTCAACCATTAATTTACCGACAACTTCTCTTTACAACCCTGATCATACTACAATTTTCATCATATCGTTAAATTTGTGTTATATTAAACATAATTTTGCCACTATTGTTGAACTTCCAATGAGACAAACATGGTTAACCAGCGCAACGTGCGCTTGCGGACGCTGGGAAGAAAAGAAAGTCAGCCTAGAAATGCAAAACTGTCGCAATCGTAGATGAATGTTTACACAAAAAAATATATCAAATCCGGGATGTTCCTTATGCAAGCAAAAAGTTAAACTATGTATCGAAAATGTAAACTTTACATATATAAATTGTAAGCAGATCCTGCCCGATATTCTCTGTCGGTTTGGCTAGGGTAGACTGTTTTCTACAAAAAACATTCTTGTAACAAAATCCAACAATTTCTCTCTTTCGAAGCTCCACACTCAAACTGATAAAAATATGGAAAAAAAGCATCAATAATAGAGGAAGTAGAAGTTGACTTTACTTCACAGGATTCATACAGTTATTTAGGAATTTAGGAGCGATTGCAAAGTGATAGCGAAACGAGTCGAGCTGGCGCGAAAGTCTGTGGCAGAAAACTAAGGCACGTCGCGCAAACCGGACATAACCATCGGAGGGTGGTGCTTAAAAAACGTGTTCAACCATTCGTGACGCGGAATCCGATATATGTTTGGGCGGTTTTTGTTTTTTTGTTTCCGGTGTCGCTAAGTTTGTGTCCCGCGCATTAGATAAGGGACAAATACGGTGCCCAATAATTGTGAGCTGCCTTATAAAAGCAAAGCGGGAGAAAAGACTGATTGAACTTTAAACGAAAAACAAACAAAACGAAAAAAAGTGCTGAAGCGAAGCGCATGTTACTTCCTCACGCAAGCTGCCAAGAACAGTGTGGCAGTGCAGCTAAAAGCTGTGATTCTGGCACGGCGTAGGGGAAAGTGAGACGTAGGAAGCTAGCGTGCAGAAGCTCGTGTGCTTGGAAGAGGTCAACAGCTAAAGAGAGAACTAGCTGAAAGGGATTGGAAATTGGTTTAATTTAGTTTATGATTTAAAGTTCGGCAACTTTCTTCATATCTTTCTACAATTAACTGCAAAAAAAAAAAACATCACGCTAATAAGCATCTTCACTATTAAACACAAAAACAAGGTCATGTCCAACAGGACATTCTGCAGTTTTATTTGTTGTCCGTGTGTCCTTGCTCTGTCCTACCCTGTTAGCCAAACCCATCCGAGCGCTTGAGTAAGACCCTGCAAAGCAAGGCACAAGAAAAAATAAAGCTTCCCTAGGCGAGTGAGAAGGTGTGAAAGTTTAGAACAAGTTCGAAGAAGAATTGATAAGAATCGATGATAAATTATGCAATATTTGATACCTATTTTATAATTTTTATTACTATATTTTTTTACTCAAAATTGAGGCAAGTAAAAATGCGATAAGGAAACCTGTCCAACACCGAACCAGCACTCACCCGAGAACTGACTATTTTTGATTCCGCTCATAATATTCGTGGTTGTTTCGTCTTCTACGTACGCCACTGTTCGACCAAAACAACTCAACCCGACCGACCTCCCGTCGTAATGGCAACCCACTAGCATTAAGAAATTATGTGCTTTGTTTTGGATGCGTTTCATGGCTCCACGCTCCTTACAGAAGAAAGGTCCTTTTGATAAGCATTTCACAAGGTAGCTGCTTGATTTTCTATTCCAACAAACACACGCACACGCAAATACACTTGTAATGAACACGTAATAAAACATTTATCAATAGTAGTATATTTCCACAGCGCAGCAAAGTTACGAGAGGCCGTTGCATTAAGAGTTTAGTTACTCGACGAAACAGGAGGGCATATTTTTGTTAGTATTGTTCTTCGATTAGTCTTCTGTAAAGTTAAAGAAAAAAAAAACATGTTGCTATCTACGCTTTTTTATTATGTTTGTAAAGGAAGGGAAATTTTCTTCGGCAACCTTTTTTTCTTCACATCACGTGGAGCAGCATCTTTACAAATACTCGATGACTGCGAAACAGATTTGGTCTTTTCGCAAGCCACGCCAGGTAGTTGCTCTTATATTAAGTGTTGGATACAGAGCCCTCTTTTATATTTTTTTATACAGTAGTACATTCATTTTGTTGTACGTTTCCAAAAGTTATGCAAGTAGTGTTTGTTATATTTCCGTTTGTTTGAGCAGTTTTATGTTTTCTTTATTTCCATTGCTGGTTTTATTCACTTTAAATCTCTGTTCCGTTCAGTTCAGCCATAATTGCACCATTCATCGTTTTATTTGCTCTATTGTTTCATTAATTGTTGAATTTGTTGAGTTGTAGGCTCCCAACACGATTTCCCTACGCTGAGAGTAGCACCGCTGGCCACGAAAATTTCCCTTCTTCTTTTCGTTTTTAAGAAGATTAAGTAACTAATGTAAACCATCAAGGCCGCCCAGAACGGAAGCAGAAGGTTAAACTTAATATTTCATCATACAAATACACAATAGGAAAGCAGAATGAGTGCTTAGCAAAAGTGTCCTATCCCCGCCGCCGAATTTTTCTATGTAATCAGATAATCAGATAGTTTTAATTTTTTTCTTGCGTCTAATAGTTAAACTACTGCCCCAATTCAACATTATTGCCCACAATAATCCTCGCCTCGGTCACTGGAGAGTTTAATGAGAACAAGAAAATCGCTACAGTTTACATGCATGTAAACCCTAGCTCGTGTTGCATTTCTTTTGGCCTACCATTTGCCACATTGATGTAGAGAACTAAGTCTAAATTTCTCAAGTCAAAAGGAAATTATTTCTAATTCAACACCGATGCAGTTGGCAAACATTAACCAAACAACAAAATATCAATCAACAGCGTGTTCCGAACATCCAAAAGCGTATGGATTTATAATAACGAGATGAACGAGATTGCCCGAGAAGCAACAAGAAAAAGGTTATTGCTATATATTTTTTTGTATTTTATCTCTTATTTTTGAGTAACGATTCTGTATACATTTTGCGATTATTTTTTAGATAAAATTACGTCTATATATTCGTTGAGTTTTTTTTATATAAGAAAACGGTTCAGCAGCATGTTTAATGCAGATAGCATGAATGGGACGCAATGTCGTGCCCGAGCAGGAAATGTAAAAGAAAGGAACTTAGGAAAGGAAGAGATTCTAAAGGCATCAACCGATAAGAGAGGCAGTGAAGAAGCAGCATACTAAATAGAACACTAATTTTAAGCCCCTCCCCCTTACTTCGTGCGTAAATAAAAATGAAAAACTAACACAACGGATTACAAAATAATACATACATGTTTCAAAATCACATCTCATTTCTATTTCTCAATCTTGGTTACCCAACGCCGCTGAAAAAACTGTCAGAAAGATAAGACAAGGCAAATGCTATCAATGAAAAAGGGATGCGAAGATTTCAAAAATTTCCCGCGAATTTCCGCCTCATTCAACAGAAAAAGAGGCCCTAACCTGGGGCGTCTGTTACATGTTTTCCTTTTAAATAAGTGCTTATATTAAGTTTTCGTCCATGCTAAATATTGTTTCAAACTCCCGTCAGCTTCAGTAGAAGTATTCTTGCATACGTAATATTTAAAATGGGTCTCAATCATTTCAATCACCTTATACATATTAATTCACACTCCGTTAGATTCACCAACAGGAAGACCAATTTGCGATATGGTTCGTTTATTTCCGTTTGTTCTACACTATCCGGGTTTCTGGTTGTTTGTCCACCAAACGGCAGAAAGGATTTACCACGCGAGAAGCAAAAAGCGAAAAGAAAGATGCAGCAGCAAGGCAAACATTGAATTGCCGTTCCCTTGACTAAAACCACCATCCAAATAACCCATTGTGGAGGACCTTTCTCAGAAAGGAAAGTAAAACACGAATGTAGAAAAGAGAGTTGCCAATGGCGCGCCATTTTTTATTATTTACCAAGAGTAATTCAAATCCATCTGAACAGGATTTTGCTCTTACTATAAAAGTCGTATCGAGTGTACATGGAAGGTGTACAAACGGAGACTGCCTGGGAGACTTAGGTTACAGGAAGACAGATACACACTACTTCCGTGAAAAGGATATATCCAAAGCCCTATCTTGAAGGAACGCATGTGCTTCTCTCGTTATCCAACATACGATGCTTGACCGCATCGTAATCACTCAACAGCCAACACAAGCCATCCGTGGAAGGTGAACCGTGCCGAGCCCTCTTAGAGTAGATCCTAGTTTACCGACTAAGTTCACTTCCGCAAACGAAGCATTATTTGTTCGTTCACTGTTACGATTGTAAATGCTTTCCCGACATAGTGTGTTACTCATTAGGCAATAGATTTATTTTCTTATTATTTTTGTGTAACATTTTAGTTTCATTACGCGGTACACCTCATACATGATTTGGAACAGCAAAAAAAGCTTCATTTCCTGGGTTATAGCTACGGATACCATCGATTGCATTGCAGAGCTAGGAAATGTCCATAGTTAAACACTCGATCGATTACTTTCGAATGAATGATGCGAGATACAGCGCAATAATATTTTCTACAACTAACAAGCATAAAAAATGGAGCACTGGAAGACGGTTCACAAAATTCACAATCAATTTGCAAATCAATATAATCGATCATTAGTAGCAAAAACACTTTCAGCAATTTCCTCTGAATTTTTTTTCGTCTTTCAAATCGTCCCGTATGACAACACTCGGAAACATAATGAAATCAGATGAAAAAAGGAACATGGCGAAACCGAATAACGCATACAAGATGTGTGACAGATACATGTTTATGCGAATAGTCCGAAGCTAAAGTAGATAGCATTAAAGCAAAAATTATTATAGTTGACAACTTTTACCTTTTCTTATCCCTTGCCACTAAACAAGAATGAACCGGAAATAAAACAAAAAGGATGTCACCGTTAAAAAAAACAAGGAAAGGAAAACAACACGTTACTGACTCGCAGAAAAACGCAAACGAAACTTTGTTTAAAGATATAAAAAATAAATAATACATCAGAACAATAGAGCAAAACACAATAAACAAACAAACACACACAACGCCGGAGCAGTTAATTATTAAAACTAAAAAGGCGGTAAAAAACCAGCAGCAACAGCGCAACGCAGAAGATACTGAAAAAGGCGGAAAATGCGTTTTTAAGTTAAGAGCAGTGTACACAGTAAACAGCTGAGGGAACAGGAAATTCGCAAAACGCAAGCAGTGAGGGGAAGGTAGGGAACGTGTTAGGGAAAGCCGGAAATAAAAGGAAAGCATCAACCACCTTTGTAACAACTGCTCTATATACGAAAGAAAACTAAAATAAAAATAAATGTTATAATAAAATGCTGTGTTTGGTGTTTCAAATTGGATGACCCTTTGGCAACAGGAAGTATTCCTAACATAGAAAATATCTCCGAAGTCGATACTTAAATATGAATGAATGACGAAAGAAAATACACGAATATATTTCCACGAATAATCAACAAAAGATGTTTATTATGTCCTTCATAATTTTTAACAATACGCTACGGCGAAGATTCGTAACCTGCGGTATGGTGATACGTCGCGTACGTTATGCCCAACACAACAGCTATTCTATAAATAAATTAGTGACTTGCAGACAGTGAGGTACCGACGACTTGGCAGACTGACCGGCGGCCAGCGCTAACCTTAACAACATTTGGGAGTTGACAAAGAGAACTCGAACAGTATGCGAATGCGATCGCGCTTGTCGAAAGAAAATGTACACAAGAGTGCCATCCGTTTACTTGGCCTTACCCTGATTGGCGACGGATTCGATCGCCTTGCGTACGGTCTCCTCGTCGCCCAAGAACTTCATCGAGACCACCGGCTTCAGGTTTTCGTCCAGCTCGTACACGAACGGAATGCCAGTGGGAAGGTTCAGACCCATGATAGCTTCGTCGGTCATCTGGTCCAGATGCTTCACGATACCGCGCAGACTGTTGCCGTGCGCCGCGATGATGATATTCTTGCCCTCCTTCAGCTGTGGAATGATGACATCGTTCCAGTACGGCAGTGTACGGGCGATGGTGAGCTTCAGCGATTCGGCCATCGGGAAATCAGCCGGCTTCGGGTCGTCCTTGTAGCGAGCGTCCTTGACGATCGCATCGTAGTAGGCATGGTCCGGTTCCATGTTCGGTGGCGGGACATCGAAGCTACGGCGCCAGATGAGCACCTGCTCCTCGCCGTACTTCGCGGCCGTCTCGGACTTGTTCAGTCCGGTCAGACCACCGTAGTGACGCTCGTTCAAACGCCACGTCTTCTGAATCGGAATAGCCGTTTGACCGGACTCCTTCAGGATCGAGTCGAGCGTGACCTGGGCGCGGGTCAGCAGCGAGGTGTGGGCAATATCGAACTTCAGTCCGGCTTCCTTGACGGCCTTACCGGCTGCCAGGGCTTCCTCCTTGCCTGCAAATGGGCGGAGAGTGTAAAAGTGTTAGATTACGAATTAATTTCCTTCGGTTACATCATCATAACAAACTAGCGGCCGAACACTTACCCTTATCGCTCAGGTTCGCATCGTACCATCCGCAGAAGAGATTTTTCTGGTTCCACTCGGATTCACCGTGGCGAACCATAACAATACGGTACTTTGCGGCCATTCTTCTTAGCAGAGATATTTTTCGCACTGCACGAAATCAAAAGAACTGGTACGTCTAGGTGCAGATAGCTTCGAACACTCGGAACAAGTCGCAAGCAATCCTGTTTGAAAATCGCGAAACTATCACGATCGACCGACCTTTCGCTTTATGAAGGTCAAATAAAGTCCTGCCGTCAACTGACAGCATGTAATGCTGTGACATATGTCACCGCATCCATAACATTGACCAAATTGTTTACTGCGATACTCGACTGGATGACAAATGATGCACTAATTTTAAAAGTAGAAAATAAATCGTAGTCCTATTTAATTTGATGAAAAATGCAAGAACTTATTGTGGGTTTTCCAGAGATTTGTTGAATATTCTACTGTTTACGAATAGTTGAACATCTCAGTTTTTACGCTGTTTGTTTTTTTTTTTTTCATCGAGGCGTCATTTCAACTGACAGATTTTGGCGCGCTCTTCACATCGGTTCTTCGCAAGCAAAGAAAAGGTTGTATGTTGTGAATTGCTCTTCAGCAGTGCGTATTTTGGTAATTTATTCGTTAGCAGAGGGTTTGGAAAACCTAGGTTTCGTGAAAAACTGTGTGGAAAACTCAAGATAACCAAGCATAATGGCTTCACACGGGCTTACTGTAGGATTTCTAGCGGTAAGTCGCATATCCACTTCGACCACAAAAGAATGCCGGGAACCGTACATGTAAATTCCTGTTTCTTCCAATAGGAAATCATGCAAGGCAACGAATTACAAAATCCCGTGGTACAAATTCTCGGATCGAAGCGAATCGCCGGAAGCGGCGAACAGTCCGAGCGATACCGGTTGCTTATTTCGGACGGTAAGACACTGTATAGCTTCGCGATGCTGGGGACACAATTGAACGATTTGCAGAAGCAGGGCAAATTGCCCGAGTATACCATCATCCGGATCGATCGCTACACGACGTCGGTGGTGAACCGCAACGAGAAGGGCGAAAAGCGTGTACTGATCATCGTCGAACTGACGGTGCTCAAGGATGGCGGGTTGGTGGGAGAAAAGATTGGTAACCCACAGTCGCTGACGGAGAGTGCATCACAGGCCGCTAGTGGGGGAGGATCGGCTTCTGGAAATGAAAAACCTCGCCCCATGGACACAAATTCGACCGGTGGCATCAGCAATGGGTCGTCGTACGGAGCCAATCGATCCATGTTGTCGAGCGCTACGCAACAGAAGGACAACATCACGCTTACCGACTCCCTGACCCATCCCATCTCCTCGCTTAGCCCGTACCAGAACAAGTGGGTCATCAAGGCGCGCGTCATATCCAAGTCGGGCATACGCACTTGGAGCAATGCGAAGGGCGAAGGAAAGCTGTTCAGCATGGATCTGATGGATGAGTCGGGCGAGATTCGTCTTACCGCGTTCAAAGAGCAGTGCGACCGTTACTATCCAATGATTGAAGTGGACAACGTGTACCTCATCTCAAAGTGCCAGCTGAAGCCGGCGAACAAACAGTACTCGAGCCTGAAGAACGACTACGAGATGACGATGACGAACGACACCATCGTGCAGAAATGCACGGACGCCGACGGTGCGATGCCGGAGATCCAGTACAACTTTGTCCCGATTTCGCAGATCGCAAACCTCGAACCGAACGCGCTGGTCGACATCATCGGTATGTGCAAGGAGGCGAGCGAGATGGTACAGTTCACGGCCAAGACTTCCGGCCGCGAGCTGCGTAAGCGCGAGATAACGCTCGTCGACGATAGCAAGGCCTCGGTGCAGCTAACACTTTGGGGCGACGATGCTCAGAATTTTCCAGCCACCACGAACCCGGTGGTGTTGGTCAAGGGTGGCCGGGTGTCGGAGTTTGGTGGCGGTAAGACACTCGGTCTGATCGGTGGCAGCGTGATGAAACTCGATCCGGACAATGAAGCGGCCACCAGGGTGCGCAGTTGGTATGCGAGCGGAGGAGCCGACCAGGCGCTGAACAGTGTATCCGCTCGTACCGGCGGTGGTGCTGCCGGTATGGCCACCGAGTGGATTTCGTTCCAAGAGGCGAAGGATCGCAATCTAGGCGCGGGAGACAAGCCGGACTACTTCCAGATCAAGGCGATGATACACACGATCAAGTCATCCAATGCGGTGTACAAGGCGTGTCCGCAGACGGACTGTAACAAGAAGGTGATCGACCAGGAGAATGGACAGTTCCGTTGCGAAAAGTGTAACGCTGATTTCCCTAACTTCAAGTATCGACTGCTTGTGAATGTAAGTGTTTTATATTTTGTTTGTAGATTTATTTTACGCGATTTTTTACCACCACTTAGTACCACCGATCTAGGAAAGGTAAAATGCAAGTGGCATTCAAGGTTGGCGAATTTTCTGCTCATAGTTTTTAGTTTTCTCCAGTGTGTTTGAAATGAGAAACACTTATTTTATTTATTATTCATCGTGCCAACCTAGCTAGGATTCGTGCTCTTATATTGTCCCTAAAGTGTTTATTACAATTAAGTAAAGATATTTACACAACATTAACCTAATGACGATTCACAATTTTTACTTAATTTGCTTGATTTTATTTAAGTTCCCAAATGCACATTTAGCATCGCATATTGTCAGAAAATTGAAAAAATTCTTAACTTAGTTCTGTGGGAACTAAGTCTTAGCTGATTCAAGAAGCTCTTCAAGAAAACTGAATACGATTTTCGTTATCAAATCGTAGGTTGGTCGGTTGATAATCGAATATTTGTTGCGTTATCATCGCTTTGTCCTTTTTTATAAATCCATTCTGATTACTGCTCGATACTGATTTTACGATTTCCTGGATTGGCTATAAAAATCGTCTCTCCCCTTTTCGTGGCCCCTTTCAGATGCTCATCGGTGACTGGACCTCGAACCGCTGGGTGACCGTGTTCACCGAGCTGGCCGAAGAGATGCTGGGCAAGACGTCGCAGGAGATCGGCAGCAGCCTCGAGTTCAACAAGGAAGAAGCGGAGCGCATCTTTTCCGCCGTCAGCTTCAAATCGTTCGTATTCAAGCTGCGCACCAAGGTGGAATACTTTGGCGAGCAGCCACGGAACAAAACCTCCGCCGTCAGTGTGGCACCGGTAAACCATAAGGAGTACAACGCGCTAATGATCAAGAGCATCCAGGAGCTGACGGGCGTCGGAAAGAACTAGGAGCGACAAGTACCATTCTTTTTCGTGTTTTTTTTCCCAGTTTTTCTTTCTATCGCTCTGATGTACAATTCCATTTCGTTCCGATTTTTTCCCCCTACTTTAAGGCAACACCCCTTCGCACGGGGGTTAAGTAAATGTAACAACAAACGAAGCAACCAATAAACAACGCCAGCCGTTTGTTCAGTGCTACTCATAAGTCCTTGTTGAGTATGAATCGGTTCCCCTCGGACTGTGCGCCCACGTACCGGTAGCGGCATTTTCCGTATGCACCCCGATGATCACCCACCTCCCGCAGCGTCTCCGGCAGCGGGCTGTACACCGGGGCCGTCTTATTTCGCAGCCAGAGTCCACTGCTGACGGTGGTGTAGATGTGCTTCAGTGTGTTGCTTTTCCTGGCCGCCTGCTGCTGGCGCGTTGCTGATAGTACGTTCGGGTCCTGCTCGATCGTTTCGCCGTAATTTTCCAACTGGCATCGTACGAAATCACGTTCCATCTTCTTCACACGCTGTGCGTCGAGAATGCGTAGCTGCGGTAGGTGCCGGATGATGTACAGCCTAAGGGGGCAAGGAAAACCGGATATTGTATTTACTTTGCTCCACTTTCGCTCATGCTGATAAGCAAATTGTGGTATTGTGGTAGGACGCAACATAGTATGGTAGCGGGCGGTTGCTCACCTGTACTTCTGATAGTCGTACTCAGTATACTTGAGGTTGAGCAGATGGCACGGGCAGGCAGGATTTCCGAGCAGGCTCAGGTACTCGAGGTTGGGAAAGCAAAGCGATAGCTTCGTGAGCAGTAAATCTAGATTTTTAAACTGTGTGAACGAAGAGAAAAAGTGTCGTAGTAAGGACAAAATGAAACACTGGTCCGCACAACTGAGCGTCGAAAGACCGGTATTCCTAAAGATGAAATCCGCACTGACCGACCGACCCAGTGGATCATGGTGCAGTTGCGATTTCTCAATTCCTTTTATCAGGACACTGGCCGATAGCCTTTGCCACCGATTGGCATGCAGTGTACGGCACTGCACATATCGGTTCCCTTTGGTTGTTTTGACGATCTATCCGCCGGCCCCAGTTGGCCAACTTTATCGCCTATTGCCAAGACGCGGCCGGAGGCGGCCCTATCTATTACCTTATTGTTATTGAGCGACAGGAGCTTCACGTTGTTGAGCTGCGCGGGGAAGATGATCTCGTCCGTGAGGTAGTTGTTGTCCAGCACCAGCTCCTCTAGGAAGGGAAACAGCTCGAGGGCATCGAACGACGACAGCTTGTTGTGGCTGAGATCCAGATGCTGTGCCCGGTCCGAGTACATCGTGACTATCGCTTCCGGTAGTTTGTACGTGCGTTGATCGAAATAGATCAACTAAGGAGTGATAAGGAAAACACGAGTGTGAATGACTAAAGCCATCAAGGACATGGGAGGAACTTAACCAAAAAAAGGACATTCTAAATAGGAGTCACACTTACCTTCCCCTCCTGGGGGATGTACATGATCTTGTTCCAGTTAATGGCTTCCATTTTTTTCTTCCGCGCCTCTAGATGGCCACTATGTTTCCGTTTCAGGGTAGGATTTGAGACTGCAATCTCCAGCTGCGTTAGTAACATTGACACTCCGTGTGCTCTCACCAATAGACACACCCACACACACTCACACAAAAACCGCCGCCAATGGATGGAGGAACCGGTGTGGATTAATGTACCCGTGCCGCGATTTAAAGGGACAATCGTTCGGTGTCTATCACACTATACTGGCCTGTGGATGGCGGATGCTCTGCAAATAATTACACAGCGGCACGCAACGGCGGGGAGGAAGCACAAGGACAGCAAACAAGCTACAGCTGGGGGTTTTCGTAGCAAACGCCAGCACACGAGGGTTCGGAGTTTGCGTAGGAAACAGAACCCGAAACGAACGACGGAACTGATCAAGCAAGCTCACTGGAGCTTCTACCACAACGGTTAACACGACACTCCGATGGCCGGCCGGGTTCGTTTGGTCTAGCTCTAACCGATTAGATGCGAGAATAGCACAGCACGAAAAGATTCTTCGACGTTGCCGGCATCAAGACACCACCCTGGTATTGCAGCAAATGGCATCGATCGGCGATCCGTACGCGTTATTATTGCTCAACGGGCAAAACCCTATCGCTTTACGCACAATCCGATCCTCCGGTTTCGTGCTCGGTTCTAGGTGTTCTTTTTTTGCTCCTCGTTGTTGTTCTTAACGCTCTTCGTCTTGTCCATTGACACCGCTCTGTACGAAGGTGGTGATGACTATGGCCGGGGTCTATATTTACCCACACCGATTAGCAGAAGCTGCACAACAGGCACACAACAGTCAGTGCTGGCTCTTATCAGCAAGCAATACACGATTGTGGTGTCTTCGGATTTCTTCCCAAACGGTCGCCACCGGGTTGATGGCACGATCGTCCAGCAGCCCGCCGAAACTCCTCCATCCCCTCACTCACTCTGTGTGTCCTATTAAATCGTGTGTCCATCGGGAACTTACCGAAGCCTTCGTAACTCTTCGCCCCGGAGCTACAATGTCGCCGGGAGGATGCCACCGGTTTGGCCGTCGCTTATTCATAGCGCCAACAACACTTCGGGACCATCATTCGGAAAACAAAACACACGTTGACGATACCGATCCTGTGGTGGAATGACAAAAAGTAACAATCTGCCCGAGAAGAGACCGACAAGGGCAAACCCGGCGATGATTCTTATCTCGTTTCTCTTGTAATCTATCTCGGGCGTTGGTGTGGGGGTACGGGCCGTTTCTCTTCTATTTTTTTACACTTTTTACAAATGGTTTGATAGCGTTTTTCCATCTGTTCACCAGCGCTTGCTAGGCCATTCCTCAAACAGCGTGATGAGACGAGCGCAAAATTGTTAATGTTTAAAAAATGCGCTCGTGTAGACACAGTCCCCGGTCAGTCCGAAAGGGACGCCTTTTCCGGCCGGCAATGAAGAAACCCCTCGAAAGTTCGAGCCGTTTCGCTTCATTCGTCACTTGAAGTGATTCCTTCGCTTTTGGGTGCCCACTACCGAGTGGTTGGTTTGACCGGTTTTTCTGGACACCGGTGGTGGTGGTGGTGGTGGGTCCGGTAACATGATACGTGGCTGAGAAGGCGCAGCCGCTCTGTTTAGCCGGCATGTAAGGAAAGGTTAGTTACATGAAACGATGACGACGTACTACGGTGCGCATATGAAGCACCAAAGGGAAAAAAGGGAAGGAACTGTCTCGATTGCAATCGATCGATCCGCGGGCCAACCACATTATTCGATTGGTCTCGATCACTCGTTGCTAACCAGAATGTACCACAACTGCATACGATCATCTTCGTGTGCTGATAGCATTCCAATGATAATACATTTTTTGTTAATCAAAATCTTGTCGACTTTTCATGCTCCATCGTCCAGCCTCTGGTTCGTTTCGATGATCTTTTTTGTTATTAACTCATCTGTTTGTTTTACGCAAAAATGGAATTAATCGCATTTTGGTTCGCCGTGCATCGAGATTCTAAAACCGACAATTGGATGGACAACTCGAACCATCAACATTAAGCAAGTCGGGGAAAATCTTAACTCTGGTCACAGCCAGTGTTAGCATTCAGTAAATGTTCAAATTATTTTTTAATTTTTGTGCATTATATTTAAAAAAAAGTTGAAGCATCCATTAATAGACTGAAACGGTCAAAAAGGGTGATTGTAAAAATATATTTTTCGAATATTTTACCGACACAAAATCTAATTATATGAACCCGTTCCCAAACGCATTTAACAGACCAAAACCTTCACAGAAAACAATATTTATTGAATGTTCACTCAGTATACATTTCCAACGACCTTCCGTGAGATCTACTCTAGATGATCTGTATGAATCGTAACCATAATCCTAACTAATGATGGAATAGTCGCAAGTTAGTGTGAACCATCACGATACCGTGCTCGTTACACGCCTCAATCACACCGGCATCATTCGTTGACCCGGCCGGACTGGCGATGTACGACACTCCGCTCAGCCGTGCCCGGTCCACATTGTCCCGGAACGGGAAGAATGCGTCCGAACCGAGCGAAACACCGGTCAGCTCGCGGGCCCACTGCTCCTTGTCCGCCGCCGTCAGCGTCGCCGGCACCTTCTCCAGCATGGCCTCGAACTGCGCCACCGGCATGTCCTTACCGACCGTCCCGTTCACGTAGTTGTCGATGGCGTTCGAGATTTCCGCCCGCTTGACACCCTTCCGGAACTGCATGCTGGCCACGCGCGGGTGCTGCCGCAGCCACCAATTGTCGGCCTTGTCACCGGCCAGACGCGTACAGTGAATGCGCGACTGCTGACCGGCACCGATGCCAACCACCTGCCCGTCCTTGGCGTAGCAGACGGAGTTGCTCTGGGTGTACTTGAGCGCGATTGTCGCTACGATCAGATCACGCAGTGCTCCCTCCGGCAGCGTTCTGTTCTTCGTCACAACGTTCGTAAACAGTGCCTTGTTGATGTCGGCATCGTTACGGCGCTGCTCCAGCTGCAGCCCGAACAGGGTCTTACGTTCGATCGGGCCGGGTTCGTAGGTGGGATCGATCTGCAGCACGCAGTAGGCGCCGTTTTTCTTCTTCCGCAGCAACTCGAGCGCTTCGTCCGTGTAGCCGGGCGCAATAATGCCATCGGATACTTCGCGCGAAATGATGCGGGCCGTGGCGAGGTCACACGTATCCGAGAGGGCCACAAAGTCACCGAACGATGACATCCGGTCAGCACCACGAGCACGTGCGTACGCAGTCGCCAGTGGAGTCAATTCGTCCACCATATCGTCCACCATGCACAGGCGGGCCTGCTCCGGAGACAGCGGGACTCCAACGGCAGCTCCCGCAGGAGACACGTGCTTGAAGCTGGTCGCTGCCGGCAAACCGAGCGCTCGCTTCAACTCCCGCACCAGCTGCCAACCGTTAAGCGCATCGCACAGATTGATAAAGCCAGGCGAAGCGTTGACCACCTTCAGCGGCAGACGCTCGAGCAGGGTGAAGATCTGGGCCGGTTTCTGATGCGGGTTCATGCCGTAGCGCAGATTCAGCTGGGAAACACCGCCCGAGTACTGCTTGCGGAAGTAGTCCGAAATGATCGCATCGTACTCGGCCGTATGCGTAAACGCCTTGAGGGCTAGCAGCTGGCGGGTTTCTTCCGTCGTATCACCGTGCTTCCGGATCTCCTCCACCACCTTCGGGTAGTCCTTCGGGTCGCACAGCACCGTCACACGCTGGTGATTCTTGGCGGCCGCACGCAACAACGTAACGCCACCGATGTCGATGTTCTCGACCGCGTCCGCCATCGTCACGTCCGGCTTGGAAATGGTCAACCCGAACGGGTACAGGTTGCACACGACGATCTGTGCAAGCTCGTAGTTTTGCTGCCGGATGTCACGCTGATCCGACTCGATCGAGCGGGCCAGGATCGCGGCATGGACGGCTGGGTGGAGAGTTTTCACGCGCCCCCCGAGCATCTCCGGTGCTCCGGTTACGTCCGACACATCACGCACCGGCAGTCCCTGATCGCGGATCGCTTTTGCCGTTCCGCCACTTGCCACCAGCTTCAGCCCGAGTGCGTTCAGGTTCTTCGCAAACTCCAGCAGGCCGGATTTGTCCGACACACTCAGAAGAGCTACGTTAAATAAACCGCCCAATTAGAACCAATCTTCGTTAACTAACCCCCACCCGTTGCTTTCTCCGTTCACCCACTTACCAATCTTTCCACTAGCCATTATTGCGCTGTTGTAGTATCTTTCCGAACCTTTCACTTTCGTAGTCGCACGAAGACTGCTTCCAGTGGCCACCGAATGAGACCCGTACCGCAGGCAGCAACGCCTGAAAAGGCAAACCAATAACAGACACCCCACGGTTGGTATTGTCGTTTCGATGGAGTAGAACAGCGGTAACCAAAACATCCATCCTCCGGAGATAAGCCAGCCCAATACCGCGGGTTGTCCGTTGCCAACGCGGGTAGTGGAAAACGGGGCCAATGCCACAGTTCCGGAGGCGATAGTACGATGGAATAGTGATAGAATTAAAAAATAAAATAAAAGTACTGTCCAGCCCGAAAGGTCAGCAGATGGAGGTTACCGTTTGTTTGTTGCTAATACTGAAAAACAACTCAATCTTTACTAACGTAACGAAACAAGGTTAGCTACGGTGCGCGACGTACCACTTTCCTCTCGATAGTGTGTAATTAACTTTGTATAACTTACGTATTATTTTCTCCAATTCAAGTCCTGGAACGACCGCGTGGGGAGCTGGAATTCGTTTGACAGGCAAGGGCTTTCAAAGGCACCGAAAGATCACACATACGCACAAACGGTATACTCACAGCATCCAGCAAAGGTTGGACCGCATGGAGCTGGATGATTTAGCGGCAAAAAGCACACACTATTTTCTGAGATCCTATGATTGATCTCCGGATAAAGGTGTTAAATTGGTTTATTACCACTTCTCTGTCCGAAGATATAGACCTCACGGCGAGTGATAACTTCACAAAAGCAATTCCCATCAGCCGGTATGTTGCCCCCCTCCCCTTCCATCCCTGCATCAACTCGAAAGATCATCATGTTTTTTCTAATGCTCCGACAATTGACAAACAAACAGACGCGCGCGCTCCCATTCGTCAATGCGCGGTTTCTTTTAGCTTGTTTGTGGTTGTCGTAGTGAAGCCATGATCGCGATCATTAGCGGATCGGGTTTTGAAAACACGTGCCGCCGGTATAGTATGCTCCTCGAGAGAACCATCCGCTCGTTACAGAAGTAATAGGGTGGGGAAGTTATTACTGTGCTAAAAAGCAACAAAACGATCATACATACAGGATGAAGTACTAAATACAGTGCTGATCATAATGTTAGCGCACGTCTCAAGACACCATTTTAAGTTTTATCTATTACATAATTCAACCAATCCAATCAAGCCCCCCCTTAAACCGTTAACGTACCATCAACTATACTTAATGGTCCAAGACTGGACTTTCAATTTTACCATCTCCAAAACAACAAGCCACATGTTTTAAGGTCTTACGTGCAACTACCACTTTTAATCAGAACACATAATTATCTTCTTAGCAAAACTATATTCTCTAGACGAATACATAAATATTAAAGCTCGGCTCTTTGGTCTAAAAGTTAACTGTGCTTTACTTTACGTAAACAGACGCCACGCGCGGCTCGTCCGTGCCTGACACTCTCGCGATCCCCAGCCGAAGTGTATGATCGTCGGATGCTGAACAACGACCTCGATGGATAGCAGGCACTCACATCAGCTGATAACGGTGAGTTATCAGTGAGTGGCCCAAAGCTTATCCATCGGGTCGGATCCTATCACAACAATATGAATATGGAGGAGTTAAATCATGGCGCAAGTTTCCTGGAATAAGTTTCCTGGAAAAAAGTGCCAGAATTTTTTCCGACGAACAATGCGCGTTTCAATCAATCATCGATCCCTCTGACGTATCTTTAGCCATTTTATTATCTATTTGATAAAAAAAACTAGAGGGAGGGGGAAGGGAGTTTATTATAAATTTATGAAATAAGGGAAGCCCGTGGTACCCTGTCATACTGCACACCAGGTTGATAGCGTAGCCGAATTTTCATGGGGGAGTTCATGTTGTACATCCTGTCCAGTATAACCGCAATCTTTAATTGAACGAGACATTCCATTCAAACGGTTCACAAAACGGCATTTATATCACCCATCCTCTCACAAATGGTGTAGCCACGAATTTTGGCTGGGGGGGAAGGGGTTGGGGGGGGGGGAGGGTGCTTCATTTGGGATTTTAATGGACTCCGCTGCGCCGTTGGTTTTGGATTCCGCAATATGCCAATGCGCCCAGAATAATTATCATTCGTCAGCCTTGACACGGTTACACGGAACGAATCCATACTGAGTTTTCTTTGGTTCGATTATCCGTTCGAACATGATTCCCTTGCAATATCCACAATACTATTTACCAATAACTAAACCACGATACTTCTTAGGCAACTGGGCCCATAACCTGTTGTCTTTTGAATGCTTAGCAAGAAGTTCGGATATCCACTCAAGATCAGCAACTACGCCTGCTATGTTCAGATGGTGATGCCCACCTTCTATTTCGTCTTTTATTCTATATCGTTTATATAGTAGAGATTGTTTATGACATGATCAGGTTTATCTATTATAATTCAATTGCCCACAATCTGACCATGGAGATAAGCAATTTTCCTTGAAAAAAGTACCACTATTTTTCCGGATGGACGATGCGTTTCAATCAATCTTCAATCACTATCACGAAACTTCAGCAAAGGCATGACCTTCGAGGAGATCGTTGGGCTAGAGAACAGATGCAGTGCGGACAATTTAATTAATGGGAAATCAATTTAATTAATGGGACGAAAAAAGATTGTTTTCTGAATGGACGAAATGTCAGCAAATTTTGAGTATCCCACATAAATTATAAGTGGAGAACTTAATTCAGTAAGTAACCGATTGCTGCCGGGGTTGAATTTTTGCAAATGCTGTATTGCAGTATAATTGTTAGAATTGTTCTGTTTGTTTTATTTCCAACCCAAGTGGTACCGAAATATGCCTGAGACAATAAAACTATTAACGTACCACAAACTAATGCGTAAATAGAGTTTATCTATTTGCTTAATACTCCAAGGCTGGACTTTCGACTTCAACATCTGGAAAACAAATTAAACCTGTATGAACATGGAGAAGTTAAATCATGGAGATAAGCAATTTTTCTGGAAAAAAGAACCACCGTTTTTTCCGACGAAAGATGCGTTGGAATCAATCATCAATCACTCTCACAAAGCCTCAGCAAAGTTATGGTCTATTAGATAAAAAACTAAAGCAATTATCATTTAGATAACGCTTTTATTACACAAGAGGTGTGTCTTAAGACATACAGAGTCTTAAGAGGTATTAAAATTCAGCATTATCAGTGAGTCTCGCGCAAAAGGCACGTGTATCGTGTGTACTGTCAATATAAGTCAATTACTCGGCTGTGTTATCTTGAAAATTTTATATCGACATTTACATTTATCTATGCGGAAATGATGATTCACTCCCAAGAGATAAACTTTATTTCATGGAATGGAATCTATCTAGTGAGTCAAGAACGACTGATATCAGTGTTTGCCTAATATAAAAAGGTACCGGTACCTTAAATTTCACATCACACATTGCGCATACCTAGTATTGTCAACATGAGGTAAGTAGGGCCAGTGAAAAGAACAATATGTTCTATCCCTAATTGTCTTTCAACCGCAGTTACACAGCATTCCAGCAACAGGTTCTACAACGTCACAATGAGCTTCGAGCCAAACACTCCGCTGCGCCGTTGGTTTTGGATCCCGCAATATGCCAATACGCCCAAGAATGGGCCAACGTAAGTGATCCATTGTCCCAGAATCCGCCATTCCAATAACTCACATTGCAATAACACACTTACGAAACATGAATCCTGATCCTGATTTCAGACGCTAGCAAGCAGGAATGTCATGCAGCATCGGACCAACGGAAAGTACGGAGAAAATCTATTTGCTCAGTTTGGGAACACAAATGTCACCGCCTCGCAAGCCGTGGACTCTTGGTACAATGAAATTAAATACTATCAGTTTGGTGCATCGCAACCACACAACTTTAGCCAGGTTGGCCACTTTACTGCGCTGGTATGGAAGAACTCTCGTAGACTTGGCGTAGGAATTGCCTCTAGAGGGTCGAACGTTTATGTCGTATGTAATTACGACCCAGCGGGTAATTTTATGGGGCAATACCATCTGAACGTTTCGAGAAACTGAAGATGTGTTGAACAAATCATGGGGAAGGTGCATAATATTTTTTTGAAGGTGTATAAGAAAAATAAAAAATTTTACCGTAACTACGGTTGCCTTACTACAATCCGATGGAGGGCACTACAATCCGAAACTGCTCACGGTGTCCTGCCAAATTGATGCGCGTTCTGGGTTTCGTCTTTTTAATCCTCCCGCATCAAAATAGATCTTCTCTACTTTTCGGGGCACCTGAACTTGTTTCAACGTTGCATGATCCCTAATCAGGCCAATGTGATCGTCGACGATGTGAAGTCCGATCGTTTCAATCGCCTTCATATCGCCCTTCATCCATTGTGCCGATGAATTTTCGGGTTTCACCTCTATATCACATACCAGAGTTCCTCTTTCTTCAAGCCCATCTCGATCTTGTAGCGCCAAGTTTGATAATTATCATTCGTCAGCCCTGACACGGCTACAAGAAACGAATCCATCCTGATTTTTCTTGTGTTCGATTACCCGTTCGAACATGATTCCCTTGCAATATGCACAATACTATTTACCAATCACTAAACCACGATACATTTTAGGCAACTGTGCCCCTAACCTGTTATCATTTTAAAGCTTAGCAAGAAGTTCGCATATGCGCACAAGATCAGTAACTACGACTGCTATGTTCAGATGGTAATGCTCAACTACTAATTCGTCTTTGATTCAATGTCGTTTATATAGTAGAGATTGTTTATGACTTGAACAGGTTTATCTACTATAATTCAATTACCCACAATCTGACCATGGAGATAAGCAATTTTCCTTGAAAAAAGTACCACTATTTTTCCGGACGAACGATGCGTTTCAATCACTATCACAAACCTTCAGCAATTTTATGATCTATTTGATAAAAACTAGAGCAATTATCATTAAGATAACGCTTTTACTACGTAATAAGATTATCACACTGGTCACTGTGGTGAAGTCACTGGATTGTTAAAATAAGGTTTTTGCACTCAGTTTGACATAATAGTGCCTCTTGGTAGTGTGACAAGCCAGGACACCTGGGAAACATCGATTCTCCTGAGCTGCTTTCTGCTATCAACCTATACGCCACCACCAGAGCACTTCGTTCACGCGACATGATCTCCTTAGCTGATCATCGTACACGTTTTGGAGGTTTGTCCCCGCTTATCACTATGTGTCGCCAATTTAACTCAATATGTGATCTCTTCGGGCCGGGCATCACACGTGCTCAGTTTGTCAACCGTCTCCGGAACTCCCGCAGCCATTAATAATTCCTTATCTGTGACGTGAAACGTGTAACTATACTGTAATTGTAATCAACCGAGTACCAAAATTCGAGGGGGCTACACAGTCTGTCGAATCAATGAATAAAATAAAAAAAAAATAAAAAATAAAGTCCGATCTGAGCCCGATTAACTCGGTTGTGTTATCTTGAAAATTTTTTATCGACATTTCCTTATCTATGCGTTTAAAATTATGCTTCACTCCCAAGAGATAAACTTTATTTCATGGAATGAAATCTATCCAGTGAGTCAAAAACTACTGACATCTGTGTTTGGCTCATATAAAAAGGCATCGAACCTTAAATTTCGCATCACACATTGCGCATACCTGGTATTGTCAACATGAGGTGAGTTGGATCAGTGAAAAGAACAACATGTTCTATCCCTAATTGTCTTTCAACCCCAGCTACACAGCATTCCAGCAACAGGTTCTACAACGTCACAATGAGCTTCGAGCCAAACACTCCGCTGTGCCATTAGTTTTGGATCCCGCAATATGCCAATACGCCCAACAATGGGCCAACGTAAGTATTCCGTAATCCCAGAATCAGTCATTCCAACGTGTTCTTATGAAACATGAATCCTGATCCTGATTTCAGACGCTAGCAAGCAGGAATGTGATGCAGCATCGGACCAACGGAAAGTACGGAGAAAATCTTTATGCACAATTTGGGAGCACATGTATCACCGCTTCGAAACCAACGAATTCTTGGTACAATGAAATCAAATACTATCGGTTTGGTGCATCGCAACCACACAACTTTAGCCAGGTTGGCCACTTTACTGCACTAGTATGGAAAAAGTCTCGTAGACTTGGCGTTGGAATTGCGTCTAGAGGGTCGAACGTTTATGTCGTATGTAATTACGACCCACCGGGTAATTTTATGGGGCAATACCATCTAAACGTTTCGAGAAGCTGAAGGAGCGTGGAACAAATCAAGGGGAAGGTGTACAATAAATGCTTAGAAAACATAACATCGGAAAATGTTACTCCCGCCGTAATTTAGGTCTACTCTACTTTGCGGGGGCAGTCTGAAAGGACTCATAGAAGTGGAAAATTATTTTGAGGTAATTCAGATCGGATGTTGCAGATCTTGACGACCAGTTCGCACAACTTCTGCCGGCGGAAGAGACAGAGTTGGTGCAGGAGTCGGAGGAATAGGACGGTCAAAAAGGGCGTCAAAAGGAACCCCTTTTTTTCGCCAAAGTAGCGGCGATGTCGTACTCAGGAGTACACCAAAAAGCGAGGATCCATATGAATGAAATGCGGAAAGTTTTATCAAAAACATACCACATAGCAATTCTTATGCTCTATGGCTAAATTTCTTTTTAAAGTCCTTCTATTCTAAAGAACTGATATTCAAACCTCGCCCTTTCTTCATGATAACGCTTTACTCATCTCTGAATAAGGTATACATTCTTAGGATTCCATTAACATCAAACCGGAACTATGTCATTTTCATTTAAAATTTTTTTTCAATTCGCCAAATCGCGCGGTGATGTTGTAAATTATGAATGGAGACAGAGATAAACATAATAGTGCATTTTACTCTAGACATCCACGTGGAGCAGTATGGAGCGCGAACTGCTACTTGAATCCTGGCGTTTGTTCAAAGCTTGCTGGGATTTTGGTATTGAACGAAGGAAAATGCAGTAACAAAATGTTAACAATTGATTACAGATTCGACTCGGTACCGCAGCATTCTGCATCTTTTGTGATATTGATAGCTGTAAAAACGGCACTATTTCGACAGTTAAAAACACATCAAATTACCATTATCGTTACCGTTCGATTTGTTTTATTTCCTTTCGCTACTCCCACAATGACTTACATTCCCATTGTTCCGTAAAATTATTTTCAGTTCTGCCCACTTTTCACGGATGTAATGTACAAGTGCAATTACAAAGGGAAAATCGTTTCTTGATCGTTTGCACACTTCATGGATCGGTTTTTAAATGGCTGGATTCAAGCTCCAGTATACTAACAGAAAAGTTACCGTGCTTTTAAACAAAAACAAAAAAAACATACGAGATACAAAATAAAGAAAGGAAAACTAGCTCTTATTACTACTACGGAGTGATCTCGAATGTAGTGTGTCGCGCTTTGCTCGGTACCGGAAATGCCCGCTTGTGAGAAAACCAGGCACCGGGCTTGGTATTGGGAGACAATAAAATATGTCCTATAGCTTTCGACCTTGATTGGAAATTATTTTGTTCGCCTGTAGCGTCCTTAACATGTATTTCTGATGACCCAAAGGGTGCAAAAGAAAAACAGAGAAACTCAGTCCTGTTTCGGTCATATTGTGCTAAACATAACTACTCAGACAGAAGAAGACAGAAAAATCTGTCCCCCTTCAATAGATAAGAGCTATTAGCATACAATCACACATACACACACACACATACACATTCGCGTTCATCAGTCATGCACAAAAATGGTGGCCACTCCTTACACATCATCGGCCACTTGGTAGTCGTGGATTGTCCCGACGAAGCGGGTTAGTTTAACCGCTTTACAGCTCGTCATGCTCACCATCGGCGTCAACTTCCTCCTCCTCCGCATCGGCACCGCCGGCACCGGCCTCGTACGCTGCATCGTCCACGAATTCCTCCTGCTCGGGTTTCTCGTCCAGCGATACGCCCAACGTTTGGCGCATCATGCGTTCGATGCTGTCGGCAAAATCGGCCGTTTCGGGCAGCTGGAAGCCGGACCGGAGGGTGGCCGTGTTGAACATTAGCACAGCCATATCCTTCGCTACGATATCGTCCGAGTCGGCCTCGACACGGCGCAACAGTTCGCGCATCAGCGGATGGCGTGGGTTGATTTCGAGCGTCTTCTTCTGGTTCAGGTAATACATGCGCTGCGGATCGTCCGTCTTCTGGTGCGCGTTGGCCAGCGCCAGTCGCTCCATGTTACCCGTCCAGCCGAACATCGACGCCACGAGGGCACAGGGCGAGTTAGCCAACCGTTCCGAGAGCTGTGCCTTCGCAATCTTGTCCTTCAGAGCGACGTCGTTCAACCACTTGAGCAGCGGCTCGTACTCGGTCTTCAGCTCGTCGAAGCGGGCCTTCGATTCTTCCGACTCGTCCAGCGTGAAGCCTTCCTTCGCGACGTTCTGGAAGCGCTTGCCATCGAACTCGGGCAGAGCGGAAATACTGTACTCATCGACGGCTTCCACCAGGAACAGCACCTCGTAGCCACGGGTCAGCAGACGTTCGACGAACGGCGACTTTTCGATTTCGCTGCGGCTCGGGCCGGCAATGAAGTAGATGCTCTCCTGCTTCGGCTTCATGCGCGATACGTAGTCCGACAGGCTGGTGAACTCCTTGTCCTTCGTCGAGGACGACTGGAAGCGAAGCAACTTCGCCAACCGGGACCGGTTGCTCGGGTCTTCCATGATTCCGAGCTTGATGTTAGTGGAGTACTCCTTCCAGAACTTTTCGTACTGCTCCTTATCGATCTTCTTGATCATGTCCAGAGCCTTGCGGACGAGCTTCTTCTTGATCACCTTGATCAGCTTGTGCTGCTGGAGCGTTTCACGCGACACGTTCAATGGCAAATCGTCCGAGTCGACCACACCGCGAATGAAGCTCAGATAGTTTGGCATCATATCGTTGAACTCGTCCGTAATGAACACACGCCGCACGTACAGCTTGATGTTGTCCGCCTTGGTGCCGTACTTGTTGAAGCTCTCCGAGGGCTGGACCTTCGGGACGAACAGGAGCGACTTGAACGTAACCTCGCCCTCGGCGATAAAGTGCGTATGCGTCAGCGGATCGGACGTGTCCTTCGTGAGACTTTTGTAGAACTCGGTGTACTCATCGTCCGTGACCTCGCTGACCTTGCGCGTCCAGATCGGTTTGCTGTCGTTCATAATCTCCCAGTTCCAGACCGTTTTCTTCACCTTCTTCGTCTTCGGTTTGTCACTTTCGGACGCATCCTCCTCCTCGACCTTCGCATCTTCCTCCTCGTCGGCACTGTCCTCCTTGGCCTCGGGCTTCTCGGTGGCTTCCTCCTCGACGGCCACCTCCTCTTCCACCTCCTTGCTCGTCCACATGTAGATCGGGAAGTTGATGAACTGCGAGTACTTCTTGATCAGCTGCTTCACCGTGTCGTCCTCGAGGAAGTCGAGTGCCTCCTCCTTCAGGTGGAGCGACACCTGCGAACCACGTTCAAGAGTGTTGCCGCGCGGATCCTCCACGATGCTGAAGCTGGCAGCATCCGACTCCCAGATGTACTGCTTGTCATCGTTGTGCTTCGTCGTAACGACGACCCGATCGGCAACCAGGAAAGCGGAGTAGAAACCGACACCGAACTGACCGATCATATCATTCACATCCTGACCGCTCTCCGACTTCGATTCCTGCATCTTGGTAAGGAAATCGGCCGTGCCGGACTTGGCGATCGTGCCGAGGTTGTTTACCAGATCCTGCTTCGTCATACCGATACCGGTATCGATGATGTGCAGCACCTTGCCCTCCTTGTCGGCCTTAATCTTTACCTCCAGGTTACGGTTGGTGTCCAGCACGGACGGATTGGTAAGCGAGAGCAGACGAATCTTGTCCAGGGCGTCGGACGCGTTGGAGATCAACTCACGTAGGAAAATCTCCTTGTTCCGGTACAGCGAGTTGATGATGAGCTTCATCATGCGGTTCACCTCCGCCTGGAAGGTGAACTTTTCCGACTTCTCCCGTAGCTCTTTGATCTGCGCCACGTTCAACCCATCCAGTTTGATCGCTTCCTCCTCACGCTTCACCGCTTCGGCATCCGTTCGTGAACCTTCTTTAGAAGCACCGAGATTGTTGTCCACCAGGGGCAACGTATCATCATCGTCGGCCTCCGCACGCACCTGGTTTATTCCTGCGGATTGGGAAAACCCCCAATAAGGACCACGTCACACCAATCGCTCCACGATGTGAACCATTCTTGAACATTCGCAAATGGCCACGTACACGATGGCGAACATTGTCCGCCGAATGTTGGCTTTTTGCTCCACTTACCTGAAATCAGGAATACACCCACGACCAGAAGTAGCAAGTACTTCATGCTGACGGTGCACTGTTTTTATTCACCAAACAATTACCAAATAAACGGGACTTCCTTTCGACGGGCGGGTGGAAAGAAGGCAGATTGCCTTGGCAAACTTGCTTCTTCGAGTGGTCAACGAGCGAATAAACTAAAGCCAGTTAAACTCGCAGAGTAATAAATGCCGCTGCGCTGAGTCGAGTTTATGTTGTAGCTAGAGGATTTCCTACCGGCAAGCTTGATGTCGTCTCGCTTTTTCGCACGATGCTTGACGAGTGACGTCATTAGGCCAGCCCATCGGTACAGTGTTTCGTATGGGCTAAACTAGACGACGTGGGCTTTCGAGAATATCTGGCGTTTTCTGATTGGTCCACATGACTTTTGTGCAGGGTTGGTATCAAGCCTTAATAATAATTGTCGCAATGCAAATTTTCTAGAACCTACAAGAATTTACTCAAAAACGATAGCATTTTGGGATATAAAATTAATGAAAAAGAAGCTCTTTTTTGCTGTGTACGGTTCATAGCAAAAAATGTTAATCGTAATGGTTGTTAGAGGCACATTATCTTTTGTTAAGCTAGAACACCGAGAACACAATTGTTCATTATGTTGAATGAAACATTCAATAAATTATCATTCTATACTAAGTTTATTTCAGTGGCACCTTGGATCAATATGAATAATTCAAACCAATCATTCAAAAGTGAACAAATACGTTGTTTTCCAAAAAAAAAAGATTTGTTTACATGTACAATTTGTGTTTATCATTTACAGCGGCCCAAGGTAAAATTATGCAGCGGCACAGCAGAACAGCTGATTGTCAAAAAACAGTTATGCAAAAGTTTAGCGGTGCGTTGATTTCAGTATATTATTTAAGTGCAGATTGAATGAATTCTAAAATGCTTCGAAGAACATTTCATAAACTCTGCCTGCCAGGTGGCTTCGTGTCCGCTGGTTTATTGCCATTTACCGCCAACGATCATGATCAGATAAAAATCGACACCAAAACCGTACAGAGTATGTACGAGGATGCACCGGGCGACAAACAAACCGGCATGGAACGGCTAAACATGATGTTCAAAATTGAGTAATATAGAAACACCCAACCATACTTAGTTGAAGCAGTATTTAAACTGATCCTTTTTTTGTAGCGAATTCGGACGTGTGTCGAGTGAACTCAATTCCATCTACCAGGCTGGGTTTCTTGGCTTCCTGTTCGGTGCATGCTATGGCGGTTTTGTGAACTCGCGCGTCGCTTACATGAACTTCATGGAACGAAACCAAGCCACGGCGTTTCAGTCCAGCTTTGAAGCAAAAAAGAAGCTTCAGGATCAGGTGACCGTAAACTTCGCCAAAGGAGCGTTTCGATGGGGCTGGCGGTTGGCCCTGTTCACCACAAGCTACGTGTAAGTCGGGTTCGCTTCGTCCTAGTATCTCCTTGGAACGTACCTTATTGGCATATTATTCTCTGCTTTCTTTTTAGCGGCATCCAAACAGTCATTTCCGTGTACCGGGGGAAATCATCCCTGTACGAGTATCTGGCCGCCGGTGGCGTCACAGGCGCAATGTACAAATTCAGCATGGGCCTCCGGGGCATGGCTTCGGGTGGTTTGGTCGGGCTGGCTCTCGGTGGTGTGGCTGGTGGCCTTTCGCTCGGGATAATGCGTGCGACCGGTACTACAATGGAGGAGGTTCGCTTCTGGCAGTACAAGTGGCAAACGAACCGCGACCAGGTGATCAGGGACTCGATGAAAACCCAATCGGACGCCGAAGAGGAACCGTTACTAACGCACCACCACAACAAGTTTGGTACCACGAACATCGATCTGGAGGCAATTGAAGCTGAAAAACGAAAAATTCAACTCGCCGTAGAACGCGAAACGCTCATGAGCAAACTCGATCAGGAGGAACCGATCCCAAAACAAATAGAAAAACATTAGCAAGCAATTAAAACCATGTTTAATTTGTTTCGTTTCTTTCGAAATACCAAACAAACTACGCGTGTAGTAGGAGTAGTACAGAAGTTTATTTGAAACAGAACGAATCAAGGGATTGTTGTAAAAGAAGAAATGACACAAAAAATAGAACAAATCAAGTGCAGTTTAACAAACAGGTCACAATCGTCCTCCTTAACTTATTGTCTTCATGTCGGGTAGGGATTTGGATTTCATTAGCTTCTTTTTGGCTTGCTGCTGTTCGTGCTTGAGTCGCAACTGAAGCAGGACCGCGGCACCGCAGGCGTCAGCTAGTCGGATATTGGTTGAATTGACAGTAAGGGAATAAAGGGGGAAAGACAAAAAAAAAACAGTTTAGTCTAGTAGTAGGAACCAGATTATTCTGCCATCGGTAAAGGATCTATGAAAATGGACGTAAAAATCAAACGCGCGGTGTGTTGTACATAGAAGAGAAAGTGGAAAAACAACATCTTAGCAAGTGGCATATTATTTTTGAACAAATATTGACAAGGACATATGGAAAAGTTTGAGAAAATAACTCATCACGGTTATTATCCGGTTTTATTTACAGTAAAACATAATAACTGAATCTATCTACAATAGATATTAAGGTTTCTTCTGCTATGCAAATTAAAGGAAGAAATTGGGAACCTAATCGGATGAGAATATGACGAATTGTTAGTAGTGGTGCTAAAACATTAAAAAACATAAACTATTAAAAATAGAACCCTAGATATCATAAATTACCGAAGAAGGGATCGTGAACTATTTCTAATAGGTGTTTGGAAATTATAAAACGAGATATTGAAGAAATTGAATGATGCGGATAAGTTGGACGAGCGATATTTTTAAATGACTGGACCTAAGGAGGAGGAAAGTCGTTCTTCATTCACTCTTAAGTATGTTTAAACAGAAAAGAAAAATAAAGCGTTCACTACAACTTTGTGTACTCTAACGAAGCACCGTGTAAAGGATATTAAGTAACTTATTTGCTTCTGGATCCATGGAACATAGTGCCTCCGAACCACGGCACACTAGATCGCTGGGATTATGAACAGAGAAACTTTGATTGTTGAAAGGAAAATACGGTCGAACTTGTTTCACAGACAGCCGTTAGATGGTAGAATGAAAGTTTTCTTAGTTCATTCGTAATTTGCGTTTGATCACAAAGAAAAGCAAAATACCCTGCTGATGGCGGTCTTGGTATGTAACGGTTAGTCCAGTATTCGAATTCAATTTATATGTGTGTTCAGTGTACTCGAATTGTTATAAATTTAACTAAAAACAGAAAACAATCAACGAAACAAACGAAACAGGTTCGTTCTTGTGTAGTGAATGATGGGACGATTTATTCCGGTTTTATATGCATGCACATGACCCAACATATGCTCCAGTGTCGGTTTTGTTTGATCATTTTGATTGCTGTCTGTTTGTTCATAAAGTTGTTGTCAAGCTATCTTTTTTTAAAGTAGGTTTGGAATCATCTGTCTGGGGTGTGGGTTTTAAATGTTTCGAAACTTCGTCGGTGTCAAGAACGTTGATTTAGCCTTTCCGTTGGTTGCACCTTTTCGATTGCCCTCGGTGTTCTGCCATCCCGCTCAGGGCGCCCGATAGTAGATATTTAAGTCTACGGATCATATAAGTATGTACTTATATAGCCATTCACCATTCACCATTCACTCGTAATCCCATTCTCTCTCTCTCTCTCTCTCTCTCTCTCTCTTCTTTTTCTCTTTCTCTATTACTTGCGCACTATCACTCTCTAATTGAAACATCTTGGTTCCAGTGTACTAATGCCACTGTCCACGGAAGTACAAGCAACAGTGTAACATAAGGAAAACTAAACCGAAGCGGGAAAGGTTGTACTAAGGAGTCGGGTTTAGGGCAGGATGGAAAGGCTGCAGGAGAAAAGCAGGAGCTCACACAAACAAAACTAAGAGAAAACAAAAAAGAAAAACGACGAACTAAACGAACAAAGTCTGTACGATATACCAACAAAAATTATGTACGAATAAATTTCACTTTATCACAAGTGTGCTTTTCTTGTATCACAGAAGAAGGAAACTAGGTTGTACACCAACGCACAGCGAGCAGCATCTGTCTGCCAAGAGCAACCGGTCGAGGTAAACGAACCAACGGAAAAGGGCAAATACATATTTTCATTCATACGACACTTGCGGTACAAGAAAAATAAAGTAAGTGATCACGACAAGCACGAGAAATGAGTGGTACGTAAAACAAAACCTAACGTTATTATCGGAAAACGATCCAGTATTGTTAACGTCTTTCCGTTCGTCTGTTTGTGTCATTGCAGTCGGTATCGAAAATGAGGATGGTGAACGAGATACAAATGGATTGATCGCATCAACTGCCCTTATCTGATCGCGCAACAGTGCTTTGCTTTTGTGATTACAGTTTAGAACCAACATATGGTTTTTTTGGTATGACTATTTGAATTTGTATTCCGCCACCTGACGTGCCGGTTTGCGATTTGTATTAAGTAAACCATTGCCTGAAAGAAATGTACGTCCTTAAAAGGTATTCTACACTTTTTAACTGTACTGGTTTGCTCTTCTTCGTATTTGCCATTTTTGTAAGTATATGTATGCCGAAAAATAAATGTTAACAATTAAGATAGTATATTCTTAAGTACACCACAACCAGACGCCTCTATCTCCTATCTATGCTTTCCTACCGCTGCGCTGAAGTGTTCCGAGTATGTTTAACTTAAGAATACCCGGCTGAAAGTATCGTAAGTAATGTTGCGGCTTTTCGTTTTTGTTCTTGTTGCTCTGTAATTTACTTAAAACCGATAACATTTCTTTGAAGGATCAGCGAGATTTAAATCTCCTATTACTCACTGTCTTAGTTGAGATCCCAAAGAATGCTTATCGGATGTTGTCGGAACACGACCTCTTGTTTGCAGGGTTTTGCATTTTCTCATACCTCATATTGTTGGTGAATGTTTTTTTGTAGTGCCAGTATTATCTTATGTACTTCAATCGTATTCTTTAAGGGCACTAATTCATCATTTCTCCAATGGTCTGGTGTGTGTTGCCGGTGGAAAGAAATAAACGAATAAAACACTTTTTTTTCGCAAAGCATCCTTCTATAAGCCATCAGTTTCCTTCTGCTGCTAACTATGTCTCGCGCGCACGCCATGATTAATTAGTTTGTCACCGGAAGCTGCCAAAATAATTTCAGTTGGGCCAACGATTGGGCCAAGTTTCCTTCCCAAGGTACCCCCATTTAAGTTACCTCTTGGCCATTTTGCGTGTTCAGTTCAGTTCAATGTTCAACCGGGAGGGTGTATTTTGCAAAGGGGCTCGGCTACTTCGTGTAACAGAAAAAGTAAAAGAAATAAAAATAGAAAATTTGATGCCAAGCGTGCCGTACGTAAGCTGTTTACTCTAGCAACACTGGGACGATGTTGTCCGATCAACCGATTTCATTCATTCAACATTGGACGACTTTTTCATCAATTAACCCTCTCCTGTTTATAAAATTAAACCTGTCTTTCAAGCGACCATGTCAGAAGTAAACTATTGATGCATTATAAACCACGGTCGATGGTTGCAAGCGGCCACGATAAAGTGCACTTGGCTTGATCTGCTCGATGCCAAGGGTTTCTTTCCCTTTATTCTTTATCTGCGCGGAGGTTTCGCCTACGTGATCAGTTGATTTCTATTATTAATCCGATCTCGCCTTTCCGTCATCCCCCATTGTTTACGATCGAAAGCAATGCGAATCGGGTACGGGTGAAAGCATTTTAGGTGAAAAAATTCTCGCCTTCAGCTAGGCGAAGAAATTTGATAAAACATTTTAAAATGATTTTCTACTCAGTGCCAAACTCTTCCCCGCGATAAACTGTCCAATGTCTGCTGTGTGTGTTATTTGCGTTCCAGTCGTAATCATAATGTTTAATAGTATAACACGCTCACGGTATGCTTTTATATCCTATTCAGTCGAGTATAGTGTATCAAAGAGTCGCTTCTCTTCCGAGGCATTCCATTTTCATCTTGTTTTGTTTTCCCTTGGTTTTTGTTAAGTGTTGCTTTCGTTCAATCGTCCGTTCATGGGTAGCGATTCGATTTCGACTTTGACTAAGTTTAATTGCGTACGTAGTTATGTCAATCGACTGCGCGAGCTTTTTTATCATCTTCAGTTACTTTTTTCTGTCTCCATATCATCCCGGGTTTGATGAGTTTTACACGTGTTTGTTTTTTCACTTATTAAAGAAGGCACATCATGTTTCTTTATCAGTACACTGAAAAGTCGGTTAGTAATCGGGCGTTTTAGTACAAAGTCGTTGATCGTGTTTTTTACTGCATAGTTATCCTTGCCTCTCTGTACTTTGCTTAATGTCTCTTGCTGTCCCTCAAGTCACTTTCGTTTTTGGGTTGCGTACTAAAATGACCACACAAGAAAATTGGTGGGCGGAGGGCAAAAACGGAAAGATGATGTGAGTGAGCAAAATCAAAGCAAAAAATAAATTGCTTCCGGTTCATTGCAGTTCAAGCTCTTTTCCTAATTTGTGTTACTGTCCTCTAATTCATATCATTATGATACATGCTCTGCGTAAAGTAATGAGCGCAACGAACAAAACTATGCACACGTGTTGCAAAGTCAGCATATCGGCGGGGAAGTGTGTGGGTGGATGTACATCAGTTCAAAGATAGCAACCAATGTATACGTTGTTTATGGCCATGTTTTTTCCCCCATTTTGCTTAGTAATAGCATTCACATTTAAAAATTATAATAACATGTAAAACAACCAACTTCCGAGCACGGCGAGCACATACAAGACAAATACGCAGCATAGATTAGAATCTTTCTGGCTTCTAGAACGTGCTACTGCCGTCACCACCACCACCACCACCGTTCCTTGGGGGAAGCGGGGACTGTCGTTTGGTGACGAAGCAGCAAGTGCGTATACGACAGAAGAAAAAGAAAAACAGATGTAAGGAAAACTGTCTGCGCGCAAAAATTCAGATGAGCACTTCCGCGATCGCTCTAAACTCCCCAACAGCAGGCCATAATGGTGGCTACTGGGCCGAGGAGTTGTCCACCGATGGGGATGACGAGCGGGATGATGCAGTATGTCCTAATGATAAAGACGAGGGTGATGATGCCGATGCAGATGCCGGTTGAGTAGAGTGACCTGGAACAGTTGACAACGGTGATGCGGATGGTGGATGACCGCGAGTGTCTGCCGCTGCTGCAGCTGCTGCTGCTCCACCGGTTGCCATCTCCACCAGTGAGTCCATCGAACGGACCGAGATCGAGTCCTGCGAGGTAAGGCTAGGGTTTTTGAACATACTTAGCGAGTCGCGCGCCAGTTGGCCGAGATGGCTCAGCACCAGCACCGTGTCGGACGATACCGACGTCTGGCCACTGACAACACTAGCACCGCTCGGTGTAGGCGAAGGAACCATCATCGTGGTCGGTATGTCACCGCCAGCACTTGTACCGCTACCGATGCTAATTCCACTGCTGTTGCTCGTCGTGCTGCCTCCAAGCAGGCTGTTCGGTCCGCTCTGGTGGTGCCCACCGGTACCAAAGTACTGCCCACCAACTCCGGCAAGGCTGGCATTGTTGCCATACTTGTTCGTCAGCGTTTCGATGTCGTCCTCCGATTCGTCGTAATCACCACCGAGCTGAAAGATGACCTTCGTGTGGGGGGCGGCAGCTGGAGTTACGATGGCAGGCGTTGCTAGATTTGAGGCCGCCAGCACCACCGCCTCCCCGCTAGGCACAACCGCCGTTAGCAGCTTATGGGTGATGGTGTTTTCCGGTGAAATGTTCTCCTTCATCTCCACCTTTAGCTGCGGAGGCATGTTCTCCGCACTCTGCTGCTGATGCTGGACCGAGGTACCGGTCGTATGCAGCTGGTTCTGCAGCGGTTGCAGCTGTTGTGGCGTCAAAGTTGTTTCGGGTGACACATTTTCCTTCAGCCGCTGGACTTCCTCCTTCTTCACACTGCTGCTAGTGGTAGATGACGAAGTGGTGGCGGTGGCGGTGGTGGTGGTGGGACTGGTACTATTACTACCGGCACCGCCACTTCCATGTGCCCAGTGAAACAATCCACCCATGGGACTTTCCTTCCGCGACGGTGGTTGTGAACCTCCCGACGAGGCAGACGACTCTGTCGCGTGTGGTGGTGGACTGGCCGACGATGCCTTGCTAGAGCTGGAGAACGGGTTGTGAAAGATGCTGAGAAGCTTTTCGATCGCCGGTGGATACCCGCTGCCACCACCGCTGGGCGTTGGAGTGCTGCCTCCACTTGAGCCAGAATCGCTGTGTTTACTTCCACCCCCACCGGTACCTCCCCCCACACCACCGAGTATCCAGGAGGTCTTTCGTACACGGGGTGCTTTCTCGCCAGCAGGTTGAACCTTCGCCGGCTCCCGGTCGAGGCTTTGAACAGACGTGAGGGTACTTTCGTTGGAGTTGCTTGCCAAATGGGCTGCCGCCTTTACGTTCGCCGCGATAGGCGGTGCTGCGTGATGGGCGACGGGGGCTGCATGCTGCTTGATTCCAGCTGCCGCTGGTCCTTGCTGCGCCCAGTTTACAGTGACAGTGCCCGTGAGGGACGAGTTGGAGGACGCGGACAGATCGTGCACATCGTACAGTGACTCTTGCGAGCTGGCCGTATTCAGCTGTGCACCGATACTCGACGTCGACAAACTGGCGATTGGTGGTTGCTGGCCTGCTCCTTCAAGCGCGGCAGCAGTTTGTTTCCCCGCCAGATGATATCCACCACCACCGCCGGCACCACCACTCGCACTCGGTATGAGCGTACTTTCCTCTTCTTGCGGTCGAGACGTTTGTGAAGGGACGATCGAAAACGACGAGCAAGACGACCCACCCCCGGAGGGAGGTGGCGAGCTGACCACCAGATCGAAGCTTTCATCCGTCGAGCTGATGGAGGTGCTGATAAAGTGTGGATTGTCGATCGAATCGATGCTACTGCTACTGATCGACGAGCAGCAACTGTCATCGAGTACACCGCCGCCACCACTACCACCACCCGACATGAAACGCTTTACTTCCAGATCCGGACTTTCGATGCTGGTCGAGGACAACACGGAATCGTGCAGGGTGCTGCTGTTGCTGCTACTGCTATGGTGTTGCTGTAGATGGTGATGAGACGACGACGACGACGAATGGCGCACTTTCGTGGGAGGATGGGCGGAGATGTACTGGGTTTGTTGTTGTGGTTGCTGTTGCTGCTGCTGTTGCAGGTGTATCGATGTCTGTGGACCTGCTGTGTTCTTCGTAAGTTGATGGAACATTACAAGGGATGGATGTGGTTGTGGTTGTTGTAGCTGCTGCTGCTGTATGGTAATCGGTGTATTGCTGCCCGGCCTACACATTGTGACAAAGTGGTAGCCTGGAGGGGTGTGTTGCTGCGCGAATGGCGCAAGTGGCGGTAGTTGTTGGAACGGCGGCTGTGAGAGTATCTGTGGCTGGAGTGGCATTGATTGGTTCACAAGTGTGGGCCCGACCAGTGTGGGCACAACCATCGTGGGTGATGGACCCATCGGTGGTGCCGCCATTAGTGGTGTGGGTTGAATGGACGTGCTAAAGGTCGTGTTGCTGGGCATTACGACAGGCAAAAGAGGCGGCGGAGGGACCGGTGAAGGAGTCATCGGTCGAACGCCCATCGTTGTGGGTACGCCCGCCAGCGGTGACAGTGGTGAAGGGAAGGATGATAGTGTCGGTGCGGAGCTGCACACCGGACGCCGGTGGACAGCCATCGCGGATGAGCCAACGCTCCCCGCCATCGAAGGTGACACCGAAGGGGATGATTTGCTGCTGCTCATGGGTAAACTGATGGTGCTGCCACTGTTACGATTGTTAGCACTCTTGAGGTCCGGTTCCGCCACCGTCACCACCCTGAAGCGCGAGTTCGAGGGAAAGAAGAGTGTCGGCGAGCTGCCGGTGGAGGACGGTGACGGGGATCCGGACGGGTTAGCACCTCCGGTACCACCACCCGATGCAGCGTCGGTTACTCGCGACACGTGGAACCGATTGCGCGACGGGCTCGGCACCGGCGATGCAATGGGCGAGGGGATGGGACTGGGCAATGGCGATCGTAAACGACCACCACCGGTGGTGGTGCCCGGTGGCGTCTTTTTGCACCCACTTGGATCGAGCAGGTGCTGCTTGTCCGCGCCCGAGATGGCACTTGGTGACGTCTTGATCGATGGGCAGGTGAGGGAGATCTTCCGGGAGCTGAGATAGTTTGCTCGGGCGCGCTTCACCGACGCGTTGATCGGTTCGCTCGGTTCCGGTGGGTTTTTGTTTCGCTCGCACTGTGCCCGGATGTTATTCACCAGCCGGCTGTACTCCGATCCGACGCCATCCATTGAGGTATCCTGAGAATGGAAATTTAATCGATTATTAACAGGAGCAGAGTATGGCTTCGACAGTGAGGCATGTGCTGCCGTTGGATAATTTAGCTATGGAAAATCACACAATCTAAAAAGAATCTTACCTTGACCCTTCGAGGGGTATCGTCCAAATCGATTCGGGTAACTGATTTGTTCGACTTCATGGCCTCGTTGAGAGCCTCCAGACCCGCCTTTTGAATGTTGTTGTTCCTCAAATCAATCCGCTGCAATGATGCGTTGCCCCCGAACTCGATCACCTCTGCCATCGCCTTCGCACCCTTGTCCGACAGGTGCGCACCCTGCAGGCCCAGGTTGGTAAGGCTTCCGTTCGCCTTCAGGGCGGCCCCAATACCGGCGACAAAGTTATTGCACAGCAGGTTGCTGCCCACGTTCAGCGTATCCAGGGTGCTGGTTTTTTCGAGCAGTCGTGAAAAATGGCGCATCGAATTGCGCGTAATTTCGTTGTTCCACAGTACCAGCACCTGTAGGCCGGTCGGCGCGGTCGAAGCCTGATCGCCACCGGTAGATTCACGGTTCCCGTTCGATTGCTGCTGTCGCTCGAGCGTTCCGTTCTTAGCGGCAAACTTGGACTCGATGATCTTGAGGCTCGACTTCGAGTCGTTCGAATCGATCGACGTCTCGCTGTTCAGGCTCTCCGAGCTGAACGACCGTTCGTTCGGAAAGCTGCTCGGTGCAGTTGTCATGAACGGACTGCTGCTCTCGAAGTCCGACTCATCGCCACCGACCGAGTCTAGCGAGCGTGACAGCGGAACGCTATCCTTGATCTCCACTTCCACTATGCGCACTCCAACGGCGCTGCCACCGCCTTCGACCGTGTTATCGCTACTGCTCGAATGACTTCGATCTTTCTTCGGCGCTTGGATAGGCACCGACGAAAGCGATGGCGACTGCTCCCTTTCATCACTACTAATGGCACTTTTTCTCACCCGGACTGGCGGTGCTATCGTCGTCTGCGGAGCGTTCTGTTCCTTCGCAGGGACCTCCTTCACTGGTTGCTCATCCTCCTCCGCTTCGACGGCAGTCTCAAGCTGATCCGCATCCACTTTCTTCGATTTTTCAATCAACAACTGCAGCTCATCTTTCTTCAGCGGTGCTGCCACTGCCGCGGAGCCGGTTGCTCGCTCTATCTCCTCAACATCCTCCTCCTCCTCACAAACCGCCGGTATGCCAAGGTCGACGAAGAGGTTCTCCTGCGAGATCTGCAAATTACTACCATCGTCGTCGTAATCAGCGCACAGCTCCGGAGCATCCTCCTCCATCATTGCCACTTTGGGCATCGGTTGCCTTGCGATGCTGCTGCTGTTCGTATCGTGCTTTGGTTTTTGCTCTGATTCAACGCCTTTGCCACCGTCTTTGGTGGTGATATCCATGGCTACCGATGCTTCAAACTCGCTCAGCACACTATCCTGCTTAGCCAGCCGGGCCTTTTTCGGTGCCTGTGGTACCGGGCTGTCCGACGATGGCGTCTCCAGACTCAACAGTAGCTCCAAACTCTCATCCTCCAGCGTGGTGGCGGCAACCGTCTGTTCGCTTTGTACTATTTCCTCCATGCCAGTGGTGCTCGGCACTTCCGTCGGGCGTTCGCCAACGACGACGACGGACGACAGCAGCAGCGCTTCCTCCTCGGCCGTCACCATCCCACCAGCCGTCGGCCGTTCCACCGTGGCGGGCTTTTCTCTATCACTAGTTTGTAGACTTACGCTATTGTTTGTACTCGTTTGCACTAGATTCACGTTTGGTGGAGCAACCGCATCGGCGGGCGGTGTCGGCGGGGAAGGCGCTGGTGGTGCCGCGGTGTCATTCGCTTTCGATTCAATGCCCACCCCGTGCTGGTTTATCGTATACATTGTCGCCGTTTTACCGGCCTCGCTGATCTGCGCCGTTTCCATCATCTCGCTCCGGTCGGTTCGGTCCGCGGGATCACCGGTGGGAGTCGTGACCGCGGGGAGCGCCGGAGTCGACGGTGGCGTCACCGGAGGCGTGAGGGTGATGGCGGACGGTGTGCAGCGCATGTCGTCGTCGCTACTGACCACCTGATGCGGCGCGGTCGCGATCGCAATGGGCTCGCTGGATCGTATCCGCTGTGGGAAATAGTTCTTTACACCGTTGTTGATGCTGTTCAAGCTGCTCGACAGGTCGGAAAAATTAAGGTCGCTTTTACGTTTCTTCTCCTGCATGTCCTTGAAGTAGATCGATTGCTCGACGATCGCAGTAACGATATGGTCGACGCCTTTATCCTGTCGTCAACACGCGGAAGAGAATGCACAACATAAGTAAAATCTTGACTAAACGAAGGGGGTGAAAGAAAACCGATCCGTGCTTACCCCGATCCTGTTGTTCGAAATGTCTATCAGCTGAATGTAATAGTTCGAACGCAGCAGATTCGCTATCTGCTGGGCGTCCTCGCAGCTCAGCTGATTGTGCGCCAACCAGAGCTCCCGTAATACTGTGTTCCGTTTCAGCATCGTGCAGAGCGACGCGATCGGTTGCTGGCTCAGCACGCAGTGCTCCAGCTTGAGCGTGTGTATGGCGGAGGTGTTGAGCGCTTTCGCGAGGTTCGTGGCCTGGTAGTCCGATATCGTGGGTCCACGCGTGATCAGCACATTCAGCGCCTGGCTCTTCTTGAGCATGTTGATGCACGCCGTCCAGCTCTTGCTCGACAGCTGCAGGTTGTCGGAAATATCGAGCTCGTTCGCCGCCTCGTAGTACTCAATGATGTCGAACATCACGCTCGCCGTTACGTCGTCCAGCCCGCTGTGCGAGAGGTCAATGCACCGGTACTGCACGTGCTTGAATATTTCCTCCAGCGCCTCGCACGCACCATAGCTGAGCTGCTGGTCTTTCAGCGAGAGCAATGGTACGCGACCCTTGCTGTTATCGATCGACTTTAGGTGCTCCAAGACATTCTTCAGTGGTAGGGTGCAGTGCCGCTTACAAGAGCTACGGTACAGCTCGAGTAACTCCGATGATTCACAGACCGATACTGCAGAGTAGAACAACATAATCTTTTATGTAAATAACTTCAAACCCATTTATTTTAGACGATATGTGAGTAAATCTTGTTGAAAAAATGAAACCAGTCACGTGACGGCTTGAAGCCATAGATATGTGTTTTTTTACCTGGTCTAGGACCGGTACTAACGAAAAAATCTTATTTGCTCTAGCAATGAAACTCGTTTAAAATGTATCTTGAATTTTTTGCATCCCACTTTTTGTCCAAGTTTGATGATTCGCTTCTAATTTATAAACAACTTCGAAATTTTCGTAACAATTTTGAGTAGACAGAAGAAAAACACTATGCTGTGGAAAGAAACGAATACTTACTACAAGCCCAGGGGTTAACAGGGTCCAGGTAGCCGGTAATGAGCTGCGCATCCTTTGGAAAGGACACCCGTCGTCGGGGCTCGTTGGTCGCCACCGCGGTCGCCGCTGCCTCTGCTCCTGCTGGCCCCGTCACTGCCGCTCCGGTCATAAATCCCATTCTGTGCGATTTCTTAAGGCTGCTGTGCAAAATGGGCGACGTGCTTCGACTGCTGCCACTACTAGCCGCTACTGCTGCTACTGCTGTGCCTGCAGCACTCTTTGGTAGGACGGCTACGACTGCCGCGGTTAAGGAGGTTGATCCGGGCGCAACCACCGACGGCGATACCGACGAGGAGGAGGAGGAGGAGGTGAGGGAACCAGCCGCATCGGCCTGAGACAGTTCCTCGGCTAGCGTTAGTGGCCGTGAGTTCGAAGGAGCGTGCGTGCCGTCGTCTCGATCGCCACCGTCATCCTCTACGACTACCGCCAAATGCGTCGCGGTCGAAGGATGCATTGATATCAACGGATTAGCCTCGGTGCCGATGGCGGTCGATTGGTGAGGGCTTCGTGATGATGGTGCCTGCACCTCGGTGCTCTTACTGCGTTGGCCTTCGACGACGCCGACAACAAAGGAGTGTCCTTTAGGCGAACTATCACATAACTGTCGATCGGCCATCGATGGTGCTGCTTGCTGGGCTTCTGCCAGCGCTTGCTGTGGCACCGTGGCGCTGGGTGACGACTCCGAGGGCGACGACGACGGCGGGGAGGACGAACGGGACGATGGGAGGGTGGCAGCGGTTACTGAGGTGGTGGACGACGAGGACGATCCGTCCCCCAGAGGCCCCGCCGCTGGTGGTGCCCTGCTACACGAAGGCGACGATAACGATGTTCCTTCGCCACCATCACCAACACCGACGGCGACAACGATAGCACTACTACTTGCGGTGCTAATGGTGTTATTTTCCTCGGCCACTTCACCCACCGTTGGTGCTGTCACTGTCATCGACGACAGACCGACACCCTCATCGTTGTCGTTGTCGTCGTGGTCTGCCGCTTCCGACGCCTTCGCGTGCACTTGCTGCTCCTCCTGTTTGCTGTGGTCCATCGTTTCGGGCAAGATTTGTACTCTGTCTAATGGTGCCGCCGGTGCGGCTTCATGTGTTACCAATACCGTCCCGCTACTGAGCTCGGCATTGGGCAATGTGACACTGCTGCTGGTGCTGCTGCTGCCTTCGCCTTGCCCGGGTGCTATTTCGGTTGCAGTAGACGTCCGGACGCCTTCCTCCTTTTCGATGCGCAACGACGAATCATTGTCACAGGCGGTGCCAACCTTAACCTTACCACCGCTATCGATGTCACCGCTCTCGATCTCTTCCTTCTTGTGTCCGGTACTACAGTTGGTGTTGTTGTTGTTGTTGTTGTTGTTGAAGCGGTCATTATTGTTGATACTGCTGCTGCTGGTGTTGGTACTATTGCTGCTTCCACTGGTGCTGCTGGTGGTATCAGTACTGCTACTATTGCTACAACTGCTACTGTCAGCCTGTTCATCTTCGTTGTCCTCGTCGGGCATCGGGTTATTATTGGCGGCTGCCAGCACGGTCGCCGTCGGCAGGCCGCTGTCGGCTAAAGCAACTACTTCCTTAGCCGCATCTGTCCCCGCTCCTGGTGACGAACTTGTAGACGAACTCGAACTTGTCGATTGCTGGGGAATTGCGGTATCCGCCGTTAACTCTTGCTCTCGTACCACATCCGTCTTGGTGGTGGTGGTGTCGTTGTCTGTGATCTCTGCAGAAGCCATCCTTTTGTTCAAGCTGTCCAACACTTCGTCATCGATGGCGGCAGTGGCACTGGTGACGACCGGTTGGTCATCTTTCTCGGAGGCGGAGGCCGTCACGTTTCCGACCGTTGTGCACTGGGCCAGCAGTGTGTGGTCCGTCGTTTCCAGCACCCCATCATCGCAGCTAGCAGAAGCAAATGTCATCGCCCGAGCACTGGCAGCTCCGTCTTCCTCGGCGGTGCCGAGCATCGACGATGGTATGCTTGCCGCCATCGACGATCGCTGGTAACGCTCTTCTTGCCGTGCGACAACATGCTGATGATCGCTAGCGAGAGTGGCATCCGGCTGTTGGCGTTCACCGATCGGTTGCTCATTTGGTCGCTGCCCTACATCACGCGGTGGCTGGGATTCGCTGCTGTGAAGGTCCGCTGCTTCCGCCGTAGTTTCATCGACCTCGTCCGTGCTGCTGTTTTTCGAAATCGATGATGCCGTCGGCGATACGGTGGATGTCGGTGACGAGGCGGAGGATGGTGAAATGAGTAATGCCACTACCGTCGCCGTATCCTGTTGGTGCGTTTGCTGCTGATTCTGCGCTGCCTGTTGTGGTGATTGTTCCGTTGCATCTATATTCATTTTCCCAATACCTTTTCCACACCGTCTGCCGGATTATAGGGTTTTGTGATGGACTAGTAAGGGAAGGTGAGTGTAGAGACGAGGAGGGGATGTTAAAGGATAGTTGGTATTCGATAATTTCACTATGAATCCGTGCTTTATCACACCAGCACCAGTATGTTCTGCTTTTGATTCTGTGTTCTCTTTTTCTTCCCTTTAAGTTTTACTTTCACAGTAGTTTGTGGTTTATATCACTTTTAGTAAACCAAGTAGGCAGGCAAATCTTCACTCGGGTATTTTACAAATCCTTGTTTTTCGTACTTTTCTTAGCATTCCTTTCCGTGCCCGTCCTAGTTTTCACACGCTTTAACAGATCGCAACGCCGCAGGATAATCTTAGTAACCAGAACCGGCTAAATATAAACCACCGATCATCTGTTCTGCTGAAGTCTGCCGTTTTTATGAATTGTTTTTTTTACTTCATATATTGTTGATGATGTTTTTTTTCCTTTTAGCCCGAGCTCGGCTCAGGCAACACCGGTCTTCCGTGTTTGTGGTGGCGAGTTTTTCTATCTTTTTTTTTTTGTTTTTTTTTTTTTGGTTAACTTAATATTCGTTTTCCGCCGAATTCAAAGCGTACTAGATCCCTTTCTCTACTGCCCTGCTTGTTCACTGTTTTTGCTCTCTCGACGATTGTGTATCACGATTTGTTTCGGCAGCTTCCTCTGCGTTGGTGTTTTTTTTTTGAATGTTTATTTTATTCCCAGATACCTCTCGCCTTTCGCTTCCCGCGTTTACACGGTATCTGGTGCTACTAAGTACGGTAAAGTAGATTAAGTTGTTCACGCGTTCTCGCGCTGTTACGTTGCTGCTCGGATTTCTTCCTTTTTTTATATGTTTGCTATAAAAACTCCACGACAGTTGCGCGGCACACTCCTTCTCTTGCTTTCGTTTCTCAGGTCTGAGGTTTGCGCTCCTCTGTGGTCTGCCCGTTTTTTGTTCTCAAATAAAAGTTGTGTTTTTTCCCGATCGTCAGGTTTGACAGCCTGGTAGACACGCTGCCGCCGCAGACGTGAACGATCTGTTTACTGTGTGGTTGTGGCCCGCTGTAACTGTTTCAGCGGCAACTGCTATACTGACACCTACCCAAGTGGTGGCGCGGACAAATCGCTGCTTCTCCCTTGAATAATGGTGCGCGCACCTTTCCGCTGCGCACACGACACACGGCTCCTTCTGGGTTCAATTTGCTCCGCTTGCGTGCGCCCGCCGCCACTCCACGGCTCGCAGCTTCTGGACGCGTGTTCCGGGCAGTGCCTCCACCTCTTTGCCACCGAACCCTTCCGGTTGGTGTGCGTGCAACGGTGTAACGACGGCGTTCGGTTCAGCTATCAGCATAATCAACGTATCCGCCAAAACTGCATTAACAGTAGCTGCAGCAGCAGCAGCTGGTGTACCGGCACCACCGTTCCGGACGTCAACGTTTGCTGCCTGCCTGTACGTTTGCATCTGAGACAGTCGCGCGGGTGGCTTTATCAGGCTTTAGCTTATTTTGGTCGATCAGTCGATCTACACCACTAGCGCCATGGTGATTTACACGTGCGATATACTACTAACGCCTTGAAAGGGTTCTTTATTGCAGTGCGCTGGTATCTGGCTGCGACTCCGTTTCCTCTTTATGTTAATTCCAACTCTATTCTTTTTGTTTTGTGTTTATGTGTTCTATTGTATCATATTTTGTTCTTCTTTATTAGATCACTTCTCTGCATGCACGGCTTAGTGTTTCTGCACCACTATCTTTTTTTTATTCCTATAGATTGTGAAAAAAGACGCGGAACAAGACAAATCAATTATGTAATTAATTAAAAAATTAAGAAGCAATAATGACATTAGTTAAGCGTAATTAATGTGATCATCGTTGCACGTGTGTGTAACAAAATTTGTAGCACACTAGAAAACACACTAGATGTTTGTCGACGATCATGATATGCTTGGATGAGTCTCAGCTTGAACTAGATAACATTCAAATCGGCCAACGCCCTACACCCTGCTGAAAAGGTTTGAGTATTATCACTCAATGTATATACCAATTCTAAAGATGCTGAACTAACATAAAACATCGCGATTAGAATGAGAACCTGAAGATTGTTGGGGTGTTTCCTTGAACGTTTGCACATGTAATCATTTAGCGAAGTGATATTTTTCGTCACTATCACCTTGATAAGGCATACAATTTGATTTGAAGAGAATGCATCAGCCAAACCAATTTTTGTCTTCGTTGAAAAATACGCTTGTATAATAAACTCTAAATCCGTCCCATTATACCGTTCGTCTGGTTTAATTACCCCACCTTAGAACAGGTGGATTTTTGCTTACGAAAACGGACGAATAAGAAGGGTTTTATTCATCTCGATATTAAAGAAGTAAAGATCGATCAGTTCCCTGATTGGTCTCAGGTGCGCCAGCTAGCAAGACGAGTTGAGCAAAGGTTAGCGTGGCATTGTTCCCGGATGGCATACCGCGGCGTTGGATGCAAAAAGGGAAACGTGAGTTTCCGAAGGGAGGTAGTGTACAGCAAACCGTACCGCGCACAACAAGTGCAGTTAAACAGAAGAGAGAAAAATAAATAGAAATTGCTACTGACACACCGCGTACGAATGCGCTAGTTGCGAACAGATGATCGCGAAGCGAAGCTATGTGTGCGTGTGTTCGTATCCGCGAACCATCAGCTGCTGCTACTACTGACACACTACTCGCCAAACACGTCTCTCGTCATCCGGCTCCCGTCACCTCCAAGCCTACGCCAGCGCTTTCGCGTGCCAACAGGTTCCATAATTCAAACCCGCGCGCCATCGTGGTATAACGAGAGGAACGTCGTTTGTAGCAACCCGAAACCCGTTTCCCGGTGGTGCATCTTTCCGTTCCACTACTACAGCTCGATCAAAGCTTACGTTACGCGCTTAGTTTCGTAGGTCAAGAGAAAGAGAGATGCTGCACGATCACTGTGTGCCAGTCCCAGCTGTGTGTTGAAGATGGTGAAGATGGCCCACACCAGCCAACCACTCTACCTCTAAACGGGCCGAGATATCTCGTCACTGAGATGCGAAAATTCGCGGCTCATCGTCTCGATCGCGAGCGGCCACGGTGGAAAACAAAAAACGGTTTTATAAAACAAAACAAAAATAAGAATATTCATTTCTCGTTTTGCTTTACTTATGTGTAATCTTACGCTTTTTTGGTTCTGTTGTGCTAATAAAAGAACCCGCCATGACTTCATCAACCTGTTGGTGCTGAGATCATGAACCCCTGGCACAGTGGGATCACAGAACGATCGCATCCGCGTTCGTCGGGGCGGATGCAATGTCAAGAGCATTGTCAGGCGTAAAATAACGTCGCTTTTGCTAATAAAATATTTCCATCGAGGGAAGGAGGGTGCATTAACCCGGTAACTGGTGGGTGGGTTTCTCTTTTCTCAGTATACCAGGTGAGTAAGTCAAAAGGCATATACATCTATTCGCTTTTCTGATTTGTCCTTCCCGTTCAGCATACATTTCGTGTAGATAGCTTCCATAGAACACAAATTACTTCGCCAAATTGCCGATGGGGGCATCAGCAATTATTTGAACAATTTAAACCTTATCAGTCAGCAGTAGAAACAACAACCATAATTAATGTTCGTTTGCTTTACGAAATTTATGTTTCGTTGATTTTCGGTACAGAACACTAAGTCGTGAATATAATATTCTTCGTTCATACTTGATCTATCAAATTGACATTTTTGTATTTTATAATTAGAATACTACTTAGTTATAAGTAAAAATTTGTGCCTAGTTTTTATTTAAATCATCCGGCTAGGTTTAAGACATTGATGTTTGAGTTATTCAATGTCCATTTACTACTCAATATCCCATTTTTTTAAGGTTATGAATTACAAACAAGGAAAACAATTTCTTTCCGGTAATTACTACGATTAACGAAACAGCCACATTCTAACTTTTGTTTGTCAAACGGGCGGAAAAAAGTTCTCGCTCGAAAATGTACTACGGATTATCTCACTGATCAGTCATCGCTCGCTACATGTGTCAATGCTACTAACGTCACAAACGAAGGGACCATTGTTCATGAAGACTACAAGCAAATTTGTTTTCCAACAACCCGTCATAAATATTCAAATGATCAGAGTTTGAGTTTGCCACTTGTATCATCAATATCTAGACTCAAAGAGTTTTACGCAAATGGATCCAACGGTCAACAAGTTTCCCATGGACGAGCAATTATCAACATCAGCATCGCACGGAAACAGAACTAAGGGGTATTTTCAGAGTCTAAGTTCAGTGTAGAAGGCATTCAGACGCGATACAGCGTTTTCAGGCAGAAGAGTTTTAGTATGACCAATGCATACAAACGACACTGCGGAAATCGTTACAAGTGTCACGCGATGGGGAAGTACATACGCCTCTGTTGCTGATGTTTCGCCGAGCAGTTCAAGTCAGAGAAATTACCCTTGACAGGTGTACTACTGTCCAGCTCACATTGTTGAACCACTCATTATCGATCAACGCATGTACAATTAAGCTTTAATGGGATCGATCGATAGCGGTTTAAGCATAACACGTTCGAAAAGTAATGATCGCCAGAAACTATGATAATGGCTAGGATTAAATTTCTTAATGATTTCCAAACTAATACAAACCGAACGAGTCTACCATCCAACAATTTACACAAAATCTACCAAGACCAAAAGAAAGAAAAATCCTTTTCCAATTATGAGACCGAGGCCGTCCTGCCAGCTTGCACTAGCATAAAGCGTTCAATACACGTCACGCAAAGTGTGCCTTTTACACCCACTGTCTCTTTGTTCAGTGACGTACGAGTTTCCTCGTGCGACAAACGAACAACTCTCGATTGCATGCCACTAATTGCAGCCTGGTGCTGTAACTTTATGGATCTTTCTTAGCTCCCGTTAGGTGCCCTTCGGTGGATGGATTTGACCGTAACCGGAAGGTCCTGCCGTTTCCTGGCTAGGGTCCTGATCGGAAGCGGCCATTGCACACACTGGCGAACGACAACGACCGCACTAAGGTGTGCTTATGATTTACCGCAATCGTTTCTGCAGTCAAACAAGCCGAGTGTGTGGCCCAACGTGGTTTGGATGGTCCTTGGGTGTGGAATGTATTCCTTATCGTGTAAAAATGAATTTTCTCCCGCTTGCTACCCGGTGATGGAGTTTAAACTAGGTTCAATGCAAATCGTACATAGTAAAAACCCAAGGAAAACCCCATAAAAAATGGATGTTGCATGCCTGCTCTCGTCCTCATGGCCGCGGTAAGTATTGATCTACGGTTGAAGGCTTGCTTTTATGTGGCATTGGATTTGGGGGCAAAGGGTTGCCGTGTCGTTGGTTTGGCAAGAAGGTGTGGTACTTTATTTTATTTTCTTTGTTTTTGCGCTTGTCTCATTTCCTCCTTCGACCCCGTCGGCTTGTTGCGCGAAAAAATGTCCAAGCGACATGTGATCCTGGCAAAATGCCCCAAAATCTCACTGATCAATTCGTATGTGGTAAAGTTTTTTGTTCGCTCTGCCGGGTGACGTTATCCATCATTTAACTATTCGGCGGATTTGAAGAAAACTGATCCCTTTTTTTAAATGCTAAACAAAAAACCTTCCGTAGAATAATGCGGTCAGCGACATACGAACCGAAAAGAACTATTGTCGATGAAACCACGCGGAAAAAGCAATCAGTCAATGTCAATGTGAAATCTTTTCTATCGTACGGTTCCATTCTGACGGATTTGTGCGTTTTGAAGTCACATAAAAAAGCAACAGAAATCAACTCATTTAGAAGAACACTCAAGGGGATTTAAACAATTGTATTATTATCATTACTTTTGAATGTATTCTTATATAGTGTTTTTCTAAGCAAAGACCACAATTTTATAGTTAAAATAAAATATAATCTAAAATCCAAGCACCATATTCGCAATCAAACGGATCCGGAATAAGTCGTAGCTAATAGACATTTTGTTTACCAGATTAATTTGAGACAATTTTTGATTTTACAAACGTATAAATCGAACAGCACCCGCTGGAGGAGCTTAAATATACGCTATAAAGAATGGCTTGTTATGATGACGTCACAGCAAAGGTGTGTGCTAAAGGCAAGCGATAGTGCGTAGGATGTCGATACGCGCGGAGTGTACTACAAACGTAAGCGTAAATTGGTCAGCATTCGATTCAAAGGCGCCACCTGATTTGGGGTTGATGTAGAGAGGGAGAGAAGAGCTTACAGGCCAGCGGGGGGTGGAAGGGATTATTTTTGTTTTTGTTTTGCTTCCCCCTTCTTCCCCCTCGTTTCATCCGACGTTGTGTTCTCTTCCTTTTCTACTCCTTTTGCTTACCATTCCGTTGTAATGATTTTTTTGTTTTTGCTCTTCCGCTTCTCAAAACACATCTCACTTTTTAAATACGCTCTCTTTCTCTCTTTCCATCCAAATCGCTCTCCCGGGCAGCGTCGGCTTCTCTCGATGCACTTTGTTCTGCTGGATGATCTCACGCCTCGAAGAAGTATGTATACCCTTGGGGCAATGTGCATCTGTTTGTATTTCTATTTGTAGCGTCAAGTGCATTACAACAAAGCAGGAGATTTTCGTCGATGAAAAACACTTTCCGGCAGGGTAGTGTAAATCATATCGTACTGCCCAGTGAGGAAACATGCCGGCGCCCGTTTGGGTCCTTCAATTTCACATTATCACATTGAAGGGCACGTTCCGGATTGGAATCGATTCAAGGCAATGGTTTCAGCAACCCCCGCAGGAGCGTGATTGTAGTGTGTGTATGTGTGTGTGTGCATTTCTTGGTACTCACACTTGCTTGCTTCAATCGAAGTGATTTTTTGATCGTCTAGTATTCCAGTGTTTAGAGCGTCATGGCTTGATTGTTGCGTTAGGTTGGAAATTTTCTTTCTTTTGCTACGATAAATGAAAGATTTTCCATTTAGTCAAACTCTTGTAGGAGGCGACGATTGACAACGATTGAGCGCCATAATAAACTATCCACCACACCCTGCTACCCCAGCCCATTGCCAATTACATTCGGTTTGGCTTTCCGTTTTTCCAACATCTACCTACTACCGCAACTCGATGGTGGAGCTAGCACAGACTCGCACGGAAGCTCGCTATTATCTCACGCGAAACTCAATCAACACTTCTGTGTTCTCGACGTTCGCACGATCACTTTACTTGTGTCATTATCGGCATCGGGACACCGTCGTGTGTGCTCGATGCACTCTTGCGCTTGCCAACACGTGCAGGCGGCGGGTGGAACATTCCTTTAACGTGGGTTTTACATGCGACTCGAAGACCACCGAGGTAACTTGCCGAGTGGGATGGAGCACCTCTCTTGTTCTCTCTTCCGAGAGCTGGTAATTTTCCTCTGCTGGCAACTTACAACGAATGCAATGGCGACCATTAGGCGATAACAAGCGGTGCCCCGCGAAACACTGTCCCGCCGCGAAAGGTGTGGGCTGGACGACTTTCAACAGGCTGTTCACGGGCTTTAATAAGCTAAGTATGCAACCAAACAGCACGGAAAAGGAACCAATTTCTTTCCCTTCTAATCATCCGACCTGCGACACTCCTTTTCCTTGGTGAAGCCAGGAATTTACGGCATTTGCTTGAAATTACACACACGACAGAGCGTCATCTCTCATTTCTGCTCACCAATAATTCACACCGCTCTCGCGGAGCCTTTTGCGACGCTTCAATGGGTGATTTTTTGCTCAACCATCCCAACTCGAGCCCTTTAAACCACCCGTGGTAACGGGTGCAGAGTGTGCGGGGAAAGGGAAAGGGAGTCGTGTGTGCTTTTGCAGTTTCTGCAGGTTTTTATTTATTTATTTTTCTCGCCCTCACCCAAGAGAAGAATTGTAAAATGCGCGACTCCCGCGAGCAACGGGAGAAAGAAAGCCAACCTTACCAACACAAATACACTCTGGGCACAAACACACACACACATACACCAACACAGATATGTACTAATCTCGAATAACCCTCGCCCGAGGCGGTGGTGAGCGAACACTTGAGCGAAGCACGGAGCGACACGCGGCAAACTGCAACTGCAAATGATTATATCACACTTTGTTTCAAGCCGTCCGTCAATGGAGTAAGATTCAACTTCGACTGGTGCAACTGCAACGGAGCCACCTACGGCCACCAACTGCAGCTGATTATCGGTACACTTGGGTGTTTACTTTTTTCGAAAGAGCCGAATAAAAGCAAGTCATCAAATTAGACCATTTTTGCTCCCTGCTCCTGCACCAGGGACGTAGAAGCACCTATATCTCATGAAGTGTTTGGATAGAAAAGTTGGTTATCTGGAGCATTTCTTGTTTTATTTTCAACTTTCTTATTGACTTTTGTTTCCCCACACGTTCACTTTGGATCGACATGATGATAATGATTGGTTTCATGTACGAGAAAAACAGACCCTCCAAGACAACACGTATGAAATGAATTACTCAACAGAAGATATGAGGCATGAATGGGTAAGAACAACATGCAAAGATGATCCGATCGCTTCTGCCGCTGTACGCACTTTAAATTTTGGTCGGGAAAATTGTAAACGCGCAATTTACCATATGCGTTTTTCTCTGACACCTAACCGATCGAACTGCGTGTAGTCACACTTATCACCAAAGCGAAGAAATATCACGTTCGCGGGCAGCCTACACTTGCGTGTGCGCTGCTACACACTGCCGGATGCACTAAAACTGCAGTTGCACAAAACACGACCCGCGAGCGACGGTCACCACCCGCGCGCAAATGGTGGTGATGCGAGCGAAAGAGCCTCCCCTGGGGAGAGAGCACGGCAGGCGGGAGAGAAATGGCGGTCCGAAGAACCAAAAGTGTTGCCCGTTTCACACCTCGGGTGGCGAACTCGAGCGCCAGAGCAGGAAAGAGATAGCACAACATTGCAGTTTGCTGACATTTGCAATCGAGCGAGCTGGGAGCTGCATTTATGCATTCGACTCGTTTTTTGTTTTAAATTGTTGCCGAGAACGGGCTGCCAGAGAGTGAGCGCGAGGAGGGGCGACGCAGCGAGGGGGCGGGTGGTACATTGTATGAATGGAGTTAATGGTTGCGTGCTGGACACTGTCATTATTTTACATTGCAATCGAACGAACCAATAGTGTACGGCGCTTGGGCATGAAGAAAAGAAGGTGCATAAAATCCCACTCACTCGAAAGAATCACGGACCGTCCACTAGTTAACGAGCAGCATCAAAGAACACAGTTCATGATATGTTTTAACTTTTGATTTTCCCGTAAACCCTAGCCACCGTGAAGCCCAATCCTCTTTCTACCATACAAAAACGCACCCGCACACACCAACGAATAAGGCACTTATTTCGTCTATAACGCATTTTAGCCAAACTATCTCCGGCACCATTTTCCTGCGACAACTACCGCTGACAGTTGCATATTGCACTTGCCCCTACCCCGCTGGGCTTCCGACAAAACCCAGCCGACACACTCACTTCAACTTGTATTACGTCGTTATTTTTATCTGTCCCTCAATGGTGGACACGAGCAGAGAAGTTGCTGTTTTCCGAGCAAGCAGCACGTTGCCAATGTCTACGATTTTTTTTTTCGCAAGACAACAGGCAGCAGGCTCTGCCAGTCATGTTGAAGTTGTTCGCATATAAACACACCATATCCATTCTCGCCAGAAGTTGGTGTTCCCCGACGTCGAAAGTGCGTCCGCCCGGTGGCAGGGTTTCAATGTTTCTGTGTGCGATACAAATCCGTCTCCTCCGCGACGCTCGGCGCGCGCGTTCCGCGGCGACTCGATTATTAGAAAGTTTGCCGCCACAGGGCCGATTTCGGGAAATTCCAACCCCCGTGCCGATCAGCTGCAAAACAGGTTATGTTGTGTACGGACAAAGGAGCAGGGCAGGCCAGGGTTTCCAGCGAAGGTATTCTACTAGTACCAGCCGCAAAACGTGTTCGATGGTTATGGCTTTTTTTCTGTGTGCTCGCTTTATTAAGCCGATTGTAAATGAGTTTGGTACATTTTCTAACTTTCCTGTTTTAGTGAGACACGGTAAAAAGTGCTGTGACGACCGTCGGGTCATTTCTTTTAAACTTGCTTTTCGTTACACTCCGTTTTTCGGACCTAATGTGAAAACCTTGCTTTAACATACGATCCTCTCTGTGGCTCACTTATCTAATCGTTGTCCATACCTATCATTATATTTTACGTAATGTTTCAGCAAACTATTTTTCCACCCCGCGGCGAAGTGGGCAGCCTCAACACAAAAGACAGCTGCCTTGATTCTTCGCTTTTACCCGGGGTCAATCATTGGCGAGTCATCGCGAAACCGTTATTAAGCCACTGCTCCACGCTTCACGGTAGCAGCCGAAGTACCAGCAGGCTGCCTGCGTAGGCTGCGTAAAAAGTGCGTGTCCAAAATGAAGGGAGGCTCGTACGACACACGCACAAATGCTCTGGTGGACTGGTCGCTGTACGCACACCAGCCGACCGGCCACCATTCACCCCCGGCCAAAGATGCTGGCTCCTTTGCAAAGCACACACTGTGTGTGCCACACAACTTACGCACCTCTTCCAGAAGGCCTGTTGCGTACATGTATGCGCAAATCTGCCATCAGAGCAGCCACGGAACAGTGACTCAACTTGACTGGCGATGTCTGTCGAAGAAGTTAGCTTTCGCCGAAATGGTTCTGTAATACACCATTTATGCAGCCCTAATCGCATAAGGGGGGATTCTTCATATAGCAACAATTGTGAGCTATAAAATTCGATTCGTACAACAAAAAGTGGACAAACGTTCTCCTCCATTCACCGTTCTTGGACGGGAATGGCCCCTTCCGCGGGCGCTTTCACGAGTTGGCGCTTTTATCAAGGTTTTTCATCTCTTGGAGGGTTATGAGCACCACATACTCACGCTTGGACATTCGTTTCCCAATCGAGGCAACCATACTTGTGCTCGAGGCGAACCATTTTTTCTTTTGGCAGCCACCTAGCTAACTTTTCGCATCTTCGTAACATAAAACATAAGCCACTTTCAGTAATGAGATGTTTTTGGAAACTATTGAACGCACACCGTACGCACTACGCGCCGCGAACGGGGGTTCCGTATAATTTTGCACGACCAAGGGAAAAAGGGTCGACTTTTCACCCGATTGATCGCACTACGTTTCGAACATTCCCTCGCACACGCAATTTGCTTTTCCTGCACAGCGAGATTCGCGAACTACGGTAGAGCATTGCACATAATTTACCTTTTAGTTTAAACCAACAATTCTTTCCGCACTTAATCTAACTATTTCTGATGCTGCCGTTCTGGTGCACTGTACTTCTCTACACTTCCAATTTTTCACTATCTTATATTTTTCTTTTTCCTACGCTTCCCGTCGACTAGTGTTGGCATCATTGGGATTCGGAAGATCACAGACTTCCTAGACGGATTGAGTCCGATTTGACAAATTCGAATAAGAGTTGATTAGATTCGATTCGTTTGTGATTCGACATGATTTTTATCACCCACTTTTAACAAAGAAATACAGTAAACCGTTAGTTATCGGAGGTATCTATTCTGACCTTTATAATGTATGTTTAGATTTGAGAAGGAATAACACAATCCATGTATTTTACGAATTGAGATTATCATGAGATAACGATAATGACATGTGTTGTCGCGCATGTGGTTTATGTGATGGAGATTTGGAATTTCTAAACCGGCTTTGATTGGCGTCCGCTTTATTCGATAGGCTGAGAATTAGGTTTGGGGATTCGAGTTAACCATCACTAGATTTGAATTTTCCACCACTAGATACAGCGAAACTGACAGCATTTGTTTGTCTGGAAGACAAAAACATATGGTAATGGTGAATAACTATCGTTTAACAAAACAAGAGCTGCAATTTGATAATAACTTTGTGCCTAGGCTGATACGAACAATAGACCCCTTAAATTAGAGGTTTTGTGAAGCAAAGAATCACGAAGAAAAGTAATGAATTGACCTGTTTCTTTCAGAGTCTTTGACACTGCAAATCTTCTTTACAACTGACAGCAAAGTGCTGTAACTAATGGCAGTAGGTGAATTTAAAATCAATTAAGATTTGTTATCAATTGATAACAAACGTTTAGCTTTCTAGCCTATCAAATTCATTTTGCTTAGTTTTGAGGGACCAAAGCTTAAGCAAATCTTCAAATCAGCTGCTAATGGTACTACACACAACACTAAACTGCAACGGAAACAAAAGTGGCAAAGCCTAGTGCAATCGCCCTGATTGTAAATGCACCTCTGTCAACGTTTTGTTTATGTTTACGCATTAGTTTCCTACTCTCCCTGGTCGTTCGTCGTACGCGGGTGGAGTACGAAAGTGAGAAAATACCTTTCACTTTGCGGTGGCCAGCGGAACATGGTAAAAACTCGAATGATTACCAAACATTGTCCAGAATGCGAAGTGCAGGTGGCGATTGCGTCGAAGAAATGTTCCTGTGGGCATGTATTCAGCATGCGGCAGTCTAGTGCGACAGTGTACGAGCCTCCGTCGCGTTCGAAAACTGGCCCAAAACGGAAGGCGGCACAAGCGGCCTCGTCCTCCAGCGATGGTCGCAAGGGTTCCGGCTCGGGTCAGGTGCAACGTCGTCGCACTAGCAGAGTACGACGGGAAAAACCGAACTACTACGACTCGTTGCAGTACGAGAAAAAGAAAAAGAAAACAAAGGTATGTGCTGTTTTGTCTGGGCTGTGCGGATTAATACTTACGCTTGTATTTACTGTTGACATACTGTTCTTTGCAGAAATCCTCCAAGACATCCCTCATCAAGGGCAAAGACGCCAAACAGGCACAACTTATTACGGCCAAGGAAACACAGGTAGCTCGAGCTAATCGGCACGCCAACCGAAGGGCGAAGAAAGAAGAAATCGACGGCGGTGGGGACCTTGCTGCCAAGTGAGTAACAGAGGCATTTACGATGAATCTTCATTTGACAACGAACACTTTCGGTTTCATTTTAGGTTGCCGTTGGATAAGCAGGAAGTAGCCGCTATCATTTTGTCAGAAATCAATCGCAAAATTGGTTCCGTAGTGTGGACGCAGCCCTAAAGCATTTTCGTGATACCTTTTCTGTATAAAACACTTCATTACAATTAATCCTACCTATACTTAAGATTATAGAAATAGATGTGGGTTTGCTACGGATAGTATCGAATAAGTGAAAGTATTTTTTTATACAACTTGTACGTCATCCTTCGTGCAGTTTATCCTTCCCAATGGTATCCTTGCAGATGGCTGCGTGCTGATCACGGGTATTGGTTCGCAAGCGGTCGGTTACCCTGGTAACCGTTAGCCTACAACAGCATGGAATACATTTTCACAACCGAACCACGTTCTCACCTTCATTCTACGTTTTGTTATTCAACACCATCGTACTTAAAGTCTAACGTCGTGGTCAAACCAGAGCAGAAAGTGGGTCAGTTCTATTTCATCGACGTTTGTGACTAGTTCTACTGTCATCTTTTTTGTTCAATCGTGATGAGTCGTTTGGGGTGCAATATTTCGAATCAAGGAAACATTAGTTACAACTAGTGCGAGTTGTTTCTCGATGCAATATGGCATCCGAACTGGATCCGGCCGTCGCCAAACGGACCCAAGCCTCGTTGGGGAAATTCGTGAAACGACCCGCGCTGACTGAGAAACTGCTTCGTAAGCCACCATTTCGCTTCCTGCACGACATCGTTCACGCGGTATGGTTGCCTTTCGATCGATAATGCCGGTTGGACTGTAATGGATTAATGCTAAGGAATTCCCCATCCGGTCATTTCACACCCTCGGGTGGTCGGCCTTTCCTCTTGGTGTCTTCCTTCGGAATAGATTATACGCGAGCATGGCCTGCTGGAAGGGTTATACACGGCGGACGAGCTGAACTCCGACAACATCAAAGACCGGGACTCGAAAATGGCGTTCCTGCAAAAGCTTATTGACGTCGTTAGTAAGTATATATACCACAGGCTTGTTTATTTGGCATCAATCATTGCCGTATCTGTTGACATAGAGACGAGACGAGTCGGACACGCTAAAGCGAGGCGGTTCCTTTTTCATATTTTTGCCCGTTACGGACAATAACAAAACGTTGCACGTTTTTATACTGCTCTGCACTTTTGTGTCATATTTGTCCAGATTATTGATAAAGTGATTACTGTGCGGGTAGATTTCCATTTCGGTGACCTTGGTGGGACCTCAGACCCGCTGGTCACTCTCGTTAGGGGGTGGTGATTATCGATTTTTGTACCTTCCGTTCCACGTGGTTCTGTCTAGTCATCGACTTCAGTGAACGATGGCGGATACAAGATAATCCGGGTTATTTGTCACTGGTATGAAATTGAGAATTTAAATCGGCGAATGCTGAGATATGTTGTTGTTTTTTTTTTTGTATTAACATTGGCTTCGTTGTCTACTGCACAGAACTAATCACCGGCCAAGAGCTAAAGGTTCGCCCTTCGAAGGTGGTGGCTGGTTTAGAACCGGAACGAACGAATGAACTTCTACAGGCGCTCGGGTTCGTACTGGAGCAGAAACTAAGCAGCACCGATGCCGTTCGTCAATATTTGGCCAACAGTTCCAAAGTTCAACCGAACGGAGCACCTCCAGCTGGCCCGGAACCCAATGCCACGAATGGCCATGCCGCTCCCAACGTTTCATCGGAGTCACGCAAAGATAAACCCAAGGAAAAGATCAAAGAGAAAGAAAACGTTGGCGTTGGCGCTCCGGTGGATAAGAAAAAGGAACGAACCGCAAAGTCGAAGGAAGTGGGAAAAAATGGAGGACCAAATACCGCACCGGGGGCCGAGAAAGGGAAGGGGAAGCAGAATGGCACAAAAGCATCGCCCTCCAGTACGACGGAAAGTAGAAAGAAGAGTGACAAATCGGGAAAAGGCAAGGAGAAGGAAAAGTCGCTCAAACGGATCCCCTCAATCCCTGAGGAACAGCAACCGACGGTGGTTACGGTGGGCAAGGGATCGACTAATGCGCTTGTTAATGGCACGGATGCGCAGCTGACGAATGGGAAGCCGATCGAAGGTCGCAAGCGTAAAGATTCACTTAAGGAGACCGTTGGGGAAAGTCCTCCTCGGTCGCTGGTCGTCGAGGGACAGATGGGGGAGAAGGTGGCCGACGATGACGCACCTCTGACTGCGGACGAAGAGTTGGAGAAGCGTAACAAACACTCCGGCAGCAATAGCAGCAGCCGCAGGTCTTCACTTAAGAAGCAAAACAGTTTGACCGCCAGCGAGAATAATGCACTTTCAGAGATGAATCAGTTCAATGGATTGGAGCGGTCACCAGGTCCAAGCCGGCAAGACAGTGGTACCTTAGGAGATCCGGGAGCACAGGAAGGAGGCGAAGCACCGGATCATGGCGGAACGACGTCCATAACGATTACGGCAGCGGCCGAACCAAAGTCGTCCGGAAAGCCACCAATTAACCGGCAGCAATCGGTCGTTATCGATACGGTAATGCGACCTAGAACGAGCCTTCGACCACCCAGTGTTCGCCCACCTTCGGCACGGCCCGGAGCACCGCGTCGCAAGGAGAAAAACGTCGAAGTGATCCTGCAGCCCAACGAAACGCAGAAACTTGGCGATATCAACGTCAAGATGGAGGTGTTTAACAACGAGCTGTTGGACGATGATGGGGAAAATTTGATCGTGATCGAAGACCCCACGGCTACGGCCGACGGGTACGGTGGGGTGGTGATCGGCACGGTTGATCCATCTTTGATGGGTGACGACGGAGCGGCTCCACTCGTTTCGAACGAACCGGAAGAGCAGCAGGGCCACCTGGTGCAGCAGATTTTGGAAACCCAGAAGGAGTTCTCCTCGCATACGGGCACCGACGGGGAAATGGTGCGGAAAGCGGATATGGTAAAAGATTGGATACAACATTAAGTTTCATGCCTTTCTGTTTTCAAATAAATCTCTTTGCAAAAATCTTTTTACAGGAATGGACCACCGGCCAACGGCAGTCATCGGCGAAACAGATGGAATCGCTGCGTGACTCCATCCAGAAACTGACACGCTCCGTCAATCCGCTCGGGAAGCTGATGGACTTCATCCAGGAGGACATCGATTCGATGGAACGCGAACTAGCCAGCTGGCAACAGATATACTCCCAATCGATCGTGGAGCTTAACAAAGAACGAAGGTAATGTGGGTGGGGATGTGTCCTATAATTTTCCCAAGCCCTAGTGGAAGTTGGTCTGGGTCTTAGTAAAATTATCTGCTTTTGCAGTGCCACCGAGAGCGCAATTGAGCCGCTGAAACACCAATTGTCGCAGATCGAAGTCAACATCAAGGAGTACCGAGAGTCGATCGATTCGACGCGGGCCAACATTCTGCAGAACGAGCAGAAAATTGAACGACTGTACATGACGGAAATATAGGTGGATGAGCCAGTTTTTCTCCCCACTCCAATCTAGAGAGTAGAGGTTTTAATTACATCTTTTTCTTTTCCATTTCCCATTTTTTAAAACACCATCAGATTGTTATTATCGGAAGAGGACGAAATAAAAAATTAAGAAACACGAAATGAAACAAATCGCAGACATTTAACTGCCTCTTCGATCTTGTACATTTAAAACACATACAGTTTTTCCTCGCTTTTGGTTAAACATTGTCTAGATAATTTATTTTGCTTCCTCCACTTTACAATTCATTCGTTTTTGTTCGCTTACCGATATTATCATATGATTTTCTACATTCCGTCGCTATCTGCACTCTAATGTCTATTCCACTTGCATTACATTTCCGGTATAAGGATTACCCCTGCAGGTCCCTCCATTCCTTGGGTTGGATAGTATTTACACACTAGCACGCACTCACACTCCCCCTCGTTGTTTTTTTTAAGGTTCTGTGTTTCCCGTGTGCAAGTTTCGGGTTAGTTTTAAGTGCTTTTTTCATGTTCTATCAACTCGCATCATCGTTTTATACATAGGACATTTACACAGCTATAGGCGCTAAGGCGGTCGGATGTGCTGCCCATTTTGCAGACGAGGAGAACGGGAACGAGGGTGTTGGAGTGGAAGTTTGAAGGAACATACAACATTGATGCAATTTTCTGCTGTAGTGTAGGCTGTACACTATAGTTTGTAGGATTACCCTTCTTCTCATCAATACTGCACCCGAATCCACGGCATTTGTTATTCTATGTACACGGGACATTTATAAATAGTTTATCTTTCTTTACTCCCAGCTGTGCTACTATCGATGCGTGCTTTTGTTCTACTACAAACACCCGCGAGAGATTTTAAGAAGGTTTTCATCTGGATATCATACTATTTATGTATACATGTATTTATATACGTTCCAAGTGCAATCGCGATATAAGTAAAATGAAGCATCTTGTTTGTTGAAGGTTCGGCTTTGTTTGCATCAGCATCGGGAACATAAAAGAATTCTTTTTTTTTTAATTTCGTTCACAAACAGGTTACAGAAGCGCGTGACTTAAAATAAAATATTATAAAACAGCTGAATCAAGAACTACCTACAGGCAAGAAATTTTATATATATTCCCATACTAAGGTTTCTTTTTGTTATAACGAAACGGCATTAATATGCAAGAATAACTTTTATCTCAACCGCATTCGTAATGCAAAATATATTTCATATCACAATTTCGACACTACACCAACAGAGTTTCGCTTCAATGCTTTCTTTTGCATCCATAGTTCATTCTCAAGCACCGGTGGCACCGGGACGGACATCATCGAGACGTCGGTGAATAAAATATTCGTAATTATAAACGTGTAGCAAACGTAAGTAAAAATAATCTTGTTGAGTATGGGAGAGTACTAGGGGGGAAAAATGAGGGCACCGGTTCTTTTGGATACTCTGTGGCTCCAATATGAGTAAAACTTAGCGCTGTTTGATGATTCTCTCAGTTAGTTATGTTTTGCCTATCCTTTGTTTGGTATCTCGAGAAATGATGTAAAGCTTTCAGTTGATTAGTTTCAGAAACCTTAAATAGTACAAACGAAATCAAGGCATTCCTGGTTAAATAGATCCGTGTTTTTGTTTGGTTTTGGTTCGAAAAGATAAATAAAACTAGCGAAATTTATACATTCGGCCTTATTTATCTCTTTTCATCGAAATTAACATTGACCATACTGATCAGTTAAACGATCGACATAAAATTGACGGCTGAAGAAAGGAATGCTTGAGTTTTATTTGCGTGTGTTTCATTTCATGGACATATAGAAAGTAACAGCGATGTGATTTTAGTTAATAGAAGCGTTGTTGTCTTATGTTTCACAGTATCTTGTAGTATTATTATGTTAATGGTTCTCGATATGTACGATGAGTTGATTTAATGATATACGCTTGCATCCTCTCAAGAGACTACAGCTAAACACGTCTGTAGCACCATAAAGAGCTTAAGAAGAAAACAAAATAAAAATAAATAAACCGAGCATGTGCATCCAATTCGAACGGGTCGTTCCCGTCGATGACGAATTGGGAACACACGTTTTAGGTTCATGCAAGATGTTGATTTAAGCTTCTCCTTTTTTGCGGTTCAATACTTAGCGTTATCCTCGAGTTGCCTATAGTAGCGTGTGTTCGACATAAGAGCAACCGGTTGTTCACTTTTTCAATTATCACCACACCAGAGTTTCGCGCAATATGACACGTCCAGCCAAAACAGCAACGTGCTTACGTAGAGCAACACATTTCTACGGCGTGTCGCTGGCTCCAATGTCTCGAATCGATAGTTTCACTGCCGGAATCGCTTGCGACCGGAAGGGACAGTGTCGCGAACACGCAGCGGCGGTGGCATTGGCAACGGCTTATCACACTTTCCACGCAGACGGCGACGGCGAGCAGCACCGACGTCATGTTTGAATTCCGTTCATGAGTGGGACATCATGAAGACGATAACAAGGACGGGGATGACCGACCGCCCCTTAAAAGCCATATCCAATCGTCCGTTGATAAAGAGCATTGTGATGCTTGACGCTTGAAAAGAGTGGCCGTTTTTAGATCAACTCTTTTCGCAGTGATTTTTTGAAAATATACGAATTCCATCAACTGCTTGATTGGGGAGCTTGGGTTCTACTAAAAAATGAGTTCAATTTGTAGTTCTTAAAGAATTTGTATATGAATGTGTGCTTTACCAAACCATTTTCGAAGCACTAGCAGAAATCGGAGCGTTTGTTAACAATCATACCACGTATGATTAGAACTTCAAAAAATACTGTATTTAGTACCGCCATTAACACTACTCCACCCCGCCACATGACGAACGCATTTGACAAAAGGTGAGAATAATAGTAATGTATCGAACACGAGAGCATCTGGGACAACAAGCACTCAATTGGATGGAATTGTTAAGGTAGTTAGCACGCCATCAATACCGTCTAGCTGGCAAAAATATATGGAAAGGCCGTATAAAAATAGCACGAAGTAAATCCCTCAGCACCACACCAGACACAGTTGTGGTGAAAATAATCCTTTATCTTGTTGTTCGAAGCGTTTCGATGTTCGAAGAATACATTTACGACGACTTATAACTGATCGGATGCACAATTAGGAATTGTTTGTACCTTGCATCGCTTCTACCGGAATTGTTGACGACTGGGGCAATATCAATGCACGACGATGGCTTCGTGAATTCCCGACTGCTGCTAATCGTTGCCCTCGGCGCACCAGCATACCGACTAAATCGCCAAGCTTACCTTTCAGCCCGGTACCGAAAGCTTGAAGGTGTCGATGGAGCGTGTGATGTAGACGGCGTCGCACCAGCCGCTGATTGTGATTGTGATGGGTGATGTGGTGGTGGTAGTTGTTCTTCTGCCGCGAGGAAGAAAAGACCGATGCTTGAGCAGGATCCGGTTGATGCTGGATCAAGCATTCCATCTCCGGTGACATGAAATCGCCCTGGTTTGCGGTGACACCATGTCGATGGTTCAGGGTTGAGTAGAAGTTGTTGTCCTCGTCGTCGTCGTCGTCACTGCTGACGGGTGTTTCCCCGTGAGCACCGTAATCCACTTCCTTCTCTCCTAGATGGTGATGATGTATGGTCTCTTCCACTTCGTTAATCTCGCAGGTAGCTTCCGGCAGTGGCCGATGCTACAACTCAAACAGCTCATCCTGCTGGCGCTCCAGCTTCTGGAGGGAGCTTTGTACGCGCTTACCTTGCGTCATCACGATCAGCTGACTCGTATCGGACGCCGCACTGCCGGAGGAACTCTGCCGCTTGTGGTGCTGGTGGTGGTGATTTGCGGTCCCACTACCACCTACTCCGTAAGCCTGTGCCCCGCTGGGTCCACCCGGAAGATGATAGTGGTACTGCTGATACGACGAGATCGACGATGACGACGACGCGTTCGAGTAGGCACGGGGTTTCGAATAGTAACCGCTGCTACTACCGCTCCCACTGGCCGCTCCGGACGCGGACGAGAAGAACAGATTGTCGTCGCTCTGACTGCTCGTCACGAAGTCGCTGTTTCGCTGCACCTCGGCAATGCACTTGCGCGTGCTGGCGATCGAGCTGTCAATTTTACCGAGGAAATCTTCCAGATTTTTGCGACTTTCCTCCTCCGGCGAAACCAGTGGCGAGTCTTCGTGCGACGGATATCCGTTGTCTTCCGAGCTGCTAAGACTATGGTTGTTGTTGTTATTGTTGTTGTTGTTATTGCTGGTTCCATGGGAGCTGCCGGCGGCACCACCGGGAATGGCGCTGGTCGCCGCTCGAGCAGCGAGCGTGTTTGGACGAATGATTGCTTCGGGATCTTTCGGGTAGAAAGGGGACTCCTTGGCGACCGGTATCATGAGGAATGGTCGTAGAAAGATGGTGTCCGTCGGGAGTAGCCTGTTAACTCGCCTGATTTGTTCCATCTGGAAGCAAGGGAGGAAAGTGTGTTAGTGTAGAAAACAATCGCAGCGTACGTCATACGTAGGTGAGTAGGCCGTACTCTCTGCGACATGGGACGCGAGATGGAATACTTACACTGCACCCATATTTCAAACTGAGCCCCTGCAGTGTATCGGTTCGCTCGACGTCGTGCCTGATGAGGGCATCGGAGGACTGCAGGGCGGCCGGGCTGCGACTTCCGCCGGATATGCTGCCGTACTTCTTGAGCGACCGGGCCGAGTCCCGTATCGATTGCTTCTCGCCAAACATCGTTTCATCTTCCATTCCGGCGTCCGAAACCAACTTTACAAACTACGATACGTAAACACAGTTATAAGTTACAGCAACTCATTACCACATAACCACCACGACGTCGTACGACCTTCCCTCCCTCTCTCTTTCCAAACTCTGTGTCGCTGCCAACGGGAAAAAGGGTGGGTTCTAGAGATTATCTTATGCCCTGCTTTCGTTCACCACCAGCCATCTAACATTAGCCACACCACGGTACCAGCCAAATTCACTTTTTGTTTTTGCCACGACAAATGGTAATTTACGATGTTTCTTCTACGACCTACAATCTCGGTACATTGGTGGTAGATTACGAGCGAGAACGTACGGTACACCTTTGGATCATCTCAACAGAGATTGACCAGTTTCCCCGCGAATCACTTTTCAATATTGCAAACGAAAATAGCACTCGGAGCCCTTTCTCTTCGCACTTTCTATCTGCTGATTATTTAGCTTTTTCTACGTTCGAACGATGACAGCTGGTTCGTGGGGGTAGGAGGGTTGCTGTTCCATCTGTGTTGTGTCAGCTCAGGTACCGAGGGTAGGGGATTCCCGATGTGTCTATCTTATCTAAGTGGTGGATAATACTACGCGGTTAGCTTGGTTGGTGCTACAGGAACACCTCAAAGTCATACCTGCTGCGATCCGCGAAGAAACGGACGCATGTATCTAAACGGAGATCAGACCCGACGGATGAAAGAATCGATTTGCAACAGCGCCGGAACAAAAACAAAAGAACACGTAAACACACCGCGACGGTTTACGCATTGAAAAGTGCCTCGAAAGATAGCAAACGTTATTTTATTGCAGGTAAACATGATTTTCTAAATGCAAGATGAATTGATTCATCATGTCGTTTTGTTACCGCTTTTGTCTGCGATGAAAAGTACCGCAAACATTATCGCTCGGAATAAATTCCATTTCAATTTCGACCCGCGCAGGCATCGGATTTTGGCTTTCGTTTTCGCACGCACACGGCGTTTGATTGATAGATGTTTGTAACGACGGATAATTAAAATACGTAGGCCAAGTGCGATAACTACCGTCATTATCACACGCTCAAAGCAGCGCTTTCCTAACTGATGCAACCGGCGTCACTATCGGTGACCTTGTGATCCGTTTCCATGTATTTTAAATCTGAATCACCAACGAGTGTAGCAAACTGAACTTCTAGCTAAAGGCGAAGATTATGGGATGAATCACGAATGCGTAACTAATTATATGGTTCGTATGGTTGACCTCCTTGCCTAATTCGCAGATCGCCTTTTCAAGAGCAAACAGAAGCAACCAAAAGTAAACTAAACAAATTAGTGAACGATAACGCATGATCGTGTCGTGAAGCGATTAGCAGTCGAGATTCCGGGCTGCGCGAATCCGGAATCGCGGAAAAAGTAGAAAACAGCTGATTCATCGCGATCACGAGTGCGAAGGGATGATTTGCTGAAAACGACGACGTTTAGGAGGTGAGGCGAGCAGGTGTGTTTGAGAAAAGCACCGTGGGTAAATCCGCCGTCGCAATGCAGTCCCCCGAAGGGGATGAGCCTTTAGGGGTGGTTGTTTCGGGAAAGTCCAGTTCGATGGTGATGGTGGCAAAAGGGAGGTATATGTTGCACATTGCAAGTCGGTCCGACGGTCGATCACCGGTTGACGGACGGTGATCGCGCGTTCCGACACACACCGTCACGGTTGCCAAATAAACACATTTCATAATCGCTCCAAGGTGTTGCTGTTGCTGGCTGGCGAAGATCGTTGTATTTTTTTTTTTTTTGTTTGCCAAATCTATCCTCCATGCCCCGCGGAGCGTAGAAGATCGTTGACCCGTTGAGCGATGAAGAGGGAATGAAAGGGGGAGCGATAGCGTGATTCATGAAACTCGATCAATTGCGCTTACCTTAACATACGATTTCCAGTTTTTGTACTTTTTCATCAGATCATTCATCGTTTCGAGACTCATCGTAGGGGGGTCCGCGGGGTGGGAAGGATTATGTTTCCAAATGTGGGATAATCATAGGAAGAAATGCAGGATATCCTCGTCTAGTATCGGAAATCGGGAGTGCGCAGCGCAACGGGTAAGATGGTACTAAATTGTCGGTAATAAATCACGGTTATCCAACAAGCTGCTACACACTACATGCGGTATCATAGATCTGGAAGCTGCAGTGGCATTCGCCTTGACCACCAACAAATTCAACCGACGGCCGAACACATACAAACACAGGCTAGAAGTTCCAAATGCAAACAGTTGCAGCAAATTCACAGCACTTTCAAATGCACAGGCAATTCCTGGTAATCCCGCCGCGTTTCATTCCGCTGGGAAGGTATTTTTGCATACAAAGAAGATAACACGCGATGGGCGGCGTGCACCACGGTATCACTGAAATCCTTTGTATCACCCCCACAGCACGTTGTTATCATTCGTATAAATGGCAGTTTTGCTTCCTGTTTGCGACAAAGTAGCCGCCGGTCCCGAGCCAAGCTTGGCTAGCTGTCCGTTTTAGCCACTCCACGAAAGGGGTTTTCGATGGAAAATGTTTGCCCCTCCATGCGTCATCCGTTCCCGGTAACAAGGAAATATTGTTGTTGGAAGTTTTCGGTGCAAACAATGCCTGCGCCGCACAGCAACCGACGAAACAACGGGGAGCTTATCAGTGGATGACCTTTCTTGAGAAACGACCTGTCAAAAACTCGTTAACAAAGTAACCCGCCCGGATCGCGCACTCGATTTTTGATCCCGTCGACTGTGCGATCGTCAGTCCTTCAGAATGTGGAAATGAAATGAATAATCAGATGACGCAGCTGAGGCACGTACGCGCACGCTTTCCGCGATCAAGCGCCCCTTTTCACTAACGCTTTTCACGTTCGTTATACTTCTACTTGCACCACAAGCAAATCCTCGACATCCCTACGCTGCTGCTGCTGCTCAACAACTGATGAACCGAAGCCGTCTGCGGCTTCGTGTGGTTCTTTGCAAACGCGATCGCGATCACAACCGTTTATACTGTAGAGTCGGGATGCTACTTAGTTTGTCAAGTAGCGTATTATTGAAGTTCCATGTTATCGCACAGCGAAGCAATGATGTTGAGGAATGGCTACAAAGAGGGTTGTTTTTTGCGGTAGATAAAACGAGCAATACATTACAATCCTCCACACAGTAGGTGGTGAAAATTAGATTAAACAATGTCCGAACGGGTACCGTGGTCTTCTAGGTGTGAATAATACTATCACGTCCCTTGTTGTCTGCGTTGATAAGCAGTAGCAACTTCATTCCTTTTTATATACCGCAAAGCAAATAGAATACGAATGTTGTATTTAATAAGAGCTCAGCTAAGGATTGCACATCAATTTAAAAACAACATGAATACATTCTACCTAACCCCAGGTATTATTACTGAAAAGCAGCACCATCTTTTTCTATGCACAGTTTATTTGTAAAGCTAATTTGTGACTGAACGACGTTAACACTAAATGCAACACTTTGAAAGACAATTTCACTGATGGTACAGTTTTATTGCAAGTGTGTAAAATGGTTTAGTTTCCGAGTTCTACAATCATAAACATGGTACAAGTAATTGTTTTGTTTTTGCACATTTCTTCAAACGCTCAATCGAGCATACTTAAAAACTAAAATAAGGGAAACAAAATCTTAGAGAGGGTCCATTATTGCGGCCAAGCAGATGATAACCCAGCATGCAGGTAAGATTATCGACCTGGTTCATCCGTTGCGGCGACATCTGAAAGTACACAAAGAAACGAATACCAATATCAGAATCGATTTGCTGTTTAACAAACAACAACGTGCACATACTTTTGCCATCACACGCGACGATTTTCACTTTGTCTACTTTGGCAAACTCGTGCACTTCCCGAAACTCCACCTCGTTCAGCATGAGCGTCCATACGTTGTCACAGAAGCGGTAGGTGTTCAGTTTGGCCGCCTTGAATGTGACCCGTGACTTAACTCGGTTGGATAAGGCAGCGTTGATGGATTTATCGAACTGTATCAATACTCGCACTGCCAGTTGTGGTGTGATTTGTCCATACTGGAAAAGCAATTCGAGATGTAGAAACCGATCTTAAGACATGCTTGGTCTACCATATGGTAGAATCTCATTCGGTAGACTTTGTTTAGCGAACCTACCTGAATCAGCTCGTCCAAGCTTTCCTGCAGCGTATTGCCCAGGGTGGTATTACGATACAGTTGGTAAGTCATTTTTGTACAGCCCAGAAAACAATCAGGAAGAACTGAGGCTTAAATAGATGATGAATATCCTCGGCAAGCACAGAGACTGGAAACTGGAAAAAGCGTTTAGAACGAAAACAATGAAAACAACAGAGACTTGTCAAGAGCTCAAGGTGCGTAGCATCATCAGGTGGCATATTTTAGTGCGATTTGACATTTCGTTATTTGACAAAGGTTAAATCCTGAAAGTATGCAACAGTAATTTCAAACAAAAACCGTTGAACCGGTTGACAACCGGTTTATTTACCCAGTTTCACTTCCGGTCACAATTAGAGAATTTTTAATTTAATATAATGATGTCACTCAAGAGTTCTGAGTTACAGGAATTTTCAGATGATATCATAATAGCAGCAGCAATATTTCTAACGGCAGCACATGATATTCCAAATGCATTACAGTCTGTTCCCGAGTTACGCGGTTTTTGCGTTCCACAGAAATCCGCGTATCTCGAATTTCCGCGTATCTCGAATATTGCTTGACACATAGTTTATATTAGGAGTTAAGAGATCGAGCTATTGTGTACATGTATCATAGAATATTCAAAAATTTTCTTTGTCCATTAATATGAATGCAATGCAAGCGTATTCGAACTACATAAATTGCAACAAACGAAATTAAAAGCGTAAGTTATGCAAATGTGTAATTTACACATTTTTTCGTGTGGTTGTACATCTCAGGAATTTAAATCGATGTAATAAACCCAATCTACTGTCAAATTTTGAAAACCGCGTATCTCCGAATCCGCGTAAGTCGAGAACCGCGTAACTCGAGAACAGACTGTAGTTGATTTTATAACCCGATCATGTTTATTATAACTTTGTCGGTTGAAGTCAGAATCATAGCAGTTGATATTATAAACCTGGTACAGCAGCTTGAGCGAACGCAACTAGCATGGGTCCCCATCCCTGCATGAGAAGGACGCGATCGATTATGGTACCAATGAATGCTTCCGAGCGATACTGTTGAATACAGAACACGAACGATGCATCGAGCAAAGCTAGAGCTAGGAGTATAGTGAATCAAAACGGAACTTGTCGAACTAATCGATTCTAGCCTGTGCATTCGCGTTATTCTTATGTAGCGATGGAGAGCTATGCTAGTTACGTACCTCGCTTAAAGCTGCTGTACCAGGATTATAATATCAACTGCTACGATTCTGACTTCCACTGACAAAGTTATAATAAACATGATCGCGTCATAAAATCAACTAATGCTGCTGCTGTTATGATATCATATGAAAATCCCTGTAAAGTAATTAAAGTATTCGTCTGTTAAATTTTTTAGGAAATTTTCTACACGTAGGTAAAAGAGTAAATGAGGCCCCGGCCGCCATGTTTTCGATCGTGGCTACACCTCTTGTGGACGTTTAAACTGAATGTATGCAATTGGTGATACATTAGTTCGTTAAATTCAACCTACGAGTATTTGAATCGTAGTGTGTACCGTTAATTTCGGCTACGCAATCAACCTAAGGGTGCGGTATGAGGGGGGCCCACGGGCCCCCCTTATTTCTCAAAACTATAACAAACTCTCTTTTTCAGTAGACCTAGCGCAGTCCGCTCGCTTCGCTCGCTGCGGGCGCGCCGCCGTTTCCAAATCATTTCTTCGTCTAAACTCATTGTTTCATGCTGTCCATCATGTGTGGTATAGTTTAGTTACTAGTAACTTATAGTAACTTAACATGTAAAAGTATATTAACCCGCATTCAACCTCCACTACGTGATTAGTTTAAACCGTTATGTTCTTTTAAGCGAACCGTTAGCGATCAAATATTTGAAAAGTATGCATGCGTCGCGCTTTGCATAGCTTCAGGCGCTTAATGTGAACCAGTAGGAAGAGGAGAATCTAGCCCGGGGCCTCATTTACTCTTTTACCCCCCTTTCGAATCCAGCAAAACATTATTTTATTCTTATTCTTACATTTAAAAAAATCTAGGCAAACTGCAGGTAAGTGGCAAATGCTATTGCGTTAAGCAAACGGATATTTTAAAGCTTCATTATTGCACACAGTTGAAAGTTTAAAAACATTGCTTTTTAATATCGTTCCGAGCATACAGCACCAAAGCGGGGGAGTGGTTTTTATGAGTATCCGATGCGGTATGATTTTAAAAGGATTAGGTTACCGATACCATGAACGATCAATCAGTAGCCTCATAGCCTCACCTACGGTATTCCGGTCACTGCTTGCTCCCGTTTAAAAGGAGTTTTTTTCTTGTGTCTATTTGCCTGCATCAAATCATAAACACCCGTTTCCACTGGACCCCGTCTATCCGCTGCCCGTAAACCGGTGGGCTACGTGTTTCACCACAAAGTGTGTAATCGGACACTTTCCCTTTGCTGCCTACCTCGCCACCGAGCGCTGAACACACACCTTCGCGATGGAAATGCGTTTGTTTGCCAGGGTCCGTGTACCAGGATCGGCGCCGGCAGCAGGGACAGTCCATTAGTTGCCGAAGTTCATTTGGAACCGCATGGCAAATACCTATTTCCGTGGTGGAAAAATATTTGAGCTAGAGGAAACCAACGGAAAGCAACTCGAGAGGACACAAAGAAATGGAAGGTAACCGCGTGGTAACTGCCCCCGTGAGACAACTGACGTGAATATTTGTGAGTGATTAAAAATAAACGAAAATATTCCCGATCCGTAAATTGCCCAATGATGCGGCGGATGAAGATCACGGAAGGCGGAATGCTGATTCGGGCGGGAAGATTGGGACGGCCGCACAATCACGGTGTCCCGGGATTGCTGGCGCTGGTTTGATTTGGTTCGGTTTACCTTTCTGATGGGCGCGCGGGTGTTTATTTTGGTCCATAAATGTCGCTGTTTCTAACGCGCGGGTGCATGAGGGTGAGGAAGATTGTGTGGCGTTAGACCCCACGACTCATGACAGCCTTTGCGCGATCACGGCCTCACGAAACCGGCTTTCCCCGGTCGGTATAATGAACGTACGACGCCGAAACGATCACACGGTTCGATGAAATTAATGACGTTGACAGAAGGAAACGACTGTGATGGGGAAACCGGCCGGGTGGGGTGGAAACCATGGGGAGTTTCTTCTAAAATACCTTTCTTGACAATATAGGAAAAAATAATGAAGAAAATACCACATATACCCTATGAGGTCCGCACCCAGCTCTAAGGCGGTGCTGGGAAATGGGAAATTTGTATTCTTTTTTTTCAGAGCTTCGTTTGCTCGTTGTTTTCTTTTTAATTGAAATTGATGTCGACCCTCGCCCTTGTTTCGATTGTTATTAGATCCGAGGGATTGGCTTCATCGTCTTTGGTGGGAACGGCAAAGGATTTTTCCAAAAGTTTTCTAGCTCAACTGATCAACCCGCGGGTTGACGTGCGAGAGTAAAACATTTGCAATTGACAAAGGTTAGGATGGCCACTGAACGCACGTCGTGCCGTGGGCCAGTACTAGATTTGTCTTCAATTATTCATTTCAATCGCATATGTCTCGATTTCCCCGCTCCGAGGGAAAATGGCGCATTTGCGGGGCTGCTTGAAGCGCCATAGACGGGGGCATGAAACTCCGTTGTAAACCCTGGAAAGCTGGTATCGACCCCGCCAGCCGAACGCATGCTTCCAGCTGGACCAATAAAGGCGAATAAAAATAAACATAAAGCATCATCACCCTCATCTGGATGGTGAGCATGACGCGGGCTGCGTTCGGGACGATTTCCCCTGGACGAAACAAATCCGACGGAAAGGAAGAGAAAATGTATCAAACACTCAAATTAGGAGTTTTTCGACATCTCAGCATGATGGCTATAAAATTTTATAGAAAATAAAAACAAAAACCCATACACAAACCGGCAGCTAGGAATGGGAATCGGAAAAACACGAACAATATCTTGCCAACCATGTCCAAATCTCAATAAAGCAGTCCAAACAACAACGAGCCAGATTGGTGGCGGTGGCAAGTAATTAATCTTCAAATTGTTATTATGTGTGTTTGCCTGTGTCTTGGTCGCTTTGTTATTGCTCCCCATCCGATAGCCTTAGGGAACGGTTCTAAAGCAGAAGAAGTGTCACGCCGCCATAAACCTCCACCCGAAAGGAAAAACCCTCGGAGACCAAAGAATATTGTCATTAAAATTGAATCCAGAACGCTGGGCGCTGTTAATATGGCGTGTTCTTTTCCGATGGCGCGCTTGTTGGTACGCGCTCGTTGCGTAATGAAGCTGGTTTTTAATCATACGGCTAAATGCACACAACCGCACCGCTTCGAGGTCCACCGTGACAGATGTCAACTTTACCGTGGCCAACAAAAATGGAGTGGTTGTTCTGGGGTTCAATGATTGGGCTCGCTTTTCCGATTGGCCTGGAATTTCCACCCAGTCTTTGGGGCAGACGCAGCCGGTTTGAGGGTGGGCGTTACACGTAGATCGCTTTGTTTGTATTATGAAGAATCTCGTTCTTCAACGCAAAGGGCTCCAGTAAAATTACGATTATGCTCAAAATGCGTGCCCTCGGGCAACCAACTGTAAGACAAAGCAAGTAAGCTGGTCTGTTCACCTTCCGAAGAAGACTAAAATATGTTACAGTAAATTGAAAAGAAGAACACATGTGGAGGGCATAAAAACTAACAAATATTTCGTTTGAATAATGCGTATAAAGGTTTTCAACTATACTATTGAAAATTAAGCAATAATATCAGAAAAGGATCTAACCATAGTGAACATTGAAACATGATGTTGTGAATGTTTATGCAGAAACATTCGGAAAATCGATATTCGTATTATTCATATACTGATTTAGTTATAAAATGTCTAAAGAAACATGAAACTAAATTTGTCTAGGATTTGTCCTTTCAATTGAAGAAGTAGTACAATTGTAGTTTTATTGACTAAGTATGTATAGAAACTGTATTGATGGGAAGTGATAGATTGGCATGTTGTAAAAATCCTGAACATGGAAGCTGATGAGAACATTCCGTTGATCTAAATGTTGAGAAAATGGATGAAAAGCAAGTAAGCGCAAAGAAATAAAGAAAACCCCTCGCGATGCGGCGACCACATGCCGCTCCGTTAGACATTTCCCGGCGATGAACGGCAGCTAAAATAAACAACAATCATTCCGGTCTGTTTTTATTGGGTGTCGGTTTTGGGTCTACACCCTCAGCCGGCCCGTCGCTGCCACTGCCAAGAGGGATTTGTTTTCCTTAATTACAAACTACTTAAGCGATCGATAGTTTTGCCTCTCGATTTTGACAGCCGTCAGCAATCGGCAGCACTTGAAACCGATCTCGGGGATCGTGCGAGGCGGTTTGCATGGCCGGGAATGATCGAATGTGCTTCCCGCCACTCGGATGCTGTAGACGATTTGTCTTTTTAATTGAACTTCTTTGGGACTTCCAGGGAAGTTGGAGGGAACTCGGAGCGCCAAGCCGAGTGGTCAATCAATCGGGGATGGTGTGACGATAAATTTAGTTTGCGCCTTTAAGCTTCGGTACGGGGCGAGGGAACGGGGACCCGGGAGTTCTCCCCCCGGGAGATGAAATAAATCATTTCCGTAATTTTTGTTTGTCATTTGTCACCGCATCGCACAGATTTCCAACTATTTGTGGGCGCCCCGGGGTCGGCGGGGCGGCCGGCTGGCTGTACGGAAAGGGCTGTGAAGGCCACCGAAAGCAACATAATCTCACGTTTCTCATCGCCTTCCACCCACTTACGCCCGCACCCGGGGATTTCCCGGCTCTAAATCGTTTCACTCCCGGCTACTGATGGGTTTTTGATGCGGTGAACGGTGGAAAAACTATCCAAATTAAGTGTGGCCACCACCACCACCGTCGCACCGTTACAGCTGCTCCTACAGCAAACCAGTAACGAGCACCAGCGTGACAAACCGATGCGGTGGTAGAAAGAAATGAATTATGGCCTCGTAGGTCGTTAAACGGAGCAGCGCGGGCTCGTGGATGAAGTGGAGCGGAAGGTGGTCAGAAGGAGTTTCTTCCATCGGGAAACAGGTGTTACGCGTAACAACGTTGCTGTGTGCTGTGCCGGGGTGTGTATGTTTGTGTGTGTGTTTCCATTGAGCAGGCCAATCCAGAGTTGAGCTTGTGTCTGTTTATGCTTGGGAAAACCTTCCGGCGGATGGATGAAGAGGCAAAAAAATATGCTGAACACAGAATGTCCTCGATTGTTGGAAAAGACCTACGACAGCGATTCCTGATGTGTTACCGGTTGCCTTTTGATGTACTCCATTAAAATGCGTGAAGGTAAACTATTGGTAAGAAAATTCATCTTTTAATGCACACAGAAAATATTGTTGAAACATTTTTCATGGAATGAAACTTCAATGGATCATTCAATTCTGCTACTCTTAAAAATAAAAAGGAGCTTCTACGAAAAAATTACTCATTCGTGATAACAATACCGATTGGTATTTTGCTGCCAAAAATTGACTGATGTTGGATATTAATAGCAAGTAGCATTTTTTATACTTTATATAATTTCATTGATAAGTATTCGAATACCCGAACGTAGAAACTTCTGCTACTATTAAAAATAAAATGGAGCTACTGCGAAAAAATTACTCATTCGTGATACACCATTTTCTGCCAAAAATTGACTGATGTTGGATATTAATAGCAACTAGCATTTTTTATACTTTATATAATTTCATTTTATAAATTTGTTTAACTTTTTTATTATCTTTGTGCCAAAAACGAAACTACAGTTCGTCCTTGGACGTTGCACATCGAAGGCGAAGAAAAGAAAAGAGGCGCTCAGTAACGGAAATCCAGCAACCGACAGCATGTAATTATGTCGATGAACTTCGATGAATAGATCTGCAGATACCACCCTTAACCTTGGCCCCATGGGACACAGTAATGGATGGCCTCGGGGAACCCAACCGATTATAGTACCAGTATGCTAGTAGAAAAACAGCTGCGTTTATCATGGCGCGAACTAAAATCGCGATTTTTCCGCGACTCCTACCGGGTCTTCGAGTCCTAACGCACCGAAGGAAGGTATGCACTTTTGTGTCTGTACATGGTGTGCGAGCCTTGATCCGGCACGCACTTTCACCGGGCGTTCGGGAATCGTTGGGAAAACGGGCGACATTTCCGAGGTGGAAAAGCGACGATCGACAATCGGTTCGGAAAAACGACCCGGTTCGAGCGCGTCCCGAAGGCGCGTGCCAAGCCGACGCTGGGAAACTCGGGATTGTGTCGTGAAAAATCCTCACCTCCTTTTTCATGATGAACCCCGATGTTACGCTCTCGGATGCGCGTAACGCGCTGTAACGCCTTGGTTCGGCGCTGTTCGTGTCGCGCTCGTGCCCCGATCCGGGACGAACCGCGATGCTGCGACGCCGTCCCATCCGGCACGCCGTCCGTGATTTTTATCTTGCCTCGCCCCTGCTAGAAGCGTGTCGCATATCGGACGTGCAGGACGTGTGCGCGTGGCTTGTGGCGTGTTTGTTCGTGACGGTCGTGAAAGTTGTGCCCCAACCGGGTTCGAGTTCCCAGTGCGAGTGCGATTCCGTCGCGGAGTGTCATTTTCGCCTCACATCGGTACGGTAATCCTTGCGAGACGTACGTGGCCTGTGTGTTTCGGTGCGTTGCTTGGTGTGAAGGAGACAATAATTCCGGTGTCACAAAGGACGGGAACCGGGACCCCAAGCGCGCGATCCACCCGTGAACGAAACCCGTCGTAAATGTAACCGCTGTCAGGGCGGCTTAGTGGGTGACAGTTTAATTTGGCGCGTGCAAATCAGTGGCCAGCTTCGGTCGACGGGTAGCGCACGCGTACGGTTTGCCACCGAACGCAAATCCTTACGGTTCCGGTGATGGATGCGCTGCGGTAAGCGGGCCTTGGTGCTGGTACACGGTTGCGGAAATGCGTTGATGCTGCGATAGGGAAGGAAAAACAAATCACAATTACGAGCCGGTCATTCACCAAATCCGGGCTTGATCGGGTCATCTGCAGTGACATTCTCATTTGGCCTTACTTTCAAAGGGAAAAATATTAACGAGAACACGGAAAAAGGGAAGGAACACCCGGCGCCCCCAAATTCCGCCCGTCTGCTGGTCGAGTGCTCCGGTGTCGATGCGGCCAGATTTTCAATAAATAATGCTTAATTATTCAGCACAATTTATTCAATGAAATGGTTAGCGGGTGAATGGATTCATTTAAAATTTTATAATCATGTAGATTTATGGAAAATCGCTGCACACCAGCACGCACGGTTGCGGAAAAGTGCGTTGCACGAGGAACGAAACTGTGAGTGAGGGGATGAGAGAAAGGTAGAAAGCGTGTCGTTGGCGTAAGAATTCATCTGCATTCTGCTGCGCCAGTTTCGCCTTTTTGCCGTGATGCAGAGCCGGAAGTGGTCTGCGTGAATAGTGGTGTGTGAAATGAATGGCGAAAGTGACCGTGGTGGCGTAGTATAAAAATTAAATAGCATCCTGCATACCACTACCGTGTGTGAGTGGTGGGTGGTGTGTGGGTGGAGGAATTATTAAAACCCGACACAAAGTCCATTTGGACCGATCGAGCAAGAAAAGCCGTAAGTGATGTTCAACCGTTCGCGTGTCGTGCCAAGGATCGTGTTGTCAAATGTGTGTGTGTGGAAAATATTATAAAACCGGGCCAGACGCCGACTCGACACCGACGGCTACTCAGTTAAAGGGTGAAAAAATGCAATCCCCGGCCAATTTGTGTCCGCTCCATCAATGTCCCCGGGTGAGCGAGCACGGTTGCACAAATACCATCCTCGCTCTCAGACCGGAGGAGGCTACGCGTGTGTGAAAGCGGATAGCGGCAACCGGAAACCGGAATCCTGCCCGCGCGTCCAGACCAACGGAAGCAGAGGCGACACGCGGATACGGTGGCACGCAGCGGCTGCGGAAAGGTACGGGGTGGGTCGAGGTGACAATGCTTGTGAAAATGGAGAATAATGAAAAATTGATTGATAATTATCGAGAGTATTCATGGCGTACGTTGGCGCTTGCTGCTTTTCCCGGCACATGCGGTGCACAGCGGAGCATGCTTTTTAACGCAAATTACATTCCGAACGGTTTATACTTATATTTCGAGACATTAATGAGCTTTCTTGCGTTGTGGCTGGCGTATTGGAGAGATTCGAGGAAAGCGCCCGGTGGTTGAAGCAATTATGTTGACCGCACACAATTTCCTGATGGACAGGTGATTCGGGAATGGTTTTTTAAACTTAAACTCAATCCGCAATTAAAGAAGTCTTCATTAAGCATGACTTTACTAAACGAATATAAACAGCAACCGTATTTAATTTACTTAATGTTGCATTTTTCAACTACACTAAAATATATGTGAATGGAACTTTCTTCGATATTTGTAGCTTTTCATAGCATTTCCAATAATCGCTATGCTGTCGAATTGGAATAATACAAGCTAATATACACAGCAGGTGTGTGAAAAGTTTTACTAGAAGTTTCTTGTGTTTTTAATCAAATCGAGAAGATTTTCTAGTAAATGATCATCAATCATGCGCAGCTGATTTTACTCGACAGAAAAGTTGGATCAATTTAACATTTGTTGGAATTCGATGTCGATTTAAAAAAACTGGGCGCAATTGACAAGGAGGCACGAGAAAAAAACTGCCATAAGGAGCATGTTTTTTTTCGGAAATACTTTGTACTTATCGAACGTGCAGCTCGCGTTACACGTCTTTAAAGATTTTATTTCAACAGACCTACCCGAAAGGCAATACTCGTAAATAATGGAGGCCTTTTTTATCCCTCCCGGTACACGTCGTTACACCGTTTGAGATCCTTATTTACAGGTGAACAGCTTCCGTCTGTACATGATAACTTGTCGCTTTTTACTGGCTGCCAATCGACCATCCAAACGGCAGGTTTATGATGCCTCGAAAGTCCATCGCGCTGGGGTTTGGATGTGTATTCGTTCCCCCCAACCCTCCTCCTTTTTTGGTACCCCCTCTGTTCGAATATAGCCGGCTGTTGTTTCGGCGGCCTATACACTACAAAAAACGATAAGAAGGCTAAAGAATAGGCCGAAAAACAGAAGCGAGCGTCTCAACTAAATCATAGAAAATACATCCGGTGGCAGAAGTCAGCAGGCACATTTTCCTTTTCCATAACGAACGGCTTCCCGGCGGAAGCGAACAAACAGAGACGGGGGAAATAAAATAAACAACAGTGAGCCGTTATCCTTTTGGTTCCGCCAGCCTTTGCTGTTCTTTTTTTATAATTTCGAACGATGAAGGCATGATGGTGGTGAAGAGGAGCGATAGACAGGGGATTGCCAAATCTGGAACCGACCGCACGAACGACACCAAACAGTGACGCCAGTGTTCACGTCGGTGGCGAAACGTTGCTTGCAGCCCGCGGTACGTCAGGGAACGGTTTCTATTTTCCTGCCTTTTCCCCATCCACCGGGAGGCACTCGAAATTCGTTCCACATACCGACAAACCGGCCCTCCGCCCTCTTCCTTCACGTCCCCTTGGCTAGCGTTACAAACTTCGTGAGTACAAGAACACTTTCCGGCCTTTGAAGAAGCCTCCAGAATGTAATAAATCTTTAATGAAGACGGGGCTCACGGTTTCCGCAGCGTGCCGCGCTCGTTCTTCAACGTTTTTTTTTCAGTTTGGTTTTTTTCTTCTACTGGACTTACCATGAGAGCAGTGTAGGGACAGAGAAACAGCGGGCGGGTGGGAAGTTATGCCTTTGATAAAAATCAGTCTGCCGGTATTAATTTTTTGCTCACTTCAAATCCTCCAAGCAGCACATAAAGCGACTCATTGTCCACCGCGGCGTTTATATTTGTGGCATGTGGTGACTACAGTTCTCCCTTCATCCGGTTGTGTGTGTGTGTGTATTTTTTGCAACGGCTTCAAACCCATCTCTGCGCGCGTTTAGCTACTAAACAAGCAAACCGTCTTTAAGGCGTCCTTTAAAATTGAAACCTCTCAGTTTGTCAATTTTTTTAAACAAATGTGCCGCAAGAAATTAAAAAAACTACAATATTATTGTGTTTTCTTGTGGAGTATTAACATATTTCTTCTTAACATAACGATAGTTTATCAGCTTTTTTTCCCAACGAAAGCCGATCATCGATTATTCTTCAACGATGCACGATTTTCCGTACCCTTTAACCCCGAAATGGTTTCATATGGAAAATTCAATCAACGTTCCTCTTTCTGCGGTGGAATGTATCGCCTTCGTGAAGCACGTACTGCCAGCACCGATTTCCCACTGGTCAACCGCGAAAAATCATCATCGTTACCGTAACGCTCAGCTTCCGGTATAGAGTTTTTAATATGAAAATTCCGGATGAAACAAAAGCAACACGGGACAAAAGGAAAACCAACTTCCCCAACCGACGGAACTATCGTGCGGGAAGTGGGTGGAAAAAAATGGGATAACCATACAGTAGAGTATGTTCCCGTACGATGGTGCATGCTGGGGGGGAAAAATGCAATAATCGAATCGTGTCCGTCTTCGTCCCGGGTGGGAAACGTGGACGCGAACGCCCGGAAAACATTACTGTTGGTCGTCTCCACCAGCGGCATGTGGGTGGAATTTAATGGAAATTTATTTAAACCCACATACAGCCCACACAGAGAACAATTTCTAGCGAGTGTGTTTCGCGTGGCACCAGTGACAGTGTTTCGCGAATAAAAGCGAGGACGGATGTGGATTGAAGACGATTATGGGAAGTGACGTTGAATTTCCCGGAACATGCTTAAAGTGAAGGTTGCAATATTTGCACTCGTAATGCTAGCGCCACCAAGCGTCTCCATCGTATGGGGTGATTTTCCAGTTACAAATTTCAAAATGTGTATGTTGTGAAAAAAAATCGGCACATATTAAAGATGCTTCAATACATGCAAACAGATACATTTGATTTCAATTTTCCTTCGTTCCAAACCATCGCAAACGGGACCGATGATCGAGTCCATGCACTCGGCGATAGGAGACGTCCGTAATGATTGAGTGAGAAATGATGAAGAAACATATTCAGCGCTGGCACAATCTTCACCGCCGTATTCGGCCTACAGACGGTTGGATGTGATTGTTGAGCGGCAATGCATCATTTCGAATTGAGCTCAAGGGGACGGCCGTTTTTCCAGACGGCAAAGGGACGGGAGACATCGATTAAAAGATAAATCTTTCCAATCGGTGCCACTTCAGCCGGCTCAAAAACTCCAAGCAGAGAGAAACAGGGAGCGATGGAACGATAAAAAAAAAACTGTGACAAAAAAAAAAGATGCCAAGCAGAACAGAGGAGGTGAATTGTGGTTTTTGTGCCTTGGCCTCCAGTTTTGCTTCTTCACTCGCTCACTGTTCCAGTCCATTTGTCGCCCGATGCTGCAACCCAGGGCCAGGACTCGGAGGTACATCTCGGTTCCGTTCCCCGGGGCTTGATTATGGAGCACCAAACCTGATGGAGAAGTGGAGGAAAAAACCACCGGTGAGGGGACAAAAGGAAGGCAAGAAACAGTAGTCGAAACCCCACACACACACACAAGTGGCGGAGCAACAACATTTATGCTAAAATATACAAGCTCCCCGAGCGGCAAGAGTTAAGATAGCAGCGAAGAGGTCTCCGAAGGACCAATGTGGAAGAAGGCATCAGCCGGAATGCATAACCAGAGAAGGGGGGTGGGACGCCATTACGGTGCGGGTCCCCTCGAACGGCCGATCCTCGGGAGGATTTCTTTCTCCTTTTGCCATGGCTCTCGGCAACGGTTGTTCCCTACACAGCGTTCTGATTATTTATGAAATATGTGTGCGGTTTGCGTCCACCCGGAACGGGGTTCCGTCGCTTTCCCGGAATGTTCTGTGCGCCGCAGCACCGGCGGCAAAACAGACCCCGGAGGTTGGGTGCGGGCAAACGGGGGAAGTTAAAGTGCACCGGCACACATTGGGGAGTGCGAAAGGGAGGGTCGGTCGAGCGTGCCGACAGTACGGTTCATTCATAATTTACTGCCACCGAACGACGACAACGACGACAACGACGAGAGAACACGACAGGTTCGGGCTGCTCCCGGGACCGGTGGAGTAAATTCAATTAGAAGCCAAAAAGGTGGCCAGATGCAGGACGGTGAGTCGAGCAGGACATGGAGTCAGATCAGTTGGTGTGGAAAACAAAAACGAAAACAGCAAGACAGGCTCCCAAACAGCAAAAAAAAAAAGGACACGCTCGGGCACAAACGGTTTGGCCAAACCGACCGGCCGGGCATGTCGATGGCGGCATGCCTGCTAACTAATAGCAGCCGGATTATGTTTAATGGATCGTTGGGGGCTTCGCCGGAAAATTGAAGCTAAAATGAATACCTCCGTATGTGCGGGTGTGTGTGTGTGTGTGTGTGTTTGTGTGGTGTCCCCGGGCGCAAATTGTCGTATGCAAAATGATGCTGCGCGCCATGGCGGCACGTGAAATAAGGGTTCAATCAATTTAGAACCGCTTTTCCGGAAGGGCAGTTTCACTCTCCGGGGAACGATTCGAATGGGCGAGCGAATTCAATTGTCGAGCCGGAAACCGGTGCTGGGCTTTTGATCCGGGCCGTCCCAAAGGGTGTCCGTCAAGTGGGTTTATTTGTGCGAAAGGCAAGCACTGAAAGGAAAAACCCGTAGCAGGTGACAAGTTGTTAGTCTCGGCAATCGGTACTTTTGGGGTTTTCCGGGTAAGGTGGAAATCAAAAAAAAATCGAACAACACATCTTAAGAAAGTTTAAGAATGAAAAGGGACGTTTTTCGACAATGCCGAAAAACCCCATACGATGGGGGGGGGGGGGGGGGAAAGAAAATGAAAATGTCCCCATCGGAACGAAGGGTGGTGTGATCAACATCATCGGTGGAACACTTTCCCTGGCACGGAAGTGCTCGTTTCGATTGGTCCCCAGCGGGACGCTGTCGGACAGTCTATTTATGTAGCCATTTATATTCGAACTGTCCGGTACACGATTTTATATTTTATTCATCGATGGACATTGGAAATTCCACCACCCCGAACGCCGCCCCCTACGACAACGAACTCACAGCGTTGCAGAGAAATCCCCCGGCGTCGGTTCGCCTCGTGGCTTGTGGCACTGATGTGTTTTATTTTCCTTCGCCGTTTTTTTTCCACCACTGGAAAATGCTCGAAGAAATCCCGGGACAGAAAATCATCGCAAAAGGACGTCCCCGAGTGGAAAAGGGAATGGGGGAATGGGAAACGGAACTACAAACGACAGTGGACGCTCGGGCGTGCGGACCCTGGAATGGACAGCATGTACCGTGCGGGTGGGATCCTTCGTTTCCCCTTGGCATGCTTTCCCCATCGGTGGGGACACTTTTGCAGTGATTTTCCGTGTTGTAAAATTAGCTCCAGTCCATCGGCGTCAGCGCGGAAAAGTCGGTGGAGAGACAAAAGTGCAGCACTAGCACTACCCACCTTGCACCATCTTGCGTGTTTTTCCCGTTTCTTGCAAACCAACATCTCGCTGCGATCGTACGACCGGCGTCCGAGAATGGAATATTTATCAACCGAAGCCTTCGCCTGGTCCTGCTGCGCTTTTCATGCCGGGTTTATGTTTTTTTCCTGCCGCCCATGCTGGAGTGAGATTTTTCTCACGCCACTGCCGGCTGGCGATGTGGCCACTGGTTGGTGGGCTGCTCGTGACATTCCTGTCAGGGAGGTAGTTGCAGCTTGTGCATATTGAGAATCTGTATTGATTTGAATTTGCATCTGGCAGGCGACGGGCAGCGATGCACGCTGTTTCGTTAAACGATTTCCTTTCGTGTTTCTTTTTTTCCTCGTTCATTTCGTTCAAGTATTTTCTTGTCGCTCGTGGCCTAATCTGGGGTGCTAGGTGTTTTTTTTTCATTTTGAAGACTTTATAGTTGTGGTTGAGTGATTCCTTCACGCTGTGCAATATGCAAAAGAAGGACCATTGAGAGTATAAATAAATTATTTAGTGTTCGTTAGCGTGGGCCGCGTACCAGAGACATGGCACTAAAGATGGTCAATGAACACCGAAGAGGGAATGCCTTTGCTGTTACAAAACATAAATTGATTAATATACAATGAACTGGTATCCATGTTTTATAAAAAGCCCATGTTAATGATTGGCAATTTTATTTTACAACTTAAAAGTAATAATAACTTAATTCAAGTTACGTTTCACGAATTCGCGCTTAAATTCAGATAAATTAATTTTTAAAACGTATTAGATTACAAATTACTCACGTGACTTTATCCTTTCATGTATTTCTCAATGCCAATTTACGATATATTTTATAAAAACTGCAATCAGAGAAGCTTTGGTGACGAATATCGTTTGTAATTATGTTTAAACTTCGTCAGAATTGGAATAACTAAGCGATATAATTTCCAAGATATTGCATTACGTGTAATTTTATTTTACCGACCCATTAAGTTACCGTCGATTTTACGTTTTGCGCTCTCGTGCGGTAATTAATCAGTTGCACATCAAACGGTGGCAACAGACATATCATTTACGAGATTATCATCATTCTCGTGCAAAACTCCTGCTCCTTTATCGTTTCAATCGCGTGTCAGCGGCATGCACCGTCCAAAGGATATACATATTTGTTTCAAATTCAAATAAGCACACACGCGCACCCAAAAAGGCACAAACATCGTTTGTGTGGTTGACCAAATTCGTTTACCGTTTGAATCATGAAAAGAAATCGCTCACCGCGCGTTCGAGGCGCATTTGATTTCAATTTAATTTTAACCACCGACAGGTGCACAATTAACAGCCATCTTTTTGGGCAACGAAAACGCCTCCGGGCGAACCCGTGTAGAGTGGGTGGCTTCAAAAAGGCCGCTCGAAAATCCTGCGCACAGTCCAACAAAAAACCGAAACGTCGGTGAAGCGTGATTTATTTCCACACTGTATCAAATTAGCTGCGAGCTACATACCGTGCAAACCCGATAAGCTTTCGCGCCCGGATGCGAGTACGTGTGTGGAAATGTTGTTGTCGTTGTTGATTTTTTTTATGGCGCGTTCCGGCGGGTGAGTGTTTTTTATGTTGTTGTTTCTAATTAAGTTATGTTTCATTTTATGATACTTATGCCTCGACCCACGCAACGGCCGGAGGGACGCTTTTGAGGGAGGATGGGTAGAGTTTGGTCGAGGGAGTGGAAAATGTTGATTTTTCTAACGCACATTAGCGGTAGCATAAGCATAAACTGTTGGTGAACCGGGGTGAAACTTGCTTCAAGCAGTTCGCTTGCCAGTCGGTTAACCGAAAATTTGCAAACACTAGCGACGCGATTTGTGCGAAGTTTGTGGAAATCAACGTAAAATGGTATTGCCAACAACAATGCGTGTACAGCTAAACAACGCCTTAGATTTTTAAACATAAAAAGTCATGTTCGCCATAACCAAATATTCATATTTCATTCATCAGCCCTTACTATATGTGTATGCAATTTCTAATCCTGGATGCAAGCCAAAGGGTACCGAGTGTTTCGATCGCACGAAAAGGCAACCGAGGCTGATAAACACATACAACTAACGGGAATCAAATTTTCTGATCCCAAACCGTTTATTTTTTCAACCGCGTTCGAGTTGTTGTCGGTCGGAGGTAACGTTGTTTGATGTTGATTCTTTTTTCGTAACACAGTTTTAATGATTATAATCGCATTAGAATAATGAAAACAAGCGTAATGCACCCTGAAACGAGCCGGGTTCGTTGATGTTTCGCGCAAAGTGGCATCATTTTTCCAAATGTTGCATTCAAATGAGACTAGCTGTGGCTTCAAAATGCAACACCAACATACCAGCGGACCGGGATCAAACATACGGTGCCATACGGCAGGCGAAAAAGAGAGAAAAAGTGTGAGAGGAAGAGGGGACGAGTGAGGAAGCCTGCAAAAAGCCGGGAAAATACCCAACCGCTGCAAAACAGTAAAAAGGAAAAGAAAAACGATGCACCGACACCAAACACTACAAATGGTTTCAATTAAAAGCGGTAATATAAACAAACATCACTGAATTGATCTATCCCCGCGATCACCCCCGCCTTTGTGGTGGTGCGTGTATGTATGTGTGTGTGTGTATGTGTGTTTATGAATATTTTTTTTATTTCATTTCGTTTAATTTTAATGTCCAACATAAACGGCGCATACCGGTGCCATATTGTGCATCGGTCGTGTGTTTGTGTTTGTTGGACCCACATTCAGAAGCCACTTAGTTGGTTAAGGGCACTACAGTCGATGGGTTTTCCCTGTTTTTTGTTGGTTTCCTCCGGGCCGGTGGAACGGATTTCCATTTGCTGCCATGCGGTGGGCAAATAAAACAATCCTATTCCCATACATACCAATAGAAAAACAATGTCTAGGTGCGGGACGACGGCGCGTCGGGTCGGTTCCGATGGTGGAAGTGTTTACGCGTTCATCTATGGGTGATATTTGATAGCATTAAAGGTCATAATTTAATATCCACACCAAGTGGTTACCTTGTGGAAGGAGAGCAGGGAGAGGTGCGATGCAAAGCATTTTAAATGATTTTCCCCTCTCCTCATCACTACGGTGGGGGTGGTGGAGAGAGGGTTGTTTTATTTAGAGACGGGTTGAAGCGGGTTGATTATCGAGTTTGAATCATATTTAAATTTAACTCCACCGATCACATGTGGGATCGCGCGGATGTATCGCGCAGTTACACTTTGTTAGGATGGAAACGGTTTGCATAAATGATGCTTAATTTAAAGGGAGGAAAAATGAATCATGTTACTGAGCCCATTTAGATAACTCGATTACTAAATGCACCTAACTGGCTGTTTGATCAAGCACTTCCAAATTGGTCTGCGCTGAATTACGGACTAACACTAAATATCGAGAAATTTACGAGGTATTCGAAAATAAGATGAAAATCTGTCAAATTCGGTTGGACTGTTTTTGGATGAGTTAATGGAAAAATTGCACCACGAAGAAAAAAATATTGCTACACACATATTCTTTACAAACTGTGACCAGAATGCCTCGGAATCGCTTTTACTTTTGACATGATTTTTCGTTTTTGAACCACTGTGGGAAACTTTTTATTTACTCCTTTTTAATTTACCCGGCAAACAGAAAAAAAATAAAGGCGCAAACGTTGATGGCGATTTTTCGCTTGGAAAAAACGAAAACAGTCAACTAACTTCATTGAAAAGGAACTTAGTTTTTGCGACCATTGCGAAACGGTGCTCGTTAGTGCCTTCTTGGAATCATCTAACGAGGAGAGAAAATTAAACTAAATCCAATGTTTTGCTGTTTCTTGGTGGAATTATTATTATCTGCTTCTTGGAGCATTCACTATCAACTTCCGGAGGGTGGTGATGAAAAACACCTTGAACAAGTTGGATAACCGTAGAGCTTGTCGAAACGGTTGGGATGTTGATTTGTGTTCATTTATGCCCGAGCTCATTTCTTCTACCGAAGTGGAATCTTTCTGTATTTCGCTTTTATTGCAAAACCAAATCCACGGTATGAAAAACTTTTTATAATACTTGTTTGTTTTTTATGAGTACAAATATATTATAGCTATTTTAAAATTTATATTAACACAAGTTGAAATTGATCAGTAATTCGTGATTTCAAATTATTATTTCGCACAATGTTACCAGGCCCTGGTGGAGATAATTTCTATAAAGATTTTTCGTCAAACGAAATTGTTATTCATCTCAGAAAAGTCAGAAAAAAGTAGATGTAAACGGGATATGGCATCCAACAATAAAATTACATGATATCGTTAATCATTGCTGGTGAATCACGTGGAAATGATTAACTATTATCGTGTTTCGGTGTTTGAAAACAGTTGAATGAAAACAAAAGGCCAACTTTTACAGTACAGTCAAAGACCCAACCCGTTGATCAACAAAAGGATTAAAGTATTGCCCACACCCGCCCCTTGTTGTTTACTCAAACTGGTTCGCAATTTTCCATAACTGACCAGCTGCCCTTCCTGAATGCTGCACTTGATCGCTTAAACTGTATCTACCGAGATGGCAGTGGAATTATTATTACTCGTTTCGGGGGTTTCTTTGCCACCAGACCCCTCCCCCCATCCCTTGCCCCTCCGCTAGGGTTCAAACCCCGGGTCGTTTGTGTTTGAAAATAAATTTTAATTAATGTGCGAAGGAAACTTTTTAATCCTCGGCACGAAGGTCGTGTTCAAATGGACTTGGCTGCCCGTCCACCACCGGCCGGCGTTGCAGACAGCTGGAGCTGATTTTTCCAACCCCTCCCTCCTCCGGAGATCCGTTCTAGGGGAGTTTCTCTTTAGCATCATTTCCCTTCGGTTTGTTTTTGTGTATGTGGGTTTCCTAGTTTTTGTTTTCCTTCTCGCCGGTCACAGTTGAACACTCTTGTCCCGGGTTCTGATTGAACTGTCATTTTTCCTACCAAGCCTTCGTTTGCTTCTTGGGTTGGGGGTGGCAGGCTGGGGCATTTCAATTTAGTCGGTCGAATGAGCGGGCGGGGAGACTTAAAGTGTTTCCGGCAAATGGTCGAAAAAAAAAACGCTGGAGGTTGCCGAGAGTGGAGCAAACCGGTGAACCTTTCCAACCTTTCCCCGGTGATTGACTGCCGGTGGGGTGGAAAATGGGCCCCCAGATTAATAAGAATGCTAATGAGATCGTCCGGAATCAATCTGTCTGTTGTTAAGGGGGAGTGAAATTAATATGATCAGCTTCGGTTCTCGCCTGGCACCCTACCATATGCGTTCGCTTGTTGTGCATTAGTGCGCTATAATAATCATATTAATATAAAATAACCAAAACTATTCATTCAACCTTTTATCGTCACCACCCTGTGGTTTGTTTGAAGAATATTCCCTTTGGGATCCCGGCACTTTAATGAGCCTTTTGCGAGAGAGGTGAACACTAACTAACAAGCGTCTTTCATGTTCCTCGGGCGCTTGGCATGCGCGATCTAACGTTCACGAATAATTTGTTCTCCAAGTCATCACCGTGCATAGCAGAACATTTATCAATCGAAAACCTTCGCCACATGCGCCCCCTGCGGGTCCCCTTTCTTCCATTGCACCGGAGTTCGTGAGTGTTCGTAGTGCGTACCATTGAAGTTGCGCATTTCGACACGAGTGAGCAGATGTTGGCGTACAGGATAATCAAATGAGCATTTTTCCTACACTTTTCAAACCAAAAGGGATGGGTTCACCACTAAAATGGTGCGGTTTTCTACATCGAAGGAAAACTTTGTCGGCTGCATGGGGTAAAATAGTGACGATGTTCATATATTGTTTTCTTTGTTCTTTTGTTTTAGTTTCGTATGCTTTAACGTTCTTAAGCAAAGGTTGTAAAAATTGTATTTTAAATAGTATTGTTATGTTCTTTTCCAAAAAGTACATAACAACATATTTCTGCTTCTGCGAATATCTTCCACCTTTGAGTTGGAATTTGTTTTAGAAAACCAAATCCGTAAAACAAAAAGGGTTAAAGTATAGAGTATTTATTTTTAAATTTACCCTCAAAATCAAAACTTGACCGATGTGAAAGAATGCTTTAAACTGAAAACATGGGAAAATATATCATCTTCCTTTTTCTTTTTTTACAACGGTTACCTTTAAGTTGGAGTTTTAACTGCTCTGTTTGGAGCATCCCTCGATCCTATTACTGCCAATTCTGTTTTTAACGAAACAAATAGGTTTTTTACTCACTCCACTGTTTCTGTTCGTGGTTAGTTTTTCCATCGCTACGAATTGGCATCGCTTGAACCTACTTTCGAAACAGAGGCAACCATTTCTTCCACCGTTTTTCCGTGGTTTTCGCCCCAGTAATGGCAACTTACACATCATTGCCTCTTGCATTGAGTGAACTTCCGCGAGCCGCACGATCTGGTACCCCAAAGTGCCATTAACTTTCGACTGAAAATCGTCCCTTCCCGCCAAAAAGGGAGATTGTACATCCTGGTGGTGCAAAATTTTCCCCAGAAATGTCTCCGTGAGCTCCGCAGGAACGGAACGCAAAAGCCACTTAGATCTCGGCGGGAAAAACCGCAAACCGCCGCTGTAGCCGAACTGGGAATGATAAATTGAGGAAGCGGCCAAAATTACTTAATGGAATTTAATATGCCCTTACCGGGCCCAAAAGCGGCCCCTCCTCGCCGCTCTGTTGCGGCTCGTGCCCCGGCGTGTTCGTGCGACGCACTTCCATGAACTGTGCCAGCGTGAGTTGCTGGCCGTTTTAAAAACCGTGCCATTGTGTGGCGCGGCAGAAAATCGAAAAACATACATGGCGGCCATTGACATCCATCGCGGGCAGGCCATAATATCGAATTTCCCCGACGTGAGCGGTCGTCTGCCTTTCGGACGCACATTTGCTCTCCGGTTGGGTGGGTTTTTTTTGTTTTGTTATTTAATTTAGCGAGAGTTTTCGGAGGGACGCCGATCTTCGCATCGGCTGGACAGAATTTTCCGTCCGACCAATATGCATTACGTACTGGGTTCGTTCATTCGGCAGCCAAAAATAGTGGCGCTGGGTCGCGGCGCCACAGCAACGTTTGGGCCTTAGTTAGCTCTCTCCTCCCACCAATCCCCCCCCCCCCCCCCTCCATGGTTGTATGCTCCACATTTGCATAAAATCACGTCAGCAATGAGCGATAGATAGTGTGGCGCACCGAGAACCGAGCAGTCGAAGACGACAAAAACGGAAAAGACAAGTTTGGTTTCGTCCGTTGCGGAACGGCCCTCTCGGGAGGGCCTGCGGGGGCCGGGTGCCGATGGATGCCATCTGGTTGGAATGACAAGTTTTTCATTTCGGTTGTTCGCTGGTTCCCTTTCGGCCCTGGAGGAGGATTTCTCGTTCGGGTTTGATACCCCCTCGCTGCTTTTGGCCTGCGGTTGGTGACACTTTACGATGATGCGACGGATTTATGCCGTTTTTTTTGTGTTGCCCCTGTTTGCTGGATCGATTCGGGTTTCGGTTTTTACTCGCACTCGGCGCCGGGATCGTCGGCGTACAAAAAGCCGGCGAAAGTGAAAAAACGGCGTTCCGAAATTTGCCGCGCATCATTGCAGCGGCCGTAATCGACGATCCGCTGCTCGTTCGGAATTTTTCCAGCGTTTTTTTTTGTTACGTTGCTTTCGGCCCTCCAAATGCTGGACCGAACGGCGGACCGCCAGATGTTGTCGATTGGACTGAAGTGAAATGATACGTGTGTCGCACTAGCGAGCGACGGTCTCCGGATTGGTGGCCGGTGAAGTTTGTCTTGGGTATAGTATAGTTCGGTCTGTTTTTGGGCCGGTAGCATGTCTGCCCTCGGCAGGAGTTGGGTTGAGAAAGGGCCCGGATCAACATCGAACTTTTTCGGTGATATTGGATCATGCAATTTGGTAACTCAACAACGTGCGAGCGTGCTGCATGGAGTATATGCTAAGCAAAAAAAGTAGTGAAGAATTATTTAAAAATTCAATATTGTTCCTATTGTTTTCTTTGATTGTTTCTAATTCATGGTTTTACAATCTACGGATCTATTTACAGCGAACTCTTTTGAGTATTTATATTTTTAGATGTATTTCTACGTTTTTAAACTTGTGATGTGCTTACTGAGTAAGAATGAGTGATTCAGTTAAAACTTAAATCTTGAATCCTAACGGATAGTTTTTGTTACTCCTTTTTTATTTGAATCCTTTACAGGGATTCGAATCCCAAAAGAGTGAATGAATGAGTAAATCTGAAGACCGAATCCCAAGTAAAAAATTTAAATCCCAAACAAAGATTCGTATCCCAAGAGTGAGTAAAAGAGTTGCTAATCGCCATAGAGAGTCGAATCTCAAAATGGGATTCGAATCACAAATTGGGATTCGAGTTTAAAACTGGGACCTAATATATGAACTATATATGAATACACATACAATTTGGTATTCAAATTCCTGTTTCAGACTCTCCCAGATTGGGATTAAACTCTCTGTGGCGACTAGCAACTGTTTTACTTACTCTTGGGATTCCAATCAACTAGCAACTTTTTTACTCACTCATTCTCTTGGGATTAGAATCTTTGTTAAGGATTCAAATCTCCTCGACCACTAATAAATCATGTTAGACATTTTAAATCACAAAAGAGTGACTGGAAGTTGTTATTCTCATCACTATTTTTAACAAAGCAAGTTTGACAAATGGTTAAGATTAACGTTACTTTTACTATTCGTTATTTTAAAATAGCTTTTAAGAATTAAAAACATAAAACCAGACGTAAGACTTTTTTAGCAGGACGATTTCTACGCCCTGGATACCTTCTCGGGTTTCCAGTTTCATTAGCATTTCCATTGTAGTGGATGGTTTTAATTATTTACACTAATGACTTCGTTTCCGATGCACTACAAGCGCTACTCGGCGCCGGGCAGTAAGATATCGTCACAGTGGAGAAGTAATCTGTAGAAAAGTGCTACATTGTTCTGGAGCAACTTTTCTGTCTAGTTGTTTCTTTTAATTTTTCCAATGCAAAGGGTCCATCCTTTTCTGGAAAGTTCTTTTCTGCACGGACCATCTTTGGTCACCAGCCGTTACAGGTTCGCCAGTCTTAACTTAATTGAGATGAAAGTGGCGAAGAAAACGATACGGCGAAAGGAACGAAAAAAAGTTGCCCCACCGTGGCGGTAGGTGGAATGCTGGTACGGGAAAGTTTCCGATGGAACTGGTTTATTAATTAACAAGTTTCGATCCCGTGTTAGTTTCACAGCTTCACACCATGTTAGTTTCGGGCTGTAGGGTGGCGGGCAAAGGTTTTCAATATTGCTAAGTGTTTACCGCGCCCAAAGTCTGGCCGTTTCGCACACTTATGCATAGTGCAAGGAATGACCAAACCGTGGCCAGCTTCACGCGCTGGCCTTCTTCGCGACAGGAGCGCAACCGAAACCCGTAAATCCTTTCCAGGACCGTCTGTTTGTGTTTTCTCTTCTTTTACTTTTTCAACCTCCGTTGCGCTTCGGCCCACGGATAGAGTCGGTTATGATAAAACGGATTGCAAAAGTTTTCCACTGCAGCTTGGCGCGGCTATCGGTGGGGTCGAGTCGGGCAGCCCTTTGTCTCTGCCAGGCGAAGACCAGCATACCGCTCGCCTGTGCATAACTTTCGGTTTTGGTGTGTTTTACGATTGCAGTTTTGCAGCATTATCAGTCTCTCGAGAAGGATGCTTTCGAAGGAAAGGGAAGGGTTGCCCAGACGATCCGGGCCTTGATTTCCTTAGTTTTGTTGTCGATCCACACAGCTGGGAAAAAGGAGCCTGGGGTGGCGGGGCTGAAGTGAATGGGAGGAAAAAACAAATCCCTGCTGAAAAGTACGACTGCGTTTAAAACCCGCTGGAGTTTAGGGCAGCTGAGGTGGCGTGGAAAAAAATGAAAATAAAAACTTGGTACGGAAAATCTAGAGCACACACACATACCGACTTTCCCGCGGTTCCGTTTTGGAAGGTGCCAACGGAAATCACTCGAGGCATTTGTCCAAAAACCGGCAGCGAAGAATGCTGCCTGGCGAAGTGCTTGAGGTAGGGTTTTAAATTTCAATTATGAAAATTGTCGCCATTAGTTAATTAGCGAATTTTGTCCGCTTGCTTGGAAAGAAAAAGAAAAGAGAATGGGAAACAGGAATGGCGTCGAACGGAGCAGCCGTTCTCCTGGTAAAATCTGGAACGCGCTAGAGTTTGTGTGTGAGTTCTTCTGTGCTGTTGTTGAAAACATCCTTCTTTGTTTGCCTTGCCGTAAAAGTTTATTTTTGTCAGGGTTTTATAACTTAATCTCCAATTTAAAGTGGCTCACATAAAAGGAAAGACAGACACACAGCGAGACAGCGAAAAGGGTGCGCATTTTATTTTTGGCCATTGGAAAATAACATTAAACATTGGAATATTTATTACTCAGTCCGATTTTCCTCTTATGCGCTCCCTGAAATTGTTGTTTTTAATGTTAGCAGATAATGAAGGCTATTTTTGTGCGTATTAGTAGCGCTTTGATTGTTCAATGCATGAGAATGTCTATTTATGTTATCATCACATTTCACGTATTGTTGGAAATGTACTATTTGCGTTAAGCATTTGTTATACCTACGTTCAATGTATTCTCAACATAGAATGTAAATATGAATCTAGATTAATATATTTTGTTCTGACGAATCAGAACTATTTAAGATTTAAAATACGTATGGCTTAAAATATGGTTTTTAGACTGTTCATTGTATTTTCGAACCGTTCCACCAATGAGGGGAAAATATGAACGGATGTATGCCATACTTTGCAACGGCACAGATCACCATAGGACGAGCAACGTCATAAATTTTCCTTCCTTAAGCCGACACTGGTTGTTGACAACGGCTGTGCAATCTGCAAAGCGTGTAGAATTACGACGAGACAAAGACTTCGACGGGTCGTAAATTGTAAAAAACAGAAAGAGTTGTAGTGCACGAGGAAAGTGTTATGCCTGTTCGGTCTATGATCCGCAAGGTTGTGTCCGCCTCTATAGAAGTTGAATGGTTCATATATATTTAATCGTTTTCTTGGAACATCCGGTTGTGAGCCGGAATCAAGTCGGGGGTTCAAAAAGTGACTGAGCATTTAAACTAAGTTAATTTGTTTCTCAGAAACGCAGAAGCTAAACAGATATGATCAAATTATAAACATTGAATTATGCCGGGAATGACTGAGCGAGGAAATCTATTACACAGAGAATCTACTGTAAATTGTTTAAAAAATTGGAACCATGACTTCAAACTCACTTTTCTTTTAACTTAAAGAAAAGGAATGCACGAAGCGTTTGAGTTTGTAGAATGTCCGTTCTTTGTGAAATCGTTAATACCAGATTAAGTTCGCCTCTTGAACGAAATTCCTTTCTCCACTTTTGTCTGCGAGTAAATAGGTTTCTTCTGGTGCAATTTCTTCCCAAGTACCCTCCCCACACACACACTCACTCCTACACCGTGCGGGTGTGCGTGCGTGTGTGTGTGTGTTGGTTTGTTGAACTTTACACTTGATCACGTTTCGAGTGCTCGGCTTACGGTTTCTTGTGCGCGCGAACAAAAGTTGTAATCAAGTCCGGCCGGTCCGGTAAACAGCAACCCGAAACCCATCCATTCATTCATACATCCTGTGTGTCCGGTCCGTTCCAAGGCATCCATCCGCATCGACCGTCCCCCTTCCACCGGCCGCACCGGTAGGCGGTCGGGATCCCAGCCAAGCGATAACAAAGGAAGGGAAAGTTGCGAGGCCAAAGGAATCCGACATGATCCGTCGCCACTTGAAAAAGGGCCTTCAGTTGACGGCTTGCGTCATCGCGGGGAAAAGACGACGCCGCTGCCGCCGCTGGGAGAAAATCGAGGTTTTCTCGGGAAGCATGCGCCGGTACTTGCCAATCCCAATCAATCCGAAACCCACTCAGACACTCGCCGTTAAAGGGCGATTTTCTACAAGGCGTTCCCTCCTCGCAAAGGCTCCCCCGTCCCGTGGAACCCGAGCTTCTCGTTACTTGCTGCCTGCCAGATAATAAGTCTTCTCAAACATTCACCAAACCCACCACCACCATCTTGTCTTACGGAATCGCCCTCTCCCCGATGCGATTGAACGATTTCGCACACTTTTCTGCCGACAGCTTCCCGCGCTCGGGCGAACCACTTGACGAGCGAATAAATGTCTGTCATCGAAGTGAAGTGATGGAGCTGGTCGTCGGCAGCATCAACTTCCGGTGTAGTGATCCGTGCAACTGCTAGGTGTTCGGGACGGTCGTACGTTTTTCTGTGCCACCAGTTTCTGCTTTTTCAACGTAACTTCTCCCAACGATCATCAAACGGCTCGGCTCTGTGGGAATTTTCCTTCCGGGAAGCAACCGGGAGGAAAGACAGATTCTTGATAGATGCCTCCGCAGATGTGGGACGTGAGTGCCGAGCACGTATTTACATACCAATTTGTGAATGTAGCGGTTGCAGTTTGGCTCGTTGCATCCGGATACTTCGAACGCTATCCGTTTGATTGCGGTGCCGCTCGGAGAGATTGACTTCCATGACATGCCAGTTAGAGCAAGGGGCATTGTTTCATCAGATGTAAACCACCGAGAGTGTATGTCACGTGCGCGAAAAGGATTCTTTTGGCTCCTTTCGAAGAATCGCTTCCGAAGAGAGGCCAAAGCAAACTTGCCGATGCTGCCCAGCTCAACCATCTTGGAACAGCGTTCATGCAACGTCCAGGAATTTGATCGGTGTGTAGCCGCTTGGCCCAGGATGGGTCAGGGAAACTAACGGCAAAGCGAAGGATCTCAATGTGGAAGCAAATTGATTCCATACCGCGTCCACCATCCCCGTTGACGGTTCGTGTCAATCACGGCATGGATCACGGCACCGTACAAGAACCTTGGCAGCAAACAATAAAGGGACCGGTCCATTCCTTCCACGGACATCCCTTTTCTTTGCTTTGTGTTTGTGTGTGTTTTCTCGTCCATCTTTTTCCACGGCTCGGGTGCGGCACAAAGGACAGGACAAGATAACAAGGCTCCCAACAAGCTTCCGAACGGGCTTCACCGGGGCTTTCCGGAAAGCAACAGATTTAAAGCCCTTGCTAGGCTTTCCCGGTAGCAAGTCGGGGGCCTTTTCTCGACTGAGGTTCGAACCGTTTCACTGGGTTTCGGTTGCGGTAGTGGATTCTACGCGTGGGACGAGGGTTTCTCTCGCTGAACAAATACTCAAACTGGAGTAAATGTTCAAAGATTCTTCTGCCTCGACATATTGGGAAAATGTTTGGGATGTTCTAGTTCATGCGTACCTTTAACACACACACATAGAGTTAGGTATGTTTGTATAGTTACCATTTGTAATTCAGTCATTCCCTTCGTTATCGGCGTCTTATCCTTATCGATTGATCGATATCTGATGCGAGCACCTGGAACTGTGCGTCTTTTGCCGGGGACTTTGCGAGCTTTTGGACTGAAAACCCTTGGTTCGAAATCCACCGCAAAACCAGACGTTGGTGTTGGAGCCCGAAAATGATGCGCCCACACGGACTTCAATCGGTTCGGGTGCTCGACGTGACGATTACCATGCGTCGGCTCCGATAAGGAACCATATCTACGTCGTTTGCTCGGGTTTATCAACGAACGTGTGGCTAGATCTTCTGTACTTCGCTCCTAAAATTTGTTAAGGGCAAGGGGATGTTTGAACTGAAGGGCAGTATCCGAAGAGCGATATCCAAAATGCTAATGGGCTTATCGTCCACTTTAGATCCATCCCGAGCTGAAACTTTCGGTCCGTCTGGAGCTACTAGGATGGAAAAGGCAAAGGATTCCGGGTCCTAATTAAGGTGCCGGTTGATCGAAAAATCCTACCCTTCATCCACCGAGGTCGGGGTTTCCTTTCCGGAACGGCATCGAGACGGGACACACACAAACACACACACTTGAGCGTCTTTGATGTTGAGCGCTTGGCCAAAGGTCATCTTGAGACAGTTTACGCTTCGAAACTCTTCGTTTAACCTTTAACTCGGCTAGCTTTAGGTTCTCCATTTTTTTTTCCTAGAGTCCCAACGCTGCTCCGATTGGAAGCGGACCTAAGCCGGCTTGTGTCTAAAGGTAGTTTAGTATTGCAGGTGGTGTTGCTTCCGAAACCGTCCACTGGCTATCCCGTTCCGTGAGCTCCATCTCCCCGGCAACCCACCGACGCTCGAAGGAATTTTGTGGTGCGCAAAATAATTAAAAGTTTTTAATAAGCAAAGTTAGCCCGCTTCGAGTGAAACGGTGCATCTCTAGCTTTACCTTATTTTTTGCACCGATTGAGGTTGGTCGTTCGAATAAACGAAAGTGGCGTCCTACGGGAACCTAGTTTAATGGGGGCAGGACTCGGTTGGAAAGTGCGAGTTTTGGCAGGTTTCGAGTGGGTCATCTTTAGGTATTATGTATAGCGTACCAGGAAAAAGTGTAAAGTAGAGTTGGAAGCTACAACACTGCAAACCTGTGTTACCAGTGTCCAGAGGCAAAATCTAGCTGCCAATGAGCGTTTCCAAAGCAACGGCAGGTTTCAATCCCGGCAGGGGTGCATCAGAAAGCCGGTGCACACCGTCGGGAAAACCGTACAGTAACGTAGGGCGACCTTTTGCAAGCTGGCCATTTTCCCATCGGTTGTTTTGCGTCCGACTTCTTGCGCGGATGCTTCATTTTCCGATCGCCATTTCTTACGTTCTTCTGTACATCACAAAACAAGCTAAAAAAATAGAAAATTCATGAGTTTCCAACGACCTCTTTCCACTCCGACGGCACGGTACGTACACCCCTGTTCGAAAAGGGTGCTTATCCCGACAGACAATCACCATTTGTCCTAATCTAAATGTTGCCCGTCAGGTTTCGTGGAGGTTGTCCGCACACTGCGAACACTCAACGGACGGCTCAATGTTTAGCTCTTGCTCAACCGTTTCACTTTTCCATTGAAAAATGGGGTCTCCGTGGGTTTCGTTTCGGTTGTTCAAAGCACAGGAACAAAGCATAAAGCTCTTGCCGAAAAGATGTCACGGGCGGGCACAATAAAGAGAAAGTAAGATTACGACAATGAGTCTCTTGCCAAAAGTAAACGCCCTTGCCTTTCAGCTTTCTTTTGGTTGCTTTGATGGTTGCGTGTGTACTTTTCGCTAAAGAAGGTCGCCCTTGCGATGACTTAACATGTTGGAGATTTCCTTTTTTTTCTATTTTGCGCGTGTGCGCGTAAGCCGTCGTCGTTGTTCTTTTGGCGGTGCCTTTTTCAATGGCACAACTTGACACTCCTAACATCATACATTTTAATCATCCCCTACGCTTATGATGAACGCGGCAGCAGGTCCGGGAAGAGAAAGGTTTAAAATGTTATGAATATTAATCTCTTTCGCTTGTTGTTTTACACTTTGTGTATCTAAAAATAGCAAAGCCCTTTCTATTCATGTTTTTTCATTCATTGCAAACGTGGGTAGAAATCAACCCTACACCTTACTGTTCTCTAAATGTTGTGCTGTTAATTTCTTCAATTCGTTGTTCTTAACGGTTGGTATTCTGGTGTGGTATAGTTGCTCAAATTGTTGTCCTATTGTAAGCAATGGTGATGTACAACAAAGTTTAAATTATTTGATTCTCTCATTGTGGGAGTTTGCGAATACGAAGAAAAGACATGCAAATCGTCATAAGAACCTGCTGTTCGTATGTTTCACTTTGCGTGACAGAAAACAAGCCGCCAACACGAATAATCGCGAAAAGCAGAAAGCTGCAAAGTCAGACCCTTTGGCGTGGACAACGAAACGCGATACCGCCTGCTGGCGCCGTAAGGAGTCGAAACAAGTGGTGCCTCGGTTGCGCCATTCGAATGAGGGTTGGTGATGGCATGGGCACATGTTCTTCGGAAGCAGGCAGCAAAACGCTTCCCGGCATGCCTCGTGGGGTCGATTCCTTCAGCTAGTTGCACGCCTTTGCTGCTCATTCGAAGTTTATCGCGTTTTATGTGTGTGTGTCGTTGTATTCCCGCTTTGGTTGGCATTTCCTTAAGCAAAGAAATTGAATTTTATTCGTTCCCTTTCGCCCGTCTGCGAGTTGGCGCACGCGATCCGGGACCACGTCAAATGCATGAGGGGCTGCCGTTAGGAAGGAAACCCCACCATCCCGGGAACCGTTAAAGCAATGAGGCAACCCCCAGAGGAACGGCAGATTGCGACCGGCGGTGGAATATTATCGACAGCCGCTGCCGGGCGTTCGAAAATCGACCACTTTGCCAGACACGGTCGGTTTGTGATCCCCCCTGGGGTCGGTTTGGCTCCCGGGATCATCCTCCACATCCGGTTTTCGGCGGTGTGTTTTTATTGGCCCGGTTTGAACCGTCGATGTCGCTGCCGGTCGTCCCCGGGGGAACGAGGCTGGCTAAAGCGTCAGCAAAAGAAAAGGCAAAACGACTAAAAGAAACAAAATTGAAAAGCTTCCGCCAACGCTAAACGGCTGCACACTGTTGCTGTCAGTTTGGCTCATAAATTCATCAAAGGCAAATGCGGAAAATACGTTCACCCGTTGGGTTGTAAAAAGGCCCTCCTTCCTCCCAACTCAACCAACCTTCCTATAAAGCGCTCACACTGTCAGGGTTGTCTTTCGGTGACATCCCGTCGGTGCCCGTGTTGGGTTAATTTTTCCCCGTTTGGATCTGCCATCGAGCCTCGGATCTGCGGAAAGCGAGCATGGAAGGCAAACGAAACGGGAAACGGAGCCAAACGAAATCGTTTTACATATTTTAAATTTGGCGGTTCGAACGATGCTTCCAACTTGTCACGATGTTCGATGTCGGGAAATTAGGAGGTGAAGAAAATTGCCCTAACAAGTTGTTGGGCTGGTTGTGTCGAGTCTGAATGGAGTCGTTCGAATGCCAATGTTTTATAGATGTATGAATTGTTATTTTGATTGCCTGAATTATTGTTCATAAGAATGTAAAACGCTCACCATTATGTGAGTGAGTGAGACGGGTTTGGTTTCAGATGTTAGCGACTGGAGAATGTACTTCCTCTGCTGCTTGCCGTCAGATTGTTTTGCGCTCCGTTCAATGGAAAACCTTTCTGTTAAGATTTGTTTTCATTTTCTTTCGGTTTTTGGTAGTGTTTAGCGAAACTAATACTTTCACGTCGGCGTAATTTATCACAATCAGTCATATCCGTTCGATGGGTGAGAGTGGGTGACACTGGTGCTAACCGGAACGAAGATAGACTACCATCACCATCCGGCATACGCTAGCATCATTACCCTTCGTCATCGGCATCCTCCGTGCCATAATCGATTGGCCCGATGTGGTTCGAGCGCGCGAGCAGATTTCGAACTTCATCGTTCTCCATTTCGGTTTCGAGCACTTTCCCTCCAATGCTTGCACCCTGCACTGAACAAATCCAAACGCTCCAGACGCCATCCAGCCAGCCAGCGCTGGTGTGCGAAAAACTGACGACATTTATTTATAAACGTGTTACTTTCGCGTGCGAGCAGTACGAGAACAAAACATTGCCGGAGCCAAATGGCCGAGCGCTGAGCTCGAGGAGGTGGAGTGAAATAAAACGGCCACCAAAGAGGAAACCGGCGAAAATTTCGCACAGAGAGTAATGCCAACAACAACAAAAAAATGGTTGACATGCTCTCGGGGGTCGCCTTTCATCCCGGGGCCGCGCAAACACATTGGCATACAGGGCGACGGGACCTACATATGGCGGGCAGGCCGGAGGGGGGATGCGGCGGATGGCAAACATATTTATCAATGTCATCATTTTTATTAAATAGATATTAATAGACGTCTCTTTCGGCATGTGCGGGACGTTCTGTGAACCCGGTTTAGATGTGTGTGTGTGTGTGTGGGTGAGTGTTTTGGGCAAGGGCGCCTTATGCTCTTCGCTTGAGCTGGGAGGACGATGGGGCGGGTGGATGTGTTTTGTTTGTGGTGACGTTGGTGGTTGACTTTCGGGCCACTTTGCCCTCGATTTGACGGTTGTCCCATGGATGTGCTCGGACGCGATGTTACGCCCATTGTCAGCGGGCCCCGTGTCAGGGAGGCTCGAACCGTGCGGCACCAGGCGTCTCCATCATCCATCAAAATGGGTTCTTCTTTGATTTGTGTTTTTTCGCCCCTCACCACTCACTCACTCGCTCGCCGTGGACGACTGAGCCGACCGGATTGCGCAACCTAATGCGACCGGACGCCGTCACAACGGATGGTTTCCAACCTTTGAGCCTTTTTACGGCGTGCCTCCGTGTTCCGTGGAGCGGTTACGAGCGGTTGGGGATTTATTATTATACTTTTTTACAAATCCTAGCGAACCGTTAGCTACGCCCCAGAGCGGCAGGCACTATAAGTCAGCTTATCGAGCCGATGTCCGACCTGCTCACGTCGAAAACGCACCAGACACAGTCACCGTCATCGGAAGCTCGCGTTAAGTGCAATGAATTAATCATCTTTCGGCACCGGCCAGAAACACGGACGCCAAAGAGGCCCGCGGCCACGTGTCACCCGGAACGAGCCCAAATTAATCTTTCGAGGCGAGGGGCGTTCGTGCACGGTGGTCTTCTAGCGAGCGAGTCGCCATGTTCTTGGGTCGCTCGTCTTTAGCTGGGGAGCTACCCGAGCACGTCCTGCAACGGAGAGGCTCGTCTTCGGCACGCCATATGTCCTTGAAGGCCGGCAGCCGGCGTGCAGTGCATGTGAAACGAAGCGAACCGTGGTAGTTAATTAATAATCAAAAGGTATTTAGTGTCATTTACGAGCCCATCCAAGCGAGGGGCCATCGAGCGGGCTCTCTAATGAGCGTTTGTCTAATGACCGTCGAGGACGTGTGGTTTTAAAGTGCGCACTATCCTTGTGCTCGCTGTGTTAATGAAGTATCGTAAATTTCCAGGGAAAATTTGCCTCATATCGTAAACTTACTGAACCAGATATTCGTAGAGTTTGTGCTAATGGTTTTATGTAAAAAAATTAATTAAATAGTATTATTATATATCGTGTTTTAGTATGCATCGTTTTATCATACATCATGCAGTTTTTTGTCACAGTTTTTTATTCAAGCATACAGAAATAGATATTTACTATTCCTAGTGCTTCTTGCTGCACTAATAAAGCTTTCGCTCTCATCACAACTTTAAAAATAATAATAATAAATAACATACAAATTTCATCGGACCTAAAAAATAAAATAAAATAAAAATTAAATTCAGTTTATCTGTGACTTACCAAATCTTCCATACCTGGAGCTTTTTAGAACTTTTCTTTTCTAATTTGTGAACAAAGATAAGTAGATATTTTTTATTAGATATATTCACGCAAACACGAATGGTTGACCATAAACAAATTGTAAATTCGTCGTCTGTCAATAGTCCGTCCCATTACATTAAAATTAAAAAAAAAAAAACGTTTCAAATGTTCTCGCTTGAAGTTTTGTTTGAAATCATGAAAGATCAAAACTTGGTACATGAAGCCCTTTCTATGAACTCTCACTGCTGGGCGTGTGAGTTCCAGTGTTATTGTTTTTTTATCAAGCACCTGCGACAAAAAACACATCGCTTGGCCGGAGATCATTCCGTCTGGAACTGCTCACCCGTCGAAACTCAACGGCATGTGACAATAAGTCTGAGAACATGGGTCATTCAGGTTGCAATTGATACGCGCAAGATATTGAGAATGAATTTGATAAAAGATCGAACGAAAGGCGAAGGTGCAGGAGCCTCGGCAAAGATCTGTCACTGGCGAGCATCCTCTAATGAAGTTCCGATATTGGTGCATCACGTGCAGAATCGTAGCAAAGGCCCAAAAAATGCAGCCCTTTCTATGAACTCTCACTTCTGGGCGTGTGCGTTCCAGTGTTATTGTTTTTGTCAAGGCCCAAACATAGTACCGTGCTTATTCTGTCTGGAGCTGTTATTCCGCGCGCGGCAAACAACTTGATGATTAACTTCGCTAACAGAAGTGTACGAAACGCCCAGCTCTCCCCCAGAAAACTCAACGGCATGTGACACTGGCGAGCATCCTCTAATGAAGTTCCGATATTGGTGCATCACGTGCAGAATCGTAGCAAAGGCCCAAAAAATGCAGCCCTTCCTATGAACTCTCACTGCTGGGCGTGTGCGTTCCAGTGTCATTGTTTTTGTCAAGGCCCAAAAATAGTACCGTGCTCATTCTGTCTGGAGCTGTTCTTCCGCGCGCGGCCAGAAGCGGATCAATCCGTTCGGGGGCCCCAAGCGGTTGGATAAACGGGGCCCTCCAGACATTTCCATTGCTCTAAGTGTTTCTATACTTATGGCCAAAATTGGACTTATTTTTTACAACAGTTAGCAATCCTTTATACATATTTTTAGCAATCCTTTATACACGTAAAGGACGCATATTTGCTTATTTTATGAAATCAGACATTAGATCTTCATTATCTGAAAATAATCACTCTGAATTAAATTTTTATTTTTTTAATTTAAAGGGTTTTTAAATCGCTCTCAAATTATCAAATCTTTTTATCGCTGTTAAAAGCGATGACGAAAACATTTTAAATTATTTTTTTGCTGGTGGGCCGTAAATTGAGAGCATTTGAAGTCAAACGGACATTATTAGATGAGAAAGAAGATTCATGAAAACATATTCTGGCAGGGTTTTAGGTGAAAATTAACAATGGTACACAGCAATATCAAAATATATCTGTACTAACTTTGATCAAAGTATGTGTACCGCTGCGAGAATAAATAAAATTGGTAGTTACTTTTGCGGTCTGGGGTTTTCATCACGGGGCCCTCTTAAGCTCGGGGCCCCCCGCGGCCGCTCAGTCCGCTCATAGGTAGATCCGCCTCTGCGCGCGGCAAATAACTTGATGATTAACTTCGCTAACAGAAGTGTACGAAACGCCCAGCTCTCCCCCAGAAAACTCAACGGCATGTGACAATATGTGTGAAAACATGGGTCATTCAGGTTGCAATTGATACGCGCAACATATTGAGAATGACTTTGATAACAGATCGAACGAAAGGCGAAGGTCCGATGCAGGAGCCTCGGCAAAGATCTGTCACTGGCGAGCATCCTCTAATGAAGTTATGATATTGGTGCATCTCACTGCTGGGCGTGTGCGTTCCAGTGTTATTGTTTTTAACAAGGACCCGCGAGAAAAAACCTCATACTTTGGCCGGACATCATCCAGACATTCCGTCTGGAGCTGTTCTTCCGCGCGCACCAAACAACTTGATGATTTATTTCGTTACCTACCAAAGGAAAATCATTGCAGCAATAATTAACAGTTTTGTAAATAGTGTTCAAGACTTTTGTGGTATATTTGCGATGGACAAGGATAAGTCAACAATTTGTATTAATTATATTCATACAAAAACGAACCGTTGACCATAATCAGATTATAAATTCATCGTCTCTCAACAGTCTGTCCCATTGTGGGACCTTGTGCAAATAAAAATAAAAAGACGTTTCAAAATTCTCGCTTGAAGTTTTGTTTAAAATCATGGAAGATCGAAAATTGGTACAACATTTTTTTATGTTGAAAAACTGCATTGGAGCATATTATTATTCTCTTTTTTCCTGTTAAAAATCATGTAAATTTTGGTTAAATTGTCAGCATGTAAACATGGAAAAGTTATTGGCAAGTGTTTACTCTAAAATACATTTTTGGTGCGCTAAACCACTTAGCGTGCAGTTATCTAGAGAAACTTGTGTCAATAATTTTATTTTCTACTGCCGCAAGACATCTTATGCTTTAATTCAAACATGATTCTATCTTGTGGTCAATGAGGAAATCAAATTGCTTAAAAGACGAAACATAATGCAAGACCGGCTTTGTCTTTACGTATCATTCGATACATTTTTTTTGAAGATTCGTGTATTTTTACCTAGATGTAAACTTTGTACAAGCTAAGTGCAAGCCGGCTCATGATGATTGAAGAGCGTATATCTAAGTTTGCATCGCTGTGACGGCGTGCTGGTCGATGAGGAAATCAAATTGCTTAAGAAGCCGGAACATAATGCAAGACCGGCTTTGTCTTTACTTATCATTCGATACAATTTTTCTTTGGATTCGTGTCTTTCCACCTCGTTAATTTTGCACAAGCTGAGTGCATGCCGCCTCGTGAGGATAGAAGGGGATATGTGTAGGCTTTTATCGCTGTGACAGCGTGCTGGTGCAATTGGCTTGCTAAGATCATGTCGGTTTTATTTAAATCGAAATTTTATCCCGTGGTCGATGAGGAAATCAAATTGCGTAAGAAGCCGGAACATAATGCACGATCGGCTTTGTCTTTACTTATCATTCGATATAATGTTTCTGGGGATTCGCTTTGTACAAGCTAAGTGCATGTCGGTTCTTGATAATCGAAGGGCGTATATGTTAGCTTTTATCGCTGTGACAGCGTGCTGGTGCAATTGGTCGATGAGAAAATCAAATTGCTTTAGAAGCCGGAACTTAATGCACGACCGGCTTTGTTTCAACTTATCATTCGTTGCTATTTTTCTGAGGATTCATGTCTTTTTGCATCGATGTAAACTTTGTACAAGCTAAGTGCTTGTAGATTCTTGCTTATATGAACCGGCGTGGTTTTTACTTACCATTTGATGCCATTTTTCTGGGGATTCGCGTCTTTTTACCTCGATGTAAACTTTGCACAAGCTAAGTGCAATCCGGCTCATGATAATCGAACGGCGCATAGGCTTTTATCGCTGTGACAGCACGCTGGTGCAATTGGCTTATTAAGATCATCTCGAACAAAATATAATAAAAAGCGTCGAGAGTTATCATTCGCCTAACAACTTCAATCTTGGTACATCGTCCGTGATGTAAAAGCATCTCGACCCGGCTCCTTTCCCTCTCCATTTAGAGCCCATTTTGGCGAATTGGAGTGGTCCGGTTTTTCCCGGTTCGCTGTAAAACGACCGCCAGAAGTGGAACAGAAATTTAGTTCAATTTAATTCAATTTTTCCATCACTGCAACTCATCGGACCCGTTGTCGACGTCGGGCGACACAATGATGCTGCCGACCCGGCATGATTTTCCTAATGCCAGGCTTTCGTGCTTTCTGACCGCTGAGTTCGCGTTTTGCCAACCAACCAAAGGGAAAGCATTGCAGCGTTACACGGCGTTTCGCTTGTGGGGCGAAAAAGTTTGCAACCGTCTGCACATTTTTCTAGGCTTCCCTAGGGCTGGGAGAAAAACTCGTATCCGTAATAAGTTGTCCTCGCTGTCGTACGGTGGCGTTTGCGATGGTGCATGGTTTTTCTTTGCCTCTTGGAGTCAAAGTATCCAGCATTTTTTTTTCTAGATCATGAACACAAGTAAGAAGGGTGGTTTAATTCTAGGCAGAAATTTCGAAACGGCTTTCATTCGCCATTCTTGATTATATTTAGGGTTGGTTGAGTTTCGTTTTTTTTCGTAGGAGAATAAATTCCTCACCAGGGCAAACACCACAAACACACACACACACACACACACGTTTCGCTGACGAAGGCAGGATGAAATAAAAATTTCTCCCACCATTTTGATTATAAATACCTGGCACAATAAACTTGAAACCGTAGCATGTTGCATCAGACAAATTCTTGCCATGATTCACAATCACCTGCTTGCGTAAGCGTGCCCAAAACCGGGGAACATGCCACATGGTTTTTAGTGTATTTGATGTTCGATTTCTCTGTCGCAAGGGACCTGCATTTATGCTGCGACAACATTGCGCCTCCCGATGTTGGATTGTAAACGCTGTTCGGGTGATTTTTAGGGTCTCGCTGTTGTTTGAACAACGGCTCGGTGGGGCCCGAAAACGTTCGGCGTAAATTGGGAAAAAGTTGTGGCAATATTTTTATTTATGATTCGTGTCGTTTACCGAGCACATTCGATGGTGGCAGGAATAATAATGCCGGCAGTCGGAAATCAATGCCCGGAGCATGAGGGGACCCGATTGAAGCAACACAAAAGCGATAGAGTGGGCCATAAAAATCATCCTTATAAATCGACGTTCAGTAGATTCCGCTTTTACGGGTACACGTTCTGTTTGGCGCGGGATTTTTCCCTTGAGAGCCCGCGGGAAAATTGGGAAGACGCTGGCTCATTTAACGACTCCATTTGGAATGCTCAAAATTAGATTTATGACTCCGTCGTCGGGGAGTTCCGTCCCGTAGATATGGAGTGTAAAGCAAGGAATATAAATTCAAACACACACACACACACACACACGGACACACTCTCACAGTGGAATAACTGGTAAAATTGCACTTCTCTGTCTGTCTCCGTCCGGGATGATGGCGCTGTTGGTTCAGCTGCCGCTTAATCGTAAGCAATGAGGTGTGCTGCCAAAACACCACAACCGGTACGCTTGGGTTTCGTTTTCTCTTTTTGTTTTGAGGACGATGTAATGGTTCTGTGGTTGTTCGATGGACGGTTGGGGATTTTTCGGAAAGGGGTGTCGCCACGGGAGGCAACACTTTACCGATGGTGAGTGCAAATCGACGCTAGTAAATATTTGCCGGCGTTTCCTTGGTTTGCCTTGATGCCCGAACGGGGGTTGGAACGGTTGGCCGGAAAAACTCCATCCAGCACGGTGCGGTGTAGAGGTGTTAAACACTTCCGCCCGATTAAAGCAACCCCGGCTACCGACGATAGCGTACTCTGCGTTGTCGTGGTGTGCTGGTCGTCGTGCGAGGAACGATGGTGGTGAAGATGGGATGTGGGTGGCAACCATGAACAGGATATGGGTTTCGGTTAGGCTTATCCTGGTGCCGCCGGAAGCGAACCGAAGCGAAAGGCCGCTCGACGAAGACACAAGCACCATGAGTTGGATGGATTGCCCTCGTGCCTTTCCAATCTTTAGTGGCGCTGATCGGGAAAGTGGATGGATGTACGACGTCAACATCTGCTCACTGGTGATTGGCGAAAGCGCAAGGATGAAATGAAGCTGAAATTGGAGATGATGGAGTGGTTTCTCGTCTCTAGGGCCGCTGGATGGTTCCGGAGAGGATGAAGCCAATCGCAGGAAATCGTAGGTCAATTGGCAAGCCATTTTCCGGGCGAGATTAACTTGCGGATGAGAAGCATAAGAAAATGGCCTAAAAGGACTAGAATTGTATTCTTGGATTTTTTTAAATGAAAGGAACACGAAAAAGTTAGCCTTAAATATGTAACGAAAATGTCCTTCGTTATATTTTCATTCCGATCTTCAACTAATGCACCACCATTGAACCAACTGCATTGTGCTTTTTAATTTGTTTGCTTGTCTTAAAATAATGATCGATTTTTCTTGGCAAACAATCGGTCGGGACTTTAAAAATAGGCATCCAACGAAAACACGGCCGGACTAGAAATAAAATCTACCATGTTTTCTTTTGAGGCCCCTAATGATAACAACGTGCGCTGTTTGGAAAAGGCTAAAATATACATTTCGCCCACTCGTTGTGCTGTTTTTTTCTCGAATCAAAACTTTTTCAGGCCACTCCTTAAAAATCATCGTACGCCTCTGTGTCGTGTCCTCAAACATATATATCTCGTATGGATCCTTCTTGTTGTCTCTGCAGTTTTTCCGCCCACGGCCAAGCATTCCACCGAAAGCTTGTTGTTGTGACTTTTCCACTCCATTCCATTGCAATGTTGTTCTTGTGGATGTTTCTTTTCTTCGTGTTTATTTAGCTACTCCATCCTCCACGGTTTCTTTAAGAGACGTGCCCGGCTAAATGTTTCGGTAGCAGTAAGAGAAAAAAACACAAAAGGGAGAATGTTTTCCAATTGCTGAAATGGCACTTCCTTTAACTTGGGCTCTCCGACTTTAAGCCGACTTTCGGATGTTGTTTTGAGCGGTTTTTTATTTGCTCAAATTTGTCTTTTCAAGCCCTCCTCTGCTGCTCCCCGTTGTTGTTCTGTTCCCGGTTTGTTCGGGCTCGCCTTTTCTTCCCCGCTGACAGCTGGGCGGAAGTGGACGGTGCTTCTTGTGCGCATTTATTTTCCTCGCCTTTACAATGTTGAAACCGGCGGCAGGGAAAAAGAAACACTGCAAGCAAAAATAGGAAAAGGAAAGCGACATAAAAGATACAAAAATACATAAACAGCAGGACGATTGTTGCAAAACCGTCGGCAGCGCGCAAGATTGCACTGTCGGATAAGGAAGTTGATCGGTTTTAAAGAACAGAGCGTTCAACATAGTTTTGCAAGCTTCCGTGCCGGGCTGCATTTGGGTGCGGACTGTTTCGTTCGTCCTTGTTTGGAAAGAAGTGGGACGGAATACATTGAGTCAAACCGAGCACTAGCGGAAAGCTTGTCTAATGCATTTTCCACAGCAGCAAACGATTGTGCAAAGGCATTTCCCGGGGGTTCAATTTTTGTTGCCATTCAGCATTTTGCAAAAACATTATCAGCAGCAGATTAAGCTTGTCTCGGTCGATGGCTACCCGGAACGGACTCCCTTCCCAGGGGGGGGGGGCACCGTGAAAACCGGTCAGACAGTACGATGAAATTGATTTTTCCGGCTCACCGAAGCACCGAGCCCCGGTGAAGCGCATTGTGTTCTTCCGATCCCGCAGCCCAATTGGAGTAGGCATCAATCTAACCAATCTGTCACCTTGACAGAACATCCGGTTCCGGACCGAAGCGCCCGGTTGCAGTTGATCCTTGATAGAGTTGACATGTTGATAGGGTAGAGTGTGGTATGCGCGTGTGTCTGTGTGTGTTGACTAGCAGTAGTGACTATAGTTTCATCCACCCGAAAAGGCCGGACCGCGCGCACAGGATGGATGGAAACTCTCAGATGTCGACCAAATCGAAGCGATAAAAAGCTTAGCTAAAGGGGCGGCAAAACTACTAAACTATCTACTGTAAGGCGTATGAGTTGCTCGTCCCCATCCCTTTGCTCCACTGGAAGCGATGAAATCCGGTCTCTGTTCACATCCACTGGCAGGCGTTTTCCGGTGAGAAGTTTTATACCGGGAGTGCGCACGATGCGTGGGCGTTCTTCGGGTCCGACGAACGTGCACACGAAGTGTGCATTAGCGAAACTCCTCCACGAATGAAACTCCTGCAGCGAGAGCGAACAGCAATATACTGCTTTCCTTTGCAACCGTACAGAAAGCAAGGTAAAATTTGAGCTAGCGTTTCGGATATCAGAATGTATACGTACACAATCTTAAGATCCGGTGCATCTAGTTAGGGTGCATCTAGGGATGCACGGTATTTGTAAGGTAGTATGCGTAAACATCCTAAATTAACCTTGCTTCCTGGAGGGTTGCGCAGGAAAGCAGTATATAGCTGGACGCTTTAACTGCAGGAGTTTTTATTCGGATTTTGCCGAAGCCAATCCACACACTTCGTGTGTGAGAAGGCCCGAAGAACGCGACCCTAGAGTCGCAGGCGCGAACAAACTGCGGTCCTTACGCTAAACCGAAGCAAAATCGATAAAAATGAAAAATAGGAGGCCCCTATTGGGGCGATATATGCATCTAGCCAGTGACGATCTACTGTAGGTCTAAAAATAGAATCAACGCGGTTGTATGTACTATATGGGCCCTCGTTGCTATTACACTCAGAGTATTACGAGTTGTTCTGTCGCGGCAGAGCGCATGCTCAATCAAAGGTGGGCATTTAAACCTTTCGCGGGATCCTCGCGTTACACTTTTTGCGCTGCTTTTCGTTCGGCGTGTAAATTTATGGATCTTACTGCGCACTTTGATAACCTCCTGGAGGGACAGGTGATTTCCTGCGTTGGTGTAAAAGAGACAAGGATCCCATCTCGCTCTTTCCCATTGAAGCCCAATCTCAACCCGAAGCACGTGCCGCTTGGGTTCCGTGAACCCGATGATGAATCCTTCCTTTACCCTCGTTGCCCGATTCCCGATAGGATGTACTATATAAGTAAGACACAAATTGTAAGCGACACCACTCTCAGTACACCAGTCGAACAATAAAGGTCCGAATAGGTTGGACATTCTGATAGTGAAGTGGCAGTACCGTACAGAACAGTGAAAGTAAAGTGAAATCTATCCTGCACTACGTCACCGCCACCTGTTCTTTAACGATTCGGGTATCAAACGGGACCACTCCAACGCGTCGGCAGTTTCACGCCGAGTCTACAAGGCCAGATTACAAATAGATAGTGGTTCAAAGATAAGTTTAATATTGTAGCAGAATATTATTATTTTGCTAACCGAACGCGGGCTACACAGAAAGAACTAATCGATTCTTAGAACCACACTACAATGTTAAGGAAGTCAGCAAACTGGAGATATCAGAACAGAACATGATCAAGTATTAGCCAACGCGTAATGGCGACCGTGACGATGTGATGGTCTTAAACCATCAGAAAAGACAAAATATCGCGATATCGCTGTCCAAGATATTTAGTTAAAAGAAAAATAACTGCCAAATGACGCCACAACTAATTCGCAACAATATGAACAGGCAGTGTAAAAGCCTTCGGAAGTTGATTCAGTCTCTGTTGTGGTTGAGATTAAAGATCAGCCGACAGGTGGCAAATGATGAACTTAAACGCTATTCAGAAAAAATTGCGCGAGAATTGAGTGTAAAGGCGAGAGATGCAGGAAATGATGTGGAAGAATTAGAATTCGTAGTAACAGCACTGCAAAATCACCTTAATAATATTGCCGATATACTAGAAGGCATTGCTCCAACAAGTGATAGTGGATTAGATACAGCTAAAGAAGTTTAACAAAAAATTATAATACTAGTAGCAAGATATGCGCTTTAGCTGTTTTTCGTATCTTATGGTAGCTAGTAAAAAAAAGGGTGGTTTAGAATCAAAAGCCCAAACAGACGTGGAAGGCGATCACGATCTCACAATAATTCAAAACCAGGAAGTGCATACGGAGCAACATTTGAATCAGGACCTGAAATCATATGTGTTAATCGTGCTGGTGGTCTTACTACTGCTCAAACGCGTCATAAGACTAACATAAAAATCAATGATATCTCAAGCCAAGAAAAAGGCACAAAAACTATTAGCATTGGCTAAATAACGAGAAAGACTATAAGTGACTAATAGTGGATAAAATATGGACCGAAATGGCAAACCAGAGAGAAAAAAAGACTAATGAGTGAAACAAGAAAATTGCATTGTGCCCTTGTTTGCGCGTTATGTATTATTTTGTTCGGAAGCGTTTATGGAAATAAAACGCTGTATCGATGAAATGGTTAAGACAAGGAGAATGATTATGGAACAAAAACAGTGAACACAACAGCTAATTCTACCGTATACAATCGAAGCAAGGCCGTAAATTGGTTGCTCGATCCTGCACAAAAGTACTACGTCAGAAGGGAGCGTAAGTATCTTATGTACAAGATTAGGAATCTGGTCGAGATGGTAAAAATTGTTAACACAACCAAAGCAGCTCTCCGCGTAGCAAACGCAGGGAAAAAGATCCACACCACAATATTGAAGAGAAAAAACGATACAAAGTGGGTGTTGGACACCGAAGCATAGACCAAAGACAAAGTGAAGTAATGAACAGCACCTATGCAGAAAACGTGAGATATTAAAGAAGAGTGAGAAATTAAAAGTGTTGTACAACAGTGAATAACAACACCACCGAATTTGCCCGGGCTAAGGCCAATGTTCAGGGAGGAAATGCCCTTAGAACAAAACTGTATCTGGTAGGAAAAACAAATCTGACACATTCGAACAAAATAACATCGTTTGTAATTTTTGTTTCGCTCTTTTTCTCTCAATTTTGCTCTTTGGTCGAATACTTATATCGGAATAAATAACGACAGAAACAACAGACAAACCGCTAACATGAGCAACAACAAAAAATTGGCTATGTTAATACAAAGTCATCTAACAACAAAAAAAAAAACAAAAATTTGAATCAATTTTCAGAGGGCCATACAAAGTAACAGGAATAGAATTCTATTCCTTAAGAATCAAATTTGCTTATCGAAAACGACCTAGGTGTAATTTGAGTTCTCCATGGAGATATCAAAACAGAACATGTCAGAACATGTTCAACAATAATATGTTGCACCACTTAAAGAAGAATAAGAAGTTATCACAATATCATCTGAATTGGCATTTTGAGCTAAAAACATAAAACCATACGAGATTGCTATGGATAGTGTTAACAGTGCCAAAAAAGAAAAAGAGAGAGAGAAACCGGCATTTAACGTTTTTGTCGGTTTTTTTTTTTTTTTTTATTTGGCACGACATCCCCTAGTGAGACAAGGCCTCTCTCCGAAGAGAGTTTGTGTGACCGAGAGACGGTATATTATAGATCGGTGGTCAGCCGTTCGTAATACCGGAGGGTGCCAGACTCGAGATTCGATCCCACACCTGTGGTGTGGTGTTTCCTCGCGCTACCGCTGCGCCATGGGCACCCCCTTTGTCGGTTTAGGCGGTCTGTAAAATCAGCCCAGAGAGTAGGCACGAGGCTTCGTAAGGACCGCCGTTTGTTCGCGCCTGCGACCGTAGGGAAAGACACCGAATCCTAAAACCTGGTTGCGATTCATTTCACCCCCGAAATCCATATTCGCTAACTCGTGCACATGGTGTGCGCGCACCCCTATAGGGATTCTTTTTCCTTCTGGCTCGTGTTGTTGCGCACAACACTTTTCTTCGATCACGTTTCTCTTCGTCCTTGTTAGGCCAACTGGTTGTTGCGTGCACTGTGCACTCGTTTTCACTCTACTGTATCTTGCCTTCCCACTCGGGCTCGCTCGCACGCTCCGCACACAGGGTCCGGGAAGACGTGCGATGATTTATTGCCCCTTTTTAACTGGTAGAAGCCACTTCGGTCAGAAGGTATGATCCTGAAGTCATATCATCATCGCTCAACGGTTACCAAACCCATAACTTGAAAGCAAACAATGTCCCTGGGAATAAGCCCCAGTGTGTGTGTGTTTTGTGCATGTGTTTGAGTAGAGGAAAAAAGTTTTCCGAAAGCACCGAACCCGGCTGACTAAATCGTCGCACTTTTTCATTTTGTCGGTAACAATTGTCAATAAGACAGAACGGGAAAGCATGATGATTCTGTTTGCCGGGCAGTCTTCTCGCTTCCGGTTTACCTCCGCGCGCTGATGGCTTCAATCCGTGCGTTAAAGGCCGCGCGAGGGGGAAAAAACCGGAGGCCGGGGAGGTGGTTGTTGGAAACATCAACACTCCCCGTCATGATCACAACAGCCAGCCAGCAGGTCCGTGGAGATTTTTATACCCTTTCCCCCGCACACTTTGGTTTGGTTTTAATGTGTCTTTTCTTTCTATTTCTTACAGATCGTTCCCGAGCACCTCTTGTTGATTCAGCCAGTGTCGTGCGTCAACCGCCCCCTTTCAGCCCTCCTTCCTCCTACACACATTTGACCCGAGCGTGGTTGTGAAGTGTGGTGGAAATGGCTGCCGTCGCTGCGAAGTGGTGTAATTAAAAAAATATTTATGAATCTCTGACGGAAACGTCTTCCGTTGCGGCTACCAACGGGTTGGAAGAAAGTGAAGCGAAGGACCAGTGAGGGGAAGTAGTGTGTGCAGGTTGTCATGCGGCGGGTTCTTGCAGATCATTCCCTCCCCCCGAAGCGCCACCCGGAGTGAAGAAGCTAATTGCGATTGAGTGCACGCTTGGTGCAAAACCTGATGGTGACAGTTGGGGGAGTGGCAAGTGGGAATACCCTACTTTGCGACCTTGTGGTTTGATCTAGTTAACTGGGCTTTCTTTTGCAATGTATTTTTTCCTTTTCTACCTTTTCTAGTGGCGCTTAAGGGAACGAGCATTAGTTACAGGAGCAAGTTTTAATCTGAACGCAGTGTGGTGTAAGCGTTGTTGTGCGCGGAAAGTGTTTTGGTTTTGATAAACTGATCAGCAGAGAAGTGTAACTATGACGTAAAATGTTTTGATTGATTTACATTAAATGTTCTGTGTAAAATAAATTTGATACTGAAACGAGTGTAAGAAATGGCAGTATAAAGAAGTTATAGACAAATTATAAATATTGTAATTACAATTATGCCAGACAGAGTGCATTGAAATTGTGCGACGGGTTATATTTTGTGCAAGTTTTGTTTTGGACAAAGTGAACAGTCAAATTGAGCGCTTTAAGTGCAACACAAACAAACGGAGGAAAAACACAGAAAAAAGGTGATGATGGTGGGAAATTGGTACGGCGCTCTTTTCGGGGCCGGCCGTACGACGGCACGACCCTCGAGGCCGATCGGGGGCGGAGGACTGAAGCGGTTCATCAGCATCGGCATCCTGCTACAGATCATCGCCAATTGTGGTAAGTGCTGAACATCTTCATACCACATCCCCATCCATGGTTCGATTTTCCATGACGGTTTCATGATGTGCCATCGTTCCCCGGTGCCTGATCATTGCGTTGCGGTTAAGCTTTCGCAATGAGTGCGTCCTTTAGTGTGCTCTACAACAGGCGATTTACAATACACACATCACACACCGCAGCGTGGAAGCGGAAAAATGGCTTGGGAAAAGGGGGAAGAGAGAAAAAAATATCACCGCCCAACTTAACCGCAACCGAGCACCGGTTTAATGATGTGGGAAATTTGAAGCAGTCATCATAAAACGCTTCCCTTTTTCCCGCCCTCGCTTGACAAATCCATCTCGCATGTTATTGCACCTGGTTTTCGCCGCCGTACACCGCAAATGGAATGATTTCGATTTTATTGGACAGAAACATTCGGTTGAGCCCATTAGTTTCGACGCTGCTGTCGAGAGCTACCGAGAGCCCGGTTCCGTGTGGTGTGCGTGGATATTGTCCAGTTTGGCAGGATGCGTATCGTAATGTGCAACATTAGGTGGATGGATTAGGCCGTTCAAAGAGGACAGCTTTCCCGGGACGGAAAGTAACACTCGTGAAATGAATGCTTATGGATGTTTGCATGGAATGTTGTTGAAAGTCGACCCGGATGGTTCGAATTGTTATTGAAATGGTTTATGGTTAAACTGAAATATTTACTGGTTTATGGATGGACCTTGTTTTGTCGTCTTGTGATTTTGAGATCAATTTTGGAAACTCTTCCTGAACCTAAAGGTAAAGGTAAAACTTTTACAAGCAGAAAGGCTAAAAGCTTCATCCGATTCATGGGATGCCTGTGAACTCTGAGGACTCCGACTATTGCTCGAAACTTATTGTTCCAGTTAGATCGAGTTATGCTGGTCTGACCAACCGACCCATTAGTGTTATTACTTGTCCTCCCGCTCGGGAAAAGGCATGCGCCGCCAATGACAATCGCCACAACCCGAACATCCAATATTCACTGCACTCCGCTGAGAAATGGATTTGTAAAAGTTACATAGCGAAAGTTTCCACAGCAACGGACCACTTTTCCACTACATCCCAAGTGCTCCAGTGGTGGACGGAAATCTTCGGCAAGGCCATAAGTCCCCTGCGGCTTACGACTTACCAACGGGTTTTTCTGGAACAAAACATACATATGAACATTCATCGGACGACATTTTTCGTGCGTTTTTGCTGATCCAGAGTGGTGAGGTGTAGTCATGTGCAACGGAGCAACAGTTCGATGTACCTTTCGCCCGGAAGGATAGCCCGTGTCAATGTCGTGCAAGAGTGTGTCGTGCGAAATGGATCATTGGATGGACCATGCGATGAAGGCGTCTGGAAATGAAGGCAGGCAGGGTTGCGCTGGAGATTTGTTGCAGATTTTCACCGAATAGCGTTTCGTAAGCAGTCGGGCCGCAACTGGAGCAATTGGAACATGATTGTCCAACGCTCACGTGGTATGTGTAACGTGGAAAATGTGTCATTCGATGGGAGATTTTCTAATAGCTTGCATTTCACTGCAAGGTAATTTTAAGCTTCCACAAACAAGGTTTTTGGTCAAAAACATCTGCAAAATAGCAGAAAACGTCACATTCTGGAATGAACAACTTATTTTAGTAATAAATTACAGCAAATACATCTATTCTAGCAAATTAAGCTAGAACTTTAAGGTCCTTGAAAATCAGCATTGTGTTTTAATTGTGCCTTTTTTATCTCGGAATAAAATAATTGCATGGAAGAGTGTAATTTATGCAAGTGGTTTTACACCAATTTTTCCTGCTTTATACAGCGAAAATATTTTTCTAACATTTTACTAAAGCGAACGAACGAAATAGATCGTGGGTAAACTTGACCTCGCAGTAATTTGCTGCATCGAGTGCATTTGGAGTTCATGTGATGTGGCATCACCGCGCACGTACTTTGCATTGCAGCACGGTAATACACCAACCCACACACATACACACATACCCTGGTATGGTGCATCCGTTTTGGGTGGACGAGTTCAACCGATCTGGCGTGTACCGTTTTTTCCCCGTGCTATTATTTTACCAAACAAACTCTTCCACTGGCGATGGTGGCGAAGGAAACGGCCAAAAAATGAAAACCTCATTTTTCTTCCCACCGAAACAGTCCCAGGAGCGTTGGTCCGGAGCTGGTATACCGTGTGGCTGTTCTGTACTTTTTTTTTCTTTCGCCCATATTCGGACATGAAATCCGAGCCACGTGTGCATTCATCAAATAGCATTAAACGGAATGGTTTTTCGGGCGCAATCGTTTTCTGCAGTTTGTGCAGTCTGCTGCAACGCCAACAGGACCGTTCCTTCCCGTAGCATGGCGTAGGTAGATTGACCGTTTTCACCGGACGGTTCACTGAAGAGCGGCGAAAAGAAAGGGGAAAAAAAAGAGAATCAGAAAGAAAACAGTTTCAACACTCTGCAATGAATTCAACTCGTTAAAACGGTAGGAAAAAAGTGCAATTGATAGAAAGGCCGTGGTTGGCGCTTCGGCATGGAGTAAAATACCTCACGTTTTTATTCGCTTGCATTACCGCGTGCTACCGTTACGGTTTTCCCGGTTCAACATTACTGCACTTTAACGAGTTTGTTTTGCGCCACGTAAAAAAGTCTTGTTTGGTTGAAGCAGCTCGTACGTAGTCTGTTCAAAAACTGGAAAACAATCATGGCCGTGGTCAGTTTCTTACCTTAGTTTAGTGACTTGCGCGCTTTCAGTTACGTGTTCCTTTTAGAACTTCATTTTGCGTGTATGATGCATATCTTCGTTTGCTTTTCGATAGACATATTTTACATGCGGTTTGCAAACCTATTCCATGGAAACTGAAATTCATCGTCAAGGTTTAGTAACGTGTGTAAAATGTAAAAATAATCACTTTCGTACCAAACCGACGCAAGCTGATGGTGAAAGTTATGGAATCTTGCAGTTTGCGAAAACGTAGTACTTGCGTTTTCTGAGCGTTGAAAAAAAACTGTTGAACGGAGTTTTCTCGTTAACCAACCACAAGTAGGAAGAAAAATCAGGAGTCAAATCGCCGGCAGGGCGGGGTATGCAAAAGGGTGTTCTAGTGATTCCCCGGTGCAGCAGTGACTGTGAGATTTTTTAACGACGAGCGAAGGAAAACGCTGGGGAAATGGTTTGAAAACAGGTCACTCTGGGTTTTGCGGCACATTTCGTGATCCTTTAACCTTTTTCACGCACTGCCACACGCAGGATCTGCTCGGATTGGAGGTTAGTGGATGGTACCGGGTTGAAAACTTGTAGGTTTTCCAGTTCGAAAAAAATGAAAGAGAGAGACAGAGAGAGCGAGAGTGAAAGAAAACCCATGATCATGATAACAGATAACGATGCGAACGGTCTCGGAATGACTGGGTGAAAAGGCACTTCTGCGAAGGATGGTGTGAAAATCCTTCCCCGAGACCGGTTGTCGTCATACTTGATGTTCGAACAGATGGGCAAAAGTAAAAAAAGAAAAACAAACCATCCATAACCGTGCGGTAAAGGTTCGGCACGGGAAAGGAAGGATCGCATCGGAAAGGGTGACAGGAAGGCACATTCGTCGCGTTACGACGGAAAACGCACCGAACGGGAAAATGCCGGCTCGGCCGAGGCTGTTGCGTGTACCGGCTGTTAAGATGGCTTATCAGATACATTCGCACGCACAACCACGTACACACATACTCAAGCGCGCCCACGCTCGGTGTTGCGTGAACCGTTATCGATTGGAAATGCTGATTTTTTTTCTCCCTCCTTTCCGGTGAAGCGGGTCGAGCCATCCGGGTTGGTACGCAACAGGAACTAAATCACATTAACGAAAGCGTTTTGGTGGAACTTTGCAGTGGGATAAAAAGAAACGCCGAGAAGTGGCTGGTAAAAGGATGACAACGGCGTTTCGTTTCGAGGTGGGGTATGTTTCACAGCACAATAAGTTGTTTTCCGATCGTATATGGCTCGATTGGAGTTTTGGGAGGTATGAGCAGCTCTTTAAAGCCTCATTTTGCTTATTAAAGGTTTAATTTTACATCTGATTTTGTTTGCCAGATAAATACTTGTTTGGTTGGTTGAAATAATACCCTGCTTCAATATAAAAATCTACGTAAATTCTTTGATCCTCGAGATTCTCTGATTCTTTGATCATCGAGAGAAAACTTTTTAACATTTTTTTTTTTCAAACCAAAATGTCCATTTGCATGCGCCTTCATTCAATCTAGAATTGAACATCTTCGAAAAACAGAATGCCGACTCCTGGTTTTGGAGAACAGCAAAACGTGAAACATACGGCTTCGGAAAAGTTAAGGACGTACCTCCCGAACCCCCGCACCATCGACCGGAAATCCTTCCCATCGTCAACCAACCGCTACTGTCGAGAGCTCAATATTTCACACCCCAACCACCCACAGTCGGCGTGAAGAGCGCCGTCTTCGCCGTCGTACACTTTTGCCACGGCCAGGCAACGAGGCGCACTAATACGCTTATCAAATTCCAACCGAAATAATAAAATGTGTATTTTTACGGGCGAACGATCCGAAGCGGAAAGCGACGGGTGGGGAAGGGGGAGGGGGGCGTGGTTAAGAAGAAGGTTATCTCTTGCATGTGAAGTAGTGTACGGCTGGCGAACTGGCACCGGAATCAAGTGGAAAACGGAGATAATATCCGAGCGAGTTGAAAAGTGGTTCCAGCCGTGGGAGCGTGGGAAGGAGGATCGATAGGAGAGTGTGAAGTTAGCCTCACCTCACCCCCACTCCTATGGAAGGTTGGTTTGGTTGTGGTTTTTCCTGTTGCGCGTGTTACATCCGGCCTTCGGGAGGTACCGGTTTTGTCGTCGAATCGTTTCGCCTTGGCCGGGCGCACTGCAAACTAGTTTGTTAGTTTCAGGATGTTTCAGGTTTCCGGCTTTTAGGAAGATTAAACTTTCCCCCGCAGGGCACCCGTTTCGGGGCCTCCGTACCGCAGCTCGGGTCACGGGCATTTTTGCATCCCGTCACGAAGTGTCCTCCGACGGGGTTTTTGGTCCACCGTACCGCAACGATTTTCCCGGAACGTCACGGCAGCTGCCGGTTGTGATAGTTGACGGTTTGAGGTTTCCCGAAATCGTTTTCGTAAACGACGTGGGGAACGCGCTTTACCCCCCGCCCCCACACCCGCAAGGGCCTCGGCTTGGCGGGACGAGCCATATCGTGGTTCGATTTATTTTTATTTACTTTTGCTTCGAGCTCGGAAAACGGATAGAGAAATGCAGCCGGAATGGGCCACCGGGAACAGCTGGCGTGTGTTTGCTTGTGGCTGTGGGAAGCATCGGTTAAGGGAACGTTTGGAGCGCTCCGGTCCGGGAAAATGGTCGGATTTTGGGAGGAAAAACAAAAACCGAAAAGAAAACACCATCTAATGGCGTGGAATAATAAAAGGTTGATGGCCAACAGTTTGTACTGAAATAATAAATACCGCCATCATCAAAGACCATCAATAGAATCATGGGACTCATTTGACTTTGGTTCATTGTCGGTTCGATTTGCTTCGCTGCATATTTTCATAGCTTGAAGTAATTATTGAACATGTTGCAAAACAATGTTGGTCAGTGCGGGCAGTGGAATGAATAGAATTATTCCATTTTCTGAGAATACTCTATTTCCCGGAGGATATTATCCATCGTTTTGCGAAATTATTTCTTCGAAATCTTTAGATTTGTATCGAGTTTCCAAATTGTGATTGTTTGATGTGATTTCACTGAGATTCATGCTTCAATGCATTGATATTAAAAGCTTTGATCTGTTTTACGAATCAGACAATTAGTTTAAACACACTTCTGCCAATTTCAACTTAATGAACTCCTGTTCTTTTATGTGATGTAAAAATGAACCGTTCGATGTAACGTATTTCTGCCCATCATCACACGCCATTATTAGTTGCCGTGGCGTTTTCCAGTTCGGTGATCTTTTCCGTTGCACAACAAAATCCCGACCATTCAAGCGAGAGGCCACACATTAAAGGAAGATGTTTGTTTATCTCTCAGCCCAAGGGTTGTGTTGGATTCGGATCGGGGATTTGTGTTCCGTGTTCATCGGGCTCGGGGACGGAAGGCGTCGCCGATCGTAAACAGCTTCGAGCAAATGGGTGCAAGCCTGCGCCCCGGAAATGGCCCTCCTTTCCCGAACAACGGCCAATGGGATATTTTAACAAGTCGAGGTTCGGGTTTGCGGAACCGTACCGGGTGTTTGGGTGTGCTCTGGCGTTACTTTGCCCTCGTGTCTCGTGTGTGCGTATGTTTACTGCCTCTCGTCCCATCCCTCCGGTGTTCACTGCTTGCCGGGTAACGGCCTCAGTCAATTTATTACTTCATAATTGCCACCGAAAGCGAGATGGATGTGAGACTGATGGTGATGGAAAAGGGTTTGCATGCCGGCCGAGAAACGTGATACAACGGAAGACCCGGGGCCAGCTGTTGGATTCCGGAGGGCGGAAGGTTGCACTGCACGTTGGGAGGATTCACTTGCGTCCGCGGTTGATTTCGCCTTTGGAACATGGGATTTGCAAATAATAGCTCGTGTACTGCACGGGCCGCGTCCGGGCCTTAATTAGAAACGCATGTAACCGAATGGTTTGGCGGTGGGCGTCATTGCGTGCATTGGATGGGTGTGTTTTGCGATGGAGTTTGCCGAACAAACATTCGCGGTGCATGCTAGGCTGGGTTGGACCGTTTCGAGCCCCTTCCAAATCTCAAAAATCAAAATCTAAAACCCACACTAGCTCCACGTCTCCCGGGCGAGTAGCTCAATGTATCATCATGACCATCGGACTAAGGTCCTGGCGAAATGCATAAAGTTGGGGGCGAGTTACGAGGGGTGAAAATTGGAAAAAGTACCCCGCCGGGTGACTGCTGGTTGTGGAAAATAATCATGAAGGAAATTTATCTGTCAAGCAATGGACAGCCACCATAAGTCTGTCAAGCGAGCGGTACAAGGAACGGAAAAACTCGTTGCTCGTGGTGTGCAGGTCTAGCTGGGATGTTCTTTGGGCCGGTGCAGTTTTCAACCACAGCACAACCGGACTCGCAAAGCCCAGAGGGAGCACTCGGAAACCCCAGGGTCATAACTTTTCCCATTTTATTAAGCCTCTCGCTGTGCTACCGAAAAAGGGTTCTGCCACGCTCGGCTACAAATGAGGCCATCGGGTTGCAGTCGGAAAATTTCTCGCCAAACGGGCCAAGTGGCCAGTGGCAGCAAGGGGACACATTGGACCACTTGACCGAGTAAAGGTTTGCGCGCTACGAAATGGACCGGACCGAACTCGGTCACAACAAATCTTCAAACCGGAGGTCTGTCCGAGCCGCAGCTGGATACCTGGTGGCCAGGGAAAATGGACCCCTGGTTTGGGGTTTTCAAAAAATGTGGTAGTCAAAAAACCAGTGTGGGAAAAGGAAGGTCCAAACATCGACCAAGTCGGTCAGTCTTCGTACATAGATTATGCCAAACACACTGCACGACGACCGAAAGAACTGCCGAAATCACGTATGCCATACGTTTGCTCGGCCATGGCAATAAAGTGGAACCCGATCGGCAACTGCACCGGCTGCATTGCTTTGGATCGATCGGGGAAAAGTTTGTTAGTCTCGTGGTGAAAAATAGAACCGGAAGGTTTTCGTAGAAACTCTTTCTTTCTCACAAAATTAGACACATGTTCCTGCAGAATCAGTATATTTCTCCCAAAAGAAAAGAAGTGAGTGAATCAGTTTGAGGGCAAATAACTTGAACATAGTTTAATTTGCTCGCGAAGAAGTCCTGGAAAAGAGAAACATCGGCAAAATCAAGTTCAGCTGGAATTTCAGTGGAGCTTTCGTTCAAGACGAGTTCTCAATGCTGTGTAAACTATCGAATAATTTGTCGAAAATGCATCCGTTCAACCGAATTAAGCTTTACCAACGAAAAGAAAAAGTTGGCAACAGAGAGTGATAACTATTCTCGTTTTGTTTTTGCTCTAACCTTAATTGCGCGATGTCTATACGATCGATCGAACAGTCGAGCTGTTTTTCGAGTTAATCACGTATGTGAAAGTTGCCTTATGCGTATTTGAAGTTTGTTTCAAAGTTAGACGTTGTATTGGTAACACTCTTGCTGATTGATTTATTGAAGTGAAATAATTTGATTGAATTAAATTGTTGTTCCCCACTTGGATGAAAACTAGGCGACCTTTCTGTATTCGAAAGTATTTTATATAACTTTCCATATTATCTTGCTTACTGTAACAATGTTAATGAACTACATTTTACTTGATAGTTATAATGTCCTGAACCTTACTTTTAAAATGTATGCCAAAAAATAAAATTAAAATTTAAATTCTACTATCACAAACTAAAACAAACTGGAATGTAAGGCACAACAAAGTTATAAACTATCTCATATCAGCCGCATTTCTCACGGCCGCCAGGTGAACTGAACGTAACGTAAATGAAGACATGGGGTAAAAGTTTCGCCCGAGAAGACGATATGGAAAACAACAAACCAGACGAGAATGCTGGCAGCATCGGCAAGCCTTCTGCTGAAACACAGTTGCATCCAAAAACCGAGTTGCAATCCTCACAAAGCAGCGGAAAACCGGACGAAGGAAAACTTAAATGAGGCAGTGCTGGATACAACATTCTCTCACTCACCAACACACACACACACACCCAGGCACACAGGGCCAGTGGTGACAGGTAGGGCAAAGGGAAACAGTTACCGAAAAGCGGTGGTTCCCGGTAACGAATGCCACGACTTGCTTTGCTTGCTTGCTTGCGGAAAAGCAGAACCCACAAAACATAGACCATCTCGACATCATAATCAAATACAGAAGTGCAGCAAAATGGTGTCCTGTATCGAATGAATGGAAAATGAGCCCACGATTTGCACTCGCCCGTTTCGCGTTCGCGCCAGCGGTAGGGATGAAGGGATGGGGCTGCCTTTTGTGCTGGTCGAAGTGTTGGGTATGTTGTGTCTACATACATACGGTACGCGGCGTCTGAATGAAGCGAAAAAGGCATGACTAAAGGCATATTGTGCATGCGGTCGGTGTGGAGAAGTGCAATAAAAAGAAAAAATACAACAGAACGGGTTGCTTTCGCGAGAACCCGAGCGAACCGGCGCGCTTTTTCTTTTATGCAACGAAAAAAGCCAAAACGCTAAGCTACGCTGGCAGCGTAAATCGGATGGGAAAACCTCGAAAGCACCGTCTGTGCCGTTTGTCTGGATGCTGGCTGGTGGTGGAAAATCTCAGCGGTCCGGGCATGGCTTCTTTTTTTATTTTTCAAAAAACATCCAACCCCCCTCCAATGAGCGGCTTTGTGGAGTAAATTTGTTTTTATGGTGTAATTGTGTTTATGGTGTTTTGTAAACAGCATGGCGCATTGTTAATGGTGACGCTGGCAGAAACAGCACTCATTTCAAGCGAGTTTTGCTGGCATCCTCTGCGCCCCCTTTTCCAACCCGCTTACCTTTCGCCCGACGAAATTTCGGGTTTTCGATGTTGCTTTTATTTGCGAAACATCGGGTGGGCGGGGGAAAACTCTCTCCTCCACCAGCCGTACGCTTTTCCGTACATTATTGGTTTAGTTTTGCCGTGTGCCAAAGATGCATGGTTTTTCTTTTTTTGGAACGGCAAACCCTGGTCTGTTGGAAATTCAGCCGTTCGGGTGGAAAAGAAAAATGAAAAGCTTAAGTATTTAAGCCGGTGCCGCAGCAACGGTTTCAAGAAAGTCTGCACCGCAATCACCGCTTCGAGTGCGGCAGCGTGAGGAGCTTTCCTCGCCGTGCCGCTTTGTCCGCGCCGTGCTCGATGTCACTAATTTGTATAATTACTCCAGCTCCAGTGTTTCGTCACGCCAGCTGCTCCGCAGCTCACGGCTCGTGATGCATTCGACTCTTTCCGCAGTCAGAAGAAAGACGACTTCACTGCAATTCGGTGCAGCAGTCAAATCAGCATACAGGGAAACACAGACAGATACACACACTCATTCTGCATTCTGCAATCAGCCTGTTTGTGTCATCTCGTCTGCGAAAGGGCCGGCACTCAAACGGGAGGTTTTCGGTTGCTTGTGGTTTGTGGCAGCGCAAGTGTTTTCCTTGGGGAAGGGCTGGGTTCGAAAGGAAGCGGGAACGGGAAGCTCTTCGTATGCGGTAAGATGTGCGGTGGTGGCAAGTGGTCCCGGAAAAAGGGACAGAAGACAGGTCACATGATGCCTCGCTCCCTTTTCTCTTCCGTGGGAGAAAAAGCTCTTCGCGCGCGTGGGAAAATCGGGACACAGCCCGAACTACACAGGGGGGCAACCTGTGGAGAGGGGGCGAACGGAAAGAAAACGGTCGCTTCCTTTAGCCGAGATTGGCGGGAAAGATGTTTGTGAGAAGATTGCGAAGCAAGTTACACGTTTGGGACGCGTTTGTTTCCGTGCCCACCGGAGGGTGCTTCCGTGAATGGAAGTTGCAAGTGAATTTAGATTGCCAGCGGCACACCACGGCCAACTTTTCCCTCCCGTCTCACTTTCCCTTACCTTACGATGAGCAGTTTGTGGTTTTGAAGCTGAAAACTGTGGCCGTGCGGTGTAAATATTGGCCAACTGGTTTGTACACCATTTGGGGAAGCGTTGGGAAATTCAGACAGGATGAGAATGGTGGAAGTATTTTGCGAAAGGTATTCTTACCCAGCGTTGTTGTTGTTTGGTTTTGGATGAGCAATCGACCAATTTATGGTGGTATTATGGATAACACTAAAATAAAACGACGATTTGACTTTACACTATTACAGAAAGAGATGGGAGAGGGCTCTAATTGTATGTGCTGAAAATTATCCTCAAAGGTTCAACTGTTGGTATATGTTGTAAGGCATCTAGGGAAATTAATGTTCGTACTTCTTGTGACTTATTTTTCGTGTGTTATTAACTCACGTATTTCTTTAATTCAATTTGTTGCTTATTTTAATCGTGAGCTTCTAAAAAGAAAATACTGGCCATGGGATTAAAACACAACTCATGCTCCAACGTCGTTCTCGAAGGATAATCACAGAAAATGCTTTTCTAATTCTTTTTCAAGCCCTAATTCAATGACAACCGAATCCCACGAGGCAAAATTTGCTCATCACTCGTTCCGCGCAATCATGGTTATGTGCAAAGTTTCAGTTGAATTTTCCCTTGGGCCGCCGTGAAAAGCGACTCGGATCGTCTGCGTGGGCCGTTAACGTTTGGGTGTTGAAACCCGTTGGTCCCATTAGAATCCGATTTAATGGCGCGTGTGTACGTTGGACCGAGGGTCTATTTCTCGCTGTTGACGAGACGGTGACTTCGTCTAGGGCCTCCCCCTAATTACGGACTATCTTTGCCGGGTAGGCTGAACGGACGGAATGCAGCCAAATTTTGTGCACGCAAAGCAGGTCCTCCGGTCCATTATGAAACTATCGATTTCTCGCCGGTTGAACCTAGCAACGGGTTGAGGGTTGAGGGTTGAGCGACGTCTCACGTTCGTCTGGGATTTATCGATTTTGTCCTAGTCGCGTCCTTGCCGTCTGGACACGGTGGTCCGACGGATGACTACCCGAGCTGGCGTGCGATAGTATTCTGGGAATTTCCCGAACGCCCGCGCAACGAGGCCGCGACGGTGAACATCGATGTCATTAGCAAATGGAATTTCCCACGATGAACGCGATGGAAAACGACCTGCCGACAGTGGTGCAATTAGCCACGGTCCACGTTTAATGGCGGACGGTGTTGTGTTTCAGTTAGGGTTTTCAATTGAGTCCCAGCTACACGGAAGTTTTCCCAAAATCCTTCAACCAAAGTGACCTGCAGGGTGGTAAATATGTACCCATTAACCGTGGTTGGTTTCTTCCGGTGGTCAATCGTGCTTGAATAGAACTTGTTCGGAAACACGTGTATCGTATGCCAGGCCCGGATATTTTGGAACAAACCCACGAACGGGGCTCGAGGGAGAATACGGAGGAAAAAGGGAGCTTTCCGAAACGACCAGGAAAAATACCCGTATACACACACCGGGTACAAGTGGGCCAAAAAGTAAAACACAACAATGACGACGACAACGGTGATGACAACAGTGAAAGATAAACATTAGAAACAGAGCAAACTCGCAGCAAGCGTTGGGAAAGACGGGAAGAGAAATGAAAAAAAAAACCGGAAGGAAGTTTCCCGAACACGCGTTCGCTTTGGGATGCGCTTCTATTTTGCCCAGTTTTGTGCCCGCAATTTTCTCACAATCAGACTCGCACAAACCAATGGTACGTACCTTATCGGGGTTGGTCCGCCGGGAAAGGTTGGTGTGTGTGTGTGTGTGTGGTTCCCACGTACCCGAGGATGGCGAGCCGCGAGGCAAACGGAAAGGACAAATAAAAGTTTTACTGTTTGTACTACAACTCACCCGAAACCAGCGCCAGCGATCTTTTAAGGGCCATTTCTTTTCGGCCACCTAACCCCGAACCGAAAGTCTCGCAACCTCATCTGCGGGCCGGGAAAAACATGGAAAAGCGGAGACGGTGACGGAGGTGGGAAGGGAAGAAGAAAAAAAATGGAGCGACAGACGAAACATTCGGGAAAATAATCCAGCTAAGAAAACTGGTTCGTTCGTTCGGCCTCGGCGGTGCGGTTGAATGCTGCACCGAATGGAAAAGCATCAATGACACCCCGACCAAGGGCCGGACGTTCCGTGGGCGCGGGGCAGAGTGCGGAGCCGTCGGGTGGACGGAAACTCGGTGGGGCACCAAAAAAGTTTGAAGCTTTTATCTGACTGTTTTGGAGCCGGGAGGGTTTTTTTCCATCCTCGCACTTTATATCTTGACCTTTTTCACTTCCAAGGGGTAATTGTACGCTTTTTTAACTTGCTCATTGCTTTTTGAGTGGCGCCCGAATCCGACGGCGAGGGAGAGTGGGTTAGTACCGGGAAACCGGGGGAGGAAAGTGGTTTGTAGGAAATTAGATTTATGTTCTGTTTGCTCAGGCCGTTTCCCCGTTTAGTCTTTGTGAGAATTCGGCAAGCTTTTCGGTGTGTGTGTGTGTGTGTGTGTGTAGAGGGGTTTTTTCTTCTTCACCGACTTGTTTCATTTCATCTCGATGTGCTGGGTTTTTGTTTTAGTTTCTGGTATTTTTACCCCTGTTCCGTTTTCCCCGCCCTACCCTTGGAAGTCGCCGACCGTGCCACGGGATGATTTGTGAGGAGTTATTTAAAAAGGAGTGTCGTAAAGCTGTCCATTACAGTATCACTCTTGGTTCGGTGTGGAAAGGAGAAAGAAAGGAATGCAAAATTTTGTTTGACTTTGTTTTTGTGCGGCTGATGCCAGAAGCGTCGGCTTTCCGCTGAATGAGATTAACGAGCGACACGGGAGATTAGGAAACTCCTCGGAAATAGTATTTTATGGGTTTGTTAATTAAACGAAAGGTAAAAATCAAAACAACACCTACGCTTTTGGATAATTGCACAAAAAAAATTATTATCCTTTTTTGATAAATATTACTTACCCTTTTGATTCTTCTCTCTGTTGAACGACGTGAACTGTTTTACAAAAGTTAATGATTTTTTGTATATTATCTGTAAAAGTACATTTAAAATGTAACGCCCACAAATGTTGCTAGTCAAAAAAATTTTCTTGGCAACTCAATGCTGTTTTCGGTGAGTAAAGTTTCCTTGTAGAGTTATGTAAGCTGTTTGCATAAATCTAAACAGAGTTGAAAGTGTAACGATAATTGATGAAAATAACTTGTAAACTCTTTAAAATACAGAAATGTTTACTTACGGAAAAGTATGTTTAGATTTAATCACCACAAACTGCGGGCAAATAATACAAATTCATTCATTTAGATCATGTCTAAGAAAAATTGGTCGTTTTTTGACGACGTAATAATTCTTCGAAAACAAGTCTGCTCCAAATCGTCTGTAGTAATTCTTTTCCTAGCCATGAATTGTTAGCGTCTCCAAGGATACGAACTGTGAAACGGTCATTTGCGTGCAACAGGGTAGAGCGTCTGCCAGGATTGAAAACCTTTCGAAGAATCGCTGCCGCCTCCGCTGACACTCCCAGGCAGGGCGAAGAAAGTAATTGCCCGTGAACAATCTCAGATGACCACTCTCTGGTTGATTCTTGCGAGCTCCCGAAGGGCTCGGCAGCTTAATTGAGCGAACTTTTCGTTTGGGGCCCATTTCGGAATGCCGCCTGCTTGTGTGGAATGTAATTTTCTGAAATGGCTCCCGGCACTTTGCCCTAGGTCTAGCGCATGTGAAACGGAGTGAATCCACCGTCGTATCCTGGCCGCAAGGAGTTGCTGCCGGCGAACCTACGCCCGTCTTAGGCGTAATCTCGTTAATTAAGACCGATACGATTGACTCACACGCCGCCTCGAGGAATTGTGTGTGCGTGCGATGGTGAAATGTTGATATATTAGAGGTCCATTGGGTCGACTCGCCGCGGCCATCGAGCCTTCGAGCAATGCGTCCCTCCGGCAGCATGAACCACACCCGTGACTGATTGTATGCGGTTTGCGATAATGGACCCTTGCCCCGAGGGGGACAGCAGGGGCTAATTACAGACCGAACCCCCGTCCGAGTGGTGCCAATAAAATTACGCAAATTATTGTCCGCTGGGCGCTGCGGATGTGGCCGGCTGTCTTGCGTGGCGCTCCGGCGTTCGTTCGTTAGGTGCGGCCATTTGTCACGAACGGTGCGTGCGGCCGGTTGCGAGCCGTCAGATTTGGGCCGCGTTGTTCATTACGCCAGGCGGTTTATGAAGATGTGCTTTATAAAGGGGTAAAAATGTAACTCGATTGAATAATTACGGCTAATGTTTTATGCGGGAAGCTAATGCTGGTTGGTTTATCCAAGCGGAGGTGACATCAGTGGTGACTTTTGTTTTCCAAATGTGGTTGTCACTTTTGAGAGAATTTTCGTCTCTGATTTTGATCCTTTGTCTCTTATCCTTGAAAATATAATTCTCTTAATCCTTGAGAATATAATTACATTTAAGATAATCGGACAAGGAATTTTCCTCCATACTACACTATTTATTCATAAAAATTTATTATTCCACGAATATTGTTTCAATTTTTATAAATTTCTGTATTGTGGTCTAGGCATTTTTTTTTTAATTTTATTATAATTATTATTTAATTATGCCATGTTGGCATTACAAAGTTCAATTACTTAGCAAACTAAAAATCTATCTGAGAGACTGGAAATCGAAAGAAGTGGGGACGGGAAAGCGATAGAGGAGTTAGAGAAGGTTAGGAATCGATCGCACTGCCTCAAAGTTCCAAAACATACTTCGTCTTGATAAATCTTAGAAGTTCACATTCACATTGGCCAACTTTCCTACGACTCTATCATAAACGAACAAAACGGAGATCATCCCCGCAACGCTTGGACAGAAACCGCCCATCACACATTTGTTGCTCGTGATCGTACGGAAAAGTGGCATAAGAAGATTAAATGCCCCGTTTTCCCTTTTTGGGCGGTCCGAAAGTTTTGGCTACACTAGCTTCGGGTCGAAGCCTAGGGGGTCGCCGTTCGGCGAGCTCAAAGTTTTCCCTCATTTCATTACCGCCACTATGCGATACGGCTCTACCCCAGCATTTGGCTTCAATTAATGCGAGGTTTCGCCAGGGCCAGCGCCTTCCGGGCTCAACATGTGGCAACGAATGGGAGTTTGGCAAAGTTCGGCAAGTGCGTTGATTCCACTCTCCCCGGGACCGCGTGAAGATTGATCCGTGCCCGTCCCGCCCGGTAAAGGATCAACCGACAGGGCCACAGGCACACACGCACATATGCAGAGCCAAATCCGAATCAGCCGTAGGCCAGTGTCCACACGTATAAATCTTGTTTCCGCGCCAGAAACCACCATGTTGCTTGTGGTACGGCTCGCTCAACCCGTCCTCAAGCCGTGGTGTTGACCATTTCGGACCGGACACTACGTGGTTTTTCCGGCCATCGGCCACTGTGTGTGTGTGTGTGTGTGGGTGTGGGTGTTGTAGCAAAGTTTTGCCACTCATTTGTTTGCGGAAAAACATCAGCAAACCCCCCTCGCAATACATCGACCGGTTCCGAAGGGTTAAGCAACTTTTCCGTTTTGATCTCCGGGACGCGCAAAGCGTCCGTTCGTCCGGCTTAAATCAAGTCCTGAATTTGTCGGCCAACGGCGCTCGGTTCTTCGTCGTTCGGCCGCAAAGCCTCCTGCAGGAACAGTGTTTACCAACTAATTAGACAACGGCACCGGACAGCGGGCAGCTCGGTCCCGAATTGGTGGCATGTGTAGTAAACAAGCTCAGCAATAACAACAACTCTTCGAAAACAATCTCAGTCGAGGAAGCACGCACACACATACACATACATACAGTGAAGATTTGTCCGTGTGCCGTGGAAAGGTAGTTCGTCGGATGGTGAGTGGTAAGTGTGCCGCAGGGAACTCGTTCCGCAACCGTACTGAAGGAAGTGCGCATAAATCTTATGCTAGCTTTCGACCACCACTCAACCCACACGCTGTTCTGGGTAGGGTAAACTGCTCCGTAGATGAGTTGGGACCCAACATACACACACATATACTAACAGAAAAACACTAATTAATGACCGAGCATCCTTATCGTCTGCTTCGAAACTGCAACGAAATTTTCGACAACCGAAACCGACTCGCCCGTCATAAAGTTTTCCCTATTGCCCTTGCGCCAAGGGAAAACTGTCGGAAGTGGAAAGCCGAGACACGCGAGGGTGTTGAGTCGAAACCAACAAATTGACATAGACACGCCGGCGTGCTAGACCCGGTTTGTGAGTATGTGTATGTGTGCTCGTCTCCGGCGAACGTCGGAATGATTGCACTTAATTAATAGAATATTGAGCAGTGCAGTGTATGGCTTGGTTATTTCCGGGAACCAACACCAAAACTGGGACGAGACTCATGCCTAACCCGTTGTCGATGCGCCAAACGCAACACAGACGAGGATTTGGTGCGGTGGAAGTCCTAGTGGTTGCCCCCGGGGGTGGTGTGTAATGTGATCCTTTTTTCCGAACCTAGCATTGAGCGAACCTGAAGCAAAACGATGCAGGAAAAAGGTTTGTTTCGCTCGTTCCGGGGCAGACTTTTTTTGTGTTTTGTGTGGGTTGTACATGCAAACAAACCGTGCAGATGAAGATGGCGTTTTGGCTCGGTAGCACCCAAAACAGGCCGGGCAAACAAATGCAGAATGAACTCGCACGTCGCAACACGCAAGCACGATCGAATGGCAAACGAACTGTCTGTGTGTCAGTCTGTGGCCGAGTATCTGCTGAGATGTGATTCCGAATTCGCTTCTTTTGGTGCGCTTTTTGCGGGCTGTGAAGATTTTCGCATCAGCTGAAGGTGCGGCGAAGGACGCACATTTGAAGTTTTCCTGGAAACCAGGGGACTGTCGGCGCATTGCGGATGCTTTGGGCAAGTTGATCGTTGTTCAAGTAGAACATTGTTCCATAATTAAGCAAGCACCTTTTAAATGTATATCTAAGTAAAACCGGATTGATTGGAAGATGGAGTTTTTTATTTCAAAGTTTTCTAGCAAAATGTTATTTCATGCTCTTTTGTACAATAGCAAAAAAACGAGTAAAAAAAACGAAGCAATATTAAGAATAAACACTTCCACTCCAACACATGCAGGTACATAACATAAATTTTGATGGTTTTCATAGCTTATAATTTTCCATGTGTGTCAGAGACATAGCGGGTTCAGTTTAACAAACATGTTTTTGAAGAAAGCTTTATTAAAAATAATATTTTTATAACCTTTTCTTCGGCGGATTTAAAACTTGTTGTAGACATCTGTTCAAGAGTTGGATGTCAATGCATTTTAAATCAAACACTAAGTAAATCAATTTGTTTTGGTTTTAAGTTATTTTATTCAAAATAAAGTCCACACAATGAGAACTGAAATAAATACTTTATGATCCAGCTTCTTATGTCTTAAAAAGGATTCGTTCCAACCTTCCTCAATTTTATTGAGTATGACTAACACGATGGAGTTTGCTGCCAGTTTTACTGTTGGGTTGAAGGCGACTTTTTTATCCCCAACCGATCCCTTTCCTTTCCCTTCCTTCGAGTTGGGCGAGTTATTTTTCACATAATCTCATTTCTACCGCTTTCCGACGGTTCCGGAAGGAAAATAAACATATAAACTTCCCGCTCGCATGTGCGCAAACCGCGCGCAAATACGACACTCATGCCCCCATGCACCCGGTGCGGTTTTTCTTCCGGGCGCCACCGAAAAGGTTGCTTCTTACGGCGGCCTGCCGTGGGAGGATGTGCTGCACCGAAAAGTGCTACCAATTTGACTTCGAAACAACCCGGTTTGCCACACGAAACTCGATGCCCTGAATGGCACTATCATTTGAATTTGCGCTGCACCGGCGTGGTTGGAAAGTGTTCTCCTTTGCCAGCTACCACTTTCTCCCGGTTTTCATCGCATTCGAGCGTTGAAACTTTAGTCCGCGAGCTTCGGCCAGACGGTATACCGGGGTGGCCAGACACGACTGCCGAGATAGCTTTTGATGTTGCTCATTTTTATTCCATTCTGCGGTGCCCTCCTCTGGCCCAAATACCACTTCGACGCTCCGTTTTCCGGGCGAAAGTTGTATTGATGTTCTCGTTATTCAAATGTTTAATGCTACGGTTGGAAAGTTGGCAGAACAATCACGACCGCCCGTCTTCTATCCCGGGTTGTGTACCGCGCGTGAATGGATTCGAATTCACTTCCTCCAAAGGCAATCGTGCGCCTCTTGGGTCTGGAGGAAGGTGAGTATGGTGGTAGTGGCACGGCAACAGCGACGATAAGTCACCATTGGGCCATAAATTAATTCAACCAATCCGTTTGGCCTTGGTACGGAGCGGAAAATTGATGGCGTGCCGTAGTTGAGATTGGAATGGATTGCCATCGAAGATCGAAGTACGGTTTTTACACCGAAAGCAATGGCGCACGAATGCTGCTCGAATTGCGAACACGATCCACGTTCGCCGAACGGTTTTCATGGCCGTAGGAAATAGATTTCTCCGAATGCATTTACAAATAGATGGCGTGAACTCACAGCAAGGTCACCGTGTGATAATATTGAATGATTTCAATGCCATTCTGTTGTTTCGTAGAGTTTACGATGGAGCGACCTTTGAATTGAATTTACGAGGAAATACATTACTGAATGAGGGTTATTTTCTTGATAAGAACAAATTATGAGGGTTTTGTTGAATTCTGCATACTATTCAAGTAGGAAATATAAATTAATTTTACAAAAGACAAGCTTCATAGAACTGCTGACTGCATTTATGAATTGCAGATTAAAAATGTCAATCAATCATCCGATTTGACAGCAACCCGCGGCGCATTACACGCGCAAACTTCCGGCAAAACACATGTAATCATGTCCAGTCCCGTGTCAACGCCTGTGGGATTCGCCGAGCTTTTATAACGCAAATCCGTCCCGGAAACAACGAACGACACTGAACCGAGCCTTCCTCCTCGAAAAGTGATGGTTGGACAAATGTGTTTGGGCAGGGTTTATGAAAATTACATGATTAAATCACGCCAATTAGTTTCTCCCCGCGACGCTTCCGGCATCCACGATGGGAGTCACCCTTCGCTGTGGCTAAATGGAAATGAATGTTTTAGTAAAGCCACACCTGGCCCGTCGCGAATCCGGGACTTCCTGTCAGCCAAAAAAGTGTTTGAATAAAAAGCGAAGCCCGCTCCGGTGTGTCAGTGTTCGAGTGTGAATTTGGCTTTGGTAGTTTTCGCTTTTCCCTGGCGCTTGCTTCCGGGACCGGAAAAGTCATATCGTTTAGCACCCAAGGCTCGATGTGCGGAAGCGTATGGTGAGGGATTTTTTTGTCATTCAAATCATATCGTCTTTCCATGGGGAGTGCTAATGAAATCGCGACTGCGGAGGGGATTAGTCCACCGGTCCCTAACGGTTAATTATGGAAATGCACTATTTCCGTGCGAGTGGCTGGTAGTTCGTGTGGAACTGGGGATTGTTTTGAGAGAGATTTGCGAGTTTAATGGTGTGTTTCTTTTGATTTAGGTACGTGAAGGGTGGCATGTTGGTGTTTTGTTTTCCGACAGCTTGCGACACGATTTTTCATCAAGCTAGCCATGAACTAATTTCCCTCACTGTCCCCAGGTGACACGGGCGTTGCGTCAAACCGTCACTCCAGTTTCCGCTCCGGCACGCTACGACACTCGGTGGGGGAAAGTGCGATAAAGTTGGACACTTTCCCCTGGGCAAGACAAGGACACCGTCCGGCTTTTAAAATTAATGCTTCGTTTCGCATCGCTCAGCTCTCCTTGCACCGCACACGTGTCACGAACGCTTTCAATTAGTGCAAATTGAAGAAACCGGTGAGGGAAATGAGGAAAAACTAAGCGAAAAGAAAAAAGGTGTCGTGGTTGGCACACTTCACGCCGGTCGGCGGAAAGGCGGACACGACCGGAAAACACGCATATCGAGTCACATTAATGTTTGATCCATTTGCACCGCGCCACGGGGGATGGCAAAAAAAAGTGGGATGAAAAGAACACGACACACATAAATGGATGAAACGAAGTGGGGCGATGGGAAAACCGTCCCCCGGAAGTGGACCCAGGCACACCGGTGCGGGAAAAAAGCACCGGCCATTCCGTTGATTAGCGTAATAAACCTCGATTCATCTAATTATCGAGACAAAAACGTTCCGCGAGTTTGGCGTGTGTTTCTTTTTTCTTTTTGAAATGAAGTAGTGGTCACGAAGGACCTTTTAGGCATAGCGGTGCCATGTTTTATGTTTTTTTTTTTAGCGACAGTTGCGAGGGAATGTGCGGAAAATTCTGACATGAAAAAATATATGCCAAACGCTTGGTTGAGAAAGGCCAAAGTCGTCATTTCGGTAATTGCCAAAGCGGTCCGCGGCCAATCCCTGATGGGTTTTAATGTGATTAAGTGGGATTAATAAAATTATTATTACATGTACACACAAACATCGCGTGGGGCCTACCCCGGGGGACAGTTGCTGTTGGAAGTGGCGGTGTTGCGGCGCTTCCGGAGTAAGTAATGTTCTTGACTTGTAATTTATTGTCCGAAGTGCAGAAGAAGTAACAGTAATTAAGCTTTATAAGGTGGGTAGCGCACGGTACAAGGGGTAGTGAGATGGAACGGTTTTGCCGTGGGGAGTGGTGGGTTCTTAACGAAGGTAAAAGATACTGACCAGAAGACAGATAGCCCCGCTTGAGATTCATCGGACGGTTGGGAGGCACTTGGAAAATTTAATTCACTTCAATACCATCGTTTACGAATGGTTCCTCCTGGAATAGGGATGTTGTTGTTTATATGTTTTTGTTTTCCTCATTAGAAGAGTTCATTGGTTGAAATTGATCAAAACAAAAAGAATATCGTTGAAACGGACAGTCCGCCAAGGAGTTTTCTAAGAACAGATTTAAACAGAATTCTAATAAAAAGGATGATCCGTATACCAAAAGTGGGAGGCATTTATTTGCCGACAATTTTCCTTGTAAAAATGGCTTTTTTCAATCTTACTCGTTCCAAGATACGCCTCAATCACCAAATGGAGGCGCCCGGTGTTTTACGATGGTTTGTGGAATTCATGCTGTATATTAAAATTGTTTGATCGTTAAAACTATTTTTTATCAAACAAGAGTGCAAGAGTATATTTGTTTAATAAACACAAGAAAAGGTTAACTAATGGTCTGAAAGACTAAAGGACTGAAAAATGTTTTAAGACACATACAAAACCAACATCTTTTATTTGTATTTTAAAGTATTAACATTTCTATAAGTTTATTCAAACAAAACAATTCTACTTTGCGCTACGAATGTTTTAAACAAGCCTTTATCATTAATCACATGTGAAAACAACAATTCTCAGTCTACAAATCATGAAGCCCAAACGGGCCAGAAAATGACCGTACAATAAAATGCCCCGTCCCATAAAGTATACAAAATTTTTCCTCCTCGCAAATATATACACACTCACACTCACATGACCTGGACCTGACAAGCACCCGAACCGTTGGAGATAAACCTGTACCCTATTGTGCAAACTAGCGCCCTGCTCCTGCCCGCGCCCGAAGGAAAGCCACCTTCGCCTTCCGGACGCCCTGCATCCGACATTACACGCCTCGGTAACACTTTGGCCACTTACACAAATGCGCCCTGGGTCGTTCTGTTTTAGTATTATTATTACTATTATAACCGAAACTATTTGTGCATGTTAATTTATCACCTTCCGTCACCCGAAGTGCCCCAGGTTCCACCCGGGAGGTTGGTCACCCCGGTCAAGGAAGGCGCATTGTACTGTCCGGGGTCGGTTGTCCGCTTTTATGGCCCCTCTTGCAAACCCTGGCCGATGGGGTGGGGGAGGGGGTGGCAGTGACTGTGGGACCTGACCAGTGCCACTCTTTTCCACCCCCGCACCTCAAGCGCTCCTTCGAGAACAAAAGCGAGATCATCCGTTCGGCCATTTCTGCAGCACTACCAACGCCCTCTACATTAATGCCCCTCCCCCCCCCCCCCTCCCCCTTCGTCCGTTGCCTTCCCGTTGGTGTTTGCCTGACGCTTCGAACAACTCCTGGGCGCGTCCATTTCGATGCGGGCTATCGTCTGTCAGTCAGCTCGCCCGAGAATGACAGACTGTCCTATTTGCGAGGCTGTGTGTGTGTGTGTGTCTGGTTGCGTGCATGTGTGGGGATTTTATGACGCTCACGTGATGGTGGCAGCCTTCAAAAGCCATCGCCGGGAGGGGGAGGAGGGGGTGAGTGACCGGTATCGGGCGCATGGGTTGAGCCCATTCGTTCTCTTTAACGATAATGTACCGTTCTCTCGTCTATTGTGTGTCTACAGTGGCTGTGGTTGCGCTGATGTGTTCATTGTGCATACACGTGACCGATGGGAGGGACGAAAGAGAGAGAGGGGAGTGCTCGACAAGGCGCGTTGGACGTGGCCCGGTGTAACTGTCGTTTTATGGCGCTCTGAGCACGTGATTCACCCCGGACAGGATGGACAGCGAGTTGGCGCTCGGGTTTCCCTCGGTTTCCTCCGCCTCCTGGATCTATTTTTCGGGACGTTTCTGTGTCATGAGTATGAGGATTTTCTTTTTTGCACGGGCTTTAACCTACCGATCCATGTCCGTATGCTTCATGCACATGATCTGATGAAGGAGCATGCAGTTGAATAAAAAAAACAAACTCAAACGCGTAACGGACGAGAAGGGGTAAAACAATGTTTCATGCAAATTAAAACAACATCCGACAATGAGAAAAATGTCCGTTTTTGTTGTGTAAGCGGGTATTTTGAATAAAGACTGACAGCATTTAGTAGAATATATTGCAACATTGGCTGTTAAATAATTCTGATGTTTTGTTATTATGAGTTACATTTGGGGAAATGATTGATCTCAGAATCGCACTGATTGAAATTGTATGCAAGTTTTGAAACTTTCACATAACCGTTTTGTTCTTGTGATCATTTTTATATTTTAACACCATGATGAAGCATTTGGACAGAAAATATGGCTTGAAAATCGTTCATAAATGCGCTTCAAAAGCTAATTTTATTAAAATGGAAGTAGAGGAAATGAAAAGCTTTCCCCCATCTCCCATCATAAAAAACCGTGCTTCCCGTGGAAATCCAATTGCAATGTAAATTGTTTTTCTCCGACCGCTGCACAGTCATCGAAAACTGAATAAACAGCGGAAAGATATTCACCCTGGCGAGGCTCATATTTGCTACTCATTTTCCGCTTAATTTCATCTAAAAACATCTAATCAACTCCAGGATATTATTTCTTCATGTTCATTTCCTCCCGCCGTCGAAAGATGCCGTCACAACAGAATTCGCTTCGATTTGGCTTCGGTTTCTGTCTTCCCGGTGGATCTTTGGTGGCCGTACAAATGTTGAAATGTTTCTACACTCCGTCGAACTCGCAGCACTACGACGAGACCGTTTCTACCGCGCGGGAGAAGGGCGCATCCTGGCGCGAGCTAATTAAAATTATGTGATACTTTTCCGTCGGTAGGAAGCCACGCCAAGGTGTTTCGAAGGCCGGCTAAAGTGATGAGCTTCCGGCACCGGATCCGTGTGCGCCGTCTGAAGCTTTAAATGCGATCAACCGGAACAACAAACGCAGGAGGGAAAAAAATAAAACATTGTGTGGCGCAACTAATAAACTTCGGGACAAATTGTGTTTCGTGTCTCATTTCGGGCCATCGTTCGAATGACTTTGCGCGTGCCGGAGTTTTTTTCTCTCCTGTTTTTGTGCTTATTTATTCCAGCGAAATATATTCTAATTTTTAATCATTTTCTTCTCGAGCACCCCTCGAGCTGTTTGTTTGGCGTTTTTCCTCCCGCCGTCCTTCCGGATCGGCGTTTTACCGTGGGTTCGGGGATTTTTCGTCGACGATTTCGTTCCGTCAGCGATTCGTTGCCGACTCATTGCGCCGTATTGTCGCGCTTTTTCGCGATTCCTCCTCACCCATCCCTCCCACCATTGACAAACGGTACCATCCGAATGGCATTCCAATGGGAATAAAAAGATAAAAATTATGAAAACAGAGATTGGCTTTTACATCCATCCTTGCCGCCGGCCGTAGCCCGCCGCCTGTTGTCATGTTGGATCGCGGAAAAAAACCTCTTACCTCGCCGAGGAAAACCTCCCACCGCCCACCAGGGTGGAAGGGAACCGTGGAGGATGGGCCGGAGCAAAGATGGCGCGCTATTCCCGGTTGCCCGAGAATAATGACATTAAAAGCAACGGGCGGCACAGGAAATAGGAAAACTTTTCAATTTCTTTATCGCGTGCGAAATGCTCCCGGAACTGTCTCCATCTCTCTTTCTCACATTCTCCTCTTTTTCCCTCCCTTTATCATACTCCCCGCCCGTTGGTAGGAAATGTTTTTTGACGATTTGTATTCAGTTTTCCCGGCCGAGTTTTCGGCGACAGCACAGCGTGGTGGTGCTGGAGTTCACTCTTGATTTGTGCAGGGAAAGTCCCGCGGACAATCGCTCGCGACGGGTGGGTGGGTGCGAGAATCGGCGGGATATTGGTTTCTTGAAGCGTTCTGGCGGTCTCACAACGACCGACTTGAAGGCCCTTCGGCGCTGGCAGCAGGAAAGTAAAGTTTTTCGCCATGCGACAAGGTCGTCGTCGGTGCTTCTTCCGATGAGGAAGCGGAAAGGAAAGCAAAAACGCGCTTTACGCTGGTGTGGTTCCATTCTCGTTCCGCAAGCGCTCGAAACGGCGCTAGTGTTCTGGCGCTTGGTTGGGTGGAATTCGGCAGCGCAGCATCCACCGAAACCGACACTAAAAGCTCCGACAGAACCAGCATTAATTTAATTAACTCAAGACGCTCGAGAGTCACACAGTCGGTGCAAAGTGGTGTCGTTGAGTGGTTCAATTTCTCATTTAAATTTCAAAGTTTCCCACCAACTTGCGACTCGTTGGAATAGTTTCGCCCCATCCTAAGAGGAGTTTTTTTGCAAGCCTTTTATAGTATCCTTGAGCTCTTTATGTATATTGTGTTCGCATGTAATTCGTTGTCGGTGATGTGTGGTTTTAAAATATTTGGTTCTGAAACGATTTTTGTAAATTTGTGGAATCTAGTTTAAATTGAAACGATACGAGCAAATTATTGTTCCAATTGAATTTATAAACTTTGAGCAATTTCTAGAGCTACGTATGATCCTTAATTACTAATGGTATTTCAATTAGTGGTTTCAATAAACAGTATCAGAATATCAAATTAGCTTTTTGTGCAAGTTTTTAACAGCTACATCAGAATAGATATTTATAAATAGCTACATGGAAGTATTGTTGGCCATTGTTATTAACTTTACGACCCTGTTGAGGTTTTGTTTTATTACAAAACTTCAAAGAAAATAAATCCATAAAAAAATATTACCACATCAAGTTACTTATTCTGTGTAAAGTGCAATGTGTGCAAATAAAACTCGTTGTTTCATTAAATAACTGTTCACCTAATTCGTTCGTAGCAACCTTTCCAGGTACTTTATTCTACAAATGGTGCGAATATCGCCCTCAAAGTAGTTAGCTATTACACCGAAACTGGATGAAGTGTCCGTTTTCCCTCGTTCGTCCAGTAGAATGTTCGCAAAAACGAACGAGATGACATGTTTTCCCCGCGGCCAACACACCGTTTTGTTCCGTGCGCGGAAAATTTCATCTTCCACCGATCATGGAGCAGGCGATGGGAAATTACGTCAATTCTTTTTATCATCGCATTCGATTCCGATGAGAAACGAGCTGCGATGGCACAAATCTTTTTCTTGTTTGTTTTTTTTTTTGTGTTAATTCGTTCCGAGCAGAAAACGGACAAATGAAACACCACAATCACGTGCCGGAAGTCGCGAGAAGGGACAAGGGAGACTGGTGCGGTAGATGTGGCCGACTCGGAAAGGACGCTCCACGATGCTAGGAAAACATGTTTATTTCCCCTCGGTTGCGTCATCGGCGCTGTTTGGGGCTGAAGGACGAGGTCTAGGTGGATTTAGTTGTTCCGGAGCATACAAACTCACTTCCTCCACGAGTGCACCATACACACACACCTACATATCCGCCGTGCTTGTCCGTCCGTCCAGAACAAACTGGTAGAACATAAACACTCTAACAGGACACCCACAAGTGGGCACACATGCACCCCATCATCGTCATCAGCGTTTCGGCCGGCGCTGGACACGACACATCGAATCAAACGTCCAGGCGAGCGTATCGTGGAAAACATGAAATGGGTGGAGAGGCGCCTCGGGCCCAACCGAAATGGTGTCATTTTTCTGCTCGATTTTCCCCGTTTCTTTTTTTTATTGTTTTGTGCTTTGCTCTACGCGGCTTGCACAACAACGATTGCCACCCTACAAACACAATGGATAATGGAGCCACCGGATGGGACAGGATTTTTGCGTTTCAATCACAACGCGTGGATTTTAGAGAATCGTTAGGCAACTATCGAATTAACAGAGACGGGTTTTAACGGTTCACGCCCTACAAGCAGCCTTGTTTGTTATGAATAAATTAAAACAATGTTAGGTTTTTGTAAAAAGAAACACACTCTAAATGTGTGTGAGTTTGATGTACAAAATTTAATACGAAAAGTTTAGCCTTTGTCTAATTTAGTTTTGTGGTCGTTTCCGATAAGCAGGGGATGCAATTAACAGTTTTAAACATGTATAGAGAACAACAAAACATTTCAAAAGCCCACAAAACTACATGTGAGTATGAAATTACGAGTAATTTAATCCAACACTCATTAAACAAACATTGAACATGCACCCACTTCCGCCGGTTGGTAAAATCTGGAAGTAATTCACTGCCATCATCACTTACATTCGCGGAACGGTGCGTTTATCCATCAAACCATCTCCCAGGAACCGGTACAGATCCTCAGCTGCCTGGCCCCGGGAGTTTGGATGTATTTTAACGGCGCCAAACCGCAGTGCAAAGTAATCCTCCGACGCAAGGTTTGCTCTCCTTCCGTGCATTTCCTTCGCTCATTCACTTGCTCTCCATGATGCACTCGCTTGTCATCGTCATGCACGTCGCTAGCACTCCATCAAATGGGGGGAGAAACCGGAGATGGAAATGTTCTCCATTGGCCTCCGTCTTTCCCTAACCACTGCCCCCTGTTTGGCAGCAATAAGAAACAGGGAGCATCTTCCGAACGACTGGCGGGAAGCTGCACTCGCTGCACTAATGTGCATGCACATCACCGTTGATGGGCGAATTTGTAACCACATGTAATTTTTCTTTTGCTCCGTGGTTTTGTCGTTTTTATGCACTTGTTTGTTGCCCCTCACTTTCCCCTCGTACACGAAATTGCCCTTCTCGCGTGCGGACACTGATGGGAGATTAATGTTGTTGATGGAGGAATCTCTCGCCGGAGCTGTCATTGAGTGTCACGTTACAATGTGTCTATTTATTTTGCTTCGAAATTCAAAAAAGACTGAGAAGCCTTTTAAAATAGCACAAACATTTGCGGGTAGTTTTGCAACGATTGCTAATAAATTGCTAACATCATCGCGAAGGACGGGTTTCTGGATGGCGACATAGACTAGACGTATTAACACTGATTTTATATGTTGATGTAGCGCGCATGATATCTTTGATTTAACATATGTTTTGTTTAGAAAATAAATTTGTAAATATGAGTGGATCCTCGAATATTAAAACCGCTTTTGAACCTCTAATTAGCACTTATAATTAATATTAGTATGACAACAAATTAAATATTGTTTATCGCTATGATAATTTGAGTTTGAGTGCTGGTTAGGTTAATGGAGGCATTTGACAGATCGACTTTTAGATATGAAGGCAATGAAATATGTTGCAGCAATCGCAGAATTGAATATAAGCTTGAGCACTTTATAATTGAAAATTTTAAAACAATTGCTTTAACAATTATTTTACTTTAATCATTTTTCACATGACAAGCTTTATTATTGCTACAAAACAATTTACTCAAAAAATGTAAACTCGGTAATTATTCTGTCTGGTTTAACAACTTCTTTTGAGCGATTACGTGCAACCGAAAAGTGCAATGAATCCGGGTAAACAAATTACTAAGCCGTTGGAGGGAAAACTTTTGGCCTAAATTTCCTCTCTACGCTCGTCATGTGGTTGTTCTGCTGGAAAACAAGCATAAGCTCTAGTACTCAGTATCGTGGCAGGCTTCTCTCTAGGTTTGTCCTAACGGCAAGTGTTTATGTTTTCGGTGGATGTACCATCCTTTCGCTGGCTGTTTGTGCCTGGCGAACCACCGATTCAGAGCATCTCAGCGTCATCCTGACTCTAGTTGAATCCGTCGTACTACAAATTAAACGTATGCACACATATTTTGAGTAAAATGTAAACATACTTAAATTTTAACTCTTTACATCCTCACGAGCCGTTCCAGCTTTTCTCTCTTGTCACTCTGCACCGCTTTCCACACAACGGTGGCCAACGATTCTGATGACAGCAAGGACTCTGTCTTTCCTCCTGCGTTCCTTTCACGCAGACGGTCGAGCAAGCTGACGACCAACCCATTCTCCGTGCACACATCGTTTGGTGTCCGTAAACACCCGTTTCATTCGTACGTAAGAGGCTGCGAAGACGGGGTGGGTGGTCGGTTGGCTTCGCTTTTCCCTCCCAACGTATTCCACCTCCATTCTGGCGCAATGTAGCACTTGAGGTACTCGACGGCATGCATCTAATGTCCTCTCGTGGATCCATTTCATGGCAGCGCGAAATCTCCGGCACTTCATTCAAGTGGTCCACCCCCATCGTCCCGCGTTTCCCCCCAAGCTCTCCAGAGGTTAAGGGGGAAATATGGCCCACCGTGTAACGAGGTGCACCCGGGTCACCGGATTTGTGTGACTTTTTTTTTGCGTCGCCAGTCGTCCTCCAAAGAATCATCTACAGGAGTCGGAAAACTGGTGGCTTAATGTGTTCCCGGCCCGTGTTGTGGCATGGGAATCGAAAGCAACTTACGGACGGATGTGGGCGAATCGGTGGTCGGCGGATGAGCAGCGATGAGCGTTACATCAAGTGTCAACTGACGGCGTTAGTCTGGCGTTCATTTCTGCAACGTGAAACTATTTTTGGGAGGTTGGTTTGAGGTTAGCTTGTCACCGGCGTTCTCTGACCCCTTCCTCCCGCCTCCACTGTCTTTGCCACTCATTCTGTGTGAAAATGTGTCATAAATGGATCGACCCACCTGCCTGTGAGGAAAGTGGTGGAAATAGCATTCCCAAACCCGCATCCAACCACGACGGTTTCCACGCACGGAAGGAAGGGTGCAAATATTTATACACATTTACTTCGGACTCTTGAAGCCGTGAGTTTGTTTTTTTCTCTCGTCTGTTCCCGGGAAAAAGTTTTCCCCGCTGTAACGCTGATAACGGCGGGACTTTTCCCTAGCGTGGCAAGCCATCGGGGAAACCGTAATCCACGGGCTGAAGTGTTGCCGTATTTACAGTGTTTGGGATACGGGAGGACATTCCTTTTGGTTTTTCTGCACACACGCACACACACACATACATACACACGCCCACTTGAATTTTTGTACGTGAAAAGGGGTTGCACAAAAGTTACATCACTGAACACTCTGTATCCTTTTTTCTCGTTTTCGTTCCGTCCCCGTCATTAAGGTGTGCTGCTGGGAAGGATATTCGACATCCTGTCGCCTTGTTTACTGCTTGCCATCATCCTGAACTCGTGGGTTTGTGTGTGCTTTTGTCAACACGTGTTATTTACGGGTGCTTGCCCGGTCTCGTGGTCCATCGTGGTGATTCACAACATAGTGATACAGTTTGAGCGCCTCCCGTTTGATCCGTCTTCGAGCGAGAAGTTTTTCGTCCTTTTTCGATCGGAAGGATGCTGGTATTCCTGGTAAATGTTTCAATTTTTCGACAACGACCACCCTTTCCGGTGCAAGTGCTTGCGCGAAGCTTTTCCTTGGCCCGTAGTGGTTGATTATGCCCGAAATCGAATGTCAGTCTCACGTGTCGTTTTTAATTTCTCGGAAAAGCGCTGCAAAAGATTCAACGGGTTTTGCTCAGGTTTGGTGGTTCCGTAGAGTCCATACAACACCCCAAAAGGGACGGTTGACCAACGCGTTCTTCGGTGCAAATGGTGTTGCCGTTCACCCGGGGAGCTTCTCGGTCTGCCGGAAAGCAGGAAACCTACAGGCCTTTTGGGATGGGTGTTGACCATAGCTGGTTTGCTAGGGTGTGTCCTCAGCACACCCTCGACTTTTACCTCCTTTATTCAACTTGCTGCACATGTGGAAAGTGTCCCATTCGGTCGACGGTTGGCAAGGAAGTAAGTAGAGCAATCTCAACGAAGACATAACGGTGCCCACAAAATGACCATGATGGCAATGGTGGCTAATGGCCCCAAATGGCTCATTTGTAGTCCGGTAGATGTCGGGCACGGTTCTGGTGGCCCTCGTCAGTACGGACGACACTCCTTGCAATCACCGACCCCCGGCCGACGCTGGACCCGGACGGGCAACCTGTTTACTCCGAGCGGTCGGGGCGTTCTTGGAACGACGTTACAATTTTGCCATGTTGCCTTCGCTGCCTATGTTAATATAATACAATAAAGTACGCTTTGACCCACCCGAAGTTTGCACGCGAACTTGTTTGACGTGTGACACTCCCTCCGAAAGGGTGCACCGGCAAGGATGAACTGGTTTTCCCATGATTTATGTCCTACACCAACCCTTCCCCAAACCAAACTATACTAAAAGGGCAATAAAATACACCTACACCGGCAAAAGCGGCTGCTCGATGGGATAATGTGTTTGCAAGTTCAATACAAAACTGCTTTCCCCCGTTGGCGTGCACGGCGATCGGAAATCCATTAGCCGGGAAACCGGGAAGCCTGCAACAGGCTCCTGGCGCACTACAACTACCACAAGTGCGCTGCACGCGCTGAGAAGAACGGGACCCGAACGGGCCGCTTTACTTCCGGCGGCTTTGTTGCCTTTGCTGCGAAATCCATTAGTTTCGACTGATTCAATCACTTAGCGCTCAAACGGCGGGAAAAGCGGTGCGTCCCGTGACGGTTGGGGAAAATCTCGCGGCCAACCTTTCGCTTCACGCTCGAAAGGTGCAAAAAAGATTAATCTATTGCCGTTCTGGGCCACGTGAACAACATCTATCCCACGGTTCGGTACGCCAGAAAGGCGACGGCGTCATTGTCTGCCCAAAGGGACTCCCGGTTCACCGGGTGGAGGAACCCACGGCAGGTCGGTATGAGAGATTGCCCGGACACGGACGACGTCGGCGTAGAGCGTCGCCGAGAAAATAATGAGATTTTGTCACGCAAAAGGCAAAAGACAAACTCGGGGGTTCGGCCGGTGCCAAGCCTTCCGAAGCGGGGGAGCGCAGTCAGTCCTTAGCAGTCTCGTTTTCGCCCATCGTCGTAGTCGTCGTCGTCGTCATCTGTCGGCAAGTACTTTTGGGGTTTAGCGCAGGTTGCAATTGTGCGCACAATATATGAGGCGGGATGAGCCGGGCCGATCTTACCTTGTACAGGAGCCGTTTGCCTGTGCCTTTTTTGCCGAGCATCGCATCCGCCATTCACCTGAGCGTCACCTCAAGGGAAAAGGCAAAAGCAGCTACCGGAATTGAAATTGAATTTTTGTCCCTTTTATTGTCAACCGTTCGCTGTCCAGCGGGCAAGTGGTTTGCGGTTCGCTGGTGGAGTTATCGGGTAATCGAAAATAGATCAAAGTAACCGGGCTGGGAAAACTCATCGGAAATGGCACCATTCCCCATGGGATACGTTGGGTTCGCTGGGATAATCTTTTGCTGTCGGTGGTTTATCTGCTACTTCATGGCGGGTGCCCACATGGCGGAACCACATTAAAGGTGTATTCTGTGGTTTATTTACCATTTTGCAGTAAGTGGGAAAATATATTATATTTTAATTTGATTTAGCTTTTAGCTGTTAGCTGTTTTACCGGCTTCAACTTCAAATAACTCATTATAGTATTCTTACATTTTATCGATTTTTGTATCTAATTAAATTTCTACTATATACGAGTATATTGTCCATTATACGGGAAATTATTTCAGAATAATGACACTTCATTTCCCGTTTTTTCAAGTGATATGGGCGATTATTAGTAATTAAACAAGCTTTTTTGCTAAAATTATCAGTTTCTGTATTTTCTGATTAACTACCTAATAGAAGTAGTAGAAAAGCTTTTTATTCTTGAAGTTATATTATTCAAAGCACACAAACATAGTTAATTCTTGTTGTCATACCTTTCATCTTAACTCTGAATGTTATTGCGTAGCTAAACTCTTTCTCCTTACTCGATGTCGAATTGAAGGTGTAAATTTCAAGGATTAATTTTCATTCCTGAAAACATTGAAAATATTCGGAGAGTACTTCACGAGATGTTTAATGTTCAAATATCAATCGAAGGAACGATTTTCTCCAACCAACTCGCTCTGGAGCTGGCAAATCTTTCCAAATGAGACACCGGAAATAATGAAACTCTTTCAACCATCGCCATTTTATGGTCGCACTTTCGTAGAAAAACGAAATCAATAGCCAATACTTTCGTGTTTTCGTAAAAGAGCTATAAACGTTTCATTTTCCCTCGCCAGCCATATTGAACCGTCCTGCCCTCGGGCCAATCCAGTCAAGGCTCCCTCAGGAGCGATGATTTAGCAGCGCTCTGTTTTCGTAAGTATAATTTCCACCCCCGTTTCGCACCGCACCCCGGTGGACTTCCGGTTTTCCCGCAGATCGCCTTCGGCAAGACGAACCCAGGAAACCCCCAGCTTTCGCCTTAAAAGCTGTTTAATTTCGGGCCCGCTTTCGGTTATCTCGGTAATTACGGGCGATAACCATCCACTTTAATGTGCGCGTTCCCGTTTGGAGGAATGCTTGTCATCGAAATAAACAGTCCATTGCGGGTGAAAACGGCCCGAACTCGCCCCTTCCTTTCCGTTCCACCCAACTCTGGGGAAGGAAATTCTTAAAAGTTCAAACAATCTCCCGGCAACCCTTCCACCGAAACGTGCCTTAGTGACCGTTCGCCGATCATTAGCGTCGGTTCGGTGAGTTTTCAATACGGACCGTTCCACCCCGCCCGGGGGTGGGTCTAAGGAAGGAATGAAGCCATCGCAGGTTTTTTCTTCCACCGTTTTATGCTTGAGTTGACTTTCGCGTCAAGAAGCGCCACCAGCGGATGCTTTGGGGATGGCTTTTGAACTTTATCTTTTCACAAAACTTTCCTTCCGTCTCGGGATAACAAACTCAACGTGGGCGAGGATCCGGGAAAACGTGTGAGGCGAAAACAAAAATAAACCCTTCAAAGAGAGGTCAGAAAAGCCCATGCTCCCTCTTGGGTGGCTAATTTTGCGATCTCAATTTTTGATGCGTTTTTAATCCACTCGAAACATTTGAAAACAAAAAGAAAAAATAGTCCGAAAACACAAACGTTGATAAGACAAGTGTAGCTATTTGATTTCCACGGAACTGTACCGCTACAAGTTATTTAGGGCAACTCCGGCCATCCATTGTTCGGCCAACATTTGGCGGGAGGAAATGGAAATGGAAAAATCTTACCGTCACCCACCGCACCGTACCTTCCTTCCTTCCTGTTTCGACGGCCGCCGAAGTTAATAATTGATTTGGTTATCTCTTCGCTCGAGTCTTCACTTCATAATCTTTTGCACTGGGGGTGCGGATGGAAACTTTTCATTGCCACCCCGGCGTCAATTTTTCCCCACTCCCGGAAGGAAAATCGTTCGAGGTTTAACAGCGCCACTTCCGCCGCTTTTTTATCTTTATGTTATTGCGTAAGTGAAGTAATTGGTTTAAGCTGGGATAATCGGCGGCAAGTGCAAGTAATGTGCCACGGTTTGCAATAGAATTTAATGTTTCATGGTAAGACAATGTTCTGCAATGAACTATCAGTATTTATTTCCCTCGAGAAGTTTTCATCGATGTGGGTATAATTCGTTTTTCGTTCTTCAGGTTGTTTACTTTTCAACGATTTATAAACGTTTTAAAAAGGACAGATAATGATTAAAATATATTTTGAATGTTGTTAATGCGTTTATCGTGTTTATGTAAGCATATGGTACCAATATGATGACAAGGAATCATACGCCACGGGTTTAACGCGGCGTATGGTTGCGATAGGACACAACCACATTTTCGACTGTCATAAATATCAATGCAAAACAACCCACTCCCTTCAGAGCCTTCGCTACTTCGCATTACCATAGCGTTACGATTATGAGCTCGCGGTGCTTCTGGAAATGGTTCATATTGTACTTTATCGTCGGAACGGTTCAGTTCCTTCACAAAATTGCATTCGGGATTTATTTCGCACGGTGGATCCGTCGCAACGACAACGGCAAAATAGGTGGTCCGTGGTAATGTGTGGTGCTTCCCGACATGATTCAAAGCAACTGTGACAATCGAAACAATGAAGGATTAGTGTGCCACTTATGTGAGTGCGGGCTTTTCGCAGTCCATTTTGCGTGGGAACTGGCTCAGCCGTGGCATAATGCGAGCATCGAAATGCAGTCGAACCGCAATCGAACGTTTCGAATAGTGCCGGACCAGTGCGAGGAAATTATGGTACCATATTTATCACCAAATCCTTCGCCCGTGCGATACACATTTAGCAAGTGAACCCCTTCGTTTCGGGACGCTTCCGTTGTGTGGCTGGCGCTACGATAGGGTGGGAAATCCTGGTAGAAATGGAGTTCGCTTCGCGTTCGCAAAAGGTTTCCAATTTCCCATCCACTCCGTTGTAAGCGCTCGAATGAAGCGGAATGGCAAGCCTGCTAGGTCGTGTTGGAGAGTCAACGCTGGTTCGGTGGTACCAGAACAAGGGCCTTTCGGCCGTTTTTACCCGGGGCTCGGAAAAACTGCGCCCGTGTTTGATGTACATCGATACACACGTGTGCTGTGGTATCTGTTGCCGGTGAGACGGGGTGGGAGAAATAAATACACTTGTCGTTATCAATTTATCAAGTGCAGCAAGAAAAGCAAACAAATCTCGTACGCCATGCATAAAGTGTATGGGTGCGCCATGTTGTGAATGTGGTCGTGGTGGATCACTGTAGTAAACTGAGTAGTTTCTGCCGTTGTCAGGCGTTTCCCTTCCGATCGGCTTAAGTTGACATATCCCTGCGGGGGAGATTCGAATGGATAATGCAGAACGACAGCCGATGTTCATCCATCGCAATGGCATCATCCCTTCGGATCGAAAACAGCATCTGTGAAGCTGTAAATGCAGCACATCACGATGCCATCTTCTGTAGACTGACTGAGGTGATAGGTTGTTGGTATTCAAAGCATGAAATTTAGAATCTATTGCAATCTCAAACAGAAGATTTTATTTGGAAAAACAGAAATCATTTAATTTAGTTAATATTTTAATTGCTATATGAATTGTTTTATTATTGACATAATGACTAAATGAATTATTATTATTGTATTGCATCCAAGTGTTTTTTTAACAGTTCATCAAATTAGTTAGCAATATGAAATACTTATAAATATGGCAATGCACTTTAGCTTGAATTGTTACCCAGCTTGTATGTATTTAAAATATCACCAGCTGAAGAAAATATCTCATCTTTCATCACATTCCCTCCAAGAGGAATCGATACAAAAGAGCGCCAAATATGATCAGCAACACAAGTGCAAATGAAATAAACTTTCATCGAGGTGGCTCATAATTATAAAACGTGCCGATAATAGATTCGCAATCGTTGGCAACAGACTATCGAAAACGATCATTTCTATCTGTCGTCGGAGCAATTTCGGGGGCCACTATTTAGTGTCCGATTTTGGCTTAGGTCCGCCCGTACGGCTCCGAGCTCGTCTCCCGATTCCTGTCACGTCCGGCCGGAAAGCCTTTACCGGGCAATTTATTTCGAAAAGTTGCCTTTTTTGCACCTCCCGTTTGGTGAGGGTCAGTGTTTTTCCGTTGGAGGTATCGAATAAAAACGAAATGGGCACCGAAGGCTGCCGTAAAAGTTTGCTGATCCTGGTTTTTTATGATTCTTTAACAGCGCCAAACGCGCCGCCGAATGTCCGGTTCAGTGTGTTTGACGGGTATTGTTGGGTACAATTTTCGGGCGGCCAACTTGAACGCGCACTATGACTACATTTAATCTCTCGCCGGAAGGAGTCAGAGAAAAATAGCAAATAAAATGCGACCTAATCTGGCAAAGAAAAACAACACTCGAAACCGAACGACAGACAATAAATCGTCGAAGACGAGTGCCGCAACTGGAACACGGTGGGAAGAATAACTAATACGTTACGGCAGACGACGGCTTAGGTCGTTCGGTTTTATGGCGGAAAAATCGGTTTGAAAAATGTCCTGCGTTGGCGAAAGGGCAACATGATCATGACCGGCGGTGCGTAACATGACGATAATGGCCGCGAAGCTTTAGTAATGGTATTGATGGTATGCCAATTCGCGTGTGATATGATGATGAACTTGTTTTGCGCCGTACACGAAGTTTGTGGGGTTTTGCTTCCGTTCTGCCTCCAGAGCCATAGATAACGCATTACATTTGGTAACAGTTTAACATATTGAAATGGGAAATCAATGCAGACACGTATGCATCACTTCCGTCAGCAAAATATGCGCTGCTAGCAAACAGGAACACGCCGGAACGCTACACAGTTTCAGCAGTTGAAAAGTACTGGTTTTGTGTGACTTATTTGTTATTATGAGTTTTTAATGTGAATATGTTTTATAAAGAACAGCTACATGCATAGATTATTATAATGAAGTGCCAATACAACTCATACGCATCAAATTATACCAACATTAAGTGGAACTTCCTAAAGCGTTTATCCTTACTAGGACCATTTTTATTATTGGCTGATGAATGGAAAATAAATCAAATCATACTTAATGCTGAAATGTCTCTCCGCTTGTTGGAGTCAATTTTTGGATGCTCCTATTTTCGGTCCATCGAAACTTTGAGTTAGAATTGAACATTTTCTTCCTCCCACTACGCTCAACGTATCTTTTGTGGTGAACTGAAAAAAAAAACTTATTCGGATGGAAATCAACTTTTCCGGGGATACGCGGGTGGGAAGGAAGCGAATGTTTTTCCCATCGGTCGCTGTTTAGCGAAGCCATTAAAATGAATGATGACATCTAGATGCCATCAAATTTATTCACGTTTTTCCTCCCGAACCCGAACCCGAGTGCTGAATATGTGTGTGTGAGGTTGCGGGGGATGCTGTTTTATTATTATTATTATATTATGACTCGGGTTCTGACGACGTGCTGCCCCTCCGGCGTCCGTCTCCCGGCGGATCAAACCTGATTTTACTGATACCACGCGTTTCCGGGTTTTCCTCACCGCACCCCACACACGCCACGCAAACGGGTTCATACTTATCAGGTCCCGATTTTCCCCGGGATGAAGTTTAGCGAACCCGCTGGCGCTGTCTATGTTTGTGCGCTCGTCCAAATCCGCAATCTGCACAAACAAGCGTACAATACACAAACGCACACATTGGGATAAAACGTTCTTTCGCGAGCACTCGAGTAGAGTCATATGTGTTTGGCCCACTTCCGCCCGGTTGAATCTTGTGTGTGTGTGTGTGCCGTATATCTTGGGCACCGCTCGGCCATTTCCGCATGCATACGCGCAAACCACCCACAAAACATGGCCATTCAATAATCGCATGCTAAGGCCGGGAGCGGTCCGAAGCTCCCTCGCCACGAATTTTGGCAGAATAAATGGAATGAAATAAAAATAAGCATTGGGCGCCATCGAGATGAGAGTAAGATTACCGGCAGAAAGGGTGGAGGAAGAAGGAGTATGTGTGTGAGAGAGAGAGAGAGGGGGGAACAGATCGCCAAAACAACAACTTTACGAAAAACCGATACCGATGGGACTGAAAAGCTATGGACCCCGATATGACCGGCGAAGGCAGGAGGCTGTGTGGAAGGCAACCAGCGCTCCGAGGCAAGGGGGCGCGGCATGGCTTTGGAAAACTCTTATAAGTCCATCCGTTGGGCACTGGCTGACAGTTGATAGTTGCCAGACTGTCCGTTTTCGGAGCCCCGTTTGAGAACGGCTCGCCGGTTCATTGCGAAAATCAGAGCAGCCCCCTGGGGGTGGGAGGAAAAACAAGCTGAATAAAGGCTATTTTTCCACCCATCCCTCCCCGCTTTCCCCCTGACTCCACACGAAGAGCAAAGCAATCTGTTCGGGTTACGTTTTTTTCTCTTACAAAACTGGACGCGGCTTGACGTTAATCCTTGCTTCCGTCTCGTCGTAATCCGCTTGTGATTCCGTGGAATTAGGTCATTAGGACGGCCGAGTGGAAAACGGCTCGCAATGGAGGTGGATATTTTTTCGCAATGTGATTGGACCCTTTCTTTTCCGGAGGGGCTTCGGACAGTTGCGAATCAAAGTTGAAGCGGAGAGGTGGAGCTGTCGTATTTATGCTTATCCTCTGCTTTATTTTAAAGAGCTACCTTTCGGATCTTCTCAAGTGCTTCCGTGCGAGTTCGATAGGATTATGTTGTGATTAGCTTTTCATGAACTCAGAAACTTGTTACTGTAAATTGTTATGGAACATTTGTTAGAAAAAAATAGGTTAAATTACGTTATCGTTTCTTTTTTTCGTTAAAGCTTTAACATCGTGGGTTTTATAAAGTTCCATTAATTTCCTTTTGCCTCATAGCTAATTTTATCCCATTTTTATTTTTTTTAATACCTAAATGGTTCGAACCCATGAGGCCTAATTCTAAAAACCTTTTTTTTTGTTTATTTATTTTGGTATCACGCTCGTTGCGGTATTGCAAATCTATTTTCTTATTGTTCAGTTTTTTTAACTCAATACTACTACTACAAACTAGTGTTACCACTAATGAAAATACTTTAAAATCTAAACTCTTTAATTATGTTTTATACCATGCTATTTTCGTCATCTTTAAGACACACTGAATCATACAAGTACGATCCTTTTATGACGATACTCCTCTTATAAACAAACAAACAATAATTAAGCAAGAATTCATCTGCACTTTTGTTGTCAAAATTGTCTGGAAGATATTACTTTCTCATAAAATGGGTTGAATGAAACGAAAGCAAAGTTCTGCTCTGAATAACCGTTTGGAAAGACCCAACCTGGGTCCAAAGTGGATCATCGCTGGTGTGTCAATAAAGCAACCGTCCGTTCCGGTGCTGCTGAAAGATGCAACATCGGCCCCGAACGATGCACACGACGTCAAGTTTACCAACTGCTGTAACTGGTGCCAATAAAATGTAAATACGTAGGATGGTTGGATCAACCTCACGACGAGCTTGAGTTCTGTCAGAGAGAAGCAAAGCTTTGCCAAACGCGAATGATTCGACACATTGGATTCCGTGTGGAGGTTGGATTTAGGGCAGCCCGGGTTCCCACCAACACGATGTTTGCGTTGGCGGTCGTCGAAAAGTCGCATCAAGTTGGCCGTTAGCCGTACGCTTTCAAATTTGTAAAACAAACATCGGCCGCGCGGTGTGATTACCGAGCACTTGAGCCTTCCGGCCGGGGATCGAATAGTTACCCCTTTGGCGGCTCATTCGTCATCCCAGTTTCTCCGAAGTCACGAACGATTAAGCAAACAAGGCTTGCTGGCCCTGGGCTGGTTTGTGTCCCGTTTTATTTTCTCAAGTTCCTTTCCTGGCGTGACCGTGAGGACCCAAAAGGGTGAAGGGACTCCTTTTCGCTGCTTCCAAACGATTTCATGCTCCCCGAATTCTCGCTAGTCCAAACACGAAACCCACGTCCGACCGCCAACTCGGTGGCTCTCGTTTCGCAGAAAGTCCCACGCCAGACCGACCGGCTTTAAAATCTCCATCAAAGTCCAAAGGCTCCGAAGCTGCCGATGGCGAAAACGGATGCAAAGGGCCACTCTTGGTAAGTCCATGAAGAAGGGCATTGAGAGGCGATTCCCGGGAGGATGGTAGGGTAAATTGTGCGCGAAAATCATTTTGCACCGACCCGAGTCGGTGGCAAGTTCATGAAAATAGAAACTAGAATTCGAATGCGGACCGATCCGGGGGGTTCCCGGCGCGTTGTTTAGCTACCTTTTTCCGTCCGGGATCCTTCGGCGAATGCAATCGAAAAGCTGCCTTTCGCCGTGCGTCGGAAGGAAAACCAAAGCGTAGCGCAAACGGAACGAAAACGGTGGAGATGGTGCTGGAAAATTATCATAAAAATATCGTTAAAACAGATTCCGGGCAGATAATAAAAGAAAATTTATAGTCATCGCTTCCGACTGCCGGAACGATCCCTTGTCGATGACTTTCTTGGAGCCTTCTCCCGAAAGGCAACCATTCGCCGAAGGGATTGGAGCCTTTCGGGCCGCGTACGCAGCGTGCAGAGTTTCTTCACCGTTGGTCCATTTAGCGAAATGGATGTGCAAATTTGGGCCCGTCGCTTGCGAGCATGATTTTCCATCAAAAACCCGCCTGTCGAACTTCTTCTAGGTTGTGTGTGTGTGTGTGTGTCTTTTTCCAACCTTCCCGATTTGATCGAACCGGACGCGGTGTACATTTAACAGATGCAAATTGTGCTGCTGCCGTTGCTTCTCTCGGGAGACCTTAAAATCGGACTGATTCTCCGAGCTGTCGATTTCACGATTCGATTCGTTACGTTTTGGGAGTTACGTTTCCTTTTCTTTTTGCTTTGCTGTATACACGCACACGATCGTTGTCTGTTCTTATTTTTTGTTCCATTCTAAGGAAAAAACGATAGATTTTCTACCCACTCCAACCATTATAGGCGACCGGTTTTGCATTTTTTCCCCCCCAAACGTTCGGTTTGGCAAGAAATGTTTTTAGAAACACTGACAAAAAATAATCGTAGAACAGCTGCTTCATGGAACGCATGTTTAAGTGTTCCGTGAAGATATAGTAGGGACGGTAAAAATGATTTCCTTGTTTTGTACAGGAATGCACCGCGCGGGTTTCTAAACTTAAAACATAACATGAATTTTTAAATCTATAGACAAATGCTTTCAATCTATAGACAGTTGAAATGTTTTATATTAAAATGAAGATTTTCATATTTTACGTAGCGTTTTAAATGTTTGGCTGGTATAAATAAAACATACAGTTTTTTTTCTTGATTTGAAATCAAAGCAAACTGCTTGTGCATATTACTTCATATATCGCAAGCATATGATTTATCCTGTTGACAACGTTGAAAGTGACCAGACATTATTTTAGGCCACATCAATCAATGTTCTCTTGACGTACCTTAGGTCTTCTTACTTGTGAAAGCTCTTACCTTTTTATGTTGTTGTGTGAAATAGTCCAAGTCATTTCTATTGTGATATTAAGTTTATATAAAAGAAACTTTTTGAATACATCATTTCAATATCGGGGCATGTAAAACTAGTTAATAAATTGATGAGCCTTGCTTACACGGTTTTTCGATTACCACTCCGAATGAAAACTGCCAAAGCTTTATTAGCATCATTAACTTACTATTTCAGCCACCATGCACTGCCTTCCTAATAACTCACCCGAAGTCTCGTGGGGCTAAACTTTGCGTAAGACTCGAGACGTTGGCGTGCATAGGAGGTACTTCGACCACGCAAAGTATACACTTATATTACCGACCACCTGACCTTGGGCAACCGGGTGCGCACTTACTTGCACACGTGTCGCCGCTGGGCCGCTGCATGATGTACATTAATTTTCATTTAATTAATTAAGTTACACAAAACAGCGGCGGCTAAGCCGTTGGCTCGGGAGAAAAAGCTTTCCCTTGAAGTTGTTTGCTGGGCTCCCTGTACGCCCGGTACGAGCTGAATTTTTCTTTTCTTTCTTCTGCTTTTTGTTGCTTTCCTTCTTTCTAGTGCGCCAAAGGAAACTTGATGATTTTTCCCCTACCTTCAAAAGGAAGCTAATGAATGTGTCGGAAAATGTGTTGTTGTTTCGCAGTTGATTAAGCCCAGGAGAAAGCGCGCCGTACGGGTTGCCGGTGAAATTTATGCGCTGGTCCTGTACTGTTTCCTCTTCTCGATCCGATTAATTTCTTTAGCAAAAACGGCCGACAATTCGTGGGTATCGTTTTGTCCAAAAGTAAGCTTCTTTTCCGGAAACGACGTGTCGCTTCGGAGGAAATGTTTTAATACCCCACGTTCATTAAACCGGGAGCTTTAATTTGATGGAGAAGTAATTTTTCTTTAAAGGGTTGTATGCAAGACGAAAATTCTTCACGTGTTTTGAGTAGGGTTTCGTGCTCTTCGTGCCTGTTTCCAGTTATTAGCAAATGCCCTTAAATAAGCCGTTGAACTAAGTTCTTCGTAGTCTATTTTGACAACTCAATTTGTAGACACACTGTTGAAAACAATACAGCGACACTCTACCACTAAAACTTCATTCGTCTTTAATTCATTATTTTTTCGATCTACTCCATCTTTATTTCCAGATTACGGTTTTGGTGCAATCCGATCGGTGAAGCTGGTGGTGGAACCGCCGACGGTCCGCCGTGGCCAGCACGCGACGTTGCAATGCCTGTACGACCTGGACGAGTCGCCGCTCTACTCCGTGAAGTTCTACCGAGGACTACGCGAGTTCTATCGCTACACGCCGGGCCAGCAGCCGAGCATGAAGATTCTTCCCTTTCCCGGCATCAACGTCGACGTGAGTATAGTGTTTCCCAGAATTTCCCAAGCCTTCGGCCGCCTCCTTCCATCGGCATCGTTAGGAATGGGGTTTCCTTTTCGGAACCCTCTCGAGCGGGATCGTTTTAAAGGAACGCCCGGGGTCGAGGAGTAATTTAAAGTCATTTTCTTCAGCTGACACTAATCCGTCTTTTCGCAACTGAAGGAGGGCTCTGTTTTCTTCCCAAAAACCGTACCGACCGACCCGGTGGGGCGCGAAAGGGTGGACGGCGGGTGGGCACAACGTCTAATGAAAAAGCATGTTCGGCTGAAGCGAGAAAAGCGATGGCAGCGAGTGAATGCGGAAGCAAAGCGATAGCATTTATGGAGGGATAGCTTTTCACTTTGTCCGGCATTTTCCGAGCGCTTGGCGCACGATTTCGAGAAATCCGTTTTCAACAGGCTAACGTGACTTGTGCCGGTAGGTTTGGCTGGCGGTCCTCCTGCCGTCCCGCTGTGCCCGGCCGGAGCAGATCATCGACATCATCTTCAGCCCGGGCGGGTTTAACAGGCTGTTTGACGGGCGCACAAGAAAAGCGACGAAAACAAAAACCAACCCCCAAAAGCCACCGAGTCGGAAAGGTGGTCGGGGGAGCAAGAGGGAAGGAAAAACCTGACGAGATAAGATTACGTTTGGAGATGATGATGATTATTTTGCCGTGTTTTTCTGCTCACGGTCCCGCTTTTTGCCGAGGAAAATCCATTTCTTCGCTGTTTTCCCCCTCGTCGACGTGGATTGTTAGCTTGTTATATTTAATGTTCGGTGAACGAGTGAAGGTGTTCTTTTGCTACCCCATGGTTGATTAAGAAATATGTTTCTGAACATCGAACTACATTATTTTTCGTATTAGTTTGCTACTTGAATAGGAATGTCTTTTCGTTTGCTTAACTGCGCACTTTTAATCCATTTAGATAGATTTATCAAATGTCTTTCTCGCAGCCTTCAGTCAGAGTTGGCCCTGAAGTATCACTTGATCCGAACGAACGGCTTACTTTGATATGAAGGAAAAACATGTCTTGTGAAAGGGTGGTTTTTTACATTCACTTTCCCACTGGAGGAAAACCACTTTGATTTCTTTCAGCCATGGGTTTTTTTGCTTTCTCAATAGGTTCGTATTTTTTTTTGTTTGTTGTTATGTCCTTACCCACGGTTAAACCGATTCACCAGGCGAGCGGAAGTTTGGTCAAGGATGATCCAGGGTATTAGAGCCGAACGTTGGCGGCCGGGTTGAACGACGTCCTCTGTTTTTCCGCTCGTTATTAACTTATTAATTATAATTGAAAGGCTGAAGATTATCTTTCATCGCCGAGCGCTCGTTCACCCACTGGCCGGAAGAGCACGAACTGCTGACTGGCGGAATTTGTCCGGCCGCTCTCCGTTGGTGGTGTGGGTGGGAGTCGGAGTCGGGTATCGCAATCAAACGGTTTAGGGGCTGTCCCTTGGACGGGACCGGCTTCGGCGTGGAGCGAGCGAATGGGATGAGAAATGAAATGGATTTATTTGTTGTTGCTGTGCTGTGCAACTTTGCGATGGTTGATTTTAAGCACCCGGTGTGATTCCAGGCTGAATTACAAGTGGAAGAAATCCGCTCGTTTATGTTTTCGTTTTGTTTGGCGAACCATTATGATAATTATTAAAAGCTGACGGAAAAGCTGCTTAGTTTGGATCAAAGGAGCATGGAAGTGGAATTTACTTGAACGTTTCGAGAAAGTTTGATTTATTCACGGTAGAGTAGATATTATATTAATGTCCGGATCTAATTTTCTCACTTTGTTAGAGGCGTAAATTGTCCGTTTTGCAATTTATGTATATGCTCTCTTACCGATATTGATCAATGTAATACGTAAACAGTAGAACTTGAACATCTAAAATCTCCATTCTTATTTATTTTATTATTTCTCTTCCAAAAAGCTAATTCACTTCAAGAACAAATCATTTGCCAAGACTATGAGTGTACATTTATTCTTTCTTTCTTCGACAACTAATTTGAGACAATTAAAACAATGTTTCTTGTTTTTTTAATCTTTGTCTTCTTCAACCAATTAAAAAATGCATAAAAAGCGTGCTACTTCCCTTGTACTGAATTTTAATAAAATTTAGCTCAAGAAGAAATAAAGAAGTTCTACGCACGACTTAAATCTGGGTATTTTAAACAACAATTGATCATTAATGATGCACAGGAAGCACGATTTTCTAACGTAGGCACAACTTGAGTTCGTTCAAGACGTAGTGGCTTTATGAAATAAAAATGAGTCAACAGATCGGGCTCGACCAAAGCTGAACTTCTCAAAAGCTTATTGTGAATTCTTTATTTTTATTGCTTTATTAGCTATACCCTTCGGTTGTTGGGGAAAAATTTAAAATTCACGTGCCAGAGCTATTTTTCTTTCGCCATGTTTCCATGCCGGGAAAAAGGGGGGCCACCCGGACTACCGGTTTCGAGGCCCCAAAATTATCTGATCAATATCGCCCCGGTTAAGCCGCCCACTTTCCGTGGCTGTTTATCCGATGGAGAATTTATCTTACATTTTCTCCTACCACCACCACCACCACCACTATGGAATCCAACTTCTCTAAAGGAATAGGATAGCGGGAAAACTTTGTTCGGTGCTTGAGGGAGGAAAACCCTCCACTCGAACTCGCGTGGAAGCACCATTCGTCCGGGTCCGTGATTTTCAAACCGGTGCGCCGGTGCCAGCTTCCAAGATTGAACCGTCTTGTTTCCCAATGCTGACGAATTTTCCGACTCTACCGTCGCGAAATGGAATACGTGCTTTCGCTGCTCGGGAAACGCTTGTCGCTCGCGTCGTGTCGAATCAAAACGAGAAACGCGGCCTTGGCGAAATGGAAGGCAATTTGGTTGATCCACACAAAAACACACATATCGGTTGACAGTGGAAAGAAAAGGATATGTACACCCTCTCCTTCCCCTCTTCCCCCGCAAACACCACAATCGTGTGTGACGTTTCGGGGCGAACGGTCGTAGCGTGTAGTCGTCTTCGGGATCGTTTGAAGAATGCCTGCTACGCCCTATAATATATTTATGAGATTATCGTTCTAGGCTTCTTAGCCTTTAGCCTCCCGCTTCCACTCCGCTTCGCCCAGCTCCACCCGGTAGCCAACTCGGTGGCACGAAAAATGGGCAGCTTTTCGTCTTTCTATAAATATCGTATTTCGGTTCGGCGTTGGCTTTACCGCTCCATTTTTTCCCAGTAACCCGACGACCACCACTTCACATCATGGCGCTCCAAACGTATGGCCCACGATGCTTAATGTACGTCATGTATGATAACGTATTAGGTAGCTGACCTTTTCCGGCGTCGCCTGCCCGGCCTCGATTTTCCCCCCATTCGCCCGGAGAGTTAATTCCAGTGTGTTCAGTTCCAGTTTTGGGCCGAGTGCTGCTGCTGTGTGGCTGCTTTTTTTCCCCCGAACATTCGTTCGCCTAGGAACGCTCCTTTCGGTGAATTCAGGCTTTTTATTCGCTTCGCCCGAAAAATGGTTTATATTCTGCACAAAGGACCCGATTTAGGATGTCTGGTGTTTGTCGGAGGGTTGTCTGTCTTTTTTTTCTCCCTGGGATAGGGAAAATTGTTAATAGTTGAAAGATCGGTGGACCATCCAACGAACAAAGGGGTGAGGGGAAGCTTAGGAAAAAAAAATCCCAGAGTGGAATAGAAACGATCAAGCAAAACTGCTTAACTCGGACAAAAGTCTTTGAGCGATGAGCAGTTTTGTCGAAGGGGATAGAAATGGGGAAGAAACCCGAAATGGTAGGCGAGTTGGATGAAAGGGCGAACAGGGATCAAGAGATCACCCAGAATAGACGGGAGCTATTTAAGCGGGTGCCGACATTTCAATGGAAAACGCCTTGAACGTTACCTTCGGAAAGACCCAATCCCAAAACGGCTGTCGATTTTTTTCTGCAGAGAAAACTCGAGCGGAGCAAGATTGTTGATTATGTGACAGTTTCTCTATACGCTTTCGAGTCGTACTTTTTTCCGAGTTTTCGCTCCGTAATGGAATATGTTAAGGAAAACTTCATCCTTTTTTTTCCCGTCGCTCATCGCACTCAGCTGAAATGCATGAATTATTGGGTGGTCATAAATATGGAGTAGATATTTATCGGCCCACAAAAGCGGATCAGCGCCGCACACACGTGGACCGATCAAATTCTTATAAATGATGGTTCCGGCATTATCCGGGATTGAATATCCATTTCCGGTCGCAATAACTGGCACCGGTGGTTGGCGCAGCGTGGCGGTGAAAGTGGATTCATCCTTCACACTGACTGTGTGTGTATGTGTGTGAATGTGTGGTCGTTAGAAACGATTGCCGGCTGGGTGGTGCAAATAATTGTCAGTCCGTTCCAATGTGGTTGGAATTCGATTGCTGGGCAACGAGCTTGGTGTAAGTTCATTAACAATCCATCGAGGGATTATGGTGCGAATCGGATGTGTTTAGCCGATGGAAAGGTGGTAATATTTTATTTAAATTTGAATTTACGCTGCGATTTCCAACGGGAAATCAATCGATCAGACAGGTTGTTCAATGTTTTGTTCGAAAAAGGAATTCAAAAATGTACAACTTATCGTCATTGCAAAAAGCTGGTTAAAGTTTGATAATCAAGTGCACGATGATGATATCTGTCGAACCAATTTCAAATGACGACCACTTAAATCAGTCCCCTCTTTCATTACTCCACAGGCGGCGCACTCGGACAACCGGCAGGTCGTTATCAGGAATGTGGGCTTCGGGCTATCGGGTGTCTTTTCCTGCGAAGTGACGGCCGATGCACCATCGTTTTCTACCGCCACCGAACAAATCAACCTGCAAGTAGTAGGTAAGTAAACCCCCTCCCTGGAAAAACCCGAAGTGGTTCCGAGAGAAACGATAATCCTTGACTGAATGTCATATGTTACATACATTGGTATTAGCACTAGCCCTCGTTGAGGGAAAAAAGTATTTTTCTTCTTGACGTAACGTCCGACATGGTCATGCTTGCCCGCTAAGGGCTTACTAGACTTTTTCTCCCCTTGAGCCTGTTCTCTCCTATAGGGGAGGGTTCCGTTTTTTGTTGGGATTTGAAACCATGCTGTCAAGGTGGTGAGCCCCAGCGATCATAGGCCGATTTTCAAACCGGCGCTACTGCTCTTCTGCAACCACTAACTTTGTTGCTGGCTGCCTCATACTCCAGTTATTTCTAACATGCCTCACACCCTGTGTATGCAGGGATTGTTGACCATTTTTTTGAATGGATTAAAATTTCCTAAATTACGATGAAAAGGATGCAACTTGCAACATCCCCGTACTGTCGAATGTAGACTAGGTTTTTCCTTTTGTATGTGCACCTTCAGGTTACCTTTCAACCATTCCAGTTTCAAGGAATTTCATTAGAATCATACCACGAAGGACCATTAAGGGAACGATTTAAACATGGTTTAAGGTACAGATTACATCGTCATGACCTAGAATAAGGTACCTAGAACGGTACGTAGCCGGTACAGTAACCAGCTCTTATGGTTTGACATGATCCCGTCGCGAATGATGAGAAGCAACTGAATAAGCTTTTGGTATTAGAAGGATAATCGGAGCTGCTTCCAGAGAGTGTTGATACATGCTTAGTAAATTTTCGAGCAAACTACCGGGACGTGAAACACTTTACTAGTGAATAATGTAGTATTTTAAATGTGCAACCTTTTGTTGAGTTCAAAGAATGTATTATCATATCCAACGTGTCTGAGATCGAGTGTAGTTCTCCTGATATTTTAATAGTAGCAGTTAAAAACAATGTTTAAATAGAGCGGATGATAATTTGTAAAGAACATTTATGGAGCACATTGGTTTCTGACGCTAATAATATGAAACTGTTTGAAATTTTTAAGTGATACACTATGCGTTAACTTCGCAAGATAACATACCTAGTTTGTTGGTTTATCATGAAAAACAAAACAATAAAGCACTAAAATCCAATCATGCTTGATATGTACGAATTTTGTTTGGGAAAAAATCCCGAACGAAGCGTGAAGCATAATTGACTTTTTTGTATTGATGCTTCAAACAGACTTCGGATACTCCCAGGATGGGACGTGCTTAACACGGGACCAAACATCTTCCAAACATGACCTATCATGAACACAAACATAAACACTGCATTTCGCCCACCCCAGCCCCCTAGCCGGATCCATCTTGCCGCCCACCTCGGAGGGAGGAAAAACGAGCCGCCACGAAGAGGCGCCCGGAATGACATCGATTTTAGTGCCACTTCACCATCTGCTACGTTGTTTTACGGTTCGTCTGTTGTTTCTTTTTTTTCTTTTGCCATCGCTTCCTGTACGGTCTTTCATCGTTGCACCACCGGGACAAACGTTGTTCCTTGTTTGCCACGTCCGGAGTGGACGGATCGGGGGATTGTTTCGTGGTGTGCGTGGTGGCCGTTGTTTTGCTCCGGAAATGTTTAAGTCGGCAGGGAGGGGGAAGAAGGTGGGAGGGGGGGAGGAGGTTTGGCCCGCCCACCGATAATAGCATCAAGACGAGCTTTTCGAGCCCGGGTGAAGTCAGTGGTGAAATTTAATGGCGGAAATGCAATTGTCGTTTCCATGTGCTGCTTGACTTCCGTCGTGTCCTGAATCGCCGTGCTCGGAAAAGGATCGAGGGAAACGTGGGAATGCAGATACATCCGAGGTTTATGCTTTGCGGATTGTGCATGGGAGGAGCGTGTTTTTGCGTCACAATTTTTCCTGCCTTGCGCTCGTTCTACCGATTCCGTTGTTTCCTTCTTTTTTCCCTATCACCAGCTCTGCATCAAAGTGCCACCGATTGCTGGCCCGTGCTTGAATCGTTCCGGCAAGATGTGCGCTTCTCCGGCGCTGGTAGACAATGAAACGCCGCACTAGCTACGCAGAAGAAAGTGCAAGCGGACACACAGCAAGAATAAATATTTTATAACGATCCTCTCGATTTGTTGCCATCTTGACTTTGGCCCAGCGTTCGGTTGACCGCTCCCAGCCCAGTGCGCCACCGGAAGCATCTTAAGGAGCAGCTTTTGGCCTTTTCGTGTGCTTATCCGTCGGCCGATGCTGTTTTGCAGGGCGTTTTTACTGCCCGACCTTTCTTTTTCCTTTGTGCACACTGTCGCATCACGATGCACCGGTTGACATTCTCATAAAGCAAGGACGATGCACCTTTTTATGAGGGTGCTATAAGGGGATTTAGTTATTCTTTTCAGCAACGTTCAACTGGAAGGCTTTGAAAGGCAGAGGGCAAAAGGACTTGTTTCATTTAATCTTTTATTAGTCCGCTTCCGGTCGGCGAGGTTTTGCGCCTTTTAGGCCATGTTGTTCTTCGGCAAATACCGACCAGACCGAAGCGGGAATTGGCGTTAAAGAGTTGAATGAAATATTTACATTTCTCCCCGACGATCGCGACTTGATGGATGACTTCCGGAGAGCGAATGGGGAGGAGGTTTCCTTGCGGAGGTGGTTGAATTCGGAAAACCGTTTGGGCAAGCCACAAAACCAATAAATATTGCCGGAACACGGTTTCGAGCACACTCCCACTGTCATAAACTAAAGTTGCCATTAAATCTTCCCTGCGCCCTCCTTCACCCTACCGGCATCCAAGTGTACCTACCGTGTGTGTGTGGGTGGGCTGAATGTATTGCAGTATGCCAGGCGCATCGACACACCTGGGGTGAAATATTTCGATACCATAAATAATGCTGTTTGCGAAATTCTTTGCCAAAGTGTGCCTTCAATGGGTCCCTCGAAGCAACGCGGTGAACGCCGACCTTCGACCGAACGATTGACGATGCAAAACCGTCCCAGGTAGGATCGTTTTTCCGCCCCGTTTTCGTTCTCCCCCTCCCCCCCCCCCCCCCCCCCCTCCCTCAATGCCGGACTCGACACGTGGTAAACATGAGCTTAGAAATTTGAGCAATTTATATTTCACCGCGGTTCGGTGGTGTTTGGTTGTGGTGGTATTTTATTGGTGTAAACTGGTATTTTCGCGGACTGAAGGAGCGCGTATGTTCTGGCTGATGCCATTTCTTTGGCCCATTCGAGCACTTTGGAGGTGATTTTTCACGCCACCTCTGAGTGCTGATGACGGGCTCCTGTTTATCCTGTAAACGAATCATACTTTGGAGTTGTTAAGCTGACGTTACCAATAAACCATATAATACATGGGTTTGCTTAGAACATTTGGTAGAGAGATTTGCAGGAATGTGTATAAGTTTTGTTTTGACAAGTTGTTTGTTTGTGCTTTGGGTGTAGGATAATCTATGAAAAATTATCTTACATTATTCACCCTTCGCTTTGGGAGAATTCTACTTATGTTTATACTTATAGTCTTTGTTAAATTTTCTGCCAACATTGCAGGTAATCAATCTACATTAAATTTTGTTGAGCCAGTCGGAATAAAAGAAACAAAAAATTAAAATTGAATATTGTTTAAACGATATTGCAACAATGAATGATTAAATACATGCATAGCTTTGCTACGACACATGTCGAACTTTGTCCCCGGACCATTTTCTTCTAATGTGACAGAAATGAAGCTTTGAAATGTAACCAGGTTGAATTGATAAGGAAAACCTTTCCTTCGACCTATTTCATCCGCTTTTCCCAGTGTTTCTGTAGCCCATTTTCAAAGAGCGACACATGCATTCCAAAAAGGCTTGTCGAGCGATTGTGCAAACGACAATCACAGAATTGACATTTCAGGGTCCAAAAGGAAGTCGGTAGGTTTCTTCAACATCGGTTGTGCGTGTGTGTGGGTGTGTGTGTGTGTGTGTGTGTGGTTGGTTGGTTACGATAGATTCGTGTTGATTTCAATTCCACATTGCCAGAACAGAAGATCAAACAGCGAGCGACGCTTGAAACAAAGCACCGTAACGAGGTGATGATGGAAACGACGGGCATAAAGCTTCTGTCAACTCCGAATGGGAAAGTAGGATGCCATAGGAAAACCCACCCCGTTAGTACGGAGTGAGCTGAAAGTGGAGAAATTGATAACCCATCCTTGTGTACGGTTGCCGCCAATCAAGCGGTTCTCCGCATTGTCGACGGAAAGCGTTGGAAAACTAAAGTAAATCGTACGTTTGCCGGGGTGGGTTGCTTTTCCTTGTGTTTGGATTACACTACAATAGCGATTCGGGTAATAACAACCGTAGCAGACCGAGAATTCGTTCGCTCGATGAAGGTGAGAGGAGGAGGGAGTTCTATTGTTTGAAATCATTTTCAGTTTCCAACCTCCCGATTTTCCGAACCTTCGTCTATTGGAAAGCTGCCGGAACAGTTTCGCCCTTTCCCAAGCTCTACATGTGCCGTATGCTTCACCTCGGAAAGGACAAACAAAGCAGCAAAACCAGTACCAGTGGCCGCAGCGTCGACTAACTGTTGCCTCATGTTCGCTTTGATGTTCGATCCACCGTCTTTGCTTCGGGGGTTGCTCGCGTTTTTATTCCCACCGTACGAGAAAAGCGTTCGCCCGAAGGCACCGACCAAACGAGCGATGGTAAAACAATCAAAAAGCTACACCGAGACCGGATGGAGCTGGGGCGACCGATTCGAGTCCGGTCGATCAGGACCCAATCGGGGCGAAATCCGGTGGACGCCGGGATTTCGAGAACGGTTCGCAACCCCACAATCCCCGGCAATCGGTGGCATCACCATCATCGGCACCAGCACCATCGTCATCATCATCATCGATGGCATTCGATTTCGATAGCTCGTTTTCGATCGAGTCCGTAGCAAATCGTCCGGAGAGCTTGGCCACTCTTTATCCATTCGCAAACGAGATCCGAGAATGGAGAAGAAAAATAAATCCCACCGGGTTTCCTTGCTTGTGTCTATCTTCGGAAAGGCTGTAGGGTGGGATTGGTTTTTTTTCTGTTCTTGCCTCAAATTAACTCCCCAAAAGCAAACGAGAATGAGTTGCATTCCGGATGGGTAGGGAGGATTAAGGGATATATTTCAACCGAGGCCCATCCGGCGGGGACATCCTTTCACATATCGGGAAGTAAAAAACAAAGAGCCACCCGTAGGAATGAAACTAGAACACAAAATGGCAGCAGTGACACTTTCCATACTCGCCGCAACAACCGTCTACACGATGGCCCTGTTTGGACAGTGGTGCTTTTTCCCGCCGGTGTAACGCCATTGTGTTTATCGTTTTATCGCCGAAAACGGACGCTCGTTTTGGCGCAGAACTTCTTGGCGCAACGGGGCCCGAGGTCCGAGTCCGAGGCAGGGGTGGTGGTAATTGTTTAGTTCTGTTGTTTTCGCTCGGTAGTCAACGTTTGTCTGGCGTTTGTTTTCGCCCTCTCCTCCCCGTGCCACGACATCGATGAACGATCGATCTTGTGAAGGTGAACACACACACCGGGAAGAAAAGAAACCGTTTGGATAAACGGACGGACAGTCGGGCGTCGGGTTGTAGGGTGGGGAACAAGGACGATGTCCGTTCGTTGTGTATACGTTCCGGCAGTGAAAGACAACAGAAGACCTGGACATCACACGGTGAGCGGGACGGAGCACCATGCACAGGGATGGGCGAGTCCTGGACGAGTGCGTATTATTTCCTTCCTTCCTTCCTAACGCCAGACACCGGACCGGACGTTCGGTGGGTGGACGGGGTCGGGGACATAACAGAGTGACCGTCGAGTGTTATGAAATCGAGCATTTGTTTGCCCTTATCGTCCGTCACGGTCCGAGCCAGTATACTGTGTGGTCTCATACCTGGGTAAGCATTAATGGTGCTCTTGCTCATCCGGTCGAGTATGTCCTCGTTATTATCGTCCTCGAGCACGCTGCTCGGGGGGACGGGCAGCCGGTCGAGGGAGCGTCATTGGTATGCATTGCAATCCTGTTGTTTTCTGTTACATGATGCCATTATTGATTCTATTAAGAGCGTTTCAATTTAACTGTGTGTGAGCATGGCGACAACAAATCGGTTGCATGATCCGAGCGAAAAGTGTGCCATTTGAACGACGATGGCTCAATCCATGTCCGGTTGTACTTTACTACTATTGGGGGGAAGAAGAGCAATCATCGACGTTTAAAGTGTATTATTTCTGCAATAATTGGAAACTGATGAGGGAACGATATAATTGGCAAATATTCTTTAGTTGATGAAGCAAGGATAAATAGTTATTATTAATTGGTATACACATTTTTCAGAAGTCCTTTGAACTCAAATAAATTATTCTTTGACTGCTTGGAATTTCATTTCAATTTATGGAGCTCCATACATCTTAAATTAGATGCATTAGCCATCTTTTTACGGTATTTAATCAATCCTTCCCCGAAGCAATTGTCATCTCCATCCACAGACCCTTTTTTCGTGATATAAATTTATGTAGCAGCAACATAATAATTCTCTGCTAAAGTTTTCTTCGCAGCTCTATTAACACAGATAACAATTCTGTTATTGTGAAATACCAACTGACTTATTTAATTGTACGAATCAATTTACAACTATTAGCAAATCTTCTCATGTTTTACCCTTTATAACAAGTTTTTAGTAAAATAGTAAAAATTGACAGAATAGGAATGAAATGAAATCTTTTAAAAAAAGACATGTTTCCTTTACTTTTATGAAAATTGAAAAAAAAGTACTTTTTTATGTTTTCTCACAATGGCTTTTCTAGCTCCTTTAAAGCAGAGTTTACGATGGTTTTGCCCCCAGAAATTGTTTGAAATATGAACCGGGTCATTTCGGCAACTATACGCCTAATGCAAGGAAGCGGCGCGCTCGATTTATGATGCACACCAAACGTGATAATGCTCGTTAGTTTGTTGGTGTTGGAAATTTCCTGCTCGATTACTCACAAAAACGCTGTCCTGGCGGATTACGTCACGGTCGCCCCTTGGAGTGTCATTCGATACGACACGCTCCGAGAAAGCATAACGCTCCCATTGAAGGGCACTTTTCCCACGAAAAATTGAATGCAACGAAAAAGGAACACAACTGCCTCGCGTTGCAATCAACGCCACACTGTAGCACATGGATTGCTTTAGGAAGCCCTGGGTTTGTTTTATGACGCCGCTTCTTCAAGTTGAAATTTTTTTCTCTACTCCAGCCCCACAAACGTCTTCGCTGGACGTCTTGCCCGCGTCCGAGAGTGTGCCATTAAGGATGCAGATTTTTCCCGTTCCTTCCAGTGTGCCACTTGTTTCTTTTGCGCACTTCTCACCTGCATCCTAACGAGGCGAAAACCTCGAAATAACACGTTCCTTGCACCGCGCCAGCGGATCTCCGGATGAGACTTGGTGTGAAGATAGTTTAACAACAGAAGAAAAAAACAAGCAAATCATAAAGGAAGCGACCGTCAAGAAGTACTCGGGAAGGAGGAAATGTCCTTTTTCCTTTTTGCCGCAGTATCATTGAAATGCCTGTGTTTCTTTTTACCTGGAGAGAAAACTTAAAAAAGAAAAATCATGTCATTTTCTTTCATCCACAATATGTGAGCCATACGTTTTCGGTAGATTTCTCGTCCTCTTTTCGAGTTTAGTACACCACGTCATACTCGTTGCATTGCCCTTCGTCTAGCCCGTTCCCTCGGCATTGACAGTGTGAAAATGTTCATTTCATTTAACCCTCCGAAGCCGCTCCGTGTGTGTTTTCCTTTGCCCTGCGGCTAAGTGCACCAAAAAAGGAGCCCACATTCAAGACTTCTAGCTTCTACTACTACTTTACAGAGCCCCTTGCAAGACGTAGTTTCCTCACAGCAGTTGGAGCTGTGCGCCAGCTTTTCTGGTGAGGCCTGACTTTTTCTTTTCTCCATTGCCGTCTTGTTGTACGACCGGGGCACAACAATCTATAACACACGTGCATTATGCAAGGAAACAGATAAAGGTGGCAGTGTAGGGTGGGTGGGGGAGACGAGAAATGGAACATCCCACCGCTAGTTAGGAGCTCCCGTGTGAGCTATCGGCTTCCCGGTGGACGTGTTTCGTGTCATCATGAAGGATAAAGGATGTGAGTCTCTTCCATTTTTCCCTCTTCGCCATTGTTGTCTTCCTTCTTCAGAAGACTTCTTTGCAAGGTTCCCGACAAGGGTTGGATTCGTCGGGGGGCCGATTGGAGGATAGTTCGGTGTAGTATCACCCCCTCTACAGGACTCGAGTGGCGCACCTTCACCATCCGACAATCACCTTGTGCAACCCATTGTGCTACTTTTTCCATGGAGAGCAAAGTTTGCCGAAAATTGACGAACCGGTGACACGGAAGGTCGCTTTCGAACGCCCCGCTTCGGGGAGCGTTGCTCGATAGATTTGGAAACCGGTCCTCTGTCTGCATTTTTTTTTTCAAGAAAACATCCCTACCTTTGGAAAAATACCCTTCAGCACGAGTTTGGGCCTTTTCGGTGCGGAAGGAGATAAAATGCGGATCACGTCTCAAGTTCAATTTCGAAGCTTTTTAGAGCCGTTGCCGTGCAGGATGCAGGAGTTCCTCTTTTTCTTTTTTGCTCGCTTTTCTATTTCCCCGCTCCCTTCTCGCTTGCCGCTTGCAGTCATGCAGAGTTGGGAAAATGGTTGGGATAGTCAGGGCCAATTTAACGATAACTTTCACCGTGTTGTTTTGGGGCGGAGGTACACGGATTGGTTTTGTTTTATTTTTTGTTATTCACCCTCTATTTCACCTCACCTTTAGCTGAACTTTAATCCCAGCTTCGAGGAGCAAAAGCTGAAAGAAAATAAACCGTGCAAGAAAGGACGATACAAATCAACCCGAAGACCGATGTACCGATGCAGCATACGTTGGGCTGCGGTGTGAAATGAACGGAAAATGTATAGCTACTCCCAAAGTTTTCATCATTGCGCTACGTGCCAAGTACCTTCCCCGTCGGACGTCTCACGATGATGGTGGGCTTTAGCTTGAGTTGGTCGCTGGGTTCGGTTACACACATGGGCAACATTTTACCTTTTCGTGCACAAGCATGCTTCACCAATGAGCTGCTATTGGTTGAAAGGATAATGAGATGTGGAACTTTGGAAGAAAAAGAAAGCACCAAATTTGCTGAATTTCGCAGAATAACCATTCTTGAGTTCAATGACATTAAAGTTACTTTGTTTTGTGCAGCCTAAAAAAAAACTGCGATATGTAAGTAAGTACAGACTATTTCTTAGGTCTTGTGGAGTCGTAAAATTGTTTTATTTATTCGTATATTCTTCTTTTTTCGTATTTGAAATAGAGTTTCCTTTTCCATTATGAACTTTGAATGGATTGGCCAACGACACTTTCATTTCGACTGTTTCATTTTTTCTTAAAAATTACTCTTCAAAATCCTACGTCATTTTATTTTTCATTACCAATTTTGTACAGCCTCTAAAAATATTTCAATTTTTCAACGACTTTTGTAGTATCGGTAGCTTCTGATTTGATTTTACCACTTTAATGCGTTTTATGATTAACTTAATGCTCTCATTTTATTTTTTCTTTATTTTTATGTTATATAGAGAAGATTTTTTCAACCTAAAAATTAGATCTCACTTCTACTTGCACTTGATACAGGAGTTAGGAATTGATTCCGCCGATTAAATACCAGTACCTCAACCTTTCTGTACCGTTCGACGAACCAATTGGATTCAAAAGGTTGCGCTCAAACGAACCTTTGATTTTAGAATAAAAGAGAAAACTCCAGCGCTGTAGAATGAAACTCCACCGGCGCACGAATTACCGGTCCCGTTCCGTTTAGCGATCATGACCCTTCCCCTTTCTGGAGGGCGGGTTGTAATTTTCTGAACACTGGAATCCGCCAAGTAAACCCCATCAGCACGAACGGGTTCCCATCGGAATAATGTGCCCGGCGTGCTCCTTTCGTTCGTATTAAATTACGCTGATTTTCGATTGCAGGTTTCCAGCTGCTGATGATGGGTTTCGTTCGAAATAGACGCATGACTGCACAATGCCTTCGCGTTCCATCGCCATGCGGAGTGCCGAGTGTGCCGGGAATTGTGAAATGCGAAATGATCTCCCCTCTGCGACGGGATACCATCGTTAGCCTTTGTCCTTCAATAGTTTAACTGGAATCCGACTGTGCAGTCGTAGTTGGTAACAAACCGAACCAACTAGTAGTTCGCAACAATTCCGCACGTGCTGCACCAATACCGGACTAACTTCATTAGAGGTTGCTCGTCAGTGACAGATCTTTGCCGAGGCTCCTGCATCGGACCTTCGCCTTGCGTTCGATCCATTATTAAAGTCATTCTCAATATGTTGCCCATATCAATTTCAATCTAATTGACCCGTGTTCTCACACATATTTTCACATCCCGTTGCGCCACGGCCGAAGGCATACGTCAAACGTGGGAGGGAGTTTTCCGGAGGGTGGGGTGGGCGTGTCGTACACTTCCGGTAGCGAAGTTAATCATCATGTCGTTTGGTGCGCGTGGAAGAGCAGCTCCGGATGGAACTCATGCCCGGCCAAGCGATGGCACTGGGTTTTGCGATGTGTTTATTAGCACGACGCCACGGTTGTCGAGGATGCTTGATAAACACACCAACACTCGCACGCACACACCCAGCAGTGAGAGTTCATAGAAAGGGCGCCATTCTTGGGCCTCCGCCTTCGGTATGCAACCGGGCTTATCTGACCCCGAGGGTTTACCTTCGTCGCATGCGGCCGGAAGAAACACTGATTTCACTAGACAGCCAACTAATGACACTTCCCTTCCCGGTCGCTTTCGTGGCCTTCATTATCGATCCCCTCGCCGGTCCGCTGTTGGCCATTGTTTGTCTTCGGCCATTTAGAGGGTACTTTGTCTTCGTTCCACCGTTGGGAAAACCCCGCCCGGGTACCGTTCCATGCAATTGCCCCGCGGATTTGCAGGTCGTCGCAGAACCGAGTCGGTTTTGTGCATACGTAATAAGAGTGGCCTTGGTTGAGCGTGAGCTTGTTCTGACCTTAGCTAAAGCGTACTCGAGACAAAGCAAGTCGTGGGAAAATTACTTGTTTGTTGAAGTGAAGAGTATTGATTCAAGTAGTATGACAAGCGAATTAATTGTATTGCGCTTGGTTTAGTGTGTTCGTCAAGGTTGTTCGTACGAATAAGGAATATCAATTGTGGCACCGTATTATATGCTACTCCTCGCTGCGAACATGATTTGGCAGTATTGGAGTCTCTAGTTTCTCAAAAGCATGATGATAGCGGTTCTCGGTTTTTCTTCGCCCGCTCACACCAGCAAACCAAAGCTAATCCTTAAAGTGGCAAAGTGATCCTCTTGGAACGATCGAGCAAATCGCATTGCTAGTCAATAAATCCCTCCCTTCGCCCCTCGAGGGTGTCTGTGATTTTTCAATCACACGCAAAAGTAGCTACAAGCAGATTAGCATCGCAAGCGGCGATGAGGGGGGGAATCGCCCCGGGGCGCTTTAGGGGCGTCCATAAATTCTCGGACGATTTATGGCCGACCACTTGCACCGCCGTCGCCCGCCGCCAAACTATCCTTGGGGGGGGGGGGGGGGGGGGTTTGTTTTAGGATAAGCTTCGGCAAACGTAAACATTGGTGCAATCAAGCGCGCCACCAACACACGTCTGCGTACGTCGGTGTGGGGCTTAACATGTTCTCACCCGCGCTTACCGAACCGCTGCCCCGCCCGGTGGAGCGGTTTGATAAAGCTTATGTTAATGTTTGACAGCACCAGGAGCGACTTGTTAGTGTGGGTGTGTTTCCCGCGGGCCACATTCGATGGGGAGGGGAGGGGAGTGTTTTGCATGCTTGAATTAATCTCACAGGTAAGATGAGGAAAATCTTCCCCCCCCCCCACTTCCCACCCCTCAGAACATTCTCTACCCTTACCATTCCTTGGCCGCCAACGTCTTCTCAGCCGAAGTTTCCCGTTTCCGACGCTCTCAGTCGCGAGAAAACCGGCCTCATACAGGTGTTAAAGAGTTATGCACGCTCGTTGAGGCTTTTCTTTCACCCCTTGCCCTCTCCCAAACTGGCAAACGTTAGGTTGATTTTGAACTTTCGAACCCCTCCCGGCTAGACGAAGGTAAATTTATTTAATATGGAAATTAGCTCGCCTCAAACGACGGATACATTCTGAGCGCCGGAAGTGGCACGGGGGCGGGTGAGGTGGGGGAGTGTGAAATCTAGTTTCCACAGTCTGCTCGGTGGGGACATGGAGGAACACAACGGGACAGGCAACTTTATGTGCTCTTGCCCTTTTCCAACACCGCCCGGCCGCATCGTGAATCGGTATAGTTTTCCACCTCACATGGGAAGGATCTTTTGAAGCGCCAAGGGGCATCCGGGAAAGTTGCTTCCTTGTCGGCCGCCATGAGTGACGACAATTTATGCCCAGCGGGTGCCGGCGGGCGGAAAAGGCAAGGGAAAAGGCGCTAAGCCTGCGGCGATGACTGCCGTCACAAACGCAATCAACAAGTTTGGGCGGAAAATTGCTTCGATAATTTGTTTCCACCTGAACGTACGCCAATTTAATTAATTGGAGACAAAACACGGGAATTGCTGTTGTAATTGGTACGTTATCGCCGGTGCTGGTACGAGCTGTTTGCTGTTTTCCGACCGACATACTAAGGAATAAAGCAAATTAAATTTATTTACTTGTTTTGAAACCCCGTTAGCAATATGATTGTTTGCTTCAGTCCAAATTTCGTAGCTCTACTTTTGATTGAATCATCGAAGGAATGTGCCTTTCTACTAAACGAAGTTATTTGCTCTCATTAAATACAGCGATCGATTTTCATCGAAAATCATCCCGCAATCTGCGTTGTTTGCTGAAAGTGCTGTGCCTAGCATCTCCACCCAGCGCTAATCTTCCGGTTTCGAACGAGGTTTCAAATGTGGCCACCGAGTGATATGAAGCGCTTCCCACATCATCCGCCGACGTTCGGCAAATATTGGTTGCCAGGAAAGCGGATGGCTAAGTAAATGAAACTATTGCACTGTTTGCACCCCGGCGGGTGCTTGTACCGCAGGATTGAAGGCGCTGACGCCGTTATGCCTTCGAGGCACCCTCAAGCGAAGCGGCGTAACAATTAATGTCATCCCGAACAATGCCGAAAATCATGACGAAACACACAGACACGAATCAACGACAAACGTGACGAGTGCGGGGTCGATTTTCCAGTTCCATCTAAGCGGCCCATTCAAAGTGGTTGTGAAAACTTTTCCATCTCCATCTCAATCGGAACGTTATTGGGTGAAGTTTTGCGGCAGGCCACAAACAAAATGCTCCAATCCCTGGCGCTCGCTGATACTCCAGCTTTATGACAACGCTCTGAGGCGCTCAAAGCTTTCGTGCTCATCCTGTCACCCATTGTCGTTAGAACGCCGTCAATGGCTCTCGTAACTTACAGCGGTTCCACGATGGTAATGACAACCGTCGCAAGAGCGCCATCGTGTAAGCCATCGCGAGCAAAAACGTGTGTGCATAATTGCAATAGGAGAACAGAAGAAAACCACATCGACACGCGATATGTCTAACGTGTGCGAAAGTGTAAATCCTTCAAGACCATAAACAAAGCGCAAGTTCCACACATGAAAAACACAAAGCGTTACTGCAACGGTTTCGGCACCGCTTATCGGTATGTAACGACCTTCGGCAGCGCCCGGGAAAAACCCCGAGAAGAATGTGCCAGCGCTTACCAACGCTTGCCTGACAAAAGATGTAGCTTCTTGCGGAGTGGAACGCCTCGAACGCGACCATCATCCAGCTTATTCTGGGCAAATGGGATCGTCTGGCTCCGTCTGCTGAGGAGCGCCCGAAGGTGACGGAAAATTGGACGGAGTGCCATTGTTATTTTGACATCTGCTGCTTAGTGCCACACATCATCGTCACCTTCGGGAAAATTTACCATTGTTCACAGCGCGAGCCGCGGGGGTTGTCGAGGGTGATTTGAGGAAAAAAGGAAAATTGAAACGATTGTCAGAAAGTGAAGGTTGGAAAGTGTGAGCGGAGACGGGTCGTTGTTTGAATAGCTGATAGCGTTTTCTCGAAAAACATCGTGATATATTGTTGGGATAAGCTTCCTCATTTTATTTGTCTTGCTTGAAGTTTAAGTAGTTGACAGTTTTTAATGGTGTCAATGGTTTCTCCAATTCCTGGTAAACAACCAAAGGAGTTTTATAAAATTTTCCACTCTCCAAAACACAAATTTCCCCTCATGGTTTCCTAATACAACTTACATTCGCGTCATTTCTGTCGAAAGCTGTTTTTCCATTTGACTTCAAATGACTTAAGACATTTAAGGTGCGGCTCGAAAAGTTTCCCGCCCGATTAGAGGACGACTTGAAACCAAACCGAAACACGAAGAAAATGATTCAATCGTTGCGGGGAAACTGTTTCAAAGGTCTTCAAAGGTTTTTTCGATACAAATGGAACGTTCGCCGGAGCTAACGAGCTCCGGTTGACGCAGGTTGTGACGAGTTCAGTCGTTCATTAGCGTTTAAGCACGTCCCGAATCTTCACACATTAGCTCGTCTGATGGTAACAGTGACAGTGGTACCTCTCGTTTAGCCAGGTTCGCGGAATCGATCGTGATGTGGTCTTCCATTTGCTTCAATAGATTCGTCAGCCAAAGGGGGAGAGCAAGCTTTAGTGAGGGATTATAGGGATAACACTTTTCAAGTGGGGCAGGCTGTTTGGAGTTTGAGGATGCGAAATTCAACCTAATTTTCTCGATTCTTCGAACAACTAGCAACAAATCCTTTAGCTTATAGTCGTGCACAAGGTATCATCAATATCAGGTAGATTATGTTTGTTTCCTTCACTTATCAAGTAAAGATTGAGAATACGTTTCTCCTTTATCGAATGGTCTTAATCTTGCATAGCACAGCAGGAATTCAAAAAATTATTAATATTTCCACAGAAGGAAAATATGTGTCCTCAAGCCTGGTACATCGCACGCATAACGTAGATTCCGCTTTTTTTGTTGGCTTGATGGCCTTTACGGATCGTCAGATTGTTTGTACTGTCATTGCTTTCGTAGCGTTGTTGTCGGTTGCTTTCAAATAACAATGTTCAATCACTTTTCCTTCCCGTACGTGGCCGGGCTCCGGCCTGCCGTGCACCTGGCAAGCAAAGTGTGTCGCCAGGGAAGGAAAACGATTTTGACTTCGCCGCTTCCGACCCACCCCTCCGGATCGGCTGGACGTAGATCGCAGCCGTAAGGCGAAGCGAACGGTTGAATGAATTTTTACGTGGAAAATGCTGGAACGGAACCCCGGATGGCGAAGGAGCACGCCATGGCACGAGGAGGTCCTCCTCGTAACGATAATATTTGTTGCTGAAAAATGTGCTCCAGAGCGTATGAATGTTGATGAGTTGCGCTCCCGAAACCGTTTCGTGGAATCGTCGCTGGCACGCACCTAACCGCACCAAACCTCCCGAGGGGTGAAAAATGAAGCTTCAGCCGTGGGGTGGGTTTTCCATTCGCGTGAATCCGGGGCAAAGCTGTTACCGCTAAACGTTGATTTTGTGGGTGCCAAGGGGAAAAGCATAATGTTTGCTGCTCTTGAATAAAAAAAAAACGTTCGGGAAAACCTACCTGAGGGGGCCGTGCCACCCGACTTCCTGCCGTTGCCCTTGCGGAAGATGATGACGATCTGGAATGTAAAGTTATGTCAGTGGCCAAACCGTTGACTGTAGAACCACACAGGGACCATGGTAGTGTGAGTGAAGCATTTTTTTCTTCTTCGTTCGAGGGCTACGTGCGCGGAAGCAAAATATATTACAGATATTATTGCTTATTGTAAGTGGTTTTGATGTAAGCGCTGGCATTCGTTTTTTTCCCTCTTTCACTACCCACCCCACTGACTTCACGGCGGGCGATGCATGATGGCAGGAATTTCATTTATTATTCAACATCGATGCGATTTCACCGTGCCGGGTCGACCTCGCTCCGCACCATTGTCGGCATTGTTAATATATGTTTATTATTATTGTGTTATTTTTTTCCTCGTTGCTGCACGCCACGCACGTTAACCCCACTCCTTTTGCCACCCGCAACCGATGGGCGCGCGTAGGAAGCATAAAATTTTATGCTATCAATTTGTTGTGAACGTTGTTTGTTGTGAGGTGGAAAGCATCGGTCCGAGGGTGCGGGCAAGAAAGCAATAGATATGAAGATCGTAATCTTCTTAGCATAAATGCGTAAGGAAATTGTAATTATTCCGAGCATTCAAATGTGTGTTCAAATTGGTCTGCCGCGGAATGCGTTCCCATTTGATTCGATGGCAGGCAAGTACAATCATCTCGATGCTCGACGATGTGTTGGGGAACTTTAAAGTACGTTTGTTTTGTTTTTTGTTGCCATTTTAAGATTGACACTCGTGGCACACAATCAAAGCATTTAAAAGAGATCACTCCGGCTTTCGTACTTGAAGACAAATTATGGAACGCCTCCAGGGAAATTTGTCTATTGATTTAAATCTGCAACATTTAGCATTTGTATGAGTATTGTTTCAAACTATTTTACTGTACAAAACACAGTTACACTGTCGTTAGTATCAATAAAGGGTGTATCAATGAAGTTTTTAATAAAACACATGAAAAACTGTTGTTGTAACATGCGAAAAATATGCGAAAACTGTTGTTGTAACATGCGAATATTTGTTTATCTCACAAACACTTCTCTAACAATGCATTTCTGCTCAAATATATACCAACACACCGCGCAGTTTCGATTGAGTGTGCCCCGGTGATATTCGTTGGAACCAAAGGGAAGTTTCTAGCAAAAACTGGTTGAAAAATTAACACGTCCAGTGCACTGCCTCGTGTCAGATAACAGAGGGTGTGTGTATGCGAGTGCAAGTGTGCGTTGTGGTGAAAGTGAATGAAATCGATCCGAGCCTCAAAGGGAGCATCATGAAGCTTCGGTTGGTACTCTACATGGAGCTAGAAGGATGCATGACAGGACCTGGTACTGCCATTGCTCGGAAGGTCACGGCGTAGGTCAGCACACATGCAAAAAGTTACACACGCACACAGAGGAGTTCTGGTTTCCGTAGGTCACCCGATGCAATCAGACGGAACGGTGTCATTGTGCGACGATGATTACTTTTATTGATGCCATCATCGGCAACAGATTCGGTTTTCTCCCCGTTTTCCTTCGGCAGCAATTGACAGACGTGCTCTTCGGTCGCTGCAGAATCTGATTTGTTCTCATGGGTCGGGTTTGGGCAAGGACGTGCACGATTCACCATTCCTGTGCCCTGACTGATAGCAGTGAATGGAGCCTTTTGGGGTTTGGGAATCACTTATCCTTGGTATTACAGGAGCCATACTCAGGAAAGAAGGAGACGATCAAATATTTACTCTTTCCCTAGGATACTATCCATCCTCTGTGTTTTTTTAGTTGCTGTGAAAACACACCTAGAAAAAAGATTAAGGGACGGTATGGTTCGTCACACTGTGGTGTGTTTAGTTTGTGTCGAAAGTGTCGATGAACGTCTAAAAGGTGACTTTTTTCAAAGACTTTTCAATGGTGGTCAGGTGAGCTCCACGGTCACATCGATATCGCTGTGGTTCAATCGTCAGGTATCGGTAGGAAACTTTCCATGGGGACCACAATTTTCCTGTGCTCTAATGCACACACTTTGCCAATCGTGTTTCATTGGAGGTCTTTTTGTAGGGATGACGGTTGAAAACCTTCCCATTTGCAGCATGCGCTTCGTTGCAAAAATTGGGAAACTTTTGGTAAATGCGCATTAGTTGCGGCTTACAAATGCATACAAAAGGCAACAAAGGAGATGTAGGAGATGATGAAATTTATTCAAACCAAGTGAAAAGAACAGAGTGCCCGCTTTCATTCCTACCGGGGCGTTATCGATTCTGGAGGGAAGCTTGAAGTATGAAAAACGGAACCGATCTCGAACTGAAGCGCGTCGAATATTAAAATGGGCCACGTGTCGAAGCGAACGGAAGGAAGTACCGTCAACCGCAACCACATGGAAGCCAGCAACAGTGTGTGTCCCCGGGTAATCCTCTTTGCCCGGTCACGGTTCGCTGGCTTTCAATATCCAGCTTCATTAACCACGGTTCACATCTGAGTTTGGTGGGTTTTCTTCCGTTTTCCGATCCACCCCACCCTGGGGGATGTCGCTGTTTGGACAGGGGGGAGTGGAGCGGGGAACACAAATATGCGGAGAACGCCACCGAGCCCCCGAACGCCGCTGCGGCCGCTCGACAATGTGAACCAATAAATCAATCTCCGAAATAGCAACGTAATCTCCATTTGTCGCCTGCTGTCAATGTAACGGTTTCCCAGGGAAACTGGCGAATGAAGCTGCCTTCTAGATGAGGCATCCGATCTTCATTGGTTTTGTTGCTTAACTTTGGATGTTTGTTAGTCCCCGCCCCGCTTTGATTTGTTCTATTACGATTAAAAAAAATTACATATTTTCACCATCAATAGACCGCTTTGGTAGAAGCATTATTATTTCTACGTTTGTAATGCTTTATCTTTGATGCAATTGATTGAACGGAATGTACTTTATAGGAAAAATATAATTCCTTTTCCCATCGCGTATCGTAAGATAGGCATGCTTCACATAATTGGACGAATGATAATTGTTTGCTGAGAGTTTATTGTTTAGTTCTTTGATGTTCAATACTCAGAACACATGCAAGTGAAATAAATTTGAAATACTGAGTTCGAAGAATCATTTCAATACACGAATGGTTTATTATTATCACGATGCTTCTAACAACATGATCTAAAGCAAAATCATCTCGAATTACGTTCGTAGAAAAACATAAACAGCGTAGAGAAACGTGAAAATGTTGAAATGATTGCGATTTAAATCAATTCTTTAGTGGAAATATCGTTTCATCGAACGCGAAGCTGTTGCTACACAGCTTGATTCAGTTGTGTAGAGATACGTTCTCAATTCTTCTCCGCCAAGAAGCTGGCTTTTCTTTCTGCACGTTGACACTTTTCTTTGATTCCCCTAGCGCAGCTTGTTATTCCCCCTGCGACTCCGATACGATGCAACGGAATGCGATTGGAATTCCAATGTAGGAAGTGTATGTGGACGCTGCATTCGGTACGAAAATGCCAACAAATGGTTTGTCCCTCACGGAGAGAACACAAGGTTGAGGTGTCCGGGCGGCCGGGTGGCGCGTAAATATGTCCAAAGAAAGACTAACGCGCTTCGGTCTCGGTTTGACCGGATGTCGCTCTCGAGTAGGGACATCGACAAGCAGCTGAACCGCGAGAACCGTCGACGCCGGAATGGGGTCGCTCGGAAAATTCCAACGAGGGTGCAATAAAAATCGAAAAATCCACTCTCTTATTAGACCCTGATTTTCCATCGCCGCTCCTCGCTTTCCCCCCATCCACAAACTGGACGAGCTCACACTTTTATTTACTGCTGGCCACATTCCGGTGGCGGCGGCCAGCTGCGTCATACGCGGACCGACTCTTATTAAGTGTCGATGGCACTTTTCGAATCTCGGAAGACACTCCGAAATCGATATCGCATTCCCGCGGCCTCGGGCTTTGGTATCCGCCTTTTCTCCGTCCGGTCACTTGTCGCCAAACGCTGAAAGACGATTCGCCACCGGGGGCCACTTTCAATAGAGTGCTTATTTTCGGGGTATTTATTTATATCCCTCGAGAGTGAATACAAAACCACGCTACGCCAATGTTTGTGTTCGGTTCGTTGGGTTGTGTTGAAAATATTTCGTTTTCTTTAAGATCTTAAGTACATGGAAATTGGGATGGGGGAAAAGCTGCTTGATGTGATGCTTGTTATTTTTGGCAGTAAGATCTAAACTATGAGCATATAAAAATAGACTAGTTTTTTTTATATCTTCTTATTGTCTATTTACAGAATGTTGTTTAAGGATATTAGGAATATCCCTGTGACGTTTCAATGCAAGCATTAATATAAAAGAATAGTTCTAATGGAAAACCTTCCTCTTTTCAACGAAGTAAAGGGTACCATAAATCAATCGAAACAGTAGATATTTCAATTGGAATCTGATGTTTCGGCTTTTTCCCGGAAAGTAACTCGTTTGCCTTGTCTTCGGACCAGCTAATGCTCCGAGACTGCCAATTAAAAGCCACTGTCCTCGGAGGAGCACATTAGACTTGCTCTCCTTCCCTGCATGCTTTGCTTAAAATATAGCTAGTTTACTATGTGGTCTTTCTCATCCCCTCCACACACACATACCCACATACGAGGACAGTTTCTCCATCTCGAATGTCTGTTGCTCTTCAGCCGAGTCACGTTCGCAAGCGTCGGCCCAAGATTGATGAGCCATCTATTAGAATTAGATCATGATTTAATGGAATATGAGATATCCATCCATCTTCCAAGCCCAACGTCTACGACGGCTCGGTCGTGCCCTTTTGCGTGATGGCTCTCCTCTTTGCGAACCATTTCCGAACCAGCCTCTCGCTTCCCCGCTAGCTCCTCCCTGACGACGGCTTCGAGTGGGATTAGCGAGCACCATTTATCTCCTCAACCCATTCCATTCCGGCGGGTGCTCTGGGGAATGGCATCCGGAGTGCAGCTTCCGGAGTCGGGCGAACTTGGATCCGAAGTGAAAGTGAACCACGGGCAGGCTCATTAATGACATGTGGTCGGCGGGCACGCTGCTGGTGTTTGTGCCGCCGAAGTTGTGGAAAGTTAACCGATGCCAAGCTCAAGAAGAAATAGGCCTTTGAATTTAAGGAAGTCAGTCTTTAATCTGTTTGTAGTACTTTTGGAAGAAATAGAAAATCAAAAACGTACCATGAAATACCAAGAAGTCGATTAATCCATTTCTCCATTTTAATATTTCCAAGATTCCAGCGACAAAGTACACTTCATCACAAACTTTTTCGTCATCACAACTCTTTTTCCCATTAGCTTCCCCCACCCGGAGGGAAAACTTTACTAAGTTAAAAAGCTACTGAAACAAATTGAGGCACAAAATGGACCAACGAAAAAAGCTCTCCCAGGAGAACTTACTTGCCTAGAACTGTCTTCGTTCGTGAAACCGCACAAACCACATCGTTTTAATGTCTCGAAAGCGGTCATTAAGTTAGAACGCTTTGCGACGCTGCGAAGAGTGCTGGCCAGCGACCGAAATTCATCCCCGGCATCATCGGTCGAAGGTATCGATCGACCGTTTCGTTCGACTTTCCATTTCCCGACGACGACCTGGAGGGTGGAGAAAAACCAGCAGCAGGGCAGGGAAATGGCAAGGTCCTTCCGGGATGCTCCGGGGTCGTTGCAAAACCACACAACATTATTCACATGATTTCATTTAAAGGTCAATTAGGGGGACCATTATTTAAAGGACCTCTCGGGGTGGGTGTTTCCCTCAAAAACTCCACCCCTCCCATCGTCGACTTCTGGTGTCGTTCGGCTTGTCGCATTTGTCGGTGTCATCGGTGTGTCGGCCGGTGGTCGACCGATCGAAGTGTGCAGTTAGTTTGTCGTAGAGATCCATTTTCTAACGCTCTCCCAAGGGGTGGGCGATTTTTTCCCCTTTTTTACCCTTTTTCCTATCACACTTCAACCCTGCCCTCGCCTTGTGAAAACGATTTTCATTTTCCTCTCGCTACCGGACTGTGTAACTTGGGTTGGCCGAGCGTGGCAGGAGCGAACCACTTGAACCTTGAAGCTGCCCTTCACGCCACGTTGGGATGAGGAAAAAAACGCCGGCTAGTGGTTTTAAGTGATGCAAAAAGGACGGCTCTAACGATAGCATATCGCCCACTTAACTAGGGGCTTTCAAGAGGCTGTTGAATGGGTGGGAGAGGCGGCTGTGACGTGCAACATTAGAGGGCAAAAGTGGGCGCTCGAACTTTGGCGTGCATCATCTCTGTTGGCGGTAGTTAAGGGTCCGATGTTTTACAACATCGCTCAAGTTCAAGATTTTTCTTTCAGCGTGGAAGTTTGGTTTGCCGGGAAAAATATGCTCGAAACGTGCGGGGAACGCGTTTCATTTCCCTTTCTCTCCGATTCTCTCCCTGCTTTATGTCGCTGTGTGCAGTGTGAATTGAAACCCGTTCATGAGCGTTGCATTTCATGATCAAAAAGACGCTCGGTGGTGAGTTGATGATGGGTATGTTTCTGACGGATTCTTCATTGGTGAACTAAATTACAGGACACGCCTCATGTTGGTCGTCGTTACCAGTGTTTCATAAAATTTTGTAAATTACCTAACGATATTTGAAAAAAAAGGTAACAAAACCAGCCAGCATCGTTAGAAAATGGAACGCACACATACACAAACACACACATCGCTCACCACAGCGGGTGGAAATCAAATTTTCCCCGAAACCGACGGACCAACTTTCCCGGCGGGCAGGATGGGGTTCGGCCGGTTGATGCGACTTTTCCGCCCCCGGAGGTGGATGATTTTACGAGCAAACTCACTCAATTATTCATAATTCGGTAGAAACTTTTCCCCTATCCTATCCGTCCACCGTAGGATGTCTCGGTCGCAAAAAGCCCTACAAGCCGGTCGCTAGCACGGTCATGTGTGTATGTGCGTTCCGGTGTTCGGAGAAACAAATCTCCTGTCATGGTGAAAGGAAGTGGCTGAAGGTGCTCAAATATGCCGTACGCAGTTTACTGATTCTTGTCAGAGTTTGAAATTTTTTCCAAAAGAACTAAGCGAAGAATGAAGATGTTGCTCCGGACGGAGAACAACACATCCTTTTCTATGGAGTACAACATCATGAGGGATATTTATGACGAGCCTGTTATTTCGGAAAAATACTCACCTTGGCCAGACTGAGACCATTTAGACAGGGGTTTGGCATTTTATTTTATATTCACCAGTTTAGAATGCCTCTAAAATGCATTGATGCGTCGTGGCATAATTTTGCTTCCGAATCTAACTTTCAAATTTGTGTTTAATTAATTTCCAGAACTGCCCGACAAGGGCCCCACGCTGTGGACGGAACATACACGCTACGAGCCGGGAGATGTCCTACGGGCGAACTGCACCTCGGAACCGTCGAGACCGAAGGCGGACCTGACGCTGACGCTGAACAACATGGTGGTAAGTACGGGCTTGCATTCAGTCCTGTGGTCGCGGATTCTAATGGAGCGAAAGAAGGGGGAGGGAATAAGTTTAATTTTAATAAAAGTTTGACTTTTCGACATCCGCCCGGCCCTAGCTGCTGGTTAGTTTCATTTGCAAAACAATTAGTTCTAAAAATCGGGGTTTCAGCGGGTTTGTTGCGCTGCGATTTCACGACAGCGCTTGCAACTGCAATGCCGAAAAAGGTCAGCTGGTTTGGTTTCGGCACCGTTCGGTTGGAAATGCGTTTCGGCAGCGTTCAGTTCATTTGGCACCGCGAAACACCCTGTTTCCATTCCGGGAAGGCGAAGGTGTTTCGGAATAGAGTTTTGCCATTTGGTGACGGCTTGATGGAGTGAGCACAATCGTGTGTCCCGTTTAATTAAAATACGCCAGTCGGTGAGTGATGGGGCTCGAAAGGTGGCTTACGGAACGAAAGCGAAAAAGGCTAGCGTTTTCGTCTGAGAACAGTTCTCGGCAAGATGTTTATGCACGGCATAGATTTGCAAGTCAAAATGTGTTCCGGGATGTCGGGGTTTCCATGAATATAAGCGTAGAGATGTTCTTGACGAAATCAGCTAAAACTGTGTTAGAGTTTATTTATTTGATTGTCATCTTGTTCCCCGGCAGGTTAATTTCGCGTTTCAAGTAAATATGATTTATTTCATACTCAAAAATGCGTCACATTTGCTTGCACTCCAAGGAAACACTCAAATGCAATGAAGGAAGCCAAAGTAATTATTCAAAAGTGTGCTACGCTAGCCATTTATTGGCTTCAGTGGCTCGAATTAACTTTCCACCGGCTCGACCACAGTGTTACAGAACTTTCAGGAAAATCTCCAACCAACATCGCCCTGGCGAAACTCCTGCCGCAGATTTGCTGATTTTCTGTCGGGAAGGTAAATTTTACGAAACTCAGAATGGCTTTCCTCCGTCGCCATTTCTGAGAAGAAGGACTTTCAATGGCCCTAACCGTCTTGGGTAAACACCACATTCTACACAACAATTAAATGAAGTGCACAATGCAAATTATGTCTTTCGGAAGCATACCGGCAGAAGGTCCGGTAGTTTAGCCGGTTTCTTGCCTGTTTTCAGACGAGGACGGGCTGCTTTTAAGGGCTCAGTGGAAGAAGCGAAACGGTGAGCATTTATTTCCACCTCACTACCCCGATCCCCCATATGCTTGTTGTTAACATCTCGCACAAGATGCAAGACGCTTGGAAAGCACGACGACACATCGCCGGAATAAGTTGTGCAGGCTCGAGACAGAAGTGTTCACATTCGCAAGTGGAAAACTTTGTCGAATTTCCACTTTCATTTCCACCGGTGCACTTGGTTCCGCGTCTTGCCGATGCACTGTTGGTTTGCGGTGAACCCTAGGCCTAAGGAGGGCGTTAGCAGGAGCAGGTTTGAGCTATCAATTAATTGATTTGCATTGTGGAACTTAATTGTGAAATTCAAGAAACACATTAACATTATGTAACATACAAATTTGAAGTTTTGATTAGAAATCACTTTGATATCTTAGAAAATAACAACAAAATTTAAATTACAATTTTTGATTGGGGAGCAAATCATAAAGGAGGTGTTTTTTGGCATGTTTAATGATAGAATCATGAAAGACCATGCGCCTCCATCACTTCAGCTTTTGTATGCTCAATAGACCAAGGGTAGATACTGTTGATGGTTTGACTTTTACTTTCAATCAGTTGATCTGTGCTGCCAAAGCCTCTCGTCTCCCTCAATATGATCCCATTCAGGATGCAATGGTTGGATCCAATTAAGCCGTTAAAGCGTGACTCCAATTTCACACCATCGATAGCGATCGAGTTACATCGCGAAGGGAAAGGCATAATACCAACGTTACCCACGATTAGCGCATCATGAGTGCATCGAAAGACTCGTAGCCGGAAACTGAAATCGTACCGAAACATCCTCGAACGCTTAGGTATCGTTCCCGGAGAAAGAACATCAGGAAGCTGTTGTTTTTTTCCCGTGCGAGGCGAGATTGGAGGCTATTGTCCTGGCGCACCGGAGGCTTTGGGACAATCGCACTCCCACACACAGCGTAGCCCGGATTTTGGCGTGTGCCTGTGTCACACAATGTCCGATTGTTCATAACCAATGCGATACGGCCGTACTCCGGCAGCATTCGGAACCGTTTTCGGTATCTGCGGCGCACGGAACACTATTGTTGCCGCATTCCGGTCAACAAACACGAGCGAAACGAGGTACGCCCGAGGTGCGGGTTCTCTGCCAGAAGTGGAACCAACGACCGCCACACCGTAAGCCGGGAAAGGCGGGAAGTTTTTGTTTCGCACCCTCACACTTCCTCGGGAGGTACTACGGATGCGGGGCGAGGTTAGGCGGGGCTAATGGCATCGGTATGCCGGAGCGTTCGGAACACGGAGCGGATATTTCGGAATTTAATTAGCTATCTCGAGTCGAAGGCGGGCGGACTATCGTACGGTTGTCCGCAGTGGATCGTCCTGGCGCTAGCTTCCCGAAAGACCGACGAGGACGAGGACTAAGTGGACGCTCTTGCGACCGGCAGCTACTTCGACTCCTGATGCTGGCCACTTGTGCTTGGGCAGTAGGATGCGCTTCGGCTTGTACATTGTGGCAGTAAATTAAAAGTCATTAACAGGAAAATGGGAATTGTTGCAATGCAGCCCTCCCTGCCGTCCGTGAAGCGGGATCGTATCGAGCGCACGGATTGCGATTGTGGTCGACGATAGTTGGCCGTATCATGACCAAACGGTAGCCCGATAGTGCCCGCTCCTAGGGCTCGCCCTTAAACGACTGGAGAAAATTAATTTGATCGACGAAAAACCCGGTAACCCGGAACGGCGTTCCAGTAGTTTCCAATAATTGAACCTGTTTAAACCATTGTTTTCTCAACGTTGCTTCAGGACGCGGTTGGACGCTTGCTGAAGGTAGGAAACCAAGGCGGAAAACGTTTCTTTAATTACAATTTTACCGTCATACTTGCCATGTATATTTGCTTTTTCCTCTTTTAGGGGTAACTAATTTGACTAGAATAAACGTTTTCCAATCAAATAACATGAACAAATCCATTTATGTATTAATGTTCGGCTAAATTAAAGCTCTTCGGAAACCTTATACACTGATACAATTCCATTCTTGTTTAAATATTGAAAGTCAAGCTTTGCTTTAGTGCGTATTTAAATCAAGCGAAATCAGCCCGGCGACGGCGAAGATTAAACGGCGAAGATTATCGTTGAAGTTAGAATGATCTCAAACCTAACATGCCTTCCTTCAAACCTTCAACAGAGATTGACATATCATTAAAATATATGTAATGAGCAAGTTTAAATCCACTTCACAACAATGTTATAATTAAACTGTTTTTGCGAATGCAAACAGTGAGTGATTGATAGTATATCCTCGTCATTGTCGTTGTCATTGTCCGGAAAGATACGTAAGGAATACATGAAGCGAGCGAGTTACGATTCCCCATTGTTACATTTGATGTGATATCAGTATTAATTAGTAAGTGGGAAAAATATAATGCAGCTCGTTTATGGTACAAAACCATATCGAATTGAATCGCATTCCATAATAATTATCATTAAAACATAATGTACCTTCCAGCAATTCGAGAAATTCGCCATTTTTTCAACTTTCATTCATCATTGACAATGGTTGCTGACATTCCGAATAGTTGAAAACGGTAAAATAAATCCTATGAAATATATTTTAAATACAAAAATTGCCACAGCGTTTTGCTTTGGCTGAAACTGTAGGTATTTCCAATTCTTGCTAAGTACTTGGCATTAATAACGAAAACGTATTTTTCTCATATCCCCCGTTCAGGTATAGTTTCTCCATTCGATACGTTAACAAACCTTGCAGAATTGCCGTAGATGTTAGACCCAGGTAGGGTACACTACCTAGAAGCTTCCCTACCGCAACCATAAACCACATCGAACAAACAGAGACGAACACATTCGATGCACATGTGCATTCAAATCAAAGCCGGACGAGCTGCCCGTAACTTTCCGCTCCGTTTGCGAAAGTTGGGCTCCGGGCCTTAACCATGCCGACGTTGGTTTGTGTAGATTTCGGTTCGGTTGTGCATCAAATTGCTTCAATATGTTTCAATTAAATTCAAACTTATTCTCACCACAGTTTTGGACTGGCACGGTTGCCGCATCGATCGAACCGTGGCGTTGTTCGATGGGACCAGAGTTTTCCACCGGGCAAACCGGGCGCAATGGATCCGACATGTATTCAACCGGCTCCGGCGTTTCCGTTGGGGCGGAACGGGGAGGGAAATGGGACAGGGAACCGACCAATCGAACCGAGATTGCAGCGAAGAACTTTCCGCCGGATGGCACATGGGGAAAACGCTCACGAGCTTTTCCGCTCGCTCGTTAACTGATAAATCATCACGGTGCAATGTGGAAGAAACAAAAAACGAACTCGAACCCGGTCGTCGAATCTTTGGCCGGAAAAACTAGCACATGCAGCGATGGTAAAGTTTTTAGCAACACTTTGTCCCCAGGACGAGCGAGTTGGATTTTCCTTTCCATGCGAAAGTAGCGATTTTCCCCTCAACATAGTGTCCCCGGTCGCGACAACGACGGATCTACCAATCAAGGATAAGGAGAGAGAAACGGCGGAGGGTAAGGGACGATCATTCACCGAGCAGTGGGTCGCTCGTCCGCAGTCGCTTTGGAGCGCGTTTGTTTGGACAAAATTCAATAAAACCCCGAGGGAATATTAATGGCAAGGCTCAAAACACTCGCTTTCCATTTCCCACTCGTCACACTACGCTGGCGCATTTTCCGACCGCTCAACCACTCTTGATTCGATTCCCTGCCCTCCGTTCCCCGGCAACGATGAGTTACCGGGCTGGAATTGCTGATTTCGCTGCAAAACGGTTGGTGGAAACACTCGTGGGTTAGGATTTAGGAGCGAGTTTTTCCAAACTTTTTTCCTCGATCAATGGCTCGGTTCCAGCGGCCGCTAGGAGTGCTGGTCTTCGTGATCCGCACAAGGAAGCGCGGGAAAACCCGGTGGCTGCCAGCCACCTAGCGTTGGCTAGAGGTCAAAATTGAAAATTAACGACCGGAAGTAATTTGAAAAGTTCAATATTGGCACAACGGTCGGGAAGCGCGGGCTCGCGTGGGAAAAACGGTGGGAAAAGGTGAGTGAACAGCATGTGCGGGGGTTTTGAAATGGCGCGAGCGACGAGGAGGGTTGATCTAGCTGTTAGCATTCCGAAAAGCTTAATTTTAAACGATTAGACCCCGCAAACAGTTTGAGAAATTCTCGTCGTTTGATTTTTAGTGCATTGCAAAGAAGGTATCGCATAGTTTTTGTTAGAATAGTTGTTATGCTATTTAATTAAAAAAAAGCATTTTGTTTACAACATGCCAAAAATAGCATCGCAAACTCGCTATTATTTACATAAAAGCACTTTCTAATAACATTTGTAGCGATTTTAGCGAACTTTTTTTCTTTGAAAAGTCGTTCCTATCTTCCTTGTCCTCTTAAATAAAATGATAGGAATACCATAATTATTGTCTTTGAAAAATCATTATGATTTACCTCAATACTATCACTTGAAGCAAGAAAATTGAGAAGGTTCATTGGTGCGAAAATCACCATCAATACGCTTCGCTGGCGTTTTGTTTTTGAGATATACAGCCAACGAAATACAGCAAGGTAAAAATGATGATAAAATAATGCCATAGAAATACCTCACAATGCGTTCAGCGTAGAAATCAAAAGCAGAAATGAAATGCAGCGATAAAATTTGCTGAAGCGTTCAATTTGCACGATGTTGAAATCTTTCTGTTGTTTTCTATCTACTCTTGTCGGCACTTAACTCTGTGGTGGGTTTTTTGACGTAAGTGCCCTCTTTCATGCGATACTTTTTAGCGTAACGTTAGCAGTTACAATAATTCTCATTATAGCAAGTTCGGTACAGTTGTTGGCGTTACAAGCAGAGGACTGAAAGTGTACGAAACGCCGGTTTGCCTCTCGCAAAAGTCACTTTGCGGTGCAGTGCAGTCCTGCCTTCCTTCGTCTCCTGCTGTCGGTGGAGAAATGCTGTGATTTATTTTCAATCGCTTCCGGTCGTGCGGTTCCGGGCGCACCCTGGCGTGCAGGACTGCCTCCTGGGAGTTGCATTACAGTGTCACCTAATGGACGCAATAAATAAGGTTGGACCCCGCCCCTCAAGGGGGTGCCTCAAGTGGGCTTTCTTGTGCACTCTCTAAACTTCCTTATCAACTCAACCGAAGTGCCGGTCATCGGAGGACGGAGCAAAAAGATCCGGATGCGTTTGCACTTGACAACAAACGACCAACAACAATTGCAACTATTTCATGACAATAATGGAACAAATTGTTCGTTTAAGTATTTTTTCCTGTGTAGTGGAAAGAGACTCGCTTTGTTTCTCTTGCTTTCCAGTCGATGAATTTATTTCGACATTCTTAATTAACAGAAAAGTTTTGACAACAAAAATTTGTCGCCGAGCTTTGTGCAATGGGTTTTTGCTTGGTAAACCACACGAATAAACATTGCCTGAGCTTTACGGCAAATACATGCACTAAACACAAACTGTAAAGTTATTAAAGTCCCCGCATTTGCCTTCCAATCAACCTTCGACAGCTCGGCTCCTCAAAAGTTCGTAAATGGCAATCGCAGCCCCAGGACGGAGATACTTCACCCACTCCTTGAGGATGCCGTCGATGGGTGAGCACTATTTTCTCGATGGCTACCGGCGGCGGAAAACTTTCCAATCCCGCTGTCGGTAGACCGTGTTTTAAAGGTTCACCGCAAACAAAAGTCGGGTTTTCGAAAATCGGGTGTGTCGCTTAAACTTTTTGGCTCTCTGCTCGAAACCGACCGGGGACAGTTTGCCGTTTCCGTTTCCGCTCGGCGCGATGTGTGGCTGTGGTGCACGAGCATATGTCCGGTGACGAGTCCCCTTCCCCCTCACACCCTCCGCTCCTAACGAGCCAGGCGATTCGTTTTAGTTATTCGTTGCCAATAAAATTTGATTAGCCCAGCAGCGCCATTGCTTGGCCCGGGCCGGAGATGTTGATCAAAAATCAACACGGGAAAATAGATTTAATTAGCAGATGCCTTACCTCGCCGGGACATGGTACGGAGCCCGGTTACGGAACCGTGCCCGGCTGCGGTGATGTCCGCAAAGATAGCTCGTTCCTTTGGTTATGCTAAGCGTTCTGCCTGCAAAGCGAAGACACGGAGGACGAGAATTCGGACGGCAAACGGTGCCGAAAATGGAAATTCGGCGCACCTTCGCCCAGAGCGCAGATTGCGAAAGACAAACTTTCGCCGTTTGCTGTCAACGAAAGTTCCGGTGACGTCGTCGTCGGCTACTGAGGGTTCCGTTACTTTACGATGGGCGAAGCAGAATGTAAATTGTTTCGTTTTCCATCCGAAAGCGCCGTGTCCGCTTATCGAAAGTTTGAGAGAACAGCCTGTTGCGGTTTTCTGGGAGGCGAACAGTAAAGGATGTATCAAATTAAAATCCATTCGAAAGCCGGTTAGAAATGGGTGGAAAACTACCGAGCGGACTGCAAATAGAGCTCTTTAGAACGAGTGTATATATTCAAAGATAGAACCTAACTTTCGAAATTGAAAACGATTACAAATTGTTAAATTTAAGAACTTCAACGAATTTGGTATGGAAAAGGAAGCATAACATAATGTCAAATCTGACAGATAAATGTGCTTTTTTCTTGTTTATAAGAAATATGCCATAATATGAATTATAAATCTTTTCAATTCAACTCATTAATTGGTTTCGTGTGAAAGTCTTCAAGGTGCTTGAAGTTTGTGCTCAAGTCTACCTGAGCTGCACTTAGACTAATATAAACTCTCTTTCTATAGATGAAAAGAACTCGGTTCGTATCGAATTCTCTCTTTCGAGTCCCATTTTAGACAACTTGTAACTTCACTTAGTTGCAATTGCACGAAAGATTCTCTCGCAACTTACGCCAGCATCTTAATTGAGCAGAATTACATTCCAAAAGCGTCGCGTATCATCAACTTGCGATGTTTCTTGAACAACCGAGGCTCCCTTTTTCGTGGACACTGAGGGTGAGTTTCACCTTTCGTAATGTTTTTTTTCGCGTTTTCTTTTCATCACACGCCTTGCATTTTTCCTACCCTGGCAACGACATCAAAGGAAATTCGCCTGCTCATGCGGCACGGTTTCAGAGGACGCTTCTGGCGTTTTCTAGTTCCACTGATCCGTATTCTTGCGAGGAATCGCTGTCTTTCTCTTCCATTGAGTGGACAACGGCCTTCTGCCTGTCTTCCCTCGTCTTCCTCGTAATTCCACTCCTTGTGCAACCTCTCGTCCGGGTTGGTGGAATCGTCGGCGAAAGTAATCAATATTTTAATTGGATGAAGATTTCTGAATATTAAAACTGTGAATTCCGATCCGAGGGTAACATTCACCAGCGGAGGTCGTTGTTGATGATGCGGAGGGTTTGCGGGCCGAACAAACCCGGGCAAATGATGGCGCAAGTCATTTCAAACTTTAGCTCCACCGTGACGGACCCTAACAAAAAAGGTGGTGGGTCTTGTGCAGTTCAATACGCAAGGTTGAAAAGTTCTTCACGCAACGCTTGAATTTCTCCAGCGAAAAGTGCAGGAAGTGGATTGCACAGAGGTATCGTGTGTAGGCGTCGTTTTTTCACCGCTCGGTTTGCTTTTATCCTAATTTCTCATCCCTCTATTCACCATTTTTCTTATGAACTTCTTCGATTTGGAATCCTAGCTTTTTTGTTGCTCCTGCTCCTTGATTCGATTAGTTCGAAATTATGAAGGCATACAAGCGGATGACGGAAGCGTCTCAAAGCAGTGGAGATGATTGGAAAGTTTCTCTTCTCTATCCCCGGGATTGGAATGGGAAGGAAAGGAGCACGCTAAGGAATGAAAGTGGGCGTTCAATTTGGACGATCCTTGAGCGAATGACCAAAGGAATCGCATTTCTTTTGGGTTCCTATTTTCCAGGAAGTTGATATGAAAAGACATAATATTCCTTCTAGAGTAGAAAATGTGGAAGTTCAATTCCGTCGGTTTTTTTTCCGCGGGTGTATTTTTATACTCGCGTTACCAGGCAATATGCTTTTAACATTTAAAGAGCATTAAAATAATCCAATACACATGGTAAAGTCGAACGCAATCCGAAACGAGCTCCGGAAGAAGTCCTTACTGTTTTATTTATTCTTCGTAAACTAAAACGATCTTCCTTACGAACCCGAATCATTATCGTTAGTGATCTTTCACTTTCTTCCGCCGGCAAGTTTAATGTGTTTAATGAAGACACAATGAGCCGTCACGTAGACACTTTCCGAAAGTTAATAACACTTTTGTCCTTCTCCACCTCCACGCCGTGTTTGCTTTCGTTTTATTTGACCATTGAAAAGTCGATGGAAGAACAACTACTGCAGCCCTTTTATTCGCTCAAACACCCATCTACCATTCGGTTTATCTTCATCTTCCTTTCAGCACGAATCGTTGGTACGTATCGTTCGGCAGCTCGGGAGCAACCCTCCTTGGTCAAACCACTTCGCCCAACCCTTTGCCGGGCCCGTGACCGGCCTTGAAATGTGAGAAAATTGTGATCAAATAGGCACTTGTCGTTTTCACTTCCGTTTCACCTTTTGCAAACCGATTCGCTTATTGTTCTTCTCGCACACCGTTTCAATTGTGCACACAAACACACAGGCTTCTACAGCACAGCGCCATGCTGCTTTCGCACTCACGGCTAAAAGGCACTCTTGGGCAGTTTGAGAGTAAAGCAAAGCAAAGAAAAAGGATCACCACGATTCCCCCGTCGGTGTGTAGTCTTTTTTCTTTACTTCTCTCGAAAAAACACTTAACAGCAAAATTAAAAGTTTATGGGAAAAATTTTAAATTGCTTCTTGGGTCAAGTATTTTTTTTTTTTACACACCAGGTAAGCTCTCGAAGCGGGACAGAAAAGCGAACCATCGAATGCTCGGGTTGCAGTGAGAGAAGGTGGAAGCTGGCCGCCCCACACGCTACTGGAGTTTCTCGGGTGGTTTCCGACCCGCTTCCCACACAACCCGCTGTTGCTCCCTCCACTCATGGGGGGATCCGGTTGATAAGGTGGGAAAGTTGAAACTTTTACGACGGTGCTTATTATTGCTATAAGCACCCGGATGGAACCCGAAACTCCACGTCGGTCAGGAGCTGAAACTCGCAGTGGACACTGGCCAGAAGCACCCGATTTTCTTACACCAGGGAAGGAGAGGGCATGTGTTTGCGTGTGAGCGTATGTGTAGGGTTGCGTGAAGGTGCGGAAGGATTGCGAAAAGTTGGGCCGAGTTCAGAACCGGATCGTGCCGGAAAACGGTTGCCGGAACTGCTTGCACCAATTTGGCGCTGGATGTGTGGAATTGTTGAGCGAGTAATTTATGTCTCCGTTCAGGTGCTTTTCTACTGCCGGTGACCGAGTAATGTTTTTTCGCTTTTTGTATAATCGTAAGTTATGGCACGGCGCAAAAGTATTGATGATGCAACTTACTACAATTACTTTCCGTTCGGTGTGCGCGCGCTGATTACCAACTTTTCTGGCACATATTGGCAAGCCTTTGGATTGTACTTAATCAAAAATGGCCAGTTTTGATGCTAGTTATTAGTAAAATTTAGGGTATTTGGTTTTAAACTTTTCGTACGATGTTAAGATGTTTGATTTTCGGTCAAGCACGGCATTTGCATACTTTTAGGCGGAAAAGCAATTTGTGGTAGGAAGCAAATGGAACTTCGAAGCTAATGTAAAGTAAGTTGAATATATTGAGGTTCAATCTAATGATGGAGGAAATCATTGCCCTCTAGTCTCATAGCAAATTCTGAAATTGGTACGAAATACTGTAGCTATTTTGAATCGTACTACCGAACTTCCCATGCAACGCAGTAGCATTTGACAAACATGCCGTTCGATACGAATCTCTGCACTCTATTCAAATTGAGTGCACCATGATTCGAAGCGATTGGAAGGTTTGCTTTACAATGCAATTAGTCTGATGGAATTTGCCTTGAAGTAGTTCAATCGGAGGTACAAAAACGTTTCCACACAAAGTAGAACGGAGTAGACAGGTTTTGGCCGACCGAGTGCTTCACAACAACGTACAACACATCTGATCATTATCGAGCGCACCGGTGAGTTCCGTTACGAGTGGCTTTACTACAGGTTTCCCATTCGTCGGAGTCGGTTCCAGGTTGCCAAATAGGAATGAACTGGAAACCAGCACAAAAGTGATGCGTGATGGAGAGATTGAGGCCCGGATAGGCTTGAGGCTACCGAAACTAGATGGACAGTTCTATTAACTCCATTAAAGGATGACAGGGTATACTATGTTTGAGGTAACAAAGACCCCGTCCTGAAACATTTTCCAATGTAATGCGGATGGAATAGTAGCAACTCTCCCTGTGGGAAGTATCTTTTCATTTCTTTACTTTTCAATAGCATCGAATTTTGCCCTAAATTGGACAGAATAATCTGTGTTCACTCTGTTGGATTGTATTCAAAACGATTTTCTGGGGAATTAAATGAAGATAAAATCTTCTTAAAGAATATAGATTCCACAACCTAATGCAAAATTGACCAGAAAACCGAAGTCTTAATATTTGGCACTTTCCATCAAAAGTTGATGAACAGACAATATAAGAACAGAGATTGCAAGGACAAAGCAGTGAGTAGTGTCCCGAACGACATACCATTTTCTCACATCTCAAAAACTCTCCCACGAAAACAACGAGAAACACCTAATCAATTGTTATGCGCATATTAACGAGCGCGCCAATTTGTCGTCATGCTTCCATCCTCCAACTCTAGGGGGTTTCGCGAGCTTGCTTCGGTTGGAGAGCGTGAAAAGAAAGCTCAATTATCACCCATTCAAATGGCGGGCCATTCCTTCTCCTCCCCCCGACGTCCCAGTGCAGTTCTTTGCGTGTCGCCCCAAAAACCACCCGCAAAACGTCTTCATTTCATCCTTCAGCGCACGTCATTTGACTGTGCGGAATGATTATCGCCTTCGTCGTCCCGCCAACGGATCGGCTCTCGGGTTCCCATTCCCAAATGGCACGGACCGGATCAACTTTCGCCGAGATTTTCAACCATCACCGTGCAACGCTCGGTACTTCCCGAAAGCCCCCGACCCACCGCCACCGACTTCTTATCTTATCCCGCGGGAAGTAATGGATGGTGCGGGAATTAATTAATCCATTAAACAATCCCCGGTGGCAGCGAACGGACAATCACGATACCCAAACCCTCGGCATTGGCGCCCTCACGCCCACTCCCTTTTGGGTGGCGCGGAGCCAACTTTCAACACTCAATTAGTGCGCCCGGGTGGAATTTGGAGAATGTCCACCGGGGGGAGCCGCGGCCGGGGTGTTGGGAAAATCGGTGGCTTTTGTGAAGGACTTTGAGTAAACATCAATCAGCATAACGATTCCGCACGAGCTCGCACAAACGCTTGCTGGTTCGGCCGGGCGGAAAGCGGGAAGGCCAGTAAAAAGCCGAGACGCGATAAAGCAAGCGAAAAGCTGATACATTTACAGCTGATTAGCATCCACGGATTTTCACGAGGCTGATAAGTGTCCCGGGAAAGCAAGCGATAGGAGGAGGAGGAGGAGCGGAACAAGTGGCCACTGTTTTCGTTAGACTGCATGGTAAACGGGACGATTAGATGTTTCCCTCGTCAGCCAGGGTCGGTTTATCGTTCCGGTTCGGTACGCAGCGCCGATCGGGGAAGAGGGGGTTTAATTAAATCATCCTCCAAAACCAGCACCTCCCAAAACCCACAAACGTTGTTTTCCCCCATTGGTTAGCGTTTTCCGTGTCGTTTAGCTTCGAGTAGGATCCTTTCATCTAGCGTACCTGTCGAGCTAAGCTCGCTCACTCTCGCTTCTGTCCATCAAAATTCGAAATAGAAACAACAAAGATGGACACCCGGGAGAAGGGTTTGGAAATCAACCGAATCCCAAGGTGTGGTTAACGGACCGATGGATGAATTTACACTTTTTCACACACAATCTAGGGCTATTGCTTCGGACATTGATACAGATTATTTACAGGATTATAACACTCGTAAAATATTTTAATTTATTCGAAACAACGAAATTAATGCAAACATTTGATATCTACATAATGTTTGCTGTTCCGCAAAACGCCCCGGAATGGGATTCCTACGGAAATGTACACTCATAATTAGACGCGGGTTAGTTCTTCCAAAGAAACAACAATGCCATCAAAACTTTCGTTGAACATCCTATTCAGTGAAAAGGACCGTGACACAAACGGTGATTAAGAAGCAGCATTGCTTTCCCACCGGGGTCCCATTCGGTGCTGGCTAAAAATGAGTTATGAGCGACATTACATAATCAACTGGCCCCCGAAGAGCCTGATAAAGCGGTATGCGTCACGCCGCCTCAGCCTAGAGTGTTTGTCTTCGGGCTCAAATCTGCTCGCAGCGCACCCGTTGGCCCAGCTGGTCGCTCTCTGATGGATCATTAAAAATGAAAATGACTGAAACCTGGCAGTTCGACGGCATTCGCGTTCGCTTCGGGGGTAAATGGAATATAACGCACGGAAACGGCACAAATTGATGGAATTAAAAGAAACGTTCCGTCATTGTGCTGTGCAGTGCGCGAAACAATCTCCACGAAACGTCTTGAGCATCGTTCAAGTGGCAGAAGGTGCACGTCGTTGATGGGCGCGGGCGTGGCAAACGGACTGACCCCGGGGGTCGGGTTTGGCGCCTTTCACGAGCCGCTCTCACACCTCTCAAAGTTGGCGCTATCGAGCACATTTTCCGAGCCCACTTTTAATTACGCTAATTAAATATTATTTATGAGAAAGCCGGGCCGCTTCCCCGGGGGCGGATTTTCTTCTCCAAGATGGTTCGATGGTTCCATTGTCCCGCGTATTTTTATGTGTTTGACGATTCCTATTCATCTTCGTCTTGTTTGTTTATTTGTGCTAGTGTTTTTATTCAACGCCAACCGCTTTTGACCGCTGTTTTCCGATTCACGAACATTCTGCTCATCCTTTAGCGGCACTCGAAGCGGGGCCTCTTCAAAGCCATCGACCACTTTTCCACCGTAGTGGAGGGTTTTTACCGTGGCGTCGCGACTATCGGCGACCGCAAAAGGTACGCTGTTTGCTCGTGCCGGCAAATGTAGGATAAAACTGGCTGAAAAATGTGAAGTCATTACGCTGATAACGTTTTAGCTCTCGAGTCCGCCTCGAGAAAGCCGACGCTTTAGTATCGTTCGGCAGCAAAATCGGTGTGTGTGTGTTAGAGATTTTGTGTTTGTGTTTTTCCTTTCCCATGCGAGGCGGAAAGCTGGCAAAGGATGCGGGAAAGCGACCGGGCGTTTATGATATCTCTCGGCAGCGCAAACGCAAACGAGTGCGAAACACTTTACGAGTCACTTGTTACGCTTTAGGTAAGCAGGTAGGAGGCGTCTGGCGGCGGGAAAATGGTACCATATTTTGACACTAAAAAACTCCCCGCACACCGAGCGTCCCGATCGGCTGATGGCTTTTGCCATGCCATGCCGCTACACCCTCGCCTCCCACCCGGAGGGGTGCTGTTTAAACGACAATTTTATGAGCACTTTAAAAATTTAACGATTCTTTCGTTGGTCGGGAAATGCGAGAAAAAACGCAACATGGAAAACAACATTGTAGGACTCTCAAATACGAGGACGAGCTGGATTGGAATGGGGCGGGGTCGAAAGCCGAAGGGCAAAAGGGTTGTTAAACTAAACGCTTAAAAACGAATGATCAAGAGAACGAGATCGCTGCCACGTTTTCACTGTTGATTTTACCAGCGGTGCGTGCCTACACACCAAAGATTAGATGGGTTATGTGTTTGTGTGTATGTGTGTGTGTGTGTGTGTGTGGGAGAGTTTTTGGAAAAGTATTTGGTTTGCAAAAGAACATTCGAAGTGCTACGCTAACGTCGCTTTTACATCAATTTAGATTACTCACTTGTTCGGTTGAGATTGTGATTTATTTGCGGCCCACTGGAAAAGCAAGGTCATGTGCAAATATTGATTCAAGGAAATGGAAAATCGGCACAACGTTTACAACCAAATCAATCGATGCCTTCAGAAGTGGGTGAACGAGGTTTGATAGTCAGTCTAGATCAGTATTCATTATTCATAATAAACGAGCCTTACGATCGGAATTTTGGAATCGGTTTTGGAAAAGCCAAATCAAGCCCGGAGATATAACATTTATAGGTTCTTTCTATAGCTCAATGACAACCAATCCGATTATTCTATTTTCGATTCCAAATTCGATTCTCGATTATTCCGTAGTTTGATTTATTTCAAGTTTTACTTTATATTTATGGACATCAAATCGTATTGACTCATCAAACTTTTCAAGTAAATCAGTTCGATCCCCTTTTTTATAGTAACACAAAGATCTGCGAGCGTAATATGGTCGATGTGAATCATTTTGAATAAGTTCCGTGATCTAAGACAGAAATAAGAAAAGTCCTTCTGCTTGATAAATGAGTTATTTTATGGTTTTCAATCAAAACATTTCTGTATGATAACTATAAAAATTCGTTATATTTCATATTCAAGCCTTTTCCATATTTCATTATAATTTATCAACACAATATTAGAATGCAAAGAAATTGCAAAGGAATGGAAAATGTCATTAAAATAATTTTTTATTAACATTGATTTTCTACATAACTCACCTCTTTTGAAAGCAAATTTAAACTCAATTTTAAACCTAGTTGTTTCTAACCAAAGACAAAAAAGTGTTCCATTTTTGGCGGTTAAATACCCAATAGTGACGGTGGAAGACGCTGAAACATAAAAGATGTTACCAATAGATGCCAAACTCTTCGAATACGTGAACGGCAAAAAATTGCCAATGAAGATGCATTTATCAAACGTATTTCATGCCAACCATTTTTTCCCCCACTGCCGAAACTAACCCTCCGAAATTGAACCGGAGCGTATCTCCTGCATGTCTACTGTGCAACCCCTTCTACCCCTTCCCCTCCTCACCTTCGCGACGATGGAAAATACTCATCGATCTGTCAACTGCCGGGCAGGTGCAAAGTGCGAAAGCAAAAAAGTATTTTCGCACGCGCAAAACGTAGCCTAAACCGATGGAGGCGCCCAGTACTCGGTACGTTCCGTGCGACGGGCTTTTCCCCCAATGCCCCCGTGTGCTTTGCATTTGTAACAAATGGCACAAGTTTTCCCGAACGCAACTCCAACCGTCCATGTTCGTTTCGCAAACCCGAAAACCGTCCCCCGTTGTCGTTCCATTTCCGTTCGACGACGTCTCCAAATGCTGGCCCCTTTTTCTGGCAGCCATTTTGCATGCCTTTCGCGCACTCGTTTGCTTGTGTGTATATGTGTGCATGTGTGCGCGTGTGTGTGTGTGGGGGAAGTTTGTTTTTCCTACTGCAGGTTAGTTTTCCCTACCACCCACGGCTGTGACCGATAAGTTTCGCAGAAAGGCAGAAGGTTTGCGTCGTCAAAACTTATCCCAAAACCGGATTCGCTGGCGAGCGAGCGACCGAAGCGTTGGATGCTGCCCGAGCCGGAAGTTCATTATTTACCGTGGATTATCTCGGGAAGGTTTCGCAACCGGGTCGGTCCTCCGGTCCTCGGTGCCGTCACTGAACGATGGACCACGATTAATCATTAGTTCAGGTTCGGCGTGACGCATACGAGGCTCCATTCGTGCTGGCGAGGCTCTCGCGGGTCTGGGACTCCCTCGCCCTGAAACAACTTCCGGCGGTAGGGAAATTGAGCAGCAGTCGGTGCCCAAAGAGGTGAAGATGGGAGGCAAAAATCCTCCCAATCCCAATCATCACCGAGGAGATCGGTGGCCAACTTGTTTGACAGATGTTCGTGCACGTTCGGGGTAGGTTTTTCTTTGCGGTTCCTTTTCACGTCACTCGACGGCCTCTTCGAAGACCGGACGCTCCCAATGGGCAGAAAGATGAACGATCGGATGTTGTTCGTCCGACTTCCGGATTGGAAGCGGAAAACTTTTCACCACCGAACAAACTTTTCCCAGCCCGTCAACCCGGCTGCTTCGATGGCGTTGGCAACAGGCCTGTTTCGTTTTGTTTTTCATTTCTCTTTATACATTTGTTCATGTGTGTGTGTGTGTGTGTGTGAGTGTATTTTTGTATAAACAGAACAGCTTTATGCCAAACAACAACAACAACAACAACAGCAGCATCTCTGCGGGAAAGTCGACTGCCGGTTTCCTTCCGGGGGATGATCGCCTTGGTGACAAATGTTGTTGCTTACGGGTGAAAAGTTCATTCACCGGAAGTTCGACGTTGTATTTGGTGAGCAGGCTCGGGTGAAACCCTTCCGGTTTCCGGCTTGGGCTGACTGCTTTGTCTGTTTTCTGCGGCACTTGTTTGTGGTTATCACAATTTGCAAGAACTGGTTCGCTTCACTTTTCCGTTTCTTGAGTTTCATTTTGCATCGTTGCAGGAAAATTGTTCACCGCTGTCCCAAGCAACCGAATTCTTTCTCTCTACAGAAAACTTGTTCCTATAACGGGATGGGGCGGAATATGTTCAGCAAATTCGTTACCTTTGTTCACCACATGGTTTTGACAAAGTTGGAAAACTATAAACCCACGAGTTTGCGACATGGAAGGGAACAAATTTTGAGTAAAACATTTAAAAAATTGCTTTATTCTACGCTGCTGCCAGCCTCATTGGACGTACGTTAGTAAAATTGGCAAGTAAACCCTATATTGATACGCTCGGCAAGCGCACGTTCCTCCCACTTACCATCAACACTGTCCAATATTCAGAAGGGAAAGATTGATGCGACTAGTAATTTTACTGGTAAGTACTAGCTGCTTTTCAACCAGGTCATCGGAAGAAAAAAATACCTCCCGGCGCTACCTGAAACCTTTGGAGAATGATGCAGTTTTAAATGGCACACGATCGAGTGCCTTCGCGATGGCCGGGAGAAGGAAAAGCGGCTGGCGTGACCATTTGATTTGATGAATAACAATTGGACACCGTTCGAGTCTGGTGGAACTGTACCCCAGCGCCTGCGGAGCGACTGGCTTCCGTTGGAGAGCGCCCAGAAATGGAGCACATTTCCGGTCGAAGATCAAAATTGCGAACGAGAAGAGCCGAGCAAAGAAAGCGGAGCCAAGGCCCCGGGGCTGTTCCGTTCGAACGAACGGCGACGCCACTTGGTGCGATTTAATGGCGAAGATGAAATTTATGCGTTTCCTGTTTGTTGTTCACCTTGGCGGGCTCAAGATGGCGCTCGCTTCTTCACGTTGATGGCCCTCGATGCCATTGAAAGCTCGCTCAAGCTAGTTGAAGCGGTAGCACTTGGCTTGGTGGCTTATCATAAATAAATTTTACTGCACTCGTATTTATGCGAATAAGAAACGAGTCCGATCATTACTCTATCCTCGGCTCTCGTAACAGAACTCTCCGAGCAATAGACGCTATTACGAACATGATTTGAAAGGATCTAGTTTCTCTCATTTCAATCCAACGAAAGCGAATCTGCTGGGCAATAATGTTCATTGTGGTCTTTTATATGGCGAGGAAAGTAAGATTACAGGGAGATAATACCACCATGTAATTCAATGCCCAATGTTCTGATCTTTACGTTGCATTATACATACTGCTTGCAATATTAATAACGAATCGCATGTGTGGATACAAAACTGTTTCAATAATTCCTTATTAAAGTGTGAGTAGATTAATATTTTCCACCCTATTGCAATTGTAAAAGAAAAGTAATACATTTTGAATCAAAAAAGAAAACTGAAGTTCAATATTTCACCTAAAACAAGCGAACAATCAGCAAGTATTTAACAAAAAAGAAAAAGTATGGAGGTATCAAAACATTTTTGCAAATGGGCAGATTCATTTAACTGCACATGATTAGTTAATGTAGCTATATAACGGACCGTCCCTCTAGGTAGGAGAAATTGAATCACTTCGATTAACATTTTTAAGAAGCAAAAAAAATCCTAGGAACATAGTTAATGATCTTTACAGTAGTCCAAGACCCTTACAACAAAGTTACAACTTAAAGCTAATGCAGCTACATAGAGAAAAAACTCCCAGCTCACCTCAAATACAATGCCATCGCGAAAGGATTATCTCCGGAAGCATGGACTGTGATTATCTGCGAGAATGTGCTTCCACGCCAAACTTTCTTCGGTTTTGTCGCAGTTTTTTTCGGTTTCATGTACTATGCTCCGCGGTTGCTCTTGTGCTTGCATTCCCCGGAAATGGATCCCTAAAGGCGGAAGTTGAAACCGAGTGAAAAAAAAACCTGACACACGAGGCAACTCCGGCAACGGGCTCATTTATTTAGTAAGAGTGTCGACGCTTCAGGTTACACTTTAAATTAGCAATTATAAAAGTTTTTCGCCGGCAGAACGCTTTTGTTTTTACTTCAAGAGTCTTATGGATAGATTTTCCGAGCTAGACTTACACGTGGAACGGGGAAGAAGGAAAAGATTCATGTTGTATCCAATTTGTGACACTTTACTTCCGGCCTATTTCGTGCCATTGCTTAAGCCTTCTGACTGGAGAATGAACAGTTGAACATGGATTGTGGTTTCTTTAAAGTTTTACTGTAGTGATTATTCATCCCTGCGGTTACAATTTTCTTCGGCCGGAAAGTGGCACAAGAAGTTTTAAGCCATTTAACAAGGATTATTATTTGGAATTGCTAAAAAAAATATATTCTTATAACACAACGAAAGAGCTTACTTTCGCCCATTGTTGAATGAAACAGAGTAAGCTGTACTTAGGGCACATAAACTATAGCACGTGGAATAATACTTTTGGGAACAGAAACCCACACAAGTCTCCAAACACAATGGCCCTGGTTTTCCATTGTTCCAGAACCGCGCCGGAAGGGTGATGGCCCCAGCAAAGGTGCTCGTTGCTCGCTGCACAGTTTGATCTCAGGCCGATTAACACGTCGGCTGTCATCTGTGACAGATTCAATTTGCCAACGGTGACAGCACCATCGAGGTACGTGTCCTTTCATACCGGCTTCGTGAGTATGTGCGTGTGCTTCGGTGAGGATTTTTCACGTTTTTTTATATTTTTTCTTTCACTTCAAACAGCCAGGCATCAAACGTGCTGCTTTTCGGTTGCGCTGTCGACATGTCAATTAGACTAGACAAAGCTCCACATTCGTACGGGGCTCGTCCGGGCGACATGCGAGGCGAAGCTGTTAGTGTGAGTGAACTCTTACTCACTTCATGGTGTTCCGACTTTTGTAGGGAAAAAACACTTATATCGAAGAAGAATGATAACAATCTCATACATGGTTAATTTTCATTCCACCGCCGTACGTTCATTGCGGTTCTGCTGAAAGATAAACGTGGACATGTTGTATTAATTTATTATCAAACGATTGCCGCTACATCTAAATTTGCGATTTTTTGTAACGGATAATTTATGCAGAAAGAAAGTGATAAAGATGCAAAAACATTCGCACACACCATAAATGAAAATTTGCCTATAAAGTTAAATGAAACATAGGTTGGCTACACACTATTTTATCGAGAAGTATTTACAGCATCTGCTTATAACTTAAATTAATTTTTTTTATCGTGTTGAAAAGCATTATCATGAAAGAACTTTTATTTATTTTTAACTGCATAAACTCGTAGAAACAAACAAAATGTTACTCTCTTAACGATGCTGAGATAAACTTGTAGTAACCCAAAACATTGCTCTCTCACCGTCGTCCCCTCCCCCTCCCTCCCACCCCCCGATTGCCGCTTCTCTGAACAAATGTAAACTAGTTAACGGACGGAAACGAACCGTTCAACTGTCGTTCCCGGTTTTCCACCATGCCGTTCGGGAACCCATCACCTCGCTGTTTGGGCTAGAGATTGTTACGTTTTACAAATCATTAGTCTCAAACTTTCGAGCCTCCGCCCGCCCGGTGGCAGAACGCTGGAACGGAAGGTCACCTCGGGAAAGTCAGTCGTTGGAAGCATCCATCCATCAGCATACCGCCCGGCCAGCAAACCAGTCACTCCGGCAGTCAGGCAGTCAGCCAGTCAGTCATTCACTCAGTCACATGACGGACGTGGAGGGATGGAAGGGGCCGGGGACGTGCCAACTTCCGACGCACTGACACGTAAAGCTGCTGAAAGCTGTCCGTCCCTTTCGCCGGGTGAGTTTTAGCAGTTTGAAATTTTCCATAAATCATCCTCGGTCGGCAAAGAATAGAAAGGTTGAGGAGGAGGAAGTTTTTGGAGGGCAGTGAAGGGGGTGTGTTTTTCGCGCGGCGCATAGCAGCTCCGATTCCGCTTGCTTACATTCCGAGGAAAAACTGCTCGTGAACGAACGAAGGTTCGCTTCGGCTCGGAGCCAATGCCACAACATTTCAATCCTTTGCCCTCGTTGTTTGGAAAAGTTTTCCGTTGTTACAACCTCTTGTCCCGGGTTCGCCTTGCTTGCTTCACCTCACCACTTCGTCGCCGTTCGATTCAACCGACCGATCTTTGTCCCGGTGGGGTCCATTTGTCATAAGCGGTTGCTCGGAGAAAATGGCACTTTCCCGGGGTCGCGCGACCAGCTTCACACCGACTGCGGATTTGACACATTGCCTCTTGCAAGGGAGTTTTCTCTGCAAATCGGGTCCTTTCCCTTTCTCAAACGCCCCCCCACAGCCTGCTCGATCATTCGTGTTGTACAAGCACTTTAAAAACAATCATTCTCACGCCGCACCACCGGTGAGATTTGCCCTGTGTTGTATTTGAATCCATTTGTCGTCGGTGTATTGGGGCCGATTTCTTTCTAGTCGCTTTCGCCAGTCCCGTCCCTTGGTTTCACCCCATTCACGCACGGTGCGGTTATATAAAGGCCAGATTGCAGATGCCAACCCCGATGTGCTCGTGCGACCGTAGCAAGCGTGAAATAGTGGTGCTAAAATATGCAAACTTTTCAAGGAGCGAAACTTTACGCCGTTTGCGTGAAATTGAAAAACGCAAACGAATGCTTCCGTGGAATATGGATAGTTGTTTTTTACTTTGCCCTCGTTTCATCGTCACCGCTTTCTGCGAACTCCAGATCGCCATAATGGATGAAACTGTTTTCGCTTCGTGTGTCACTCTTGGTGCATTTTGTGCTTCAAACAGCGCGTTGTTTTCCCTTAATTCTATTTTATGTTTTCAATTTTGTTATTTTCCTTTACCAGCACAACAGTGAAAGGAATTAGAATGGACCGAACTTTTTCTTGGGGAAAACTATGCTACCGTCATTTCTTGCCCTTCCGGTGCACTATATTCATGGGAAGCCACCAGAGGCAGGACGTTTTGTCAACAGCAAATCAACTTTTTACCCGCTTAAAAAATATGCAAAAACGCACTCCACACTTCCGTTTCCGAAGCGATTCGACACAAAGCGAACCGCACCGTGTTGCACTTGCCAGTCGCAAGTCCAGGCGCTTCCGCTTGTGGCCGCAAATGACATTAACGCAACAAAAACCGAGGTGCATTTCCTTCCCTTGTCTTGGCAGACCGACGCGCACGAAGAATTTCCCGAGTGCAGCGACGGCTTCCGGCCGGCAGAGAAGGATAAATCTGTAGCCCGAGCGCTCGACGCAAATGAGCAAAGTTTCGCCAAGTGGTCGGAACGTCCTCGTTCCCTACACCTTGTTCACGGGTCCACACGGCGCCCGCTCGAGCCGTATCTCCTGTCATTCTGTTTTGCCCTCGCGTTTCCTGTTTCCGCTTTTCGTTGGAGTATATTTTAACGTTCCTTCTGCCAAGACGAACAGCGGCCCAACCGTTGCGGAAAGCCACCGCACATCGTTCCGTAGGGTATGGCAAAGAAATGCAACAGATGCCAACGTCCCACTCTCTCCCCTTTACGCTTCTTTCAGCGGCAACAAACTGCGACAAACCGTCGCAAACGTCACCGTCGACTGCACGGCACGATAAAAGAAACAAGCGCGCCAGGGTGTCGATTAACCCCCGAGCGAGCCCGGGCGAAGGCGTGGTGCACAATAATGGAAGGAAACTTTCTTGTCGTGCCACAATACAATGTCTTTCACGCTTTCCGCTCCGTTCCGGGACGAACGTGTCGAGAGACGCGTGTGCACTTAATGCACCTTTCGTGCACAATCCGGTGGCAGTGGATTCAAGGAATTTTAACACACACACACACACACACAAGTAAACGCACACATAAAGTGACTGCCGAGGTCGAAGCAACAGTCTGTGTCCCTCCCATGCTGCCCCGGATGCAAGCCACCGTTTCTATTATCGAAAGTCCGCTCCATCGTCGAGCCGTTCCATTTCGAAACGATCTTGCGCCTACACGTATGCAAACAGCACTGCACAGGAGGGGTTCTTTTGTTCCCGAGCAAAGCGACCGTTTCACCGACCTTCCTCACGCAGCCGAGAGAACCGGTTTATCGTGTATGCCAGGCATGTAACGGAATTGTTTTCGAAAGGCTTCCTCACCCTTGTTCCCCGCTCGTAAGAAGTGAAGACCATTTGAGATTGTGTGTACTTGTGCGTGTCTGTGGCGTCGTTGTAACCGCTTAATAGCACGTATTTCCGGTGCATTGGAAGCGAAAACATTATCCCGAAAAGCATGGCCTCCCGAGCGTCTGTCAACCTGTGATGTGTCGTGTTGTGTTGCGGTTCCATTCATTGTTGCATTATTCCCGATTGTGCAGCCATTATGCGCTTTGGTGCATTGGCTTGGTTGCTGCACTTTCGATTAGGCGGGACGGGCACAGAACGATGCCTTAGTTGTTTTAACGATGCAGTCAACTACAATGGGTGTTATTTGCAGCCTCAAAAGGAATGAACATTGTTCACCATATAAACAATGTCACAACACGATTCTGAATCAAAAGGAAGGTTGATAAAATCTTAGTAAAATTAAATGAAGATTAAGTGATGTTTTTAGACAGACAGAAATGTATTTTCTTCTCAACACTAACTATTTTGTGGAGCATTAATTAAAATTTGGTTATTGTTTCCAAATTAATTGTAGACTTCCATCTTTCAAGGGAAATCATTTTATGACAGAGTAAAACAAGATAGGGCATAATATTTCAAGCAACTCATTTACCTTGTCCTCTTCAGGTCCAGGTCTATTGTGCTCACATCTCGTTTATTCTAATATCCACGCAATTATTGTCCCATTAAATGACACCGCTTTGCTCTCAATCTGTCCTCGCCAATAACGAACTCGAGGCTAATCGTTTTTGTCCGCGCTCACACCCCCGCCCATGCGATCCCCGACCACTGATTTGTTTCTGAGATTGCCCAGAACAGATTTTTTTATTCCATTTTGTTTGCTTTCATATTTGCTCGCCGTCTCTGCCCACGCTTGAAAACCTGCCTTGTACCGGTAGGTCGAAAAGCACCATGCGCCTCCATCAACTACTAAATCAAGTCACAACATTGCTGTCTAATTATGTCGGCCCCCGGTGGACGACCCGAAGTCGAGTGAATAACGTTAAAAAATGGTCAGGGCAAAGGGCAACGGTGGGAGCGAAAATAAAAACAACACCCAAGGGACGGTGTGGGTGCTTAACAATGGAAAAAAAACCGGTGCGGCCAAACATACCCAAAAACAGACGAAAAACAACGGAAAGCTGAAATCGCGATACAGAGTCAGTTTTTGAGCTCTCTCAGCCACGGTCTCCGTTGGGTGTATAGCAGGTATTCCATGGTCCCACGGAAAGCTGGACAAAAAGACGAACCAAGGGAAGAACAATCAACCATTTCAAGTGGCACCGGTGGGCTTTTCCTTCCAGCGCACGATGAGTTGCCATTGTCTTTAGCGTTTCCGCGAAGGGAGAGATTTTTTGAAGTCGGTGCTTTCCAACCGGTGCTCCTCTGCTGGCCGCCATTCGGGTGGGCATAAATCGTTCGCGCCTTTTGTTTCGCCACACACCAGGCACAACAACAACAATCATTTATTTCCCGAATAGAAAAGACGAGAAGAGAGAACGTGGGAACCGAATTGGGGGGAACGGGATGTAAAGGGCCTGGCCATGAATACATTCAGAGCGAATGCAGTCAAAGGTCAGAAAAGAGAGAAGAAAAATTTGAACCGACAGCCGCGGCCTTCTAGGCCATCGCCGCTACCCTGTGCGCACCGGGGAAAATGGCCGGAAATGAGTGACGGGGAGGAAAAATTGTAAGAAAAATAAAGTAAGAATAATGAAGCAAGTGTTTTTTCTTCTGCCTGCGCCAGTTTCGGGATTTCGTTCGGTTTGCTTCATCTTTCGCATGCTTGGAAACGCGGGAATGCTTTTATATTCGCTTATTTGAGCAACATTTTGGCCGCGACACAAGCTGACAACAGCGGTAAGTAAAAGCAATAGGACTTGAATTATGCTGGAGGAAAAACAGCGCCGGTGAAGAACACAAAAAAAACTGAAGGAAGGAAAAACCGTTCGAACGAAAGCCGACAGTCGAAACGAGGCAAACGCAAGCTGCTGCCGGTCGGCTTTAGTTTCCTTCGTTTGTCCGGGTGACATTTTTTCCCCTCCACCCTCCATGGCCATCGGACACCCGGGCCGAGAGCCGCCGGAAAATCGAATAGCGTGAGACAAATTTGCATTCCATTGAGTAAATTTTAATATTGAGCCAATTACGCGCCATTTCGGGCCCATCGGCTGAGTGGTTTTTCCTATTGCCCTCGTCCGGTTTTCACGCTCGCCTTGGTGGCGAAAAAGGAAAGACCGACGCCTCGGGTGCGGTTGATTGGCGATGGAAGAGATGAAGAAAAAAATAATAAAATCCAAACACAGAAAAGAAAAGCCGTCCAAGGCAAGATGATTGGGTGTGAAAATCGGCCGGCGTGTTCCCTTTGGGCGAATCAATACGAAATACACGGGGCCCGCTAATTTGCAGATTCGAGCAGGCTGTTTAAATTATGTCTTCCACCTGATTCGGCAGTCGGCCGAGCCTCGGGACCGTTCTGTATTGGGCAATTGTTCAATACCGGTACAAACTGGCGATAAGCGTAAAATAGCTTGCTTTTTCCACGTGCCGTTTTTCTCGCGCGTGTAGCACCAAGATGAAAAAAACGGAGAATGGATTCGATATTAGGATTTTTTGTTAAGCATTCCAATACATTTTTTTCATTTTTCATTTTTTTTGCTGAATCTATACATTGAATTCGTTCTGTTGTTTAAAGGGATGTGTATTAATTGCAATGTCTCGCACAATATTTAAAACATACTCTCAATTTTGTTGTAGTTACTGCGTTGCTTTAAAGGTTTAAAACTATTCTTCGAAGGATTTAAAGTATAGTATTTCAGTAATTTGAAATCGGAGGGTTTTTTCGTATAGAGTGTACTTGAAATTATGATATAATAAGTTTTTTTTAACTTAAAGAGTGCTATAAGACATTTATATTTAATGGAACTTGTTAATTATAAAATTGATGAAATATATTCATCATTATTCGAAATTATAAAATTCATATGACGTGAACTCTTTTATAATTCTTCGTTATCGAATTCACATCATCGTCAGACATACATTTTAATCACCACCTGTTATTGGGGAACTATCAACTGGAACCAGCCCATTCTCACCTGCACCATCGCCCCTTCAACGACCACCAACAGATGATGAGACTTCAGCCAGCCTCCAGAAACTTTCCATATCAATTACGGGTCACATACATTTATGAAGTCCCCCGGCCGAACCTCCCGGTGGGAGTTTCAACTTTCAACCTTCATCGTTCGGAAAAGTTCTCATTTTGATCTCGCACTTCCCGCACACCGGCGCCACCGTTCACCCAGCGGCCCGCCATTGCGCCAGGGTCAATCAATCCTTGGCCGACCACGGCCCACCACGGCGAATGGTAAACTTTGGTAAACTTTTTTACCGCATCACAAGGCACCCTCGCATTCCCTCGTGCAATTCACACACCCTTCCGATGGCTGGTGGAGAGGAGGAGGGGGGTTGGCCGAAAATTTGCGGAAAAATATGTCCACCGTAAATTGAATCTGTGGTAAACGGTGGTTGTGGCCCGGGCGACAATTTATTCGCTCGCTCATTGGGTAAAGCGCTCGCCCACACAGGACTGATATTAAATTACTTCCCAACTGGCTAGAAAAGAGGTGTGGAAGAGGAGGTGGTTTGTGGTACAGGGAAGCCGGTGGGTGTTCTTCCACTTCCCCACCATTTCTCGGTGATGCTTTCGTTGAGCGTAAGAGGATTCGTTGCCCTTCTGCACTTTTCCACGTGCAGCTTGAGGCGCTTCGTGAGGTTGATTTCATTCCTCCCTCCACCTACTCTCCAAGCCCTGTTTTTACACACTCCAAACACCCCCGCCTTCCGGACGCAGGTAGGGCGTGAAAAATGGCCCATTTGGTGGTACTCCTTTGGGCCATCTCGCGTCAGCGCGCGGTTCAGCGAAGGAAGGATGCGACTCGAAATGAAAATCCTGTACCGGCGCACCGAAAACCATCCACACGTATCCCCCTTCCGTGTGTGCGGCACACGCCATTTGTGACATCGGCGCTCTGTCATCATATTTTCGCAGCGCTTCCGCCGTGCGGCTGGAAGGTAAAACTAAAACTGACATCGTAATTCGCCCTCCGGGGAGGCGTTCCGCCGTTGGCTTGGCGAAAAATTACTTAAATTGCACATGGAAAGTTTCACTTCCCGACCGTCACCGATTTTTCATCGTTGCGCTCGGTAGAAAAACACGCGCACGTCACGCGTGGACCGTTGGGGGGAGGCAACAGCATAGCGCCATCAATCGGGGTCAACACTGGTGCTCCCTTGTGTCGCACGCTCAAGCGAGCTGCAGGGTTGAAACACATTTCTCGCAGATGTTAGGCGGTTTGAGGACCCGGGTTGTGGCGCAATTGCCACTTTTAATTTATCACCACCATCATCATCATCATCATCATCAACCTGCTTGTCGGCATCGTCGTCATCTTCGTCATAAGGCGCTTGAGAGCGGTGTCCCGTGGTGCATCCAGCGGGAATCCACAAGCCGTTTGCGCCAAAGCACCACAAGAAGGTGATAATGTATGAAAATTCATTCGCCAAATTGAATTACACGACGACGGAGCGCACCTTTGGCGTGATTGTGGAAAGGTTCTCTTTTTTATCTCTTGCACGTCACGAGTTGTTGGAAAATCAAGCTCTCGAAACGGAGAGGAGCTAACGCGGCTCAAAACACTTCAAAAGTTGGGCTTATGGCATTAAAAATCCTGCCATGATTGTGCGCGTTTATTACGCTACGTTCCATGAATATGCCTAGACATTTTAATAAAGACTATCGTTTATTGTTATTTTGAATAACTAAAGCATCCAAACAAAATGTTCCGTCATGAACTAGTGCGATTTATATCAGAAAATTACTGCAAGTTATATCAGAAAATTATGTACTAATGAATTGCATATCACCTTCCATCGCAACACGAAACAATGATCAACTATGTTCAATAACACGCTTTGTTGGTTCTGGTAGTTGATAATGAAAAGTCCTTCCGTTACCCGTCCTCCTTTAACCTTAAAACCAGCTCGACGATGTAACAATATTAATTTACAGAGATATTGCATACGTGCACCGAGAAGCATACTGTAAAAGTCCGTTAAAAAAGGTAAACACATGCGAAAACGAGGGAAACATATTTAATCATGGAAGTTTTTTTTGATAGAACAACATCCAACGATAACATACTTCGGACGAGCTTCGAGAAAATGGTACGAGTTGCGCTAATTTATGCTAAACCAAATGAAAAGTTGCAACATCAGACCCAGCAACGAAACGCTATGCTACATCTTCTTGTTTTCACTACATTAAGCAAATCTACACCGACACCATCATGGGTGTATTCCGATGTTTTTCAAAATGACGCTTGTACCTGATGCATAATGAAAAAGATAAAAAAAAACTATGGGAAATAAATTAACTACATGCTCCGTATGAAGGAACTGCTTTTTAATCCATGAACATTATTTTTATAGAAAAGAAATCTAATACATAATATACGATGAAATTTTAGAATCATAGGAAAAGTCTGAGTTCTTGTAAATAAGGGTCGATACTGGCTTGACTTTATTGATTTCCTATGAGAGATTACATCATTTATTAAAACATTCATCAAAGCTTTAAAAATTGGCAATAATGCCCACACTAAGAAAGACGAAACCCAAGATTCATGTTAACGACCAACCCAGCACCTAATGCTCAACAACCGCAAAACAAATCTTTGCAACCCTCACGCTTGACTTTTCCGACCCCGCCTGCGGTAGCTCGCGAAGGCCAAAAGTTGGTCTATTTGCTTATCGACAAAATCGTGAAGTAATAAATTTCTACTTTCTTTTTGCTTCCAACAAATTCTGGCAGTAGACGAGGTGCTCATTCAGCTCGGTTTGTTTGCGCAATAACATCAACAACAAAACATCCGTACTTCCTTTTCTAGCAACTTTTCCTTCCAACGGGGACAAAAGGAAAGTATGCAGTACGCTCTTAATACCGACATCCGAAGAGCGTCGAAACAGGAAGAAAACAATCCTGCCCCATTATTACAACAGCTTCGCAGTGGCGTGGCAAAAGGCAGCCTCCTATTGCTTCTTAATCTTTCCGAAAAACGTCCCAATAAACCAATCCCCTCCGCCAGCCGGAGGACGGAATGGCGATGTTGGGGCGACGAGATCTCCATAAAAAGTATCGGCAAGTTTATGATTTAGTGATACGGATCGTTCCGCAACAGCTAAGGCATTGAAACCGTGCACTTCTTCCGTCCCGGATGATCTCCGGGTTCCGGCCTTGGAGCTTCCTTTCGGGCTGGTGTTGGTGTGCCTCTACCTCCAACGCCGAGGTACGGACCATTTGCTGCGAAGAGTGATGACATAAAAATAGCCAGCAATGAAACTCGGTACATATGGTCACCGTCGCCCACGCCCTCTCCGTTGCCCTGTGAGTACCTCGTAAAGAAGGTACATTTATGACTACATCACTTGGGACGGGAGCAAGCTCCTCCGCTCCCGGTCTCGTCCACCGATAGCACAAATCGATCGGATTGTGTTATCGAGCACGACCGATAAACATAAAATCGCAATAAATATTTCTCTCTCATTGAGATTATGCTCCCCATCGTCGTGCGCTCAGGGAGTCAGCTGAAAACCTTACCTGACCCAGGCATGCCTCGAGACACCGATGAGCCTCCGGTGAGGATTGTTCCAGGGCTTAGCTTCACCGAACGCTTTCCACTGGCTCATCCCATGGAGCTTTTCCGGTGAGGCTTCTCAGGCGAACGATAGGCGACAGTATTGCAATTCAAATCCTCCTTAGGCTTCCCTTTTTGCCCTCCCAGCAAATATTTCACCAGATTTGCCAGCCGAAGCCTCCGGAACCGAACGGTAAAGCAACGGGAAGGGAAACGAATGGAAACAAACAAACAACTCCCCTCCGATCGGGCAGGACTTCCTAGTGGTCGTAAAAAGTTGTTGTGCCATAAAAGGCCACCCAGCTCGCCCTTCCCGCTTGGGAGCGGATCGGAAACGATGCTGTAAACATTGACCACCAGATGGCACTGGTATCGATCGTGGCATTGGTTTTGATGCTGCGAAAAAGCCGGGAGGAAGTAACAACGACCACGGGCGCTTCCGTTGTCCGCTGCCCTTACGGCGTGGGACAAATGGTCGTGAATGGGATCGATAAATCTTGGAGGATTGTCAGGCGCCCGGGAGATTGAGAACTCAACGCACTTCGGCCCCGGAGTGTCCGGAGGTCCGCTTCGACTATATTATTCATAACGATTTGCTCCATTATGCAACCACGAGAAGGGGTTCTCCGAAAGCGGGGGCTGCAGCAAGGCCGAAGGTTCTGGCCCGCCCTCCTGGGAGCCGTAAAACCCGTCTATCGATGGCGATGGTCGGTTTCGGGTGGCCGTGAAGTTTGATTAGATTTTCCGCCGGCAATCGGGAACCTCTTCCATTCGGTTGACATCGATTTGTCTTCACTCGTGAGCCCGGGTGCGAACCTGTTGGGGGTTATGAAAATTAAACCAGCGCATCTGAAACCTCGCTCTCATTTATGTCTTCTTTTTTCCCCCGCAGGTCTACAAAACGATTGAAGAATCGCGAACCACCACGGACAACCTGATCTCGAGCACGTTGACGGTCCGATTGCACCTCCAGAGCTCGCACTTCGGCTCGGGCCTGATGCCGGGCATGGGCGGTCCGTCGGGAGCCGGCGGCGCCCTGTTGCTGCGATGTACGGCCACCATCGGGAAACTGTACGAGCAGTACACCGAGATGGAGCTGGGCGTGCCCCAGCGGGATCCCATTCCGGCGCGAGGTGAGTACCGGGGGGGGTCTCGCGGGACAAATTCATCCTTTTCCCCTGCGGTGTTTAATCGGGACTGGAGGGTTTTGGTGTCCTTTGGGCAACTGCCCTCACCCAAAGCACGAGTGAAACTCAAATGCCCAGAAAATTCGGTCGAAACCACTACTGGAACGTCAGGACACTGTAAAGATGGATTTGCTTTCTGATTGAAACGGTTCCTATTTTACTTCCACCCGGATTGCTTTGATGTGCCCAACGGGTTCTAAATGGGACCAAATGGAGCATTAAGTAATTTGGAACATACGTCCCCTATCTGCTCGAACAACCAACGGAGCAAAACCGTCCTGATGAATCCATCGAGCCATCATACGTAATATGCAGCCAACCTAGAACAAAACCACTCGAAAAACCAGAGTAATATTTTACTATTTTGTATATTTCATTATTGAGTTTAAATCCTTCTTTCTCCTGACTCATATATATTTTTTTTTTTTACTACTCTTACTTGTGCTATGCCGGTAATTTGGAGATATTTTCAATATTTCATTTTTCTGCACTTTTTTGTAAGTTTCATCTTTACTAAAGCAAATTTAAAATGCAGTTATTTATAGTTTTACATTCTAACATACATAGGGCCAATTGGAAAACATCGTTTGTCGTATTTCATGTGTGAGAATTGTTCAGCTTAGGCATCAATGTTTATATTACTGTGATATATTTTTTTTATATATCTATATTGGAGCTAGGTATTTTAATAAATCATTCTCATTATTAATTATAAAACATACTCGACAGTTTATATGACAATAGATCTTTTCACTATTTTTTGTGAGAAATGTAGGAAAAAACAAATGGAAAAAAATATTCGGTAGTAATGAGGGTAGTTTTTATAGAATCTGACACTGTAAGCTTCATCTCTTTCTTTTAATCAACTGGATAATTTCTTGTGGCGCAACTATCAGCATAAAAGAGGATGTAATAAAACAATTCGCACACAACTCACTCACACTCCATTCTCGGATAACATTGTTTGGCTAGTTAAGCAGCCACATTGTCTATTGGCGCCGTGTTCCGTACAGACGTTTCTAGAGCAGCTTCAAAAACAAACCTCTCAGCTGGAGTTTCTCCCCCTCCAGCCCACCGTGCAACCCTTGTGGCAGCAAATGAGGAAAACTCAATCAGAAAACGGGGAAACACGAAATGGACGTGCACTATCTTGCGCCGTGATTAATGGCCTCGCCGCCATTACGAAGCTTTCCAGAACAAACCTTGCCCTCCGGCAAGGGGAGGGGCGGAAAAACTGAGGAAAGTGGGAAAGATTCTTGCAAATGTCGAGTCGTAGGATTCTATTGATTCCCCAGCGCTTCATCAGCGGTGGCCAGGCCGGGAAATTGCTGCCCCGAAAGCTAATCAACAGATGTTTTCCCGGACACTTCTGCTGCGAGTCGTTTCGATTTCGAAAGGGAAATCGTACCCCCTCTTTTCTCTTCGGCTCGCTGAAGCTCCAGCAGTCGTAATATTTTCCAGCACGCACCAACATATCCGGATCGGAGCTGGGCCGGTTTTTCCAAGATGCCATCGGTTCGGCCCTTGAGCTCGAGGGTGAAATTGATTTATCATTCCGCCACGACCGAAGAAACCGACCACGGCTCGCTGGGTGTCCTTACCCTAACCCCCCCCCCCCCTCCCCCCCACCCCTCTACCACATCCGGCTTCACTGACCGGAAGGATGATCAAACGGACATTTGGGGCCAATTTCGAGTGGATTAGATTAGTTCCGGTTGAGCTGGGGTCACCCACTGTCGGGAAAAATGTGGGAAAGAATATAGAAAAAACTAAGAAAGCCAAAGTCCGTGAGGAAAGTAAAGGTAGCACTAGCGGGAAAAAGAGAATCTAAACGGAGTTACAACCTCATCATCATGACTGGTCGGAAAATGCCATCGGACCAAAACGCGAAACCAAAGCATCCATGCGTGAGTGTGTGTGTGTGTGTGTGTGTGTTGTGTGCGCTCTAGACACCCTCTCGTCGCTTTTTCTTTTCTCTTCCAAACTGTGAACGGGAAAAACTCACCGAAATTTGCTTTGATGCCAAACTGCGGCACGAACTAGCTCCGCGCAGAAGAAAAGAATCTTCACCCAATTTATCCATTTCGCGTCAGCTTGGCCCCCCCCCCCGGGGTGGCTTCCCCTGTCCCACCCCCACCTTTCCCCCCTTAATCAACCGAATAACGCTTTTTCCGACAATCTGATTAGGATGATTTGGCACTTCTTCGAGTGCCGTCAACAACCGAGGAAGCGGGAAGGCAGAAAGGCGGCCGTGTTGCGGCCTTTCTTGTACATTTCTTTTCTTTCCCTATCTCCCGACACAGCTTTACGAAGAACATCCCATTGTTCTTTGCCGGAGCTTCGCGGAAAGCTCGAGCACGGAAAGTCCGGGAATTCTGCCAACGGAAAGCGGGTCCCATCCTTTTCCCGCGTGTCATCGGGCGGCTCGGAAAAAGGGCCCTTTGCGATGGGCCTCCTTGTTTTGCTGCACTGTAGCAGCTCGCGCTTTTTCCTAATGGGAAGAAGGGTTTTTTATTATTTGCTCCCGTTCGCGCGCGTGTGAGTTTGGCGGTACCGAGCTGAGTTCTAAATTTAAATCGCTTCCCTGGCATGTCAAATGGCTCTTCTTTGGACCGTAGCCCATCGGGGAATCGAAGATGAAACAGAACGGCAGCCAAAGTCTGATTAAAAGATCGATAAATGACGCCTAGAAAGTCCGAAGAAGGGCTCCATTTTTTCGACAACAAAAAAGAACCACCGAAAAGGTCTCATAAAATTTGGACACAAAAAGGAGAGGTACTCGAAACCAGGATCAAGCTCCCACTGGCGGGCAGAAGTGTTTGCCGGCTTAGGATGAATCGTTTTTATTTTTGCCGGGAAATGAAAGAGTCAAAGCCTTGTTGAGAGCGATAAGAACGTTGCGGATGTCGAGAGGCACTTGAAAGGGGTTTTTAATTGATTAATCGAGAGATGAGGATGGGATTAGTGGAAAAACCCTACACACACACATATACTCACCGACGCAACGAAAAGCTGAAAGAAGCAAATTATCTATTTTTATCTGCAGATGAGGCTCGCTTTTTTCTAATTCATTTCATTCCAAAGAAAAGTCCCAGCGTGTGTTCGGTTGAGCCTGTCAAGCAAAAAGCGAATAAAAAAGGAGTAGCAAGTTTGTTCATTGAAGCATTCACTTAAGCTCAATGAATAAATCTTAATAGGGTTCGAAGCCACCAAACTGAACGAACAACAAAGGAAACACAATAACAAAATCCCTTTTCTATCCTCGATGCACAAATTAGCTAATGGATGTACGGAGTCGAATGCCGGGAGGGTTCTGATGATTTCAGCCAAGCGTCTAAATTGGGCAGAAATGAAAAAATTAGCTCTATGCCAAAACAAGTCTTGAACTTTGCGAAAATTCTTTTCACGTACCACAATGATTATAGCCTATTTTTAGGGTTGAAAAATAGTTGAAGACATAAGTGAAGCCCTGACTGCTTCAGTTCCGTGTATTCCACTCAAAGTGCAGGACAATTTCAATTCAATACGGCAGAAATCACCCCACAGTACGATTCGTATCAACACCCTCAACCTATTTCCAAAGATGGCGTAAGCTTATTTTTCATTCAACAATTCTCTTCCTTCTTCCATTCGCAGTTACATCATCCAGCGCCACAAGGATATTCCCTCGCGTCCAAGGATTCTTCCAGGGTGGCTGGACGCTTCTCCTCAGCGCGCTGCTCACCATGGGCACTCTGCTCAACAGCCCCTCATTAGCCCCAATCAGCCCACCGCCCGCGCTGGGCTCCTCCGTGCTCGCGCTTCGAAGATAGTTCTGCTGGCCGCGGATGGACGAGGACGACACGGCTCTACAGGTGCTGCCCGCGGGCTGCTGAATGTCATTTGCTAACGAGAATCGATGTTTCCCACCTCACTGCCCCTTCCCCCGCCAGCGCCGACAGACACTCGCAAACAAAAAAAAAAAACAAACGCCAGATGGAAACCGGAGCCACCAACGCTGCTGCATTTCCGGGGACGATCTTATCAAACCACACCGGCGCGGTGCTTCCAGTGGGGTCAATTCGTCCTGGGACAAATTGACACTCTCGGCCCGACTGCTGCTGGGTCGATTTGTTTCTATTTTATTTTTCCTCATCACCTTTTCCCGTTTCATTTTTTTTCTCTGTCCACGCAATATTGGAAGGGCGTCTCGTTCACACTCACAACACTTACTCCGTTAATGATGCGGCGGCGCTACATCGGCTGGGCGAGCGGGGTGTGCGGGGAGCGGGGAGAAACTGAGGGTGAGGTTCAACAGCAGGGGGCGGGCAAGAAAATCCATGCAATTCCCAAAGTGAATGCCGGAAAGCGGCGGGAAAGTACGACGTTAATGATGGGCGAGTGTTTTGCAACGGGAGAAAAACAGGGAACGGGTTTTTCCAACACGTCGTGGGAGCAATACTTTCCTGCGCTTCGAATTCAGTTGCAGTTTCCTTCGTATAGGGGAGTTAAAAAACAGATTCCAACCACTAACACGAGCGCGGACATGGTGCGTTCATGCAATGCATTGAAATGCTGCTCGGAAAAGCGACCCCACCCTTTGCGAGAAAGGATTTCGTTTTTGTTTTTCATCCTGGATCCTGGTGCTAATCAACCGGTTTCGATGGCGAAACGTGGAGCATCGGACTTGGCAAATAGTAATTTAACTCATTCAATAATCACGGCAATGAAGCGACTTGTGTTTGCTCGGTTCAAAGGAGCGCAACGTGCAAAGTGAAATCGACACGATGTCATCCGTTCGAGTGAGCTCGTGCTGCAGCTGATCGAACTCGATTATTCTTTCCATTCGCTTTTTCTTTCTTTTAATTCTACTTCAAATGAAACACCACTCAACCGGTTACCGGGTTTTGGGTAGTGAAAAAAAACACAAAGAAAACGAAAATTCATACATATTTTAGCTGCAGGTGAATGCATCCACGAGCAGATCGAATGCAAACAACCGCGACGATTAGCAACGACCCTATCGACCCGGCGAGGGGTTTAACCGATAATGAGCGAAAGAAGCACGGGAACATCCCACATGTCGGCCGCAAAATCGACAAGAACTTGGCAAAACAGATCCCAACCACCCGTTCGGACAGTTTCCCCTGTCGGTTAGCGTTCAGTGAAACACGTGTAGTTTATTTTTCAACCCATTTTCCCTACCGTTTATCGGGATAAAAAACCCGTTCTGCCATACCGAAGCGGAAAACGGTGGAAAAATACCATTCGCAATTTAAACTCACGCGGTCGTGGAAAATAAAAATCTAACGAAAACGCGCCAAGCGGAGTAGTGCCCGGGTTGCCGAGGAAATGGAGGAAAAATGCAAAATCAAAATCGAACCCACCCTCACTACCGTCCGCATGCACAGTCGGGATGGAAACTCGCTCGAACGCGGTGGAAACTCATTCCCCCAGGCACGGAAACTGCTGCGCTCCATCGGAATCGAAGCGGGCAGGCGTTGAAGCCCTTTTCCTTTCCGTTGCTACTGCAGATGATGCTACTCATTGCTCGGGAGTACTCCCCCCCCCCCTCTCCCTCCTCCTTCCGCCCTTCAAATCGTGAGCGAAAATTTAATTGAAAATGAATAAATGAAGTTATGCTGCTTTGGTGCACCTTTCGTTTGATGTGCTGCTTTTTGCGCCGCGTTTGAACGCGATGCACAAAGTCGATACACGACGATGACGCTGATGATGATGACGATGATGATGATGATGATGCTGATGGCGATGGTGATGAGAAGTAGACTAAAATGAATATGCAATGCAGGCAGCAGCCCGGTCGAGACTGGGAGGCAATACCCTTTCGGGTGGCCGAATCGGTGAAGGTGGGATGTTGAAACAAATAGGTAAATTCAATTCGATTCCGCTTCTTTTTTTTTCTATAAATTAATTTGGCCTGCATTTAGCCCGAAATGTTCAACCCAGCCCTTGCACTAGTACGAACATTAAAAGCATGTTCCCAGCCTGGCCGGAAGAAAAACGGTCCGTTAATGCTGATGGTTGATTGCCGCTGGAGGGGAAAAGTTTGAAAATGTGGGAAAATAAAAACGGCAAACCGGGTGCCTGGGCGGCGAAAATAATACATCCGCGATCCCTACGACCTTCCAAGCCCATTGGACGATGCGATAAATTGAACCAATTTCATCAACCGGTGCGTGTGTAAACATTGATTTAATCAACAGGAGCTTAACGGTTGGCCGGTCACAGGTCGATTTGCTACTTTTACGCACGTACGATTTTATCGCGAGGCAAGTAAGGCGATGCAAACATGAAAAATCATCAACCACCCATTTCCACCCTCTGGTGAACTATTTTGAAACGGGAAAAAAATTAACGATTTCATGCACAAAATCATCCACTATTCGATCAAACAAGTTGTCCTGATTTTTTGTTGCTTGTTTTACCAAAGCCATCTACGTTTTTTTCCGATTGGCGTGTTCTACCAGCCGATATCAATCATTCAGTCGACAGTGTTGCGCTTAATTATTATTTCAAATTGTCAAGTGACTTAAATTACGCGAAAGAATGCGACCGTTTGTAGCTGATGGCACGCATCGCTTTTTCCATTAGCGGGAGCGGGAGGGGGGGGGCAACATTTTACGCGATTTTAATGAAACCAAGTGTCCCAACTGTCTGCCGGAAGTGTGGAAGGCGGGTCCGTTCGAGCGGGAAAACTGTGGAAATGTGGGGAAAAAAACACCGGAGAACACTTTAGAGCCCGCTCGCAGACCGACCGGTGGAAAGCGCGAACCCGCCGGGCAACTGTTTCCAGTTGGCCGGCCAAATGTGACTTGCAAATCAAGCCTTATGGCTTATGGTGCTCCCTCCCACTTATCGCCCCTTGCTCCACCGCAACGGCATCAGGTTCAGTCGACCTTTCCGTTGTTTATTGGCACAGGATAAATTGATTAATTCAATTGACGGGGAGGAATGGAATTGGAATAAATCGCCCAAAGCTCGGGCCAGCGCTCGGGCCAGACGCCGACACCAACACCAACACCACCCGTGGCTGCCCACCCACGTTGATTGAGTCGTGATCGATGACTTTTAGCCGTCGCGATCCGCGGATTGCTGGCGCGCTTGGCATATGCTCGCCTTCCTCGTTGGCCCATCGTCGTTGCTGTTGGTTTTGCTCGTTGAAACTAATGATACTCCGCCATCTTCGCCACTTCGAGGCGCAAAAAAACGAGCAAAACACCGCGACTCGCGCGCTGACGAATTATTATTCGACAGAAAATCAATTAACCGTTCATTAGTTACTAGTATCCGATTTGGGGCGGGATGCAGTGGGGAAAGGGGAGCTGGCCGCGGTGAGGCTTATAATTAATTTTAAATTTATTTTCATCGATCGTCGAGTGCAATTGCTGCCGAAGCGAATCATTTGATCTGTGCATCATAGTAGCCATTGGTTTCCGAATCCAGCTTAGAGCTAAATCCGGCCAAGCAAATCCTTTGAACCGTCGTGTTGATTTTCCCCAATATTTTCCTCCCTCTATACGCAAATACAGCTCACACAAGAAATGTTTGAGGGGAAAAGCGATAAGCCCGTTCGAATCCGCAAAACACTCCCAGTCATCATTGCGAAAAAAAAACCCTAGAGATTATAGTAATCAGTTCGAAGCAGCCGAAAGATGAAAGATGGAAGCTAATGATAAATAGAGTATAATGCAATGTAAATAGTTGTTACTGATAAGAGCTTTCGTTATTGGTAAGAATGAATAGAGTGGGGAAAAGGTGGCCAGCGAAGGAGCATGAGCTGAAAATGGCGCGCACCTTTCCCGGGCTCGAATCAACACTTTCAACTCATGCCACTAAGCGTATAAATAAACACTTTTGTTTTGTGGTTTGTACTCATTCCATTGGCCGATTTTCGGAGCACCTTTGATTGCCGCTAGCGGGAAAAAGTGGCGTATACAGAAAACGAAGCCATCGACCCAGATAACAACACGTCTAATTGATATGCAATGTCCAAACACTCGGTGGGCTAGATGTATTGATTTTTTTTTTAATTTATGATAATCCGCAGTCGACTGCACGTTCGGCTGCTGTGAATCATGAATGAACAGGATCGGCAAAAGGAAGCAGCAAAATTTCAATTGATAGAACAAGTCCTTAGGCTATTAGACGAAAACCCAACCCCAACCTTTAAGCAACAAAAGTAAATGGATGGGAAAACGAAAAAACAGAATAACTAAACCAAAAAAAAAGCTAATTCTACACGTTTGTTGATGTCATTAACTAAGTGCATAAGGAGAAGGAAAAAACGCGAAGGTCGCAAATATAAGAACGCTACGCATGCATACACCCGAATGGAAAACAAACCCAATTGCATGCCCATCCGGCAGATGAGCTCCTTTGATGTAGTCTAACCGTAGCGGATCAGTGGGCGAAAATCGAAAACAATATCCAATGCCCGGGTAATGTGAAAGAGATCTAAAATGAATCATAGAAGTACATTTATTAGACGGATCATTGGTCGAAGAGGCTAAACTGATGATAAAACCAAACAAACAAACAAAACACTGAATGGGATAGAAAAAAATTAAACTAATCAGAACCGAACAGAGGGGGAAACCGGACAGGTAAACGCAGGAACAGGCGAAGAGATTAGGTGGCTTTTTTGTAAAATGGTCGATACCGAACGTAGCATAGAAAGGCGAGCTGTGCAGCATATACGAATTAAGTGCGTGGCAAGGCCATTGCCGGTGGTGTCTGGAGGATGACGCAGGGTTGGAGCGAGAGTTTTGGTAATATTTTGAGACTTTTCATTTGCAAAACCGCAGTCGCTACACCGTAACTCTAGTGGGTCGAGTGCAGCTAACCATAGAGAGGGTGAAAGAAATATGTGAAATTATGGTTGAAATAAAGTGAATCCGAATGAACTGAATATTTGAGATTGTTCTTTTGAAACAGTTGAAAGAAAACATGTTTGCGCTTTTATTCTTATTTTAGGTGTTTTTCTAGGGGAAATATTTCTGTAATTATACAGCCAGATCGTTCGACTTTATTCAGATGTTGTTTTTTTATTTTCTTTGATATGTTTTCTTTCATTCTAACATATCTGTTAAGGCATGCAAAAACTGAATTTAAGGATAGAATCGTGAAAGACTTACGCAATGCTAATAATAATTTTAAGTTGTGAAGAGTTTTTAAATAGGAGATATCAATGACAGTTGATGACAAGTAAGTTAATGAACATCACAAAAGAAATTAATTTTGATTTTGATCTTGTGTAACAATATTTTTTTTTTAAATTAACACAGACATAACCACACATATACCATAGAACGCACAGTAACAAATCTTAATTTAAAAACCTTCAAATAAAGAACAAACTAAAAACCACACGAAAGAAAAGTATCTTGCATATGAAAAATACTTCAACTCATTCCCGACAGAGATGTTCCTTTCAAGGAAGGGGCAACGATTACGGGACGAAGTATAAAAATATACAACACCTTCCCTGCGGCAGCAACAGTCAATGCGCTTAAGACACTCCATTAATCATTTGTCATTAATTATGAACGCGGAGGAATGGAGTGCGGGTGGTGCAACCGTTCCAGTTGAAACAATTTTCGGTCCCCCATCTAGTTCAGCCCCCGGAGCGTCTTCCAGCAGGACGACGAATGGCCATGATTAGCGCCAAGCCCGGTTAAGTCGGCCAAAGACAAGCTGGCCAACGGTTCATCTCCATCATCGCCACCGTCGTCAGGCTCGTCATCTTTGCCCGCTGTGGGCGTCCTGTTTCAGCGGGTCGATGTCATCCGTCCGCAGCGCGTCACCGGAAGGACTTCCCGACGGAAGTGGCGCCCTGCTGGCTCGGGCCCGAGCTCGGCTGCACGAACAAAGGACACGCGAGGGATGAAAGTGAGATCATTTATCAGCGCCTGGCAGGAGTTTAAGTGAGAGATTATCGCCACGAGACAGTCCGGGAGCAGCGCCATTGTTCCGGAAGTGTTGGCCGTTGTGCCGTCGCCCAACCGATGCTGCAGTTGCTGCTGCTGGTGGTGTTGCTGCTGGCGGTGAAAAATGGTTTTATAAGGATTGCCATCCCGGTGCCATTTCTCTCTTCGGCTCAGCTCAACTCACTGAATCATTCATTTGAATGGATTTCCGACTGCTTTCGTCAGGCGAGGTGAGAATTTAGCATACGGACGACGCTCCACCTAGCCAAGTCGTGGGAAAAATAATCCCGAAACAGCGTGGGAACAAAACCGGCCACCACCAGGACGGGTGTAAATTTTCTTGTCCAACGAGCTTCGGCGGGGGCCGAATTGATCAATGCACTACACTATTCATTCCGCTGTTTTTCTGGATCCGTTGCACACAATCAAACAAAGGATGTGCAAGGATGTTTTCGGGCATCATTCCAGGGAGAGTTTTCAGCATGTATTCAGCAGGATTTATCACTAAATTCAAGGAAAACCGGCAAGATTATTTGAAAAATGTGAGTAATTTAAAAAAAATATGTGGGTTATAACCAGTTTTACTTTAGGTCACTCTGGCTGCAGTTTATTCTGGGATCTTTATATACTCATATTTTTATAGCAAACGAGTATAATATATGATACACATATAAAAGTGTGTTTTTATTTAAATACAAATCCGAAAAAGTAAAAGTCAAAACATAAACTCACTGTTCAACTTTTATGATCTTAACGTCGATCGTTTATTAGTAACTTCAATTTATGCTTTAAAAACAAACGTTTTATGAATTTCAAAACAGCACTAGTAAACGTCATCTCTAGATAATGTAAACTATTTAATAAGCGCAACTTTTCATTTTATTCAACACTCCAATTAATTAATGGTTTGCTCCACAACTCATAGTTTCGACAGCTCCACATAGTAACTTTTCGAATATAGTTCATTAAATTTGATTGCACTTTAGTCGTTTTGGTCCATGACTGATCTCACTAAGGGATAAATTACGACGCAATTCAAATTAAACTAAAGTAATATAAACTCCTTTCTACTCTTATGACGTTGCCCAACTCTGATTGAAATTCAACAAAATAGATTTTCAACAACTTTGCCATCGCTTCTAACTCGTAAAGTAACTCGTATAACCCAATCCCCTTTATTCTCAATACACCAGAACTTGTTTGTACGAAATGACGTAATGCATGCGGCCTGCAGCTAACGGTAAATTGCATTAATCCCCTCCCCTGGCGCATCCCGTGGGCGTTCCTGACCGTACAGTGTTTTAAAATACCAGTTCCATCATCCCGAGACACTGAGCCTGGGAGAGACTGCTGCACCGACGTTAAGTGGGCCACATTCGAATCCAGCACACGGCGTGGGTCATCCTCGCCCGCTGGCAAATGTTCTATTCGGCTCCCTCTGTTGTTGGGTACCGCCTCAGTCCACAATGCCAACGCGTCATCCGGATTGTTTTATACTTCTTCAACCCATCTCGCCCTAACTTATTAATGCATGGTTAATGAATGCTAATTTCTTCGGCAAACAAAAACCCCTAAAACGAGGTTTGAAGTTTCGACCCCCAAAGTGTAATGGGAGGAGTTGGGCACGGATGGAGGTACCATGCAAAAAGGCTCATGTGAACATTCTCATACCGCTTGGTGAAAAGAAAAAAAAGAAGAAACAAAACCGAAAAGGTCGTATACAAACACCCGTACTCCATGTGTCCCAAAACCCGGAGCAAGTTGAAAGGCGACGGACCGGCTTGGCAAATGGATTTCAATCAGCAAATTTCTCTTTCACTTTGCATTAATTTACGGTAGTTAACGTTAAGCACAAATCGTACCCTCCCGTACTCCCATGAGGCATGCGAGTACAAGGAGGTCCTTTTAGCCGTGGTAATGCTCGATTGTGTACATGTGTCTGTGTGTGTGTGTGTGTGTGTGTGTGTGTGTGTGATAGAATTTTCACCGTAGTACGAATGAATTCCCATCGCAACCCACATTAGAACGTACCAAAAACTAACCACCATACCATCGCCCGAATTTGGGCACTCCTTTCGCATGGCAATATTTTCCCGCCAAACGTCGAGGAAAGGACGTACGTGAACCGAACGTGAACCGTTCCGTGCGGGCAACAAGTGCGTGGGGTGATATTTTTGGCCACCGGATCGGCAAACCAGCGAGTTCCAGAATCGACAACTTTGCAATTTACGCATTCCACAATCCAGAAATCCGCGCCGTGCGTTACAAACAAACAGCTCGTTAAATCAATTACAATTAAAAGCTTTACAGCGATTCATCGCGCCTCGAAATTCACTTTGCTTTCCCTTAGTTCCCACGCTCCACGCCACACTCGGCTCGAACACCAAACGCCCGGTGCGCCGGTATTTACGGCGCCCTCGGATGTTCCAAGTGTTTGCGGCACAGATGCGTCGCCCACCACCAGATGGAACATAATTTACATCTTGGCGTTGGTTCAACATGTCAGTGGAACGTTAAGGCGGTTACATCTGTAAGGATATTCGTACGCAATGCCTCCGCTATGTCGGTTGCATAAATTAGTTGTTTTAGTTGAATGTTGATCCTTTTTTGCAACTCATAAGGAAGCATTTCATCACAACAGCATCAACATTCAGAGATAGATTACAAAGTTATTTGACCAAAATAAGTAAATCTATAACTTTTCCATGTAATAATTTAAAAGTAAAATCCTTGAAGAAGTAAAAAATACCAACTACCAACAACAAAAAACACATCAAAACAATCGAACAGAATAATCCATTAAGAGGAAAACTACGAGTATACGAAACTTAAATAAAGTATTAATTTGTGACGGACAAAATTGAATTGAATGCAGAACATTTAAACACACCACTTGCACTACTCGGTAATGCCTGGAGTCGGGTGGCACCGTTTCAAACCTTCATCTCCAGCTTTACGACAAAAGCCGCTGATGCGATTACAAGTGTTTCGTACCTTCGTTCTATACGTGAACGTAACTCTAGGATCAACACCAGGACTGTGAGCCGAGCGTAAAGCGCTGCAGGAATCCACAAATCACCGCTTCCGGGAGCTGAAACGTCTTGACAGTGCCGATTCAAACAGCGCCCACCAGGATCCGCTTTTCGCCTCTGTAAATTTAATTTAACAACACCTCGAGCTGGTGGAAACGCCGGCGAACGTGTGGAACGATATCATTGTAACTCCTCCGTCCTTGGGTGTCGGTCCCGGAGCTACAGCTCGGTGAACGGCTCCGAAAACCACAATTCCTGACATCAAATCATAGCCGCGGGCTCTTCCCACGAGGAAAACTCCCTCCGAGACCTCCGGGACCACCGGGAACGTCCATTCGATCCGAAGCGGCCGACGAAGGTTTCCCGCACAGCGCAAACAACTCGAACCGCTCGCTTTCGGAAGGTGTGTCGGTTTGAATAAATATAAATTTGACTAAACATTATAAATTACTCGCATCCGGGAGGGACTCGGTTTTCAAAACCCATCTATGAGCGTATGAGCGAACAATGCATCACACGGCGTGTAGTGTAAGCTGCTGGTCCAACGGATTCCGGATGGCCACACGGTATAAATCAAACCTCGGTCCACCTCCTTCCGCCATGAAATGCACCGAAGGAAGTACGTCAAGGGGCCTGTGGCGGGAGGGGAAAAATAAAGAACGATGACGGGAGACCGATCCGGAGGTGTTACTCGAACGGGGCATTAACGTAATGTCTAGGAATTAACCTGATTATTCAATTATGGCTCCCATTTTGTTACCCCCTCAGCCCCCGGTCCCCCTGCCCCGGACCAGTGGAATACCAGGCCGGATCCGGGTCGGGGCAAAGAAAAGCGCGCACAAAAGCGGAGGCCAAACACGCACCTGGACCCGGCGGAAGAAGAAAGAAACGCGACCCGCGGAGCTGTCGGGAGGTCGACCAGGTGGTCAAGTGCGAACGTTGACGCGATTCAATTACCCTCCGGGGGGATTGATTGCTTGTTTACTTCTGTGTCGATTGCCCGATTCGTGATATGCTCGCGTACAACTTTACTAATGATAGGTTTTGGGACCTCCGCCGCCTTTTCTCCGTCCCCTAACGAGGATCGTTACCTTCCCCTCGTCGGGGCTCGCATGAAAAGAGAGGGAGAGAGGGGAGGGAAGACTACTGTCATCGTGATAACCTCCACCATCTCCTCCTTCCCGAGGTCAACGATCGGGGGCCGACGATCTTGTCTTCACCCAACCGAAGACGCTCCGACGCTCCGATGTTGGACGAATTAAATGTAATTCCTCCGTAATTTGTTCCCAAACCCTGCGCGAGTCTGCGCTTTTGGACGGACCACATCGGCCTTGGGCCGCTCCCCGCCGCCGAGAAAGCCGTCTGCACCTGTGCGCTCAGAAGTATTTTGACAAGTAATGCTGGCTGATTGTTAAATTCGATGATTGCGGCCGAGATCGATCGGCACGTTGGAAAACCGACCATTAGGGGCACAATGTGGTCTTTATACATCGCAAACAGCCGTTTTCGGCACAATATTGGCAGCCTGCCAGTAATCGTTTGTTATTGTTTTCTATTATTTCCTGGTTTCATGTTTCAAACACACTGCAAGTAACCAATATTTATAGCATAATTATACACCAATAAAACTTCCGTATTTCATGTTCTATACCAAACGGAACTCAAGTTCATTATGAACCGATCATCCTAGCAAAATAAGTGACGAAATGATGGATCTAAACTGTGAAAAATCACCCAATGATTGAACCCCTATAAAAACAATCCGGTAGATACAATTCAAGGTTCTAATTTTACAGTTTATTAAAACGGTTCATACTTAAAGTGTGAAATGAACACCGTTCAGAATTATAGAACGAATTTATAGAATATTGGATTCTAAAGCTTGCTCGTGGAAAATCAACTTTCCGCAATTACATGCCTCTTAAAAGTACTGATCATAAAACGAAAACATACTGATTATCAATTTAATAGTCTACATCTTTGAAGCAATGAGTGAATTTGATAAAATTTTTCAGAAAGAAATATTGATTCACTTGGTACTTCAACTTCATACGATTTATTTCTTCGACCATCCATCGAATGAATCCAATGTAACTGATTGTTCATCAAAGCATTTCATGGAGCTTTTTATGAGCGGAACATAACATTAAGTGCCAACAGGTTTCCGATGCGAGTCGTGCTTGTAACGAATACTCCACTTTCAATATGTTTGTTATCTTGATTATCTCGGTTTGTGTCGAGGTAATCCAAACCTCTGCAAAGAGCTCCAGTGTCGGTTGCTCCTCGACACTCGGATAGGAAATTCCATAACACAGCTCGGTGCACAAGAAAGGACGTGTATCGCAGTTTCTTTCGATGAGTGATTGCATGCAAACAAGTTTGCTTCCTCATCAAACAAGAATACAGGATGCATGCAGTGCAGCACACTGGAGAACTAGACATCCCCTTATGGTATTTACTTCTCCGGTTTTTCTTCTCGCAGGAAGTGTGATCAGCTCAGCCCTGTGAGGGCAGATTTGTGTCCAATTTGAACGCCATCTGCATCGTCTCGTTGCACGATATGTCTGAATTCTTTACGATCGTATCGAAACCTGACAGCATGAGCCACCTGGGCGGGCCGGGATGCATCCGATGTGGAATATTGGCTCGGATGTGGTTAAATTTGTTTTTATTCCATCTTCAAGCAAACAATGGAACAACCACCGTTAGAGTTGTCCAAGTACAAATACAAGTTACAAGCATAACTTATACATTATTGTGTTTCCTGTCGTTTCCATTTTTAGAAAAATGGTAGCAATAATTTCTAAAAAACAAAAATGCGGATCCCACCTCTCATATAAGTTTCTCATAAAGATTCATCAAAACGAACCAAACCTTTTCGATGAACACGACCGCTGCTGAAGATTGTCGAAAATCCCTCTTGAAAAATTCAGCCAACCAAACTTCATACTTATCCGCGCCGGAGTCCTCGCATTGATATCAAGTCGTACGTAACAGTCGTATGGAACATACCAACCAGTGCCGGGCGAAACTATGAGATTCTTCAATTGATCTCCACCAGGGACGCATTGTTACCAGATTTCTCCCCGCACCCGATCCACCAGCACAAATGCACCCAATCCTGGTGCAGCCGAAACTTCGCACCGAAATGCGACCCTACCGCCAACCGGAACCGGAAGGGCAACCGCCAGGAGAGGAGATGGAGACCACCATCCCCGTATGCAGCGGAAGCCACGGAAAGTAGCTCGTTCTCGTTCGGTGCTGCGAAAGCCAGCGAAAACGTGTTCCTCCACTCGTCGAAAACTCGTCGAAGAAGTTAATAAAAATAAGCATAAAATCTTATTGGAAAATTGAACAATAACAACAGCGTCCTTCGCGTGGAATGGCAAAATCGATCGAACTCTGGAGCGAATCCCCCGGACCCGGGCCACTGTGTTAGCGGGGAGGGGTGAGGGGTTAGCAAGCAGTCGGGCTCCGGAGTGCAACGGATCGGAAACTCGAGTGTAGCAACACGGATAAAACAAGCTGCGGGGCGGCGAAAAACTTTACAGCACGCGGCTAGGGTTGCATTGGAAAAGCTTTCCTAGCGTCCTCGGGAATCCTCCAAATAATAAAAGAGTAGAGAAATCCAAAACCCGTCTCGCGAAGCGCTTACATCCGGGAAAACGAGAACGGAAGGCAGTTTGCGAACCTCGACGAGAGTTAATGGAATCCTGGTACGAGCGGGGTGTGTGCTTTGCGGGTGAAACGATGTGTCCGTGTGCATGGGTATGTGTGTCGGTAGCTCTGATGGGTGAACATCCTTCCCGCGAATCATAAAGCAATGTTTTATGATCTGAAAAATTGATAACAAATTCATATCTCGCCCAGTGGGTTGTTTTTTCAACGAAAAATTGGTGGAAGATTTCCACGCTACCGGGGAAACTGTTGCTGCCAACTCTTCAGCCCGCTTGCCCGTGGGTGATGATGGAATTTTTGACTGACCGTAAATGTTTTCCCACTTTCCCGCCAATGAAAAGTAATATTCACTGCAGGCGGATGTACGCGCTGTTGCCAGATCGATCCGATCAATGTTCGGAAATTCACTGACGAGCTTTCCCCGAATCTTTATGTCCTTCGGTGAAGCTGTAAATTTACAACACAATGCTGCATGTTGTAGGTAGCAGGATTTGGAGCAATAGGAGGGGTGAAAAAAAACCACTTTAGTTATACTTCGTTGTCCTTATCGTTGCAAAAGGTTTTCCAGAATCGATTGTGTGAAAATTATTAAAAAGTCTTTCTTTTGTCTGCCATGTTTTTGTTTCCGTGTTTTTCCACGCGGAAACTGTCCAAGCTTTGTTCATTTTATTATAAATTGACATTCATTAGCACCATTGAAATATCTAATCTTTCAAATGGATTCTTTTCGAGTAGATCAGCACAGCTTTTTCCACGCTTATAACTTATAACGATCAGATACTGCATCAGATTGATATGAAAATACACTTCCCTGATTAATTCTGCATGTTGGCAACAAACTCGAAAGTACCTTCCTACTTTTACATTTGTCAATTAGCAAACTTTTCGACCATGAACATACGCCGTAGGGATGGTAACAAACATTCTAACAAATTTTCTGCTCGCCTATGCGACGTCACCGAACAATTTCTCTCGCAGAGAAACGGCCAAAGGCTTGCGGCCCACCGAAACGGCAGGCTCTTTCGACAGCGCGAATCCGGCGCAGCACTGAATGAAATGTAGCATCGTGTGCTTCGAAACCCATTTCCGGTCCGTCGGAGAAAAGGACCTCTGCACTAGGAGACCCTCTTTTTCCGTCATCCACCTTGGACTCCTGGCGTACGTAGGTAACCGTTCTGTCACATTTGCCAAACTTTTCGTCGTCCCCAGGCCGTCGTCGTCGTCGTAGTCGTCGGCTTAATTCAATATAATTCCCCCGGTCGGCCCCTGGAGGTGGTAGCGTTTGAGTTTGAGTTGCAACATTTCGATCTTCTTATGAAACGCCCCCCACCACAAATCAGCCGATGCACTCCAGGAAGTCCAAAGTTCCCCAGCAACCCAAAAACTGTTGTGCGTTTAAAATGTTTGATATCGATGCAGCCTTTCCGTTCGGTGGGAAAGAAAGGATCTCCCGGGGATTCGTCGGACGGTCGGTGGGGTGAAGTAAACTTTCAAAGAGTTTGCTACTTCCTTGCAACCCCAGCCAACGGCCCGGCACGGATGTGATCCCATTCAAAGTTGCCCCCGTTTTCTGCACTGTTAGGGACGCTGCAGGCAAACCCTTCGCTAACGCGAACGTACAGCCAAATCTTTTCATGGCCCGAACTTTGCTTCCGTTGCAGCTAAACGATGGCAAACAATTTAATTCCGAACAGCCCTCGGTTGTAGCCACTCGCTAAATGCGGCCCCCATTTTCCAACGCTCTTCCGCCCGGGAAAGGGCCTCAAAGGGATCTGAAGGAAGTTGTATGTTGTGTGATGAAATAAAATGCGATCGAATACGGTGCATTATGGTGATATTGATATCGGTTCAAAATTCCCTTCCCGCACACGTAGCTTTAAAGACGCCCCCTTAGCAAATGCGAAGGGGAGCAAAAAGTTCAACGAAACCATTGGAAATCACAGTTCCCGCCGATTGGTGCTACTTCCTGAGTTTAACTGCCTCGGGACGGTATTGCACTGCAGCGGAGGAAAAACCGGTTCTCGAACTCAAACGGATCCGATCCGTCCATTAGCCGGGACCTGCAACCCTGGAGACCCACTTCCGGCGCTGCCGTTCCTCCCGTTCGTTGATTAGAGACGTGACAGCCGTACGTCACGTCGGGTGGCAGAATTTTGCACAACCAATTGTCATTCGCATTCTGGTTCTCGTCCTTTCAACCGATGGTAACGATGTGGACGCCGTGCCGGCTCCTCCCTCGCTCCCCCGGAGGATCCAGTTCGATTTGATTACTACCTGCAGAAAGGATAGACGGAAGCAGCGGAAGCTACAGAACCTCGACGCTGGACTGAGTATTATTTTATTACTTCAATCGGGTTCCCTTGTTCGGCTCAGTTTTTACAGTCGGAAGCTTCGTTTTTTTCTTAACGTTGAACAATGCTCCCACCTCCTTCCCGCTCTTAGTGCTTCCGTTTTCGACTCCTGCAGCGAGCATCCGGCACGAGATATCCGGAAAACGAGAGGCATGAGGTTGTACGCGCAAGAAAGCAGAATAACACTGGCCCACCCTACCGAACCCCATTCGATTGGGGGGGAGCGAGAGATCAGTGGCTTGCTTTCGTGGATGGCTCCTCCGGATTGGAAACGTCCGTCAGCGGAAATAAATGGTGAAATTTTATTACCATCGCTCACGTCCCAGGAAGCTCTAGCACGTGCGGGCCATGTGGAAAAGGAACAGGTTTCCACCAGCCCTCGAATCAATACTCAAACCCGGTAGCAATTTGGTATAGTTTGAAAATTGTTTTAGAGCGAGCAATGGTTGGCAATAATAATATACATTATATCTCTGCAGAAAGATCGGAATTTTTCCCAACGAATGTTTTATCATAAGGTTGGCTTGATTCTTGTTCCAAATAAAACCCCCTTTATTTTGTATACTTTTGTTGTGACACTTCAAACACAATACAAAAGCATTCAGATTTGTTCCTCAAAGCCACACAGAAGACCACCTCGTTACAAAACAAACCAACGTTCGGGGATGCCCTTCTCGGGACAAAACATCTCGAACACAATCTCTAGGTGTAAATCCACGTCGGGTCCATGCAAATATTTGACAAGACGTCCTGGAAAAGCTAAATTCGAGCAATCTGAAAATCAGTATTTGCCGAGGGTCAAAAAGTAACGAGATATCCATTTTAGTTCCCTTCCGTATCTACCTAGCCACGGTACACTCAGTGGCCAAAGCGTCATTACTAACGCTGGATCCGTCGGGTGGGAGCAGAAAAGAGTGACACGGTAATTAAAACAGACCACGAAAGTCTTGCAATGAGCTGATGCTGGTCGAGTGCCACTATCGTCGAAGATGTTTCCCACCTTTCACCGGCAGTCATTTGGCTAAAAGTGGAGTGGACAACAGCACGGAATGTTTGATGAATCACTTTCATTAGGATGGCACAATTAAAATAAGTTCTCGCTAGACAACTTCGAGCTCCTTGCATCGTAGAGCGCACTGCAGGAGCTATGGCTTAATTACAGAGACGCCTTCAGGATGCAAAGTTCTCGTTAGCCGTCTGTTTACACGACCAAGAGGAAGTCGATGTTCTACAGGTTTTCTTCATCTCATTCATTCCTTCCCAAGCAATTCATACTGTCTTTCCGATCGACCACCCGGAGGTCAGAAAATCCGAACTGCTTTCTGTTGGATTTGACAGTTACGAACTGTTTTGTTTATCTTAAGGCTGCTTAGCTTTTCATCTTCCCGTGGTTAGCTATAGCCTGGTAATACTGAAGCCATTTTACTCACAATTTTTATGGTAAATGGTTTGTGTTTCGTGTAACCTCAAAAGCGTAATTCGTAAAAGCGTATTTCGTAAAAACGTGATTCATTTGTTCAGATTGTAGTATGTTCCTACACACAAGTCAAGATTTAGATAACCTGAGAATATTATGGCAATAGTCCAAATTAAGAGGCGGTAAATAAATGTTGTTTTTGTGTACTTAATGCAGAGGCCATAATATTGCAATAGTTAAAATACATTCCAAATGATCCTTAAGTCATTCTTAAGTCATTCGTGGTAAAAGTAATCGAAGACACATTCCTGAAATAACTTCCACGGTAGCCAATCGGGTCATGTCTTCGCCCTAAAGTGTCACAAAAACTGCATCATGCCGACGTGCCTGAGTGGTTGAAAAGTGAAGGTAAAGCATGGCAAAAGTAGGCCCCCTCTTGCCAGCGTATTGATTCGCGAGAGGCTCCAAAAAGGAGCTCAGTGGAACATCGCCATTCCGCGACGCGCGAGATCACAAGTCAAGATCGGACTAAAATATGGCTGATAAATGCGCATTCCTGATGAGCGACCACGGTGACATTTCTGGCACGGCGTACCAGTGTGTGTGTGTGTGCGCTACCAACGAACGTAGTACGAGATGTAAACAAACGCGGATATACACGCAATATCTTGCCATGGGGTTTAGGAGGGAGTGTTACAGTAGCTGGGATGGAGGAATCAATAGAATCCGAGCCTTGGTTGTAATTTTCTCTTTGAAAGCCTGGAAGAAGCTAGCCACTGGTGGGGAAAAAGAAGCAAAAGTAAGCAGCTGTCAAGTTAATTGGTTGTCATGCAGTGCGCTCCGGAGGACATACAAATGAGCTCGATTAGATTGTTCCTCAGGAGGCGGTGGGGATTGTGGGGATTATTTTTTTCATCCTTCAAACCCTTACTATCCCCGCATTTCATGTGATCCACTTTGGCACAACTCTTTGCGCGGCAACCCCAAAAGGCCGCGAGGGAAACAAGCTCATTGAGTCCTCCCGAACCTGAAAAACCGACACTGGCGCACTTCTCGGACAGAAAACGTCCACAACGCGGCGCCCTGGTTAGTCATTCGAGACACGTGCAACAAATTATGACCCTACCCCATTCGCCAACCGTGTAATCGTCTCCCGCCCGCGGATGGGACTGCTTCATCTGGCGGTCGAAGAAGTTGTCGCCCGGGACCGGCAAGATCAAGCCGGAGACGAGCTAGATTTCGGTAGATTTCACATGGCACCCGTTGGGTTGTAGCGTGGGAAATTTGAGCTGCCCAATCGATTAGATCGAAACATAAAATTATGGGAACGGCGACGTTTGCCCCGAAGCTACTGTGGGAATGTTGAAGAAAAGATTCCGAACTCAATCGATTTCCAAAACAATTTCATCGTTGTGCAGGATAGTGCACGATTCAGAAGCAAATTTAACAACATGATAAGAACCAGTACAATAAACATACACCATAGTTAAACATCATACAACAGCAATTCAAATTGTTACAGCTCAAACCGCTTCAATTGGAATCAACATTTTCGTTTTGTGTATCACAATTCAATTTGCATTTTAATTATAGAAAAGTGATCGGTGAATAATTGAAACCAACTAAAACAAGAAACTCATCAGTCCCAACGGTGAATACATAAACATTAGCAATGAAATTTATTTTTCCTGTTCAGTGTCCCACAATTAAACGAGCACTTGAGGAATCGAAAATAAGTATTTCCTGTAACACATGTTGTCCTGCATCCTGTATGGCATGCATAACACCCAATCAATTTATGTTAACACGTTTCCGAAATGATCGTTATCTTTTTTTCGTAGTGACAAAATAAGTCTAATTTTGTACTATTTTATTTTATTTTTTTTTTGTTTTGAATATCGTCTCGGAGTTGTAAAAGTTGAAAGTATGAAAATCATGAAATTAAACAACGTGCCACTTAAATCCATTCGAAAACACAAACCAAAACACACACATATTTAACACTAGCGCTAGTCTCAGGAATTAAGTGAATTGAATGTCAACATAGTGTGGAAGTGATCGGGTTTTCCGTTGTCAGCAAACACGTACCCCAAAGGGAACACATTTTCTACGGAAATATTTACTTTTCCTCGCTTCACACCTTTCCATCCGAGCGGTCAATTTTTCTTGTTTGAATTCGGTTCCTCCATCTGTGGACCCACCGTAGCTTGGCCGGCTGGCTACAAATCAGATTTCTTGGTACCGTTTCACTCCAAGCAGCCAGCCGAAAGAAAATGGCGCCACTTTTTCGATGCTCGGTGGCTTATCGCGCTTTAGTCCACAGGAAGGGAATCGATCGAAATTCAATTACAATAAAGCATATCGCTGGACGTTGGTCACATGGTACGCTTGGTCCTTTTTGGCACGTTCCCCCGAAGCGTGGAATGAAGAAAAGCGCCTAATTGAAGACAGGGAGAGAATTGAAAAGAATGTGAAGCTTTAGGCGGACGAGAAAAGCGAGTAAATTTAGCAAATCGGATTTTCCTATTCCGCCGACGTCTGCACCAAGTAAACAGCTGTCAGTCGGACCTTGGTTGAACCACGGGGAAGGATAGAGGCAATGAACGATGGTAGAGAAAAATGTAAATGCAACAACAATAACGTGCCTGGCAAGGATCAAACAAGGATGGTTTTCAAGAGATATAGTATTAATGGTTCATCCGCAGGCGACTGGTGACAAACAAGGTCGAAGTGATGCGAATAAACATATTACTTAAACAAAAACCAAAATAGAATTCAGCTACCACTGCCTCAAAGGTTCCCAAAAAGCTGGTAATAAAGCAAGCCAAACAGAAGCCTCCAGAATGAAATAAAACATTTGCCGGCGCCGGGACACGTTTCTAATCTTGCCGAAGGCCAACGATTCGTCACCGGATTTTCTACTACCCCTCCCCCGCTGGCCTCACAGCTCTGGGCCCTTCTGGTGACGAAGAAAGCGGCCACCCTTCGCAAGCCACCATTCCGAACCCCCTCGCCTGACCCAGGATAGGACAGCTGCGGCGAAAGAAAGCGTGGCGTAAACACGTCACGTATGCCATAATTTAATGGACGCACGAAGCGCGCAAATATATTTAAGTCGAAAACAGCTTCATTCGCTCTCGTTCGGGCGATAGAAAGTGGATCCTGGCCTCGGGGCGCAAACCGGGTCACGCCGGGTAGTGACAAAATAGCGAAAAGTCTAGTACCGCGCGTGGACAAAACGGGCGAAAACATAAGCTCTCCCAATGTTGCTCATGGGCGACGTTCGGTGTAAAGTTGGATGGCAGCGGATGGGAAGAACTTTTTTCCAAAAATTCAAAACAGAGCAAAAGCCCATCAAGCAACAATGGCGCCTAACGCCCCGTCGGAAAGCTGCTGGTATTGATCGTATGAAATACTATCGGCACATTCATTTATCATTCACCGGAACCCTTCCCCGCCGATTCGGATAAAGTCCATCCCGGATTGCCATACGGGAGTGGAAAAACGTGCGCCTCTCAGCCGTCATCATAATCGGTTTTGAGCTCACCAGCGGAGGTGCCCAAAATCACCCGAAACCGTTCGGAATGCTCTCCGCTCCGAATCGAAGCTTAAATTTCTGAATAAAAATATCAATCCCGTACGAACGGGTGTCTGGGTGGAGGCGAGGAGACAAATGGACACTCCGGGGTGGGTGGTCGTGATTAATATTTCTGCTCAAAATTGCAATTCGGTCAGTTCGGCGTGGGTCACTCGGCAGCTGTCAAATTTGTGGGCAATTTCGACCGGGTTGCATCCCGGGCGGGGGAATGGTGTCGGAGCGCAAATGAGGTGTGAATAAAATGTCAACCATTTCAGGCTGGCTCCTGTGCATCCATTTTGCAACAACCCCCACCACGCCTTCGGATGGAATTCCCTGGAAATCGCTCCACGCCACGCACCGAAACGTTGGCATGCTGTCGGTCTTCTGGCAATCGGTATTCGCAGCATGAATGCCACCCCTTTTAAAATGAGTTGTCCTCTCGCGTCATGCACAAAGGGGGGTTTTGTGTTTGTGTGCCTGGGGATGCACTTTTCATGCACGGTCAATCGGTTCACACCCATCCGCCACCCCCAGTTCGGGTGTTCCGGCGATCGAAAAGGCACACATAAACAGATTATTGGTCGGCTGTCATCGGAATAAACAAATTGATAAACATCGATATTTTCTCTGGCTATGAGCGCTTGTGTGTGTGTGTGTTTTGCATTGGGAGGAGTGAAAAAAGTGTGAGAAAAATTGGAACTGTTTGTTGAATGACACCCCGAGCGAAATCATCCGACTTTATTTTTGCACAGAAATTTGGTGAAATACGATATTGAAGGGGATGGCATACTACATAGTTGTGCTTCATGGATGAAAATGTAAGCGTTTGACTAGCCCCAACTTCGTTTACTTACTCAGTTTACTCAATGGATGGAAACGTTCGACGCACGTGCCCGTTCAATATCCACGAAGCATAATGTACGATGAAGTTGGATCATTTTATGAAAAGCGTGAGCAAATATGCATTTGGATGAAACACATCAAGTGAAAATAAATTTATATCAGACATTCAAATAATTTAAAAATATGTAACCCTCTTCAATACGGTTAACCAGTGCCCAAAAAATATGAAAATCAACGTCATTTTACTTGAAACTAATCATACCGAAGGTTTTTGAAAAAACAATAAGTTAAATAATAAAATTGTAAAGCAAAGAACTTACTTAAAATATATCTTACAAGAAACATAGAAATAAAAACTATTAGCAACAAAAGAAACAAAGAATACTTCTAGAATGTATACATCTTTAACTCATTTATCTGCTAAAAATGTACATCTGCTAAAAATGTACACAAGCTCACACACTGCCATGTAAAAATAAATTAATACGAAAGAGTTACCACAAAAATTTTGAATCATTTTTGTATCAATTTGCGAACCGTTCAGCGTAGAAAGGTTTTCGAATCATTCCAAAAACCGCTCACCAAAGCTCGTTCGGCTTATTTTTCACGTATTTCTCTTCGTGCGACTGTGTGCCGGTGCTGCTTTTACGACATGTTCGCGCTGATGCATCCCTGATTAACTGAAGCTTGTTTAAGTGCATCCAGTGCACCGAAGTCGGTTAATGGTTGAACTTGAACTGCATTGCGCGAAAATTCAGGGCGAGCGGTGCAACATCCAGCCAGCAGGAAGGCATTCCCGCAAGCGAAGGGGGATGTATAAAATGTATTTTAACCAACCGAAAGACAACAAGAAGAGCACGAAATAAGCAGGAGGTTTACTCTTTTGATTGGACCTGACGAAAGGTTCACGATCAACAGTTAAATGGAATCGATTACGGAAAATTACATCTTTTAATACCGTGCCGGTGAAAGAAGGTATTAAACACACCAATTCACCAGCGCGGTAAACCTACATTTATGTATGACACAGCACAACATCGGGCCAGTTTTTATTCAACTTCGATAATGTGCTCTGAATATTTAATTGTCTTGAACAGGTTTGTCCAACTCGTAACAATCCTTTTGATAGAATAAAGATTAACTTCGATAGCTCCAAATAATAAATGTATTGTTGTTTATCAAATATCTTTCCTGTGTTTTCTACAGGGTTGAAAATATGAAATCCAACGCAACAAATAACTCCTATCAGATAACAATGCCATCGAAATCTATCAAAATTCCCTTCCCCACTTCTAACGTTCAATTTTATTGCAAGCTGTGCTAATAAAGATGTATAACTTCCCGTATTACGCCGATCATATAATGTGTCGAGTGAATAAAATTCCAGTTAGGGATTTTTCATCGCCTGGTGTTGAAAGTGACGCACCGAAAAACTATTCATCGCGTGGCCGCAAATAAATCACTTTGATTATATTGATAATAACCATCATAAATCAATCAGCATTCTCCCTTCTTGTTTGAGGGAGGAATTCCTACACATGTGTTCACAGGCACATGCACACGATCGAAACCATTGTTCCATTAATAGCCGCTAATCAACTACAGTCAGGTTAGTCGCAGCTAGTCTAACTTTCCAACATTTCCCCACCACAATGTCGTACCTGTTGGATGGTCGTTTATTAAATTTGCATATTTTAACAGTTCCGTCAGTCCGCTGCCCCGCTGCCGGCCAAAACAACCCCCTCCACTCCCACCCGGTGTGGGGAGGAATTTCTGGATGAACGAAAAACAAACCAGCTAACCAAAACCAACCCTTGTTACCGGATATGGTTTCGTGACAAAGCGCGAAAGAACTTACTTTCACCGGGCGGGTTTTGCGGTCCTAACCTCGTTTTTGTGCAAGCATCTCGGTTCTGGAAACCTGCTTCGACACCCATCCAGAAGGGGGCGGTGGGGGAGGACGGAGAAAAAAAAATGACCCATTCCATCGGATTAACGTTTATTACTTTTGCTTTTCGTATGTTGCGCGCGACAGTTTTGGCAGACCTAACCTAGCGCCTCAGAACGGTAGGCAGAGTTGCAAACCGTACCGCTGGAATTAGGTTTACCGATCCGGTTTGACGAGTGAGTTTGACGATCGCCGAACCCGGGTGCGGCCCCAAACGCGGCGATTTTTGTTTCCCGTTTTCGCCCATCAGCATGATAATGGCATGTCCCGCGGACTGGGTCACCCCGCCTGGTAAAAGTGCGGCGAGCGAAGGTGAAAGCATTCTCGTTACCTCGAACCGGATCGTCCCCCGGTGTCGCGCCGGTTCTGGAACACTGGATCGAGTCTCCTTGATCGGACAAACAACAAATTGCGCTTTTTTACCGTTACTTCCGAAATGTGGGTCAACGGGCACGGGCGGCGAAGGAGGGAAAGCATCGGTTCGGACCGTGTGGGCACATTTTGGGCATACGAGATTTGTTTTCGATTTCGTGTCGAACGTAAATTCACCAAAAAAAAAAAACCCCGCATCCCTGTCTATCTCAAGTACTTCGTATACTTATCCTCCTTTTCTTATTGACTTCACACGAAAGCCTCCTTGGGTGTTTTCCAAGGTGTCCAGAATTTACCTACACGTTCAGATTTTCGCTGCAAAAGGCAAAGGAAGGAGTTGATCGTCTGCCAGAGCCAACGGACGGAGGTACTCCACACGTCTGGATGGGTTATCCGGGGGGAGGAACTCCGTAAGCCTTAAATTTATGAACGCGATTATGGCCAATAAACTTTATGCCCAGCGGTTCTGGCTTTCTCTTCGGATTCTTTTTGCCAACGGGTTGTTCTCTTCCAATCACCTGCGCACCACTTCCACCGCATCCAACCACCCGAAAGGGTACTGAAATGTATTGCATCCCCTTGGAAAGTCCCGAGATCGCCGTCTCTCGTGTGCGCTTTCCATTCCGTCTCATGTTTCCCCCAATCACTCGGTGCTACGCCGGCTTCCCTTCGAGTCGCCGCTTGTCTGGAGAGTGCAAAAAGAAGCCACAGTCCGGGATGGTTCCGCTTCGTCCAGCTAATCGTCATCTTGCCGGCCGGAGTTGATGGCTCAAGGTTGCATGACGTCCTCGCGGTTGTGAGAGCGCGTGAAGGACTGATGCTATCGGTTCGGCGGTCCGTTGCATTTCCAGCATCATTCTTGGAGCACTCCAGCCCCAGCCACCACTACGTCGCCCTTCCGCCTGCACGTCATGTGACGGACAAGCGCCACAATGTAAAAACGCGGCAGCCATCGTTGTTCGCTTAAAAGCTAGCATTATGATTATCATTAAGAGAGGGGGGGGAGGGGATCGGCTGATTGAACGAGGACCATCTTCACGGTCCAAGCCGACGTTTCCACTGGACCACCGGCGTCTACTCGGTTTGCCTTCCCTTCAAGACCCTTGCCTCTTCTTATCATCCCTAGCTTACAACAAAAGAAGCAAAAAGGGTACTACATAATTTCTAGCGATAATTTTTTATTGATCCTCAATAAAACGATTCTTCCCTCGCGGAGGAGTGTGGAGGATGGACCCCGCCGCGCTTCTACCGCTGTCCGATGCCAATTCCAAGTATCTCCTGCCCCATACACCCTGCCCCCACAGCCCGTGTAATGGACATGAATCAAGAGGTGTTGTAAAACGACTTTAATTACGCCACTTACAGCAATTGCTCTGTTGGCTGTCGGTGAACGAATGCCACAACAAAGACCTGGGGAGGTGATGGTGAAGAGGAAAAGCACGAGGGGGACTCGCAGGTCCTTAGCCATCAATATGCCAAGTTTCTTTGCCGAGTTTATCGTCCTTTTTGTCGTATTATTGCTCTATCGATTGCGATGCCGTATTGATACGTCTAATCTCGCAGCTCGGCCCATTCCGAGACGTGAGGGCACCGGATACCGCCACGCATACCAAATCACCTCGCCCTCTCCCTCCCAACGGCCCGCTGTGGAGCTGCGTTCATAATCAAAAACTTTTAATTGAACTACCGCGAGCTTACCCACGATCCGGTTGGGTCGTTTTATTTTTTATGGAAAACCAAAAGCCGTCACCAAAACCGAACGATCCGGCCGACGGTCGGGCATCGGTTTCGGTGGCCGGAAACAATCGGCAACGGACTGTGAAATTGAAAAACGCACCTTTGAGCGTGTTGCGTGTTGCCAACGCGCTCCCTTCCCCCGGGGGTGTCAATTTTCACGAATCACTAGCTGTGACTGTGGAGGAAGCTCGGCCGGAGAATGGGGAGTCGAAACGAAATGGATGTCTGCCCAAACACCTGTTCCTGTTGGTGCCACTCGAAACCAATGCAATTGATAGGGAAACTTATGCCATTTAATTTACTCCGAGCAGCCGGCGGGAAAGCCGATGTGCGACATAAACACTTCACTTTGCGGCTCATTACCGAAGGTGGTGGAGTTTAAGAGACGACAAAAAAGGAAAGAATAAGGCGTTAAGGATCACTAGTTTGCGCGAAGCAAAAGAAAAAAGCACCCACAAGGAAATAGTTTCGCCAACATTCGTAAAATGAACGTCCTTGGAGTTTATTCTGGGCAACAAACGGCGTCGAAATGAATGGAAAGAAAAACCGGAAATCCTGCCGCTCGCTGCTCGCTTCGGACACTGTTTGTTTGCATGCCACACTAAAACAAAAACACTGTGCACCCCCAACACAAACACAATTCCGCACCGGGAAAGGCACCCACGAAAAGCCAAAACCTTTCACGCTAAATACTATTTGCCAACAGCGAGCCAACAATTTTATTTCCGGCGTCCCGTGCCACGCTTTCCATCTCCATTTCGCGCCGGAAGAAGGGTTAAAAAACTAGCTGAAACATTTTTTTAGCATTCTTTATCTACTGGGAAAATAATTGTCCCGTGTGAAAGTGTGGTGCGCCATCGCCGGGAGGAAAACAAACCGGCCCGAACAACGAAGGCAACACAGTAAACAAAACGAACAAAGCAACGCACGGTGAGAGCAAACAAACTGCAACAAACGAACGCAGCGAAACGGACGAGTATACCACAATCAAAGCCGCCTACGATGGGGGTAAAAAAAATGGCGGACGAACGCAGACGAACGAGATTTTTCCGATGCCCGCGGTTGAGCTGGAAAGTGAATGCAGCCGGCATTTGTCTCGCTTTATTTTCCCTTTATTATCCGAATAACTTCCGAGATCTAAACCAAATACGCTTCAGCGCCCTCCGTGGGTCCTTCAAAAAAGGTCGGGTACACATATCGCACATACACACCCCCACACAACCATACATTACGCGCAGTTGGAAGCATACTTCAGACTGCCCGGAACGAATCGTTTCGCCTATTCTGTGTTGGTTTCCCGCTTATACCGTACTTGATCCTCCTGTGGGAAAATCAAGACCAAGAGCTCCACCCAACCCCGACGGCTGCTCGGAAAAACAAAACAAAAGTACCAACAAGAACGAGCATAAAAAGATGCCATGAATTCAACGGAAGCGCCCGTGCGCTTCTATTTTAAGTGAAATTATTATTAGTTTTCCACTCGAGACAATGAGCGGGAAAACAATGGCTGCTATCCACACTGGCCGCCAGTGGAATACAGACACACACAAACACTGCCCGACAAATCCTTCAAGCTCTCCCACCGGCCAACTCTCTGCGAGCTGCACCGTCGGGACGCGATGCATCCAGGAGTTGTGTGCGCCAAGCTAAAGCAGACGCTCTCGGACGGAGGAAAATGCTTGTAAAAAGCGGCTGTGTAAACATTGCGAACGTCTCGGGTAAGGGAAATGCCCACAGCATGCAACCACACACCCACACACATAGACAGGCACCCGTTATGGTCAACAACAGGGAGCACCTCCTCTTCCATGTCAAGGATTCCTTTGATTCCTCTTGAGAGCGCTTCGGGTCCGAGTGACAGTAGATCCTCTGGCCTGGGACTTTTCGGTTTTTCCCCACGCAAAACCCCTTTTCCCGGCCGGCAAACTGCACCAAACGCCTCCGAGACGTTGACCGTTCGTTACGATTTTCCTTTTCGCAAACAGAGTTTTGTTTGTTTGTTTGCAAGTGGATTAAATCGTCGCCGCTTGAAGCACCACTCTTTGTCTTTGCGTGTGTCAGTGTGCCCGTGTTAATGTGTGCTGACGGATTCGACGTCCTTAAATTGTTATCTTTATGCCTTAAACTTTCCAATTCCCATTTTTATTCCTCCCACTTTCGAGCCCATTTTCACTTTGATGCGTGAAAATGGCGAGTTGACGCTAGTCTATGTTGTTCGTGGTGAGTTTTTGATATTGTCTATTTGCTTGTTTTTATTCCAATTCTTTTTTTTTGTGTTCATTGTTTACAGTAGGGAAACATAAAGAGAAAAATTTAAAAAAAAAACAATGAACATCACACCACCGATTCTACTAACGAGCTGTTTGCAGTGCGCCAGCAACCAGACTTTTGAGGATGAATATTAAATGAATACACGTGATTCATTTTCTGCCACGTGGGGCCTCTTGAAACACCAGCAACCAACAGTTTTAATCAAGAAGTTTAATGGTTTGTTTGAAAGGAAAATATTGAAAGTGTACGTAGACAAAATAAAATCAATCAAGAAAGATGTTCTTCGTTGTGAGAATTTTACCGAAAATCGATTGAAATAATTAATTTCTCCAATATACAAGAGAACCAATGCTATTAATGAGCATGTTCCCAAGAAAAACAGTCATTGAACACGCGTAATGCTCGAAATAAGCCGATTAAATCGGGCTTTAATTGGCCATGCCAAAGCAATGCTTCATAAATCCCTAGTGCAATTAAAGCTTCTTTCTCCCGTTGAACTGCAGATTATCGATCTGCTTCCCCTAGCTGGCTTCCAACTAACACTCCCGGTTTCATTTCAAAACTCAATTTCAGTCTCGAAAACGACCCACTAAAGCCAGATGCGAAAGCAAATCAAGGCGTTAAAGATCTCGATTATGACCTTCACGGCCACGGGCTGTTGAAGCTTTAATCGTCCGGCAGGAAAGTGCTGAAGTCAGTGCATTCGCATGGTCGATTGCATAAAACCGCCTCTCCCTCTATTCCCCTCCCCCCACCCCGTTTGTGCTCATGTCGTGAATTGGGCCGACGAAACCACAATCTTCGACAGCCGGTGCCCGCGAGATATTCGCCTCCGAAAACTGTCATTCAGCGGCAGAACCGCTTAAAGCTTTTCGGTTGCGAGATGGCTGGGGATTCTTGCCGGACACCCGGCGGACAGCCTTACACTCGCCCCCTCCTGGCCGGGTCTCCTTACCCGGCGCGATCCTGACAGCGCCGTGACAGGGCCAAGGGAATTAATTAGCAAACCGCGGGCGCACTGTTTTCAGCAGATACAGTTCCGCTAAATTAATTTCATCACTCGGCATCGTTGATTGGCGTCGGGATTTTTTATCCCTCCCCTACCACCGCTCATACCCTTTCTACTGTCGCTTGCAGTTCGCAAAACCTTAAACCAGCTTAAGCCAGCGAGAGTTCATGCCACGGAAGGAACTGTGTCCAAAGTAATTAAATTTTCCATCCTTCCAGCGAGTGGTGAGCGACCACTGAAAGTGTGAGTTATTGATAGAGCTGGGCCATGAGGAGGATGCAAAAAACACTAACCATGGCAGAATGTTAAATGTGGCCGTCTTTTGCCACCCAAAACCGGTCAGACGGTGTTCGTTTGATGGTTTGGAATGTAGTGCGTTAACCACAAACCGCACTCCGTACAGTCTGCCGGTGAAGTTTCATTAAGAGGCTCGTTTCGTCTTTGAAATAGGTCGAATTGCGAGGACGAAATTGTGTGCACGAAAATTGGTTGTGATTGATTATAACTTAGTGAAAAGATTTTTCACCTTTTAGCGAAAACAAGAACTGATGCGCACTTCTACTTCATTTGATCTTTTACAAGTATCAGAGATGTTTAAAGCATTTTCTTTGATATTTTCCTTAATTTATACTTAACGATTAAACAACGTTTCATTATGAGCTTAATAATCGTATTTTTGTTATAAATGTAGATATATCATGATATATTCTCCCAAAATATCGATCCTAACGAAGCATAAACATGAAATTGGTCCTTCACACAAACCCCTTTTGAGAGAGGGAAAGAGAGGGACAAAAGAGAAAAAATGGGATTTACTTGGCACGAAAAACTGGTGCTTTTGTTTCAGTGATAAAGGATAAGAGTACGATGGTGAGTTAGATTTTCCATAAATAAATAACCCAACTTGAAACATCAACGGTTCGCCAACGAGAGCAGCTCCGGGCGCAAGAAGCAGGATGCCTACAGGTCCGTAAAATCTGATCAGGAAGCCTAGTAACGAGCCCAAAAATCAATCATCCTCACCGGCACCATCCGCATACGCAAACCCCGGCCACAGACATGGTCACATCCTATTGATTTACCGAAATTAGTTTTACGTGGCACCCAAAAACCAATTACCTCTTCTATTATTCTAGCTTCTGCCGCGCCCGAAAGGAGCTTCCTGCTCGATCCATGGCCATGCAATCCGGTTGTAACCGATTGGAAAAGTGGGGAAAATGGATAATGAACGGATGGGACCTGCTTGGAGTAACGGTACGGGAAAGGGGGGCGGTCCCAATCGAGCGATCCATAAATGCTTCCCCGAACGCATCGTTAGCGATGGCGACGATCCATGGCGCTTCTTCCGTCGTCGCGAGCGGGTGTAATTGTGTTTATAAAATATTGATTAACATTGTTAATAAAGTTTATGATAAGTAAATGAACGTTATTATTCGTGATTACGCCAGCGATGGCGATGGAGAGAAGTTCCAACGACCAACCGCGTGGGGATGGATGGTTGTTCGGTTCGGTAGGGTTTTGCGTCGGCTAGACACACGTTTCGTCACACTGGGACACACACACACATGCAGCCTTGGATACTAGGAAACCAGGATGGTGTCCACCGGATGCTTCGGTAGGTGAATGTTGCCAACACTCGCGGCCAACACGGTAGCGACTGAACCCGTCGGGTTCTGCCCGATGCTGCCTGGTGTCGTTTGGCATTCGGTTGGCCAAATGTGCATCCTCCCGGTGTGTACGCACGCCAGCGTTACCCTTAACGAAGTGGCAAACATCGTGTTCACAAGGCACGAAATCACACCGGATGCTACCGGTTGTGGCCGTTTGGCGTCCAACGGCCGACATGCGATGTGCATTGTGCAGCAGCAGGACCGACGCACCTCGACGCCGTGTCCTTCCCCCGGGGTCGCGCCGAACAATGTTTACACTAATTGTGGTCATAAATTTGTTTGTTCCTCTCGTGTTTCACCGAGATCCTTTATGTGTGTACAATGCGTATTTCTTTACCGTTTTTTCCCCCCACCCCGAGCACTTTAGTTTTTAATTCGTTTTGTCCTGTTTGCGTGTTGGACATCGAGAACGTTTACTCACCATTTTTATTTGGAATGTGTTTTTAGATTATTGACTTTTTTTGTTGATTTTATTTTTATTTCGTGAAATGAAACTGGGATAAACCATGACATCCCGCGAACAAACAATCAGTTAAACATTTGCGATGAACATTGCATTCGATGATTACTTCATTACGGTGGCGACAGGAAATTTGTTGAATATTTAACCGCTGATCACGCACTTTTGTGAGTAGGCAATGTAAATCACAGGTTCGTTTGTATAAAAGAAATGTTTTTCGTTCGTTGTTGACAGTTGGCTATATTATGATAATTGTACTTCAAATATAAACGTAGTTGCTAGTTTTATTGTGAACTGTCAAAGTCAGACATAGAAAATTAAGAAAATTTTTAGATTATTTAACTTCTTCTCAAAAGCAGATAACTACTTTTTCTCTTTTTTAATATGCAAGAATGATAAGTGGAAATGCTTTAACACAGTAATAAGAAGACAGAGAAGATTGGCGAGCTACTTATTAAAGACTGACCATAACCAACTTGAACCTTTCGCGAAAAAAACAGTACCGGTCTGAAACATTCACAACTTGATTGTAACTATTTACTAATACTACTAAAAAAAAAATAGTTTCCGCCTGACGCCACTAGAAGCGTCACAGGAGCGCGCTTTCCTTGGTTCAATTTAGTTATGGTCAGACTTTAGTGTCGTTTTTTTATTGTGTTTGCAATTACTTCAAATTGATTACGTCTGATTCAAAATAAAGACTTGTTTCACTCGTTCTTTTAAATCAAGTATTTTTAAAGAGGAAAGCTAGAAAAAATCCACCGGGAAGTGTCGTGTCATAAGCAACTTCGTGGAAGAATATAATTTAACTCGAAGAAAATATATTATTCTATATTCATATAAGCATACAACTTTGATTACTGCAAATTATCGTCGGTGTTAAAAATTATGTTTTTTAAACACACTGAAAGATACATACATACATCTGAAACCTTAAAAAACTTCAACGAAAAAAATATTTTTGTTTATCTTGTAATTCTAAATCGTTTTGAAAAATGTCATTCTAATAAAACTGATTTTATTATGATGATGAATACAATTTCATTTGCTATCATTATTGGATTTCATTTTCAAAATCGAATTTTCATTTTATTTTTCATTAATTTCCTAAAGTACACTGTAATTTAATTTCTTAGGCCTTGTTTTCTTCTCGTAAAACAAAGAATTTGTATAGCCAGCACCAGAATGTGTTTTCGTTTGAACGCTAAAATTGTCACCTGCCACTCCCTAGGTACAATTAACCTGCTATTAAAACATTCCCTCGCGCCAGCTTTACTGTGTGTGAAAACTAAACGGTAATAATAGAGGGGGGGGAGAAAACCCTATCGCACCCGCGGTATGATCTCACACCCGCCTCGATCGGGTGTCGCTAATAAGGATTTTACTTTTATTACCACGCTGCCGCCAAGAACCTGCCAAACGGCCACTCAACAAAACCATCATCCTTTGCTCTCCGGCCAGGCCCATTTCACGCCGGGTTGATGTTTCAATCGCAAACCACCGCATTCCCAACCCGTAACGGTACTCGGACCGCGCCACCTTCCATTCTAATCGACACTGCAAAATGCCGCTGCTCGCTCCCCTGAAGGACATTCCCCCCGCTCCACCGTAAAACAAAAGTGGACAAAACGGGATCCAAAACCGATTAGGAGCGTTCCTCATCCTTCGCGTCATCACCGTCGAACGGAACTGATGCGTTCTTTAACCCCGGCCATAAACGGCCCACGAAGCGGGGCTTTCTGCTCACTTTCGGTTTTGACATCGTGGCCGCGCGCATCGTTGCCTTTTGCACGTTTGCGAGCGTGCATTTTGTGCAGCAAGTCCCTTCTTCAGCGAGCAAAACTGAAAGCTTCTCAAAAGCGGGAGAAGGAATAGGGTATGATGAAAAACCAAAAAAAAAAACTCACACCCGGTCGGCAAAACCGGCTACAAATTGATTCCAACGAACTGGCAATAATCGATAGCGAAGAATTGCACGGGAAGGAAGCTAGCCTCCGACTCATCGAACGCCTTTGACTGTGGACCGCTTCTCGCTCGCTGGAACTTAGAAGGAACTCTTCTGCCTTCCTTTGCTTGGCACCATCCTAGGTGCTAGTCCATCCACCCTCCGGTTATCGTGATAGAACGTACCCCCGGATGGTAGTTGAACTCCCCGTTTCAGGACGCATCGACAACTGCTGCCGGTGAAGGGCAAAAAAGAGAAGAACAAGTTTAACATGCTTTTGTTACTCCGCACATGGCATCGATCGCGTCCATCGCCACGCATCGCCCCCGGGCTGCTCTCACACTCACACACACACACCTGCTTCCTACCCCTTGCCTTCGCACCCGACTCAACAAGCTGATGCACAAACAACATCCTCCTTAACCTCCTGCCTTCAACCGTGAAAGATGGCTTCGGTGAAGATGCGCTCGCAGCATCGTCATCATCATCATCGTCATCCGCATCCACATCGTTGTTGGATCCCGTCTCGTTTGGCGTCCGGCAACGCACTCGAGCGCACAATCGGGCCCTCGTACAACGAGAGGTACGCCGCCCGAACAAGGCAGGATATTGCATTATTTCATATCGTAACCCACCGGACCCGGGATCTTCCTCGCGCACCGTAAAGGTCAGCCGCAGAACAAACGCATCGACGCAACCTATAACGCCAGCCTGAAAATAGCGAACCCGGTTTCCTCGCTTTTGTGGAAGAGGGGCACCCGGTGGGGTGGGGTGGGGCTGCCATCCCATGTGGCTTTAATAATTTGTTATTGTTTATTTATCGATGTAAAACTTGCTCCTCCATGTGGTGCGCTCCTCTCCTGGTGTACGGAGCAAACTCTCCTTCCCCTCTCCGGCATCCTCTTCAGTCCCTCACTTGTTGCTTCCGTACGGCGCCACACGCCACCGAACCGACCGCTTGTAAACGGGCTGCGGCTTGCGTTTCTGTAAATGCACACCATTTTCCCTGCGTTAAGCAAACAACTTTAATGTTGTTAAAATTTAAATATTGTTAGTCTCAACCACTTTTTCTCCCACCCCGGGCCGTGCACATTGCAACCCATTACGCTTCGGTGCTAGAGTTGTAATTACACCTCATTTGAGGTTGAGTCCATTAAATGACACGGTGTAATTTAATCGTTTGCTATTTGTTCGGTGCAATCAGCGAATTGTGTGTAGCTTTGGTTTCTTTGTTTGAACAACTTGTTCCATTTTTAACGAAAGTGATTAATTCTAATGTAACTGATATCCAAATGAAACTATAAATTGTAAAAAAAATACTCCCTCTTCGATGAAAAATTACGTAATGTAAATTGAGATTTTAATATGCATCAATTAATGATCTTTTAACCCGCGAATCCCACAAAAACACATCGCCAACAACAGCCGAGTTAACCCATGATAAGGTTATAGCTATGATAGTTAGGAAAAAATGCTACGCTACAAATTTTTTTTACAGAAAATGTACTTTTCAATACATCAATACACGATACGGCTTGGCAGTCCAAATATATACCATATATAAAAAAAATAATGGTTACTTCGAAAGTGTTTCTACAAATTACAGAATGTGTTGCGTTCACATCATGGCTTTGTTTGTATACCTGGAATAACACTGATTTAATGGTGTTGGAGCATGTATCCGATATTTTCCAAAGGAACAATTAATCTGATACATTGTTAATGAACTTCCTGCGAATTGCGTCCACTACAATCAAATTAAATAAAATACAAACATTTTGTATTCATTTTCTGCACCTTTTTTATTCGATTCTGGCTTTATCCCATAGCACTTTAAACAAAAAAAAACCTTGAAAGTGCACCTCGGAGAAAAGCGGTTTAAGTTTATAACGATTTGCAAAATGCCCTGTCATCACATCGAACGCCGGAAGTGTGGCTCCTGTCTCCTGAGTCCGGCGATACCGGTAGAGAATTCATTAAACGCATTAAGCCATTCACTGCATCAATTAGGATTAGCAGCAACACACAAACATGCCTCGTGATACACACCAGATATTCCTAAGAAGAATCGGAGGTTCGTTTACGAGGGAACAGGTAGTCGGTGCGACAGTGACTCCGATCCGCAGCATTCCCCCGCGCACGAATTAATTATTGTAATTATGTAGCGGACCTTATTTGTTGTCACTCCATTTCTCAAGCCACCCGAAGCCAAATCGAATGGGCTTGCACAAAAAATAAAATAAAAAAGGGCTGCAGCAAGCGCAATCGCCGAAGGGATGCGACGCGAATGAAAAAGTGCATAGAGCGAACGAAAAAGGCACCCTACAACTCCATCGTCGTGGGACTTTTGTGCAAGAGTTGTTTTTTTTTAGAATAAACCTTCTACCGCGTCCATCCCGCATTTTCCCGGTAGATAATTTGGCGGGGGGTGGCGGAGGGAAGTAGAAGCACGCAGACAAAGGAAAAGGAAAAGCCATCCCCTTGGCTACCGTACGATGCGCCACGGTGCGGTGCAATGCATTTTTAAGTGCATCAATTTAAAACAAATTATTCCGAGCAGGAGTGGAGACGAAACGAAAAAAAAACGAGAAAACATTGGAAAGGCATTTAGGTAATGGATAGCGGGGGGTGGTGTGTCGGGCGGGTAGAATTGGATCATGGAAAAATCGCCTCGATGAGCGCACGGTGAACAATTTCCTTTACGTCACCACCACCCGATCGGGCGGGGGATGACGGTGTGTCGTCTGCTGTGAAAAATGACGCGTAATTACTGCAACTCCCCACTACCGCCACCAGCTTTTCTGGCTCCCCTCGGCCCAGGGGCCAGGGGGATCAACGGATGAGCGGCCCCGGCACACCCGGCAGCAGATAATTCACATTCTAGCGTTATGCTGGCTAAACGGTTACATGGACGTGAGATAAAGCGGCGTCTTCAGGGCTCTTGTGCGCCGTTTTTTTCGTCACCATCACCACCACCACCGGGGCTGGAGGAAGCGGAGGGATGGATTGATTGAAAAATTATGAAAATTTACCTACCCACCTGCCCTCCCCCACCGTAGCGTATCGTCCCGTGTTTACAAGCCGCTTGTTTTGTTCGCTGCTCGAGATGATTTAATCAACCATCCATCGTTCGGCCATGCGCAACGCCCGGGGATTCGCCGGGGATGTCGAGGTTCGGATCGGCTTTTTCCCTTCCCGCCACTTACCCGGCATGTACCCGGTTCAGCTGCACTGTGGGCCACGTCGTTAGGTGATTCCTTTTAGCCCCTCCGCTGCTATTGTTATTTGCCATCTTACAGCGTAAGGTCAAACGATGACGCTGATCAGATAACGCAGGAAAAGGGAAAAGTTGATGACAAAACCTCATTCGCTGCCGTGCACTTCGTGGTCGGTTTTTTGTCCCTTTTTCGAGCGCGCCATGGTGCTCGTGTGGGTAGGCATTAGCTCGTATTTCTTTACCTTTTTTTTGTTCCTTTTTCCTGCCAGAACCGTGAGCCTTACCTTGAAAGGATTCCGCTTCGGAGGGGCAGAATTCGATTACACACTCACCGGTAACCGTGTGTCGGAAGTGGATGGCAGAGTGGCTACCGGTTTTCACATCGGATGAAAGCGATTCCGCCGACCCGAACGATGTGCGGGGGGAAGAGTTTTCTTTTGTTTTCCTTTTTGCGCCGGCCATCGTTCACCAAGCGACGTGATAAAAGCGACCAAATAAACTGTAGACACAAGCCACCCCGAAAGGGCACCACGTCACCAGATCAATATACAACCGGTGGTGCCGGTGTGGGAATTGGAAAATGTTGTACCCACCCTGCCAGGTGATAAACGTGCGCTTCGTACGTAGGAAACATCAAGAAAAATTCGGTGCAGCATTCAATGCAGCATTCGTCCAATTTCCACTCACGGGAATGCAATGAAAGCGTGAACCAACGCTAAACCGAAACGACGACGATCGAATCACGTAGAACGGAGCGGCAATGGAAAAACAGGGAAAAAAGTGTTTGTATCCCTTTTCCAAGAGTTGGACTCACTGGTCCTTTGCGAATGGTGCAGTAAAAGATTGAAACGAATTAATTTAATTTAGCAAACAATACGACAACGACACCCACGACTGACCAGCGTCGCCCAAAACGACAATGGAATGTTCTACCAATCCTTGGTCCTTATCGTTGGATTGCCGCGTTGCTGCATCAACGGTACAAAGCACTGACCGACCATCAAATACACATACATACACATACATAGAAGACGAAGAGTCGTACAAAAAATTAAAAATAAAACACCTTGAGGAGTAAATGTATGAGCGCGTAGTGAGCGCTTAAGGAAAATGAAACTTAGATAAGAAACAAAGAGAGAGTGAGATTGAAATTAGCAATTAAACTGCACTTGGAAAAGTCCGAAACGGTTTTAAGGGAAAGATTACGCTGTAAATTTATTGGAAAACTTCTACGTGAACTTGGATGGGTTTCTTCAGAGTGGGGTACAATTCAATTTACCGGGTATCACACCTTTAATGAATTTGTGCATTCGTTTGGAGAATAGTTTTTGAAATATTTGTTATTCATAGAATTTATAGTGAAAAAAATTATTCTTCATTTCAGCAACGATGGCAACGAAGTCATGACAATGAATGAAAACAATAAGTTAACAGATTTATTTATTCCTTCTAGATACCAGACGGTGCACTCAAGTCAAACTGTAAATAAATTCCTGCACCAAAACTTTCAACCGGGTGAAAACAGATTACTCTTGCTGCCAGCTAAAGGGAGTGTCCCTTTTATTTACGACATGTTCCATCAGGTGCACGCTGCCCACGCTAGCCATTTTCGGGAAGAGTAATTTGATAACTTTAGCCTCTTTGAAGTAAACCCAAAATGGGGTCGCTGTAGTTTGGTAGCAAAAACAAGGAATCGCCATCGGAAGCGCAACCCAGGACCGTATGTGTTAACGAGAAAAATAAACATGTTGCCACGCAGAGCTTTAGCCGGACATCATTCGACATTGCAGCTCCGGCGCGTTGTCCTCCTTGGCGACGTAGGTCGGAGTAAGAGCGACTCGTTGAGCGATCGATTAGGGCCATTGAGCGAAGCCCTGCCCCCAAGGGGAAAAAAGGTAATGACAAAACCAAACAAACGGTGTCATTTGTCACACGATTTAGTTCATCCTTCCATCCTTCGGGATAAAGCGAACGAGGCAGCAAAGGTTGTAAGGCGGATGGCATCGACCACCGACGCCAAACGCTGGGAGCGTGAATGCTTGTTGGAACTTTGGCCTCGACTTGCCGCTGGGATTTTCGGGAGGTTGATTACAACCGGGCGCAACGACGGGAGCGGGAAAGTGCTCTGCCAGCCCAAGGTGTGACACTGAGAAATAAACGGACACGAGGCGATTAAGTGACCTCCCCGGTTACTTTTCCTCCCTGCCCCGGGGGAATTCAGCTTCCTTCTTCCGAACGAACCACACGAACTCGACACGCTCAGTTTCTCGATGAATCACGAACGAAGCCAACCAAACGACAACGAGGCCCCACCACACACAGGACATCTTGATAAAAAGACTGCGTCGATGATTGGCCCGGAAAAAATGGCCCAGCCTCACGAAACCGTCGTTTCGGTGTCCTCGACGAATGACAGCACTTTTCGGCGCTCTTCCGCGCGCCACAGGGAACCCGATATTCTGCTGACATGATTGATCGGGTGTCCGAGCCGAGGGCGATCGGGCCAGTTGGCTTCCGGAAGGATACGATTAATTTGCAAGCAGACCCGTGTACCGTTGGCAGCTACAAATGTGTTAAGATATCATCCGTGCCGTCGGCCGGTTCGCTTGACCGTGGTACCTCATTTTTAATCGGTTCGATCGATGGGCGGACATTTTGATTTTTAAACTTTATCAGACGATTGCTAATGTTTCCATTCCATACTTAGACAAGCTTTAATTGATGCATTTTGAAACTAAGAAATTTGAGTATTTATTGCTAGGTGAAAACGCCAAATTCATATGAAAAAGAGAAGCAAATCGAACAGAAAACAAATAAGAAATCCAAACTTAAAGTACGCTATAAATGTTTAACCTACACCGTTCAAAATATAAACATTTAATCAAATGTATCTTCAGTGAAATATTAGAAATCAAGAAAATATAAATCAGCAAAGCAGGAAAACGACTTCCAATATTGTCTTGGTAGTTAAAAGTCCCTTATTACTACCAGCAATCGGTACCAATCAGTAACGCAAATTCAAAACTTACTTAAGTACAACAAGAGAAGAATAACAGCAAACACATTGCGCTAGCATCTTATTTAAAAATAAAATAAAGAATTGAACAAATAATACTCGGGTGTTTTGCAACTTTAATAAAGTTCAACTTCCCAAGAAAAAAGAAATAAAAAAACGAAGATCAACAGTACTTCAAACGAAGAAAAGCAACATGTTCCGAATGGTTGAACGAAATTCAACGTAGATAATCCACGTGAGAAAAAACAATGTCGCATTAACATCACAAACTCATCATTTAAATACACAATTAAAACTAAAATGGAAAAGAATTCCACACAACACCTGTCATTTATCTTACTGCCATGTGGATAAATGACAAGGAATGTGGAAAATTGTGCAATTTACATTTGTGACCACAGTCGGCACGGCGAGGTATATCTTGCCGATGCGTTCTGCTCATGCGGTGCAAGGTGCATCGGTATCGGTGACGTTGCCAGCTGTGCCAGGGTCTCGTAATGTCAAGGTCGGCTGCAGTTCCACCAGACCAATTAAACCTTTGCGATCGTTACCCCGCCGGACAGCGACAAGGGCGGAAGGAAGGCGCGACACAACCATCGCGGGCAGCGGTCATAGTGCAGAAGGAACCGATCCTAAGCAGAAGAAACTCACACACACATGCTCGTTACTGTCCACAAGAGGAATGCCGTAGGAGACCCCCTGTCATTCGGTCGTTGACATGATCGAGATGTTGTTTACAATACGGCCTGGACGTCCCGGCCGGACGCGCCGATATGGGGCGATTTTTAACAACTTTCCCAGCTGACTCACGAACCCGTCCCGGCCATTTTTACCGGTCCGTTCGGTAGTGGTGGCCTCACGGTGAGTAATCGTCGGTATTTCGACGCTCGGCCATAACCGCAACCGGCCCAAGATTGAACCACTTCCAACCACGGAACGACGCCGGTCAGCTTTATGTCATCATCATCGCCTTCATCATCCTCGTCACGTTGATCTCGCCCGGCAGCGCGTGAAGAATGGGAAGGCAGATAACGAGAGAGAGGGAGAGGGATAGAGAGAGCAACAACGAAAAGGCGAACGAACCGGGCACACTCGGCACGCGTCTTTTACATCGGTAATTACATTTATGCAAATTATGCTCCATTTCCACTGCTCCACTGTTTATATCAATTGTCGCCCTTTAACACCATCATCTCCTCCCACAGCCTGCCCCCGTCGCGCTCTTCGCACCGAGCGCCATTCTTAGGCGGAAAACAAACTAGGGCTGATTATAATTTTATTCAAATACGCAAAACCTGCCCCAACTCGTTATGGTCGCGGGAAACTGGTAAACACATTTTCCATGCCCGGCCCAAGCGTCTCCCGCCTTCCAAGCTTGATTCGAATGCGGCGAAGAAAAGTGAAAAATCATTTACGCCACCAGGGCTTTCCGCTGGTGCGAAGAAACTTTCAATTTTCTTCGAGTGAGCAAAGCTCAAGAGTTTCGGAAGTTTTCTTCGAACTCGTCATTGTGTCCGAGTAAATTAAATTAGATCTCTTCGAGGTGCTATCTCGTTGAGGTTTCCTTTGCAAACATTTTAGTTGTGAATTATTTAACGAACAAAATCAGAGATCCAACTGAAATTAAATTTATTTACAAAATTGTATAATCGTCATAAATAAGTTAAAATTTGTTGAAAATTTCAATTGTTTACTCACAGCATTAACCAGTTTAAAGTTTATTCAAAACTCACAAAACATCCTTCACAAAAAATAATGTATTATAAACAGTACAAATAAAATGTTATCGCTCCAACTTTCCATTTTCTAATAGCTATCCTTTAATCGATCCCGACTCTATGAAGGACACACTTAATATCTCCATTTATCCTCGGGTTTCGGTCCGTTGTCTTCTGCGTATGTTATACTAAGGGGATCAAAAAAAGCTCCACTGGCTAAATGTTTATTAACCCCAACCGACATTATGCTTCCAGCGTGCGCCGGCTGCGTCCCGACCCGACATGGGAATTTCAGTTTTATTTCCACAATTTACATAACTGTTCGCAAACCAATTTGTCGTTAACATAATTTTGAACGCAACCACTGGACGATGCTGCTAAATCCTTTATCCTTTCATACTGTTTTAAGACACCTCGTTTTACACCTCCTTCCATGGACAGCCGGCGTTGTCCTACCGTTGGTTTGTGGTGTGTTGGCTCATGAATTTTTAACGCATACAAATGTATTAAAGAATCCCCTCCGTTTACGGCCCGGGCCGCTCATTATGCAAATGTAGTCGGGTTGACTCGAGCCCGCACTGAGAAACGCAACCCCCCACAAAACAGATGGTGTCCCCTGTCCGGCCCCTTTCTCCGCAACTCCTACCCTCGGTTCGTCGATGGTTATGGGAAAAGATGAACGGACAAAAATGCATGCAATCCGAACCCGGCTGGTGGTTGCCAGCGCGATCCGAGCCTTCTCACCCTCGGGGGCCAAATCGAACTCGACCTCGACCACGATGGACGTGGAGTTTACTCCCGGGGCTCGACCAACAGCCACCTGATAAACCGCACCACCGATCCTCGGCTATAAATAGCGCGACCTGGCCGAGCGCGAAGTGCAGTGACTTTACGACGCTATGGAATTCATCCCATCCCGATCCCCCTGGGGCAGCCGCATGTCGCTGTGCGTCGGGCCCCAACACCCCTCCGTTCCACATTGCCCCTCCGGGGTTGCATGTTTTTCCACATCTACAATTATGCTACGATTGATCGCTCGGCTCGAACTCGCCGCCCCTTATCGAAACCCATCGGCCCGAACCGACGTCACCGGCGGGCGGTAAACTGTTGTTGACGTTCAATTAGCGCAAACAAGCTAGTGTTTGGATGTACCTCAATTAGTGGGTTCCCTGATTAGAGCAATGAATTTGAAGACTGAGAGTGTCGAAATTCGGAGAGGAGGGGTGAATAAAAACCAACCCCCAAACCGTCGGCCCGGGAACGCCATCAATCCACTCCAGCACTACAGGACAGCTGTAATGGCAGAAGGATTTATAATTTTAGCAACCACATCGACCATAACGATTTACATGCGCGTAATGGTACGTTACGCGAAACAGTTCCGGCTCGCGGGCAAAATGTGTAAATAATGAAGGGAATAATTTTGCATTCACGCGTTGATTGCTTCAAATGTTATCATTATAATCGAGAATGGTATTGAACAAATAATTTGATACTTTCTGCCTTTAAGGGTGCTGCAACACCCCATTTTTGTGCGGATGGGAATAAAATCCGATTGTTTTAAAGGCAATCAAATATAGATCTTCAATTTCCCATGTCACGGAGCTTAATTTCGATGACCTAGCAAAATACATTATCCTTACGTCAATTCGCTAACGTAATAGTCTCCAGATTCGATTAAAACAAAGTGTAAAAAACAACGACACCAGGATCTACGTGTTCTAGCTTAGCCCAAATTTAATCACACTCAAAATGTTCATGAAGATTCGCTAGTGACTCATCAATCTTTTACTCTGGGTTGAAAGTTGTTCACTATTGTACATTCAAAGCTATTTTATCAAATTCTTAAAAAGGTTTAAAAGGTGAAAATTAAAAAGCAATACAAATTGTCCCAAAGCTTCAACCGAGGTGTCCAAGAACTTAAAAGATGTAAATTGAATTGTACCATTTTAACTGAAACATGCCATTCAGTTTAAAGCAAGCATTTGGCATGAAGAATCAGCAGTATCATTTCTGCTTAACTCCATTGGAGGTGGCTCCATGGCTGTAACCGTTTCTTTGATGGCATTTAGCTCGAATCCCGATTCGCCGTACGCAGCGTCTTGACACTCGCGTTTCCCTCCAAAGCCGGCGCAAGCGGAAAAGGCCACCAAGCAACGTCACCGGGCGACCGTTTCGGATGTGCTTTCGCGCCGGAACAAACGATCCCGCACGCTTGAGTCAGCAAAAATTACGCCCGAGCGGCAGTAAAGCAGTAGCAGAAAAGCAATCTCTCGCTTGACGTGTCGCCTGAGCTTTGCCAGCCCACAGCACAGGCTCGTCTGACAGGAAGAAAATGAACAGGACACTTTGTCGCAGAGCGGAGAGAAAGAAAAAACCGAAGTACAACACCCATTTTCCACCTCGCAAAGGATCCTCCTCGAAGGGAGGAGCGGGCTGGAAGCCGTCGGGCAGGAAGCGTGCGACAGTGATATCTTAATAAATTACTCTATCATTTGCTTCAGTCATTTGCTGCACCAAAAACCAGCGACGCACTCCAGCTGCTCGGAACACGTCCAGAGCCTGGACGCCCAGTTCGGGGAAAGGTGCTCCGGTTGGAAGGGTGTGCGGCGAAAGCTGGCACTAGCTAAGGAAAGGGCGCTACAGGGATCTCGATGCCCACGCCATGCCGATGGTGCAGTCTTTACAAGTATCCCATTTTCGGTGCGGCGCCAGCAGCGTACAAAATGGCACACTTCATGTTTCGGCCGTTAGTCATGCGCTCCGGCAGAACATATTGCATTACCCACTTGTGCAGCAAGAAGTGCACTTCCACTTACTCGGGCGAATTGACACACGGTTGATGGTGTGCAGGAGAATCTGATGCCATGAAATTGGGATCCGCCCGAACTGATAGTTTGGCCATGGGTTGCAAATGAAAGGCGACGTTTACTTGCACCAAAACCCGAAAGAGGTTGATTGTAAGAAGACACGCGTGTGCATCGAACAAAGGTAATATATCTTCTTCCTGAAAAAATAACAATCTGAAAGTAAGACTTCTTTTGCTTGAAATTTGAAACACCGCACTCTTAGGCGAGTTTACATAAATTTAAATTTAAAATATGAACATATCCCAATTAGCTTCCGTATGAATTTAAATGACAATTAAACACTATTTTATCATTTTCGAACACATATTTCATTTGAAAAATGAAAAACTGAAAAACATGGGAGAATACATAAATTCCATACTCAACAGATGGGCAGCAGAACAATTGAGGAATCAAACTGTCGTATAATCTTTTTCAAGTATCAATTTTGCCATTTTCTTTTTCTTTAGCCTTTTACTTGAGCCGTTCTCCACCGAACCGCTTCACGAAACAATAACTTTATCGTGGTGAGACTCAATGTGCCGCGAGTATTGAAGATTGATTGCAATTGATTAAGTACAATTGGCTATAAATTTCTCATGTAACTCACCAACACGAGCCAAGCGGGACAATCATCCCGAGGATACCCAGCCAAACAACGAGAACTGCTGTGAAGAAAACGCCACACAACCCGTACAACCCGAGTCCAAGAAAAAGGGGGGAAGTACAAAAGCTCGGCCATCGACGCGCGCTTGCATGTTAACGATCGTTCAAGTGGCTAATGCGCATAATTATGATGTTTTCGCAGTGTGTGCGGCCGCCGGAGCGCCGCGCATATAAGCATAACCCCAAACGACCGGTGAGCATAATTTATGACTGAAATGACCGTGTTTAGCGGTCCGTTTGGGGACCCTCTGGGGGGGAGATCTAGTCCTTGACCGGCGTCGGCGTCGGGAGGAAAACTCAACGTCGAGGAAATCGGCTGTTACTTTTTACGACCCCTTCTGTACGTCCCTTGCGGACCGCGCCACAACGTGCCGCAAATCAGGTGATGATAGATACCGGACCGACCTTCGCCTGACTGGAGGTTCGCCCGTGCGTGCCAAAGGGTCGACCGATCGGAAAACGCTTCACTCGTCATCAACAGCTACTTGACGTCCGTTATATGCTAATGTAAGGGACGGTAGCGAAACGCGATCACAAACGCGAGAGGCTTGAGGTGTCGTCCACAAAGATTGTTGCGTGTGAACTCGGAAACCTTCGAGGGAATCCGCACACTATTCCATATTAGAAGAAATGATGACGAGAGACTGCACCTGCCATTTCCCAACCGACCCGCATGACGCAGCTTCGTGTTGCGCGGGGAAAAGTTCGATCTTCGCGATCGCGAAGCGACTGTTGCAACAAACTTCGCGTGTTGCGCTACGATCGAGTTTGTCGCACGGAGCGGTCGCTGTCAACGCTCGGCTCGAGAAGGCGAAGATTCGTGCGCTTCGTGCGCTTACGTCACAGCATCAGAAACAACCGCCCCCTGCTCTCTGTCTCCCTCTCTCACCCCCCGCTCCAAGGGGGAGCCTTCAGACGCGACCCCCAGCGCACGATCGTGGCTCGCGCGCGCACCACGTTCAAGTTCAATGCCGAAGACATCGATCGACGCCGCGCACGGCATCGCGTTGGGGCACACATAGTTTGCGATTTGCACCTTCGCCGACCACCCTCCTTCCCTTCACCTCTTTCCATCAGCTCCCCAAAATGAACCGCAGATCGGTGCGGGTTCGTTACTACTCGATCGAATGTTTGTTTATCGTTTGAAACTCGAACCGCACAATGTGCCGACCCCGAATGCAAAAGACACACACAGAAGTGGGAAACTGGTGTGATCATCCCGGTCTACGGAGGCTCCCTCCACCGTTGGGCACTTCGGCTTCGCTCTCGCGCACATCCCGCGATCGAGCGGGATCGGGAAGAAACTTCCTGTGGGATGAAACTTCGGCCAGAGCTTTTGTCGTGCACTGTTTCTATCTCTCTCTCTCTCTCTTCCTCTCTGTGGTGGAGATCGCATTTTTCGCGATCATGCGAAGCTTCCCGAAGAAGAACACATCAGCCGCTCGGTTTCGGACGTATTCTTGGGAGCTCTGGCCGAGGAGGGGGGGGGCTTGAGGTTGGGTAGCCACTGCGCGGGAATATGGGAACGCCACTGACCGCGCGCCGAGAGACCACTCGCGACGAATGGGCAGGTGGCGAAGGGGGTGGAAGAAAACGGCGCACACAGAACACAACCGACCGACCGGAGGATCGCTCGCGCGCTCCCGAAGAAGGTATATAAGTAACCGCTGTAATCAGCACCGGAGCAATACTTTGTATCCGTCCGCGACTGGCCGCGGTCACACAGGCTCCCAGTCGGTGCCCACGAAAAGGAGTGCGGGTGTATTGATGTGCGTGCGTGTGTGAGTTTGCATGTGCCATTCTACGTTCTCGACGAGGGACTTGTGTTCTTGTGTTTCGTGGCCGAAAGCCGAAAATCGCCTGTGCCTGTTCTAAAAATAAAACCCATTGCGTTTCCTGTCCCTCACCGCCCGTCTGTGAAAGTGGTTTGTGGACGAATTTTCCCACTCGCTGGGAACACTTTTGGCACCCCTTCCGACCGAACGGGACCCAAAAGAGACTCCACTGTAAAAGGGAAGCGCAAAGCGGAATTACGGCAAATTACGGACCGGCAAGCGCGTGACCCGATCGAGCCGAGGTCCTCGCCGTCCAGGATAACGGCCAGTGCTATAAGTGATCGCTTCCCATTTTTCGCTCGCAGTTTGTGAAACGCCAGCTCGGAACGTGTCGGACTTAATTTTATACCAACCGAGTTCAAGCAGAGTGAATTGGAGACTTTAAATAACATTTCGATCACCAATCGAGGACACAATTCCGACCAATCGTCGAGAGTTATTTCTTTTCGGTGAAGTTAGTGTGCGCAAGTTTGGCGGCCCGACCACTTCGGCGACAGAAGCATCCCGCAGAAGGTACGTTCCTTAAGAATTCCTTACAGACGGGAATACAATCAAGCGAAAACAAATCCGACATTGTTGATATTTATCGACGCAAGAAAACATAAGCTTTTTATAGAGTAGGACGCGCTGTTTTGGTAGACGGCAAAATCGACGCCGTATTCTATTTCAAGTGAAAGATTTACGGGCCGTGTATGTGATAATCATCTTTTGTCGTGCAAATTATCAACTATCATAATGTGTTCACCCGACCCCTTCGGCGGATCCGGCACTGCCGAAGACATAAACATAAAGAACCAGCGAAAGGGTGGTCATAAATTTTGCACCCATCTCCAATCGCGCAAAGATGTACGAAGGTGTCCCGATATCGAACTGATATATCCCGGAACCCCCCTCGATTCGGTGCAGCGCTCTTTCTTATCCGGCTTGAGACGGTGCTGCACTGAACCGGTACTTTTATGGTTCGATCTGACCACTGACTGGGTCAGCGCATCCACGCTATTATTATTATTACGGGAACAGTACTTGTCCTTAAAAAAAGGAAAGAAGTGAAAAATAAAATAAGTAACAACAATCCCCCAAAGGGTGCGTTATTTTTCTTCCACCCGGGGTCGAAATATTCTTCATCGGTGAAAGTTGCCACCAACGGGAACCGGTGCTGTGGCCAATCCTGTTCTCGGCCGTACGTGCGTATATTTTTGGGGCACGTTTCTTTCCTCCTTGGCGAAATCTTAGAACGACAAAGGGCCACGAAACACGCAGCTTCGCAACGCAAGGGTGGGAGAAGATAAAATCAATTTTCCATTTATGTTAATTTAAATTTATGTCCCAAGATTGCCCGGTGGCAACCGAGTAAATCATGGACTCGATTGAGGAATGTTTCGTAGCGAAATAAAAATAAAAATCTTACATTCAAATCGCAAGGGTGAATCGGTACACCGGTGGCGGAGGTGGGCCGCTGGGGAAACCGGAACCCGGGGGTTGACATGAAAAACATCTCAAGATGATGCCGCTGATATGTTTTATGCTCGTATGTTCTTTGCTGTACGCGCTACGAGCGATCCAAAGCAAGAAAGTTATTTCATAATGAACTCGTGAACCACATTCTGAAACAACTTTCCGGCCAACGAAACATGTATTCACCTGACGCTGCCTTTTACGTCTTCCTTTTTTTTCTGTCGTGAAGGACGCGAGGCTGAAGTTTGCCGAATTTAACACAAAGGGACCGGAGAAAACCCGTCCCTTTGAAAACGAGGGGTTAATGTAATTATGATTGATCTTGACTTTCCACTTCGTACGAGTGGCCGCGCCCTTCGCGATCGATTGCCGATCGTTTTGTCTCCCAATTATGTTGTATATGATTACCGTGCCATAATCGGTGAAGCAAAAGCGGAAGAAAAAGAACATTTTCGGGGTGCATCAATAAAATGTCAAAAAAAGGAAGCTCCGTGGCTTCGGGCGGTGAGAACCCGTGTTATTAAGTTGTGTACTTTAGACGGGTCGACATTAACCAAATGAGAGTGACATTTCGGACCGCTTCGTCCGGGGCAGAACGGCGCCAAAAGAGGGACACCAATTGTTTAAAGCTTTGGCTACACGCTGTCCGTCACGCGTGGCGCATAACAAACGCTGTTCGACACGCCGTTCGACAGGCGGTTCGGTTCACTTACACCCGATTTCCTCCCACTAGTTGGCCCTCCCCCCAACCTGGGGTGGTTTCGCACGATTATGCTAATCGCGTGGGGTAGACGATGCTTTAGAGGAGCAGGTTACTCTAGTTTTTTGGTGGCGAAATAATATATCCTCCTTTGACAATCAGCGCACTAGAAAATGTACTACCGAGGGTTGTCGGAAGTATCGTTCCGTGTCCTCCTGCGATGAGTAAAACATTGTGTTTGTCATTATGCCCACCGCCTCAAACCGGAACCACTATAGCACGTAATTATCCGAAACCCTTCCGATGGATGTACGAGCACCTTACGTCGACGTCGTAATGGACTCATCATCGTGCAGTCACCAGAGGTCACCACGGCATGCAAGGGAATCATCCCTCACATTCCACTTTGCGCTAATCATCGTGCGGGAAGTTGATTGCGATTTGCTAAAAACTTTACTTCCCCTTCACAAGCAGAGGATATGCTGTGACGTTCTATTGGCAATTTTTTTGTCTACATGGCGCGCATACATCACACATACGCATGGCGGCGTCATCCTCATCCAGCCAGAATCCACTCACCGCCAGACTCGACATTCTCAGCATAAGCATATCCCCCACCGCATCAACCCGTTAATTAGCCACGCGAGCGTACCTTGACGCGGTGCGAACATCTTAGCGCATCTTTGCGCGCTTATGAGGCGACTAATTAATTGCCAGGCTACCCTCAACCGTGCCGTCATCGACGCGGGGCATGATCGCAACCGGTTCGCAGTCTCGTTCCCCGATCGGATGCTGGCACATTTATGTTCCCCGGACATTTAATCACTCGACGCGACTGAAAATGATTGAAGATTGATTTCCGTCCGAGAGGCTTCCGACGTTGGTCGAAATAGACAAAACTTCGTCGAATTCTTCACCCATAAAACGCATGTTTTCCTAGACGAATGTTTCTGAAATGCGAACTAAAGTGAACAAAAGGGAAAAACAACTTCTTCCGTTGCGACCCAAGCGTCGTTTTCTATCATAGAAAAATCACTCCGCAGACGAAACACACGAACCTGGCGGTCTCTATTCATTGCTATTCTCCCTTTTTTCCGACCCCGCCACGTTACGACAAACAGCCCTCCACCGTGCTGCCCACCGGTGGAAACTCTGCTAAACATAACAATTTTATGCGATGAATCTTCTGGCAAGTAAACGAACCCCTTAATCACAGCCTTTGCGGGAACGACCGCGACCTTGACATTCGTTAGCCTCTCGGTTCGCTTCTTCCTCCGCTTCGTTTCCATTCAACCATCCATCCGGTCCCGGCCCCATTTCGTTTCTGCTGATTTTCATTTTTCCCACCACGCTGACGCGAAAGGGACGGTTTTTTGGTCAAAGTCAAAGTTTACCCGAAAACAAAGATGACACCGACGTCGTTTGCTGTCAATTTAATTAACCTTAACAAGTGTCTGACCTCATGCTTGAACGATGTACCGGAACCGGGTCACGCAGCTGTCAATTGACCAGCGGTTTAATGATAAGAACGATGTGCTTCCGTGCCCGAGCGTTACGCAGCTCTTTCCATTCTAATCAGGACGGTGCGCTGATGCCGCACACAGGTGAAGGCCTCCTGTGCGTTGCGGATAATCGCTGCATTTAAAGCCAAAACACATTCGGCAAGGCCCCCTGCCGGTCGCCCGGCGCTTCCTGGACTGGCGCAGCAAGACGGCGCACGCGTAGCATTCCGAAGGGTACGGCGTTTTTGTGCGGCCTAAAATCCCCCCCGTGCGCGCGCGTTTGACCATCGGAGTGGCGACGTGCACGAGCCGTTTGGAGTTTCGGAGCTGTTCGCGAACCGATCAATTACCGAATTTTAATTTGATGACACGCTTCTCGACGCTGATCGTGAGCAAACAGGGACGGCTCGGTTCGTTTTGGGTGATTTGATGTACGGGGGAAGTGGCCTGGCCGGAGGAAGAAGTGTCCTCGATAGCAGCGTAAACCCCGAAAACAGCTCGCCAACATACCGCCGCGGACGCTTCCTTGTACGGTATGATAAATCCCGTACACGCGGGTCTGCCCTGTTCGGCATCGATCAGTATTCTGGCTGGCTTGCGAACAGCTTTAATTCGCAGTTATTATTTTTCTCCCTCGCTTCCGTCGCGCCGCACACCACCCTGGGGTTTTGGGTAGAATATTTTGGACAAACAGCGAGGCGAGCGTATCGAAATTTCACTTGCCACAGGCAGCTCGCGATTATCTGGGACAGTCGGGATGAATACTGATCAGGGAGGAATGTATATGAGTGGCGAATATGATTTCGCTTTCTTGCAAGTTTCGGTTCGATTCCCGAACCGTCCGCTCCAAACGGTGTCGATCGCTAAGGAATTTCTCAACGTTGACGTCAGGTGGAGGATGAACTCAAGCCAACAGAAAGTACGAGATGTAGCATCTAAATTATTCATTACAAGACTTCATCACCGAAATCTCAGATTGCTCTACACTGTAACCAGTAACATTTTTCGAATAATCGTTGAAAAACATTATTCACCCAATCACACGGGTAAATTCCCTCGTTTCGTCAAAACTTGTTAATCAACACCAAACACCATCACTATCGCTTGCAAGTGAACATTCTGATCGATTCCGTTCCTCTTTGTACCGTACGAACTGAATCACGCCGGTACGATACAAAAGACTTTATCAGCCGAGAACAAGCGACGAACCTGCGCTACCGGCTACACGACGCTGCGTGCGTGTATCTTTCTTCTTTTTCTTTTTTTTCTGCCGGTGTGAGGCAAACAGGCTCCGTCTTTGTTCGGAAATAATTCTTCAAAATCCCTAATCGTCCCATAAAGCTAAGCTTTCCTTTGTGGAAGACCCGGCCGGCTGGCGGGGGTTATTAATGATGCATGGAATTCTCATCCCATTGTTCGCGTGACACATCGACTTATCACCCATTGAATCACATTTAAATTCCGTCAAATTAGGCGATAATCACACTTGATAGATTTATGATTAAGCGCAAAATTTACTTACTCGTGCAATGATTTATCTCGGTGTAGTTTATTCCAAGTTTCGCTTGCCAAATGCGTCACTTTTTCGCGAAGCTTTCATCAATAAAGTTTTCGTATTTAAATACTGACGATAGAGCAAACAGAACAAAGTTTACTTCGATCTCAAACACAGTTAGATTTTTTAACATCCATGCGAAACGCAAACAGTACCACAAACCTAGTTCGATTTATAGTTTCTCGGCTTGGGTTTTTATGGCATCAAATCGCCGTTGTCGGCTTCGTACTCGCAGCTCTATAAATTCGCTCGGCATCGGTCAAATTTCTGCAAACAACGATCGCCAAACTTTTACGACCCTTTGGCGTCCGTCGCGGTAAACTCGTACCGTGGCGTTTCTTTTTCCCTCTACCCAGCCCGGATGTCTTGTTATCGACTCGTTGAGGTTATGTTTCCTTCCCCTTTGTGTCCGGCGTCGGGACCCAGGACTCGGGTGGAACACCACGGCGAACGGCGATCGCTAAAAGCTCCAGCTCTCCAGTCGTCACCGCGTCGCGAATAAGTTAGTGACCTCCGCGGCAAGATGTACCGGGACTTTGGTTCTCCATCTTCCCCCCGCCAACTTTACGACATGCTCCAGGAATTTGCATAATTTCGTCGTATAAAATAATAAACACCCTCTGGTACTCGCGAGCTCCGGACCGGGCAAGCGTAACTCGAGCGTGCGTTTTCCGCTTCTCCTCCAGTCCAGTGACACACAAAGCGGATAAAGACGCACCGAGAGACGTGGACCTAACACACCGTGGCGCAAGTCATTAGTTCGGAAGATGTTGGGATGTACAGTCGAAGCCCAACCGAGAGGTCAGCTGTGCCGGTGCCGACACACGCAGGTAGCGCCAATCGCGCAGCCGCAAGTTCAAGGCCTATGGCATCATCATCGCCTCCATCATCCGCATTATCTTCGCCAAAGAGCGCGCTCGCTTCGGTTGTATGCTGCCCACCGCCGTTGGTTTAATTGTCCACTCGATTCTTGATTCCTCGCATACTGCGCAGTCCGAGAATGAAACATTACACGACATTAGGAAAATCCCCACGCCGGCAAATGAATTCGTTCTCTGGCTCGGTACCTCGGTCGCGATGTTGCGGCGAAGAACGTTCGAGATCATTCACCTCGGGCCGCGTGATCAGTGTGAAAGTTGCCGGCACGCAATCCGAAAATTGGGCCACCGTATTGATGATGGTGACAATTTTTCAACCAGATAACGAAAGACAAATCTACGAGTGGGCTAAAAATAAAAAAAAATAAAACAACCGTTTCGCAGACATCTTCCATCCTCGTTGGATTCCCCCACCGCAATGAAGGCAAATGAAGGGTGGAAAGGGTGCGAGTTAAAAAATAACATCCCCAAACCATCCACCGGAAAGGAGATAATTTTCCCCGTTCTGCCGAGACGACAAACCTGGCCCGGCCCGATCCTCAGTCTCTTCCCCTTTCCATTTGCAAACACATTAACCCAGCTCCGGTGTATTCCAGTTCGGATTAAGAGAGAAATGGGTGGTGCGACATACATTTCTACCCCCTTTCCACCCTTAGCGCTGGTCCTGTTTCAGTCAAAATTTTAAATACACACACACACACACTCTAACTCACACACATGTTCTGGCCCGTCCGAGAACCAGAATGCAGCCAATGTAATAAAATACAACAATAAAATGCCAACGTTTCCGATGCGACTACTTTTCGGCGAGCTCGGGTCGAAGAACTTACTTTGATAAACAAAACAAGCGTGCCGGGGAGGTTTTGAAAGGAGGCCGCAGGAGGGGTTGGATCAAACGGAAAGGAGGGGGAAAGGGGTGTAAGGCATATGCAAAGAAGATGGAACCAGTTTTGGCTCCGCCTCGTATTGGTTCGGTTTTGTTGATAAATGGCAACATTTGAACAACGCTCAAACTGCTGACCACAAAATTGGCGACAGCTCGCTGACGAGCGGGAAGCGAAACTCTCCTGCCAGAAGGGAGAAGAAGCTCACGCATTTCAAACGCGGTGCCAATGGCGACCGTTAGACTTCCTTTCGGGGAATCACACTGGAACTTTGCAATCAGCTGAAAGCACGAACGGATCGTTCCTTGGTTAGACACACCGAACTCGGAAAAGAAACTTGCCAACAAACCACAAACCCAAATGTAGAGCACTCTCGTTCCTGGCAGGGTGTTAATAAAAAAAGAAAATTAGATCAAATGTCAGCAAAGGCAACGGTGTAACAGGTGGTTTCGTATCTAGTTCACCGTCCCTCGTTTTTGTTTCGTTTCATTTCTCAAGCACAAAACACAACCATTAGCTGCACACGAACATGGCGTGGTAGGATCTGGCGGAAAATAAAACAACAAACCTGCGCTTCCATGCTTTCCCGTGTAAGACGACCGATGCGACCGATCCGGGGGGACGGATTAGCGCAAGTAAATTCGTTCAATGAGATGCAGAGTACGATACGATCGAAGAAAGGTGGTTGAATTATTCATTCGTGCTGTGCGCACGAGGTAAGAACGTTTCGGGATGTGGTGGGGAGGTGAGTTTGGCGACAAAAAAGCGACAACTCGATAGCCACCAGCGACCTTTCAAAACAACTCCCGCGTGGTCGAGAGCAACTCTATAAAAATGCAGCTAAGCCAAGAGGATGTCGGTGTCGGTTTTAAAATCTGATGTCGTTCTTTGTGTCAAAAAACAGCATGTAAATTGCTTAATAAAATTATAATTTCATACCACTTCGAAGATTAAAACCAGACCCAAAAGCAAACCTATTTCGACGACCAAAAAACCATGGTTCACGCTTATGCCTTCTGCCGCAACTTGTTCGAACACAACTGTAGCTTTCAGAATCTGCTCGTCTCTGTGCACGCGAAAGGGAAGAGAAAAACCATCGCCGTTTGTCGTCGATGTTGTTGTCTTTACCATCGATAGGATCAGTCCCTCCCCCCACCCCCCCACCTCTTCCCCAAAAAAGCCGCCTGATCAAACTGCGGCATGTACTCGGTGTATCTCTGTAACGGAATCGCCATACACAAATCGCGTACTTTCAGCGGAAGGAGCAAGTGAAAGGGAAGGAGAAGAGTGACATTTAGCAGGCCTACTTCGGTTACACCGAACCTTCCTCCACCCTCGTCCGCGCGGCAATGTCCCAATGGCCCCAAATTGGCCGCGCGGATTCAATAAATTAACCTGCCCGCAAATGCTTTCCCTTCGCCCCGTTGGGGTGAAAGAACGAAGAAGGGGAGGGGGGAGGAAACAGGGTACGCTAGCAACACGCGGAGAAAGTCTGCCCAATGTAAGGATAATCCTCGCTTAAGCCCGGAATCGGACCGGGGCTGTAATAATATTTTATTTGAAAACAATTCCCTTCCGCGCAAAAGAACACGACACGCAAATCTCGCGCAAGAAGGTTTTCTTCGTTCGCCGCCCGGTGACCTTGTTGCGCTGGGCTGGCGCTTTCTCGTCGAGGTCGTCGTCGCGGCTCCAGATGGGCCCGCTGGAGGTGGCCATTAATATTCAGTGGGCGTACCGATGAAGGAGTGCGTGTTCGCGTGACGAGGCTTTCGGTTGCAGCGCGCTGCAAGATCGGGCCATCTTACGTCATGCGAATGCAATTCCGAAGGTGCAGTCAGTTTCGTCCGTAGTCGCGGGAGGCAGGCAGGTACAAAAATAACCAATTCTGCAGTCATAAATCGAAATCGATGAGATGGAGAGAAACCCACGTCCCTTTAATAAACCTTCCAACCTACAAAACGTGCAACAGAAAGCTGCGAAAGGGCAAAAACAAAACCAGGGGCAGGCAAAGCCGGAAGAACAATTTCGATCATCAAACGTAAACGTTAATGCGTGCCGATTGTTGTTTCGTTTGCGTTGCGCTTTAGTTGTTTATTTTATACCTCATCCCCCCACGAGTCCGGTTCCACAACGTCATCGACGGGAAAATGCAACCGCTAATAGTTTGGCAAAAATGCTTTCAACCATCGGTTAGGTCGAATTTTTCGTTTCCCCCCACAAGCACACACACACACACACGCGCACAACGGTGCCCAACCGCAACTGTTTTTTTTTTTTTTTTTTGGGCAGCTTAACGAACCATTCATAAATTCTCGCCTGAAAGTCTCCCAACCGAACGGGACCATTTTTTTTCCTGTTTGGCTTGGTCGCGCGAATGCAGCAATCGGCGATCGGTAATCGATTGCATTTTTCTGTTGGGTTGGATTGGAGGCATCCTCCAAGTTCGCCCAGCATTCCCAAATGGGTCAAACAAAAAATGCCGGTGAAATTAAACCCCCAACCAAGCCCTTTAAAAAGAATACAGTGGCAAATGCGCAGCGGGAAACCAACGCCACCATCGGTTGGCAGGCCGTTGGATGAGAGGATTTTGGTTTATTTTTCATACTCGTGGTATGAACGGAAATCGCTTTGAAAAATCGTCCGTCCGAAAATCACATGGATCGGTTGTGGAGCGGGGTGTAAATATAGGCGGAATAGGTAGGCTGATCCAGGGGGCAGTTTGGGTGAGGGTTAAAATCAACATCCCCCGAAATATCGATTCGGTATTGGAAATGAAAAATTGTTCACTTTCCGGCGAAAACCTGAAACCAGCGAAAAAAAAGGACCCTTGCACAACAGCAACGAAAAAGCCAGAAAAAAACACAAATAACTATACATATCTATGTATATTTATTCCCCGCGCACTGACCGGCAGCATTTTATTTATATTTTTCCGGCGGGTGTTATTTAGCAACTCAATGGCGATGGTTAATTTTTGACCGGGAGGGCGCCCTTCAGCGGGGTTGCATTTTTTACGTGCCCCGAATATTTTAGTTTCAGCAATTTCATTCGACCACCTTCGGTCCACCCTCTCCGAAGTTGGTGCCAAATGTCCGCTTTCCACGCTTTCCCACGCCTGTTGCTACTAGTGCTGATTTATTTATACCCAAGCGCATTTTCCTCCCGCACACTCGGACACTCTCCGGAAGAATGAATTTCTGGTTTGCTATTCGCTTGCATTTCCGTCGGACAAATTGTACGTTGGAATTTATTTAGCGAAATAAACTTTTTCGTAAACAAACCCCCTCGGGAAAAACTGATCTTCAAAATCATCGTAATCCACCCCCTAATACTAAGAAGCACAATTGGTTGCATTGTAAAATGCGCCGGCAAAGCGAGCGACCACGCGAACGATTCACAAACGGAGGGAAATTTCCCGTTCGCTCGATCCGTCGCCGAAATCGCATTATTTGGCGCGTTCACCATTTTGCAAATGAATCTCCACGCGGGGACCCTTGGTGGGGACTCATTTCACGCATCGTTTGAGCGTCGATGGGAAAGGCCGGCGGCTGGTGCTGCCTCAAACCGTGCGTGAAAAATGCACCTGCACACTTTTCACCGCCACCCGAAGGCGCTAGGGAAATGCAAACACTTGTTCCCCGCGGGGGAGGAAAAAACAGCGGAGCGAAAAGAATGGCCAACCGCACCGGTCAACCTCCGTTCGCTCCGGTTCACTTGAGTGCTCCGGGTTGCCGGATTGTTGCACAGCCACCGCAAAACGGTGCATCGATAGTCGCTGCATACATTGGCCGCAATTATTGACGACGACCGGCCGCGGGCCAAAGTGATTTCGGAATTCCCTGAAATCCGGCCGAAAAGTCGAGATCTGTCTCGAAAAGTTCGGATCTAATTCTCCACGCTTTGAAGCCACAACGGCCCGCAGTAGTAAACCGTTTCATAGGCATCAAATCCGTCGAAGGGCCAGCGTCCAGCGAGCCGTCGGTCACGCGGATTGCGTCGCACTCTGTGCCCTAATTGATTTATGACTGCACCATGCAACCCCGAAAGCCCGCCGATTTCCCAAGGCTCGCGCTTGCCATAGAAAGATTACGGACAATTTTGCGCGACGTAGACGACAGGCAACAACAGCACCAACGTATAACTCGTTGGAAGCGCCACGGTTACGGTGCCCCCGGTTCTGGCTCGGTTTTCCCCGATGATGCATTTTTCCGATACGCCACGAGCGGAACGGGACCGAGCCTCGGTGGCGCCGAACGATCCGCTCCTAATTGGCACGCCAATCGATTCTGATTACCGTTTCGAGCAATTAGCGAAAGTGTTTTCCACGACGAGCGGGAAAGCTGGCCGTCCTGCTCTTATCCCCGGGAAACTACAAACGACCTGCTGATGGGAAAAGTTCAAACTCCGCTCTAACCGTTACTTTCCTTGCTTGCGTATCTCATCCACAGGTAAGCCGACTCAACAAAGGAATTATCTGGCAAAACCGGACGAGACGTTTCGAAGGTCGCCCAAGTCAGTAAGTCCCCTTGGTGCAGGAAATATCCGCTTAATCCGAACAAAATGAAGAAAAATGCAACTGACATTTGCCAACGACCGCTAATTCGGAGAAGAGTTTTTACAATAACCTGAATAATCTGACAAAACAGACTGTTTAAAATTAAAAACTTCAAGGCCTGTCCGTACTAAAAGGATATTTGTCACCCATGACTAGAAAACTTATTTTGAAAACTTCAAATGTTATTGTAAAGCTTCGATAAAAGATAGCACACAACTTTCGTCGCTATTCAGTTAGATTAAACGGTAGAACCGGTACTTTGACAAATCACAAGAAACTGAAACCCTCTGGTCGGTAAACTTTTCTCCGTGGCGATTCTTATCTCCGGCACTCGACAGCACAAACCCGATGGAAAGCTCCATAAAAATCACACCTAGCGACCACGGATTCCACCGTACCCGGGCGCGAATCGGATTAAAAGGTGATAAAAACGGTCGGGCATGCCGAACCGTACCGCCGTTCGATTGTCTTCGGAAATCGATTCCCCGATTTTCGATCCGATTAAGACACAATAGAAACCCATTAGCGGGAGACACGTCAGGAATTCCTCTCGGTCGCCAAAAAAACAGGGTGCGCTCCCAATAAAGCTGCCCACAATGCTAATGGTATTAAATTTTGTCTACCGACTTACCGGGCGAGGTTGATGAGTCACAGCTTCCTCGCTGTCGACGTGATTGCGCTGGTAGGGAAAAGGGAACGGAACACGGAAACAAACAAGCGCGGTGACCTACTCTCGGGGTCCCGAAATCAAGATGATGCCGCGCACCGGAGGCAATTCTTTGCGCGAAACGTGACATCAGCACGCAACGCAAATGAGGCCAGCGCCCGGTGGATGCTGGTGGATTCTTACCGCACCGCCTGCGCCATGCGGAGAAATGTTTCCCACGAGCCTGCGTCTCCGCCGAGGAAAGGAGGCGCTTTATTGAATTACCCCAAAACGGAAGAAATATGAACGCGCGCGCGAGCGCAATATTCCCCGCACGTATCCCTACGGCGAAGGTCGGCGTCCCGGGTGGAAGCCGGCGTGGAAATCGTGCAATCTACGGTGACAACATTTGTGTGCGGGCGCCCCCTCAAACCCGAGCCGTCGATGCCGTTGTCGTTGGCCCCGTTTCCGTTGGCGACCGGGAAGCTTAAACCGGTTCGATAAAGATCGCCCAAACTCATGTCCTCACCCACATTCGGTGTGTGTGTGTGTATGCTTTGCCCTCCGCCTTCCAGTGATTTCGGCGTCCCTTAACCGAACTGAAGGTAAGCGGTCTTATATCACCTCCATACTGGCATTAGACTGGGGCAAGTGCAACGGGTGCATTAGAACGATGAAAGTTCAGGTGATGTGCCAGTTCGATTGCACCGGTTGCCTAGCGGAATTCGGTGTTTCCACCACAGGATTTCCTTTCTTTCCCTCGCTAGTATCTTCTCTGTGCTCCCTTCGTTGTCTTAAACGGCCGAGCGTACGGCGTAGAACCGCGCAAACCGGGGACAGGCCATAATTCAGCGTAAATCGTGATGGTTGTGCACCCCAGGCTTCCCGTGACAACACACATAGGACCTCCTTGCCCGGTTCGTAAACAGCGCACTTTGATGTCTTGAATCCGAACGGCACGGACTCGTTTGGATGCACTTTCTGGAAGAGAGCGTGGTTTTTTGCTTTGTTAAACCAGCGACTCGCGAGTAATAACGTTATCGACGTGCGCTATATCTTGGTTCGGGTGGAGGAAGCCGGTCCAAGAAGTGGGGAACAAATACAAAACTCCAGCAAAGAAGTGCTTAAATTTGGAGACACCTCCAAAACGCACAAAAACGGCAGATATAAAACGTACGCTAATGGTTGACGTTGGTAGTCCTCTGCCATGATAGCACCCCAAGACCATGCAGCGTCTTTCATTAGGAGAAGTAGCATGAAAAAGTGTACAAGATTTTGTAGAACAAAAAAAAAGCACAACGTCACTCAACTCGCGGTCCATATGGTGCAGAAACAAGCAAAAACAAGCTTGTCATCCATCAGCGCGGGAAGGCTTCACGTCGCATCCTTACATACTGCCTCGCTCGGTGGTGGGATTGAGGATGATTGCGTTATCACTGCGCGAATAAGAACGAGACGCAACACAGGAAGTGTCTGCTCAGTGCCTATTCTGGCGTCCATCCATCTTGTCCAATCACAACATTCCCACGTCAGAGCGGGTTTGATGTGTCGCTTGAGTCGACTCCACGGGGAACGTCATGGTCGAGACAAAAACACACACACACACACATTCCAAACCGTCGCCATTAATTAGCCAGCTGTACTGAAGGTGCATTCCATACCGAATGGAACTGCAATGAACCGGGGGAGGAAAGAACTTCCACCAAGATGACAAACGCTGGTTCTATCTGCATGCCTTAAAGACGTCTCCCCCCGGGCTCGCGTACATTGTTGGCATCACGCAGACCTATAGTTCCGATTTTGTTGCAGGATCGCTATGGTCGTTTCTTTTCGTACCCGGCCCCAAAACGGTAGCAGCCGGCCGAACGGCGTTAGTTTTCTCCGCAATCCATTTTGTCAGACAATTGGCCCTGTCATGTCGTACAACGACTAAACTAGATGATCTCAACCCGGCCGCAGACGAGATTGCGGACCTTCCCTCGACTCCGGCCCGAGCTTGACGTCGCTCGACAAAGTTAGTTATTTCCCTTCCCCAAGTTCCGCCGCACCGCAGCCAACGTTAGCTTCGCGGGACATCTTCAAGACTTCCAGGGAAGTACGTTGCGGAGATCGCATATCGCCGCGATGCCTTCAACGGCCTTCGCTGGTTCCCTTCGCCAAAGGGGAAGGAGCGGAAGTGGAACACCAACACCACCACCACCATCTTGCGACAGGGAATGATTGATTGCAGGCGGGAAATATTTGATGAATCATCTCAACGCGAGCGCACACTTTTAGCCATTGAACTTTATCACCGCGCGAGCATCTGAGCCAGCGAGGCTCTCATCGGCGGGTTGTGCGTACGAACGCTTCGTTTTCGCGTGCCGCTTTTGGAACCCCCAGTCGCTGTTCGGACGCGAGCCGACGTAAAGGCTCCGATAGCTGAAAGGGCCCGCCAGTGATCGCCCAGCCGAACCAAAGCCCATCCTGCCCAAAAGTATGACGCTCCGTTTCCTCGCTTATTCCATCTTCCTGTTTGTTGTGCCTCTTTCGGTCAGATTTGGGGGCAAATGAATGATCTCACCGAGTTCGCGTTCGCGTTCGAATTGATTGTGAGGTACTTTTCTTCGTCTTCCTCCCGCCACCAGCGGGGTAATAAATTATCCCAGCATCCGGTTTCGGTTCGGTGTCGGTTTCGGGATCGATTTAACCCATTCTTCTACACGCCAAAATTGTTTTCTATCGCTTCTCAATAACCACCAAAAGCCTCATCGATGGCTCATCGTCACTCACCGGGCGCGTTTGAACCCAAGCCATCGGTTTCTAATGGCAGCCCATGGTTCGATTGAAATCATTTACCAGGTGAAGAGGTTAAAACTCAGGGCACGCCGCACAAAACCGAAGCTTAGCGCGGAAGGTTTCGCATTCGGTGGAAAATAATAATCCCATTCGGCACGCAGCTGAATAGACCCTGGTTGTAAACCAAGGACCCCGGTGGGTCGAACGTGTCTTGCGGCAGCAACAATCCGCCGTCGGTTCACCTGCCCTGTGCCCCCACGCATGTTGTTTATTGCAAACACAAAATTGTCAAATCAATTTGCACCACATACTACGGTGGCCACGTGCCGGTGGTGGAAATTCGGAGCCTGCGCCTCGATGGCGACGGGTGCGTAATAGATTTCGAACGACCTCTGACCGTACGACCCATCCATCGCGGGAGGGGGGGAGGGGGGGGGGGGCTCGGGAGGCTGAAAACATCAACAACAACCGGTCTGTCCTGCTCGCAAATAACATTATATCGATTGCGTACCGGCTCGACCAGCGCGTGGAAGGGGGCGTGGAAATTCGCGCGTGGAGGTTGGAAAAACAGTTCGGCTTCGGCGTTTGCTTAGTCCGTACGTGTCTCGGCAACTTGATGATAGGTGCTCCGTGCCATTTGCTTCAATCAAACGGTCCACACGGTCCCTGCCTGTCGGATGCCAATATTCCTCCCGCCTTCCTCTACTCCTAACACTCACATACACAACGATTCACCGATGTTATCCTTGACGTTTACCGCTAATGGAGGAATATTTAGGAGCTGCCGAAAAGGGATACGTACGATGGTCGTCCAGCGCTGGTGGCTACCCAACGATGATTCTTTGTTCTGCAGGAAGGTGGAATATTTCAGCCCTCGTGCTCCCACTCCCTCCCCCACACACACACAAAACACGGTTGCACACAAAACTGATGGCTATTTTTACAGATGAGAAATACGTGAGATGCCTTAATATTTCGATTAGCGTTCCACGAGCCCCAGCCCGTGCCCGCCCGGTACGTTACTTCCACCTGCCTAAACAATGGCTAGGAGGAGGGTGGGGGAGAGAGATGTTTTGAACTGTGCGGCCTGTTTATGGATAAGCTGGGCGGTGCGAAAAACCCCAACTTCCGCGTAACAAACTGACGAACTTTTCGGGCCGCTTTTCGGTCAAACTCCCAGAATGAATGGCTCGCAGTAAAAATTTATCACATTGCCGCCCGGCGCCGGATCCCCGCACCCTCACGCCCTTCTGTCTACCACAATTTCCACCGACTGAGGGTGGGCCACATTTGCACATTTCCACGCACCGGGAGAAACGAGGGATTGATCGAATGTATTGCGCCCCAAAAACGGTGGGGCTATTAGATCGACGATCGATAATGGGAGGGTGGCCGTTCCAACCGTTCGATGTAGCCGGTGTGAGCTGTGGGAAAGTATACAAATGTGTGCCCCAAACCACACGCCCGAGCATCCTTTTCGGATGGTTCAAATCAATCAACCAACCTGCCAAAGGTGCAACGTAGCGGGCGGGTGGATGATCGGATGAAACTGGGAAGTCCGAGGATCCGTGCGAACGAAACCAGGCGGTTATGTGAATTTTGGCGAACGGTTTACGATGGAAGATACGCGGGAAATAATCCTTTAATTCGTGCGCTGCTGGAAAATGGGTAAAATATTTACGCCCACATTTGTATGCAGCGGGGAAGCGCTTCGCATCGAATACCAAATTTGCCACGTGAAACGTAAACAACAGACCGCGGGTGCACACGTGATGGGAGCTACTTGGTGTTGAGTAGGTATAACTACTAGAGCCATAATGTAGCCGAAATTGCACACCGAATTTTAATACACAATTCATAAATTCTCTCCAAGCTTTTGTCCGTCGTTCTTTCTGTTGAACATAGGAATACAACACTGTAGTGTAAACGCTACCAGAGGCCGTAGTGTCATAACCTAGTAAACTAAACTCTTTCTTCTTGTCACAACCATCATCCGGCAAGCACATCTTCCGCTCTGTTACGAGGATCTTCAATACTTTTTTAGTTCTAACTCATTCATTTTCCCCCTGGTTCCTATTGTTATCCTTAGCATGATACAATCAACTTGTTAAAATAATTTCTTCTAGCTTACGACTGGTGAACTAACAAAAACTTCTCAGTCCGAAAGTATTTATAAAATTTTTATTGTACAAATTAATTAACCTCAACAATGCACGGAGCCAATAAAAATGTATAGTTCCATGCAGCTTCTTCAACAAAGCATACTTTTTTCTAAGAAATATTTCTTTCTAGCGAAAAACAATGCGTCCATAAAATAGCGCAAGAATGCTAGGAATCCTTAAGCCCAGCTGTTTAACTTCCATTCGTGCGTTGCCCTTCTTCTTGGGTTCTTGTGCCCAATGCACCCAACGCAACGGACACAATTAACAAATAATTGGCATTGCAGATGAAATGTAATCCCCGATAAGTTAAAGTCCTCATAAACAGGGAGTAACATTCCTGCCCGGTGCCATGTAGCCTGATGCCTTTTACGAAATCCTAACCAACGCAAGGTTCTTGCGCCGCCCAATGTATCCGGCCGAGACCGATGCGCACATGGGAACATGCGTTACTTTTACGACGTAAATCGTTTGCAGCCAGTGTCCCGCTATTGGGTGCGAGTCGGAGGGAAGGAATCGGGAACCGGGCTAAGAGTTTGTATAAATTATTAAACGGCCCACCGAGTCCAGGGAGTCCCAAACGCCCCCGTAGTCGAACGAGAGCTGGCGTATCTGGGCGTGGAATGGATCAAACATTTGCCACCTCCCCAAAAGCAACTCAACCCGTGGTCATCAGGGGTTTTGCGCAGAAGGGGATGCGTCCAATCAGTTCGATGAGCTGGAAAAGGGGTGGCAAAAGTGTACCACCTACCTTGAAGGATGCGGTGGTGATGATGGTACGAGGAAAGAATCCCAAAGATAGCTGTAAAATATGTAAAATAATTCCACACCATCCCCACCACCGTTCCGGCTGGCGGCTGGGAGAACCTTCTACCTCGGGCTGGCGGTGCTGAAGGCAACCCGGTTGTCCCGTTTTAGTTTTTATTTTTACGATTCTATCCACCTCCCGGCTGGCACGCATTCTTCCGCTCTGCAAATCCTTGTACGCAAAAACCTGATGCCAGATCCTCGAATCCACTGGCCGATGGGGTAAACAACATTTTAACGACTCTCGAGCGCCATCGTCGACGAAGAGCAACCCTTACAGCAGTTCCTTTGTGAGGTGGCGCCCTAAGTGTGCCAACTGTTGCACGGCACTCTGCATATATCTACACATCCTGGTTTTGTGGGATAAAAAACGGAAAAGAACGGTTGGAGTTTGTGGCGTTCCTTCTTTCGCACTGGGGATGAAGGAGAGAGATATTGCGACGTTAGGCAAATTAATTAATCCGTCCCTCGGTGACACATTCTGGAACATCATCAAACAGGACAACTATCCTTGAGTGTTCTGTGTCAATTGGAGTGTTAAACAACACCCTTCTGGTGGTCATAAAACACCAAGAAACGATCATCGAGAACGTAAGACGTTTGTTAAAAGAATTGCATTTGAATCATGCTGGGAATCACCTGGCAAAAAGGCTGTTCGTCTTCCTAGTGGACAATACTTTGCGTTGCACTTTGCGAAAGATCGTTGATCCCGGTGAGTCGACTCGCCAACAAAAGGCTTCGCCATCGGAACATGTTTACCGTTGCGATTATCGCATCGTCAACGTTTGCGCAGACTCTCCATCCTTGCCACCATATTGAAGTGCACCCTGCACCCGACGCAGCATGTGTGTGTCGTCTAACAAGATCGTGCCCGTTCTCCCTTTGTCCTCGTCGTTGTCGGCGTGTAGGTGACTAATTGAGGGCGAAGAGTGAGCACCAATATTTATCATCCTTTCGCGCGACGACACGGTTCGAAGTGCGAGCGTACTTTCAAATTAGGTTCTAACGATTTGTGCAATTGATTCCGCGCGCACTGCTCGAAGTTGGCGTTCTGGGAACCCCCATTGTAAGATCCCGAGCGGTGGCCAAGTGGCATCAATAACCCATCGCTCCTTTTGTGGTGGTCGGTCGCATCGAGATCGAAGAAAATCCACCATTCGGAAAAACCATTCTCCGACAAGTCCAACTCGTTTGAAGGCTTCCCAATGGGAAGGAAAGGGAGGCTTACCACCATTTAACCTCCTTTTTGGGAGGTGCACATAACTGAACACGCCGCGATAAGAGCTGCTCGGTGAAACTCCACAAATTGAGCCGAAGCGCAGTCGGAGTAGGAGCATAACTGGAAGCATAACGATCACGATCGGTGAGAATTTTTATGTCCCCATTGTTATGCTGGCGTTGGAAGAGGAAGGAACGGATGTAAGAAGGTCCAGAAGTCCTCTAACTGTAATCCAGCTGTGCACTTCTGGTTACCGTTTTTGGGCCCACACTGCTTCCGCGATGCAATTTCCCTTCTTTCCTTTAACCGTGGAATGAACCATGGGCGAAAGGACTTCCTAACTTTCCCAAAGAAAAGCCACTCACGTAAAACCGCGGTGAACGAGCACCGTTCGCAGCCCGATGCTGCCCGGTTCCTTCCGCTTCCTGCCAACCGTTCGATTCGATTACGGTGGAAGTTACCGGCCCAACTTTCCAACTTAACACGCGAACGGATCAACCGCCCGACCGACTCCCATTTGGTTTTCCCAATTTTGTCGCGGGTTTTTCCAATTAAGCGTTATTGCCTCATTATCGAGTGGGCTTTCGACACTTCTTTTTCACGGCGCCTTTGTCGGCCATTGCTGCACAACTTCCAGCTTCCTAGCGCTAAAAGCTTCCGGACTTTATTTTACCCCTGTTTTTTTCTCGCCTCGCCCGGATAACGGTTGTTGCCTTTGTCTGATGCCAACGATAGCCGATCATTAACGCGAATAAGGATGAAGAGATTCCTTAACCGTTCTCTACTCTTCCTCTTCCCAGGTTCGCAGCGCCTTGCGTCCGATAACGACGCTCGTGATCACGATAAACGGCCCCCGGTAAATGGTGCCGTGGAGATTTACTTTGTAAATTAATGGAAGTGGAAAACTGCCGGTGCTTGGGCTGCACTTTGCGGTGCAGTTGACCGTCGCGGGCTTCGATTGTGACTGCAATTTAGGTCAATTTAGCATGTAAATGACTGTTTGCATTCGCATTATCCTTTGCAGGTGCTATTTACATCCAACGAGCGGAAAGAATCTTAAACAGCGCATAAAGAAACCATTGGCAGAATTAATAGGCATTCCATTCCTCTCGATCCCGATCGAAGTGGTTTTTGTTTCACCCGGTAAAGTAAACACAATATTTTAAGTGACGCTTCAACTTTACCCTCATTGCATAAAATGTCTACAAAACAAAATGGCGAACCACTACTTCGTGGAATTAAAAACATACATTTTGCTCTCCTCAATTTCACAACCGTTTACAAATCACCGTCAACGAAAAAGATGTGGGTTTGCGAACCATTAACCTTTCAGTTCTCGGGAAAAGAGATTTCGTATCCTTCTACGAAACTGTACAGTGCGAGATTAAAAATTAAAAATGTAAGGAAAAGGTTTTTGAGTCGAAAACTATGGATTCCTACCAACCAATCATTCCCCAAGCAATTATCAGCGAAGACAAACTGGTGGGAACACATTGAACGATTGAATCTTATTCTTTTGAGGTTTTAAATCTGCATGTACATATGTAGAAGATGGACGATGACTCCCACAAATGACTCACCTTTCAGAACGAGATTAATTGAGTCACGCTCGGGACATGGTCCGACATACAAATCCCCTGAGGCGAAGCTGGGTCGAAAACTGACCTTAAGATATAACCGTTTTGGTTCGTTAGATTGTCTAAACTGTTTGCATAACTGCCAAACACTGCCCGGCCGCCAGTCAACGAACCTATAAACAAAGTTGATCTCAAATAGAAAGGCAAGAAAATGCCCGAATGTACACCAATAAGGCACATAAATCTTCCGCCCGAAAGCCGGGTCTCGTAAAAGAAGAACGCCGTGTGTTCGCGAACAAACTGTCAGAATAAACAAGCGCGAGAATGTTTTCGTCATCCCAGCGGGGCTGGAATGGGGAAGGAAATCGATCGCTTTTGGACCGTGCAACAAGATGCTGCGGAAGAAACACATTTCATCGCGCAATACATCCTCCAGCGAAAAGCTACGTGACAACGGTGATCGTGAATCGGTGACCGAGGGCGCGTGTATTTTCGAACACTCTTGAACTTGAACCATGCCGGACCGAACGAAGCTGCGCGTTGACGGCACGACGACCCACGAGGAGTGTAAATCTCGTCGTTCATTCGTTCACTGGATCAAGGCGATCAGGTTTCTGTGGTCGTCGGTACGAAAACGCGCTTCGTGACCGTTTTAAAGCACGTCATCGGTGGTGTTGTGAAGTTAAACCACTTTTCACAACTCGGTGACGTCTCGTGCGGGTTGGACCAGGGCTTTCTCTCTCTCCCTCTCACTCACCTGTCTATCCACTCCCATGTAAAGCGTTGATATGTTATTTTCTTATTGCGACCAACCATCAAACAGCCGAACGAAGAAACCAGTTTCCAAGATGCCGGTTTGTCCAAAAGCAACCGGAGTGGTCATCACCTTTTCGGACCAGGCGCCCCATCCTCCTCCCCCACACCGTACCGTTTGCTTGGGTGGGATTTTATTTACATGAATCATATGTAAATTTTTGCACCGTGTCCACACAGCCGGCCTACGTTTGGATCGTTCGAAGCAAAGATGGAACCTGGTGACGTTTCGATTTCCGAGCGCTAGTACCGTTACGACGGTACTCATTTATTCGACATCTGCATACGATACATATAGTGCCGAGCTTCGGACTCGGTCCGTGGCTGGGCAGTCAGCCACTCGAAAGGCAAACGTGCGAGATCAAAGCGCAAATGATGATGGGAACGATGCCGGTAATGATGCTTCCGACGATCGGCAATCGTCCCCTTCGTGTGAGCACAAGCGGACATCATTATACAACCTTCCGCTCCAGGTGGATGTGTTTGTCCTTCCTCGCACCACTAAATGGGCCGGGGAAGTGAAGCGCAGCGTGCGGGGCACAACAAATCATTTTCGCATTATCGATGCACTTTTCTCTAAGCCATCGTCAACCGGCGTGCGCCCTTCGGTGGCGCGCGAAAAGGGATGAGAACGAGGCGATGAGTCTGCTACTGCCGATGAGTTCGCCTCCTGTCCGACCGATCCCGTCGTCCTGGTCCGGAGGTGTGACCGACTGATGATGGGGGCTTCGCCGACCGCACGGACGTACGACTGGCAATGGCCGGTAATTATTGCCCGTCGATTCTTCCCGGGATCGGATGAGGCGTCCCGCGAGAGTCCTCGGCCTGCACCCGACGGTGTTCGGAGAAAATAATCACTCCGTCCAGCTTCAGGACGCCCGGATTGCTAGCCCTCCATCGCGACACCAACACCCGACCCGGCCTTTGATGAAGTGCGCGGTAATGCGTAATGGCATTGATGTGTTATAATGTGATTAGGGTACGTTTACGGAGCCGCACTTTGATTGCGAAACCGATCCCCGCTGGTTCTCCCCTACGAGTTTCTCTTTTTTGTTTCCGCCCACCCTTGCTCCTTGGAAGGTCGAAGGGTTTTCGGTAAGCCGATTCTAACGCTTGCACGGGCAAACCCTCCAACCACTAACGCTGCGCGAGCAATGTTTTGGTCGAACGTATGGCCACTCATATCAGGACACAAACCGACCGGAAGGATTCGGAAAAATCGATACGTTAAATCTACACACACCCACGGACACGGTCGGCTTCCGCTGATCCGCGAGCGGAAACCATCGGCCATTGACGGACATTCATACCGTTAATTGGACACGAATGATACCGGAAACGGAAACACAATCACACACACACACACAGGCATACGTCAACAGACGCCCAGTCCAGGGCAGGATTGCTGAAAGCTCGTTAAAGTTCGCACGGCTAGCGAACACACACGCACGAACCATGAGAGTCCATATTTTCTCCATTAAACAGCAAATTTTTGCAATAATTGTGGGTTTTATTTTGTTTCCTTTTTTTAAATTTTCCGACCAACAGCTCTATGGGCCAAATGTAGATTATTAATAAACGAAGGGTGAAATTAAATAGAAATTAAATCACTCCCTTCGCACTTACCCCCCCCCCCCTCCCCAACCTCTTCCCCTCGACGGTGTAACGCAGCTGCAGTCCACGCAGCGTGTGTGTAGGCAGACAATTGTCGACAAATTATTAACAGCGAAATTGATTTAAGATAATCGACGGTGACACGGATAGGTAATAAATTTTACCTTCCGGACTACCGCACTCCCAAAGCCCTTTTCCTGGACGCCTCATTCAGACAGGTTGATTCGGAGTCGCATTATTACAGGGCGCGGCAATGGGCGAGCTAAGTTTGACACGCAATTCCATCGCGTCCTCCCATAAATTGCTTTTTTTCAAACAGTAACGGTAACTTTCCAACATTGTGACAAACTCTTCGTATCACCTCTACACCTCAAAATAAAACTAGTGGTGTTTCAAATATGTTTATTTACTAGAGTACTTTAGATACATGTTATTTACAAAAGAGCAACCAATTTATCTTTAATTCTACATACATTTTCCAGCATATTAACCTAATTTAATTTCTTTAAAAATGTTAGTTTAAATTTTCAAATACCATCAAGAAAGTATTTAGATTCCAGTTTAGTTCCTCGATACAACTTTCCAAGTTTTCCATCAAATCCTCAAAAAATGTTTATGAGATTTGAACATGCTGAAAACAATTTACACCTGACTTAACTTAACTGAGTCTGAGATTCTTAGTTTTCTTCAAACACTGCAAAAGAAGTATTTGTTAAAACATGGTCATCTTTAATCTACACGATGCTGCGAATAGAACCAACGATGGGGTTGTACCAAACATTATGTTTTCATGAGTTTCTTTCCATGCATTTCCCGTGATATTACTTTGAATACGATTCACCAGAAATCTTTAGGGTTGCCCAATGTTCCATCTTTGTGGTTTAGCTAAAGTAGTTAAAATTGGTTAGAAAAATAAAATTTCAATTAAAGGATTTTTGTTAGGCTTAATGAGGTGAAGTCTTCTAACATAATTGTTGTTATGGGCATCTGATGTCACCGTATCAAAATGCAAAACCGTGAAATAAGTTACTGAAAATAATGGCTATTTTTATCGTCTTAAATCACACCGTATTTAACAGCTGGGGTGAAAAAATCTATTTTACAGATTTTTAGCGAAACACCGTCTAACGCATGTCATTAAATTAACTTGGAAACACTGCGAATATAATTAACACGCATACGACTCAAGATGACGTACTATGTCCTCGCGTGAGACTTTGCTACAAAACGAAAACGTATCCTAACCTAAACTCGATACGCATTGCGACGTTGAAGTTGAAGGACACTCCCGATCGTCCGCACGGAGAGGTCAAACGGAAATCGCAATCCGCGGGCTGCTAACCGGTTCAACAATCATTATCAATCATTCGCCATTCTACCCGAGCCGAGCGGCCCATCATTTACGCTCAATAGAGTCCGATTCGGACGTCGCGCCGAAACCGGACTCCGAAGGGAAAAACCTAGCGAGTTCGTCGAGCTAGTTCTTCGTCGTAAAGAAACATCATCCGTAGATTGCCATCGTAAAAGCAAGGATCAGGCGCGGATGTTCGAGCAGCCGCCGAAAGGATGAATCGTCTAATGGGTATCCGTCGCTCATTAAATCGACGTGCTTGCTTCGATGCCGCCACGGTTCTGGGTATCATTTAAGGCAGTACCATTTTAGGAGTGACTCAATTTAAAATTCTGTAAATTTTTTCATTCGATTGCGCATCCAGGGAAAAATAGGAAAGATTTAATTTTTTTTCCTACCTTCAGTCCTAGGGATAGAGCACCCGGGATCGTCAACGGAAGGAACGTTCTTGAAGTAATTGCACTAAACCTACCTGCGCATTCCCCCTCAGACCTCTCAGCACCTCGCAGAAAATTCTTCTCCACGAAGTGCAGGAAACAACGAACGACTCTGAGAATTTATTCCTTCGACGATTCCTTCCATCATCATCAGACAGAACCAACTGGCCGTGCAACTCGAGTCTTATGGTCGCGCAAAGCAAAAACAAACTCATGGAAACGGATCATCATCGCAATCTGAAACGCCCTCGCATTCTCCCGGGGACGCTCCTGGCGGCAGATGGAATGAAATAAAATTTATGATCAGTGAAATTAAACTCATCGCCGTGCCGTCCACTGGCCGTCAATCTGCCGTTCCCGGGGCATGGGAAAATCGCGACACCGGTGGAAAATCGATTTCGATCTCATCTGCCCGCTCCCCTGACGACATCTGTCACTGTCATGTTGATTCAGCGCGGCACTCGCAAAGGGCGCTCGAGCTCATTATTATTACGTTCGTTTTCATTGTTGAACGAGTATTCTAGCGCACGCACTCACACACACACGTGCACAGATCAGAGCTTTCCCGGGAGCGTGCTTTTCGCATGGCAAAGGTGAATCACGGAAAATGTGCACCTTACTAAATATTTACTTTTTTATTGCAAACGTTATCCATCACTTTCGAGCATCCGGGAAAAGAAACACTACTCTGTTTGTGAACTGGAATCAACAGAAATGGGGAAGAAACAAATCTGTCACAATTCATCTACCGGCTGAGGTGGAACTTTCCTTGAAATATTTGTGAGGGAATATTTTTAGTGGATTACCTTCCAGAATCACCTCCGGCACGGTGAGCCGTATTTTTGCCACCTTCGTCCGTTATCGCGATAAAGCGCTATGTGTTTGGTTTCCTTTATTCCATCGTCCCGTGTTTCCCATTTTCATTGTTTAGGTTTCCGAGAGAATTAAGTATTTTAAATTGAGCTTCTCGGCGCGACGCGTTGGTGCTTCCGTTTGGCTTACGCTTCGCCCGCAGGGAGGAATTCGAGCCAGCAGCGGTAGGATTTTCCCTGGCGCGTGAAGGCAAGAAAATCGGAGCGCGATCCAAAACACGCACAAGCCATAAGTCTCCACGTTTTTGACGCCGCCCGAGACGCCGCCCCGGGGAATTCGGAGATTTGGCTAAGTTCGGCACCCGAAACCCCGAACGTTCGCCCGGTCGCAGCCGGGCAAACAATCCAGACCATCCGGAAGAAGGCCCAATCCGAACAAGTATCGGAGCCGAGGAGAAAAGGGCAATAAAAATAAATTAGCTGTAGCGATCGCTGTGGTTTATTTTACTTTATTTTCACCCGCTTTTGTTCATCCGCCAGCCAGTGGGGTGGGGGGGAGCGGGGGAGGAGGGTTGGATTTCCTTGTGACCTTTCTCACCCACCGTGTTCCCCGTTGCCTGGCCCGTCCCCAAATTCACAGCATTCCTTCCGAATGGTTGATTCGATGAAAAACGGTTGGCAGGAGAGATTTCCAGGCGCCCAACAAAACGCCGGCCTTCTCTGTTGCAGACTTAAGGATGGAGTATGGGTACGGGGGGCAATGCCCCCCACCTCTATCCCACCAAAAAGGGCTCCTTAGAAAAAACGGAGCCGCTAATACGGTTGCTACACGTTGTTTATTGCGAAATCTCATCAGCTCGCTTAATTTAATACCCACCGCTCATTCAAAACCAATTCAGCTTCCAGCTCGAGCGCCCACATGTTAAGGGCCCACAAGGGGAACATTTTTTCCTGCATTTTCCCTGTCGTTCCACCCGCCGGCTGCCACCGTCCCCTGGCACGCCGAGTTCCGGTCGCAGCTGGATGGAAAAATGATTGCCAAACAGCAATGATTTGTTCATGCGGAACGGGATGTGTGCGATTGGGGGAGTGTTCTGGTGCGAGGAGGCCACTTAAGGGGAGAAGGATTTGTGAAAACATTATGCGAATAACGTTGTTCAAACACAGAAAAGTAACATATTATCCTTTTGAAGTGGAAGCTTAACCCCGATGTGTACTCTGCGAAGAGAGTCTTTTGGTTGAGTTTTTAATTTTAACTAAGGATGTTTAAATATTATTAAGTACACAGTGGATTAAATGGAATATGTTTAAAAATAGGAATCGTTTTACCACTAAGCCGAATCATTTTATATCGAAGTAAATAGCGTATTGTGAAGAGAAAAAACAATTGAGACGAATAAACGCGTTGTGACACGGAAGAATTTGTTATTTTTCTCATCACATTTAATTAACGTTAAAAATGCACCCGACACTCAAAACATTTCGAACGTAACAAACCAAAAACCCCAAAATTACCCCTTATTGAAACGTCAACGTTTATTAACTCCCAAGTGCAAACCGAGCGAACAAAACTCCCAGCGGAATGCCATCAGCAAGCCTTCAAATATTATGACACCCGACAGTCGGTTTTAATTAGCCTGTTAATTGATCGGCGAGGCATCGATCAAAACACTGTCCCTGCGCGAAAAGCCCAGTGGGCCGGCGGAATGGCACCGAGTACCGTTCACCGACTGCGCCCTCAGAATGCGATGCAGTTGGGTGCAGATGCAGAAACGCAACAGCCTGCCGCACACCGTGTGGGCAAGTCTCGGGCGCAGAAGTTATGCGAACCCCCGGCCGTTCCGCAGTGTGTCCGTTCCATGTCAGACAAGTCAACGCAGCGTCGCTGGCAGCTTCCCTCGCAGAACGAATCGGAGTGCTGTCATCGGAAGCATGCATAAATTTGTGCCGGAATCCGGTTGCCTTCTACGGGGGCGCGTACGAGTCGGGTGTTTCGAGACGATGGTGCGGACCTACCAGTGTTCGCGATAAGCGACGAACCGGTGATGTCAGTTTTCTCCGCAGCGGGGAGGGCTGAGCGAGAAGGTTCCTTCGATCGATAGTCTCCGCCTCGGAGCAGCATAACCAATCCGACGCGATGTCTGAAGCCCAAGATCGGACCCTTCGGGTGTACTGCTGCAGATCTGGCTGTAATGAGAATGTTGCATGATTTACGCCACCATTTCCACGTCACAGGCGTTGACCGGGTAGTGCAAGAGGAAGAGAGAGGACCGACTGAGGAATGCTTATGTAACTAGCACCACCCAGCACCACCAAGGTCCGTATCGCAACAGGTTTACCGGGTTTCCGCGATTCCGCCGACGGAGGCCACGATCGCAAACCGCATCGGCTCGTTACTTTTAATTTCAATAGCAAATGCCTCAAGATGCTGCCAAGGTTGAACGACCCCAAGCCCCGGGCGGGGCTGGACTGGACTGGGGCTCAGGCCACCAGTGAAAGGAATTTGCGGGAGGGCCGTTTTTCCTTTTTCCACAAACCAAACCCAAAGCCATCGGTTTATTGAACACAAACGGCACGGGTTCGGGATGAACGGGTTTGATTCCGGGCTCTCGCCTCCCCGAGCGTAAGACATCTGACACTTAACGATGACAATCATCATCATCATCATTACCGTCGTCGTCGTTCTGCTGAAAGAACGTAGTCTCGCGTCGCAAATCAGGAGCTACCGGATTGTGCATCTGCAGAAGCCACCGATGCCAGCGGTTTGTCAAACGATTAGCGGAGCAAGCGCTCGGACAAGTTTCCTTCGGCGTTCGGTAAGCAATACGCGATGGATGCGCCGGCGGAAACCAAGAGTATGAGGATGAAAAATGTTTGCTCTGCAGCTGCACGCGAATCGACAAATGAAGCAATCGGTGCGGCGAGCGTAATCATTATCTAAACATGGCATGTTACACATTCCTCTGTCCAACCATCGTTCAATCTTCCTTCAATTGCGGACCGAAAAAAAAACACTTCGAGGGAAAACAGCAACAATTTATTTAACTTGGCGACGGTTGGTTGTAGTACAAAACGCTGCTGGATACCGGATCATCACGCGGATAAACATTGACAAATAATAATGCACTAAACACACGGCAAATAGATTTCCTGGGTTGATGGAAATGATTGATGCCTGCATTAAAATCATTTTCCGATTATCCTCCGAACTATCATTTGTCATTGGTGTAATTATGATAAATTATGTTTGGTATTTTGAAGCAATGGTTCTATCTTTTGTCTTACAATTATGTTGTTGTTTGTTCTACTTGAATGACGCTTTTATGTTTAATACAATTGTTGCAATTTCCAACAACTTTTCCAATAAATCACATCTGTACTTAAACGCCTGCAGTTACTCGGTTTTATGAACCACTTCTGCTTCCCTGCTCCTTACAACTGCGTAATTTTATGCTACTACTTTAATAACCCTCATGCCCCGTGTTTGCGTTGTTCATAAAACACCGTCCGTCCTACGAAAGGAAACGGTGTGCGTAAAACAGTATGCTTTACTGCCATCGCCTGGGGTTCCATCCTCATCGCCGCGAATCGCTGACCGTCGTGAACGATTATTAATGCACCAGACATCTATTCGATTTCTTCGGCGTGGCCACCCTCTGGCATTGCCCGAACATTCCACGCAGTCGATGAACTGAGCCACAACCGAACGGAAAATAAATACCAACCATCAATAAGACCGCTTCGGAGGAAAACCTGCGCGTTATGGTTTGGCGGTAAATTGATCTTGTCGATGCGAGGAATTGCTGCTGCAATTTATGATTTATTTCCACAATGCACTCGGTCAAAGGAGCAATTTTCCATTCTTTCCACAGCCCCACACTTGACAGGTGTGCAAATTTTATCATGCTGTAACCCTCACGGTATGACAGTCTGACGACTCTATCTAGTTTTCCAGCGAGCGTCACATCACAGGCGGTCCGGATAAATTAAATGTACCGAGACAAGCATCGTTCTAATTATTTTCCTTTCCGTAATTCCTTTTGCTAACTTCATTTTACCACCCGCGATCGGGTTCGGGTTCGTTCGAGACACATGATACGGTGGTTCGCAGTGTTGTTGTGCAGGGCCCAGCATCAACAGACAAACACCGGCGCAAATGATAACGAGCGGGGAAAGATTAATTTGACAGTTCACAAGAAAATTATCATCTGTCAAAGGGAGTTTTGCGGGTAGGTGGGGGAGGATGCGGTGTAAATTAAGAGAACCAGAATGCTAGTGAAGGGGATGAAAAAAACCAACAATCCAACCCCGGAACGTGGGGACAGAGAAGGGATGAAAAATTTCTCATTATTTCCCCGGTCCGGTTGCGATGTTTTCCACCGTCAAACGCTCGGTCCGAATACGTTCTGCCAATGGGGTTTGTTTTTAATTGGTGCCCACCAGCTAGCCGGACAAGGCGGACAGGGGATCAGGAAGCCCTCAACGAAATAAGACACTACGTCCAGAATCCAGAGCGAGAAAGAGAAAAAAGAGATTATAAAAATGAGCCTGACGAGCGAAAAATACTGATTCTATTAATTAACTAACTCGGGAGTGCTCGGAAAATTATAGAAGAAAAAATCCCTTTGGCGGATCGTGTATCTTTTTGGTGATTTTTCCTCAACCCCATTTTGCTCCCACAACCGTTGTCTCGCTATTCCTAGAATCCTTTCCCCTCGCCCCCCACACCCCGAAGGATCATCGGCAATAAAACGAAGAGAATGAAGAAAAATCTATAAACATGTGTAAAAAGCACCCAGAATCTTATCTTGTGGCTCGCTGGGAACATCAAAAAAAACACTGATACCAGTGCTGGATGCTGCCATCCTTCTGCCGTATCTTCCTTCTTTCCCCCCCCCCCCCTCCCTTCCTTTCTCGTAGCCACTGCTTCTTTTCCGGGGTCCCGTTTTCCACCACCAGTTTTCTCGCCAGTGCGAAGAATGATGATACATTATTAACGAGAAGGATGGTAATTTTGCGCTGTAATCATAAAAAATAATTGCTTCTAATTTATGCTTTTTTTAATCTACTCGCCGCCACCTCCTCACCACCACACGGCTCTCCCGATTCATGATGCCATTAATTTCCCCTCGAGCCCTGGTTTCCATTTTTTTCTTGCTGTTGTTTTTCGTTTTCATCCAACCGCAACCATATCCTGACATTGACGCATCCTTTAAGGATCCGGCATGGTGTTGGAGTATTTTTTCATTTTTTCTATTTGAAGCTTTCGCTTCCAACATCGCTATTGAGCATGGATGCTGCCGCACTCTGCAAGTGCAATGCAATTAACTGCAGCTTCCTGAGTCAGCATTCTTTTTTTTCAATTTCTTGCATTCCCGTTCTCTGTTGTTTCTTGTCTATGCACAACCAAACCCGTGTGCCGGAGCTAACGCGCGTCTGCCCGGAATGTCGTGGGAGGCCGCAGGAAAAAAAAAACTCTGCGAGCGTCGGGAGGAAATGCTGCGGGAGGAGAAGTGGAGATCCATATTCAAATGACATTTAATTAGCTTCTCATTACGCTCGGGGAAAAACGACATGCATTTGTGGCGGATAGCAATTCCATCACAAACCGGATCACCAGTTTTCACCGTCCGATGTAAAGCTGAGTTGTGTTTTATTTTATTTATTTCATTTGTACTCCCACCGGGTAATAATTCATTCCGCAAACCACAAACATGCTCGCAAACGGTCGGACGCTGTCGTGCGCTCGTTGATGAGTGGATAAATTGCTAATTTTATTATCCTGTAATGGAAGCTAATGAAAACAAGCGGCCAGTTGACTCACAGTTGGGGGAAAAAATGCTGCTAACCATGGTTGCGCAGTGATTTGTACAATCAGGATTAAAACTAGGATGCTGCACCACGAATAACGTAAATTAACAATTTTCCATCGCTTTTCCTCTTATTACAGATAGACCTCTACTTCGTACCAGCCCGAGACAGGTGCTGGCCTTACGGAAGCCGAAGGTGAACGGCGGTACGGACAAAATGGCGGCGGACGGGCGGACCTTCCGGTCCGTGGCTCTGCTGCTGATGACGATGGCAGCACTGGCGACAACGACACAAGGTAACACTTGAAAAAATTATACATTTTTGTTGCTTGTACAAACCAAAACATGCGCAAAACAATTCTAACAATATAGAAAGTCGTCGTTAATTTTCATAAAAGGATCTATGTTCAAGAAGTAAACTAAAAATAGTGAAATCAATTGCAAACTTTTAAAGTTTACATCGATAACAAATGAAATAAAAAACTGAGGTTTTAAAGCAGCGCAAAACATGCGAAAAACAATCGGAAACATCTGATCAAGGCTATCAACTTATGTAATGAGAGATTTTCCGTTTCGCTTCAAAACAAACATTTCATTAAAAATGCCCGTATGCAAAACGACTGTCTGGGCCATGTTTTGGAGAGAAGGTTTCATCCTCCATATAAAAACCGTTCGCGCTGCTTGTACTTCAGCATTGCCGCAGACGGGTTGCGGCAATTGTACAAACGTGGGTACTCCGTTATGTCAATTATCATCCGGCCCGACACCTCCTCGATGCCGAGGAGCGCGGTGGAGACACGAGCAGACGGGCATGAGGCAGAAGATGAGACAGCACCAGAAGATATGTCCGACGGCGGCGACGACCTTGAGCGAGGCCACACTTTTTTGCCCCGCACACGGTAGCCAGCGTAAGATGATTATTTTCCCTTCCTGGCACAACGGGGGGCAGGAGGGCGGGCAGGCGGCGACGGTTCAGCAACCTGCAACCAGCCGGCGCAAGACATGTTTTCTTTATTTTTCCATCTGGCTCACTCACTCGGGGCTATTTATCACTTGTCGGGCCCTCAGCAGTCCCCAAGGGAGGACGAAGCTCTGCACGTGACGCGTAAAGTGACAACCGCCGTGGAAGCTAAAGGGTTGCGGGTGAAGAATGGCGACGAGGTACGACCGCACTTCACGCCGCATCGTCATTTGCAAGAAGAACAAGCAAATAAGCGCAAAACATAACCAGCGAGTGTCAAGTCAGGCGGAGGAAGTCATACCCGACGCCTTCGGTTCACTTAAGCATCATGAAGTGTTGATGAACCAAATAAAAGAGATAGTGTGACAAAAGTTTAGAAAAAAAGCTCGTGACAATTGAAAAAGTCATCCACATTTCATCCCGTAACACTTTTTACAAATAGCTGCAGCTTACAGGATGACGTTACGATCGCAAATGGCATCACTAATATGAGCTCAAGCTGATTTAGATGGACAAAGGATATTCACCAGGGGCCATTTATTATTCTAGCGAACACTTAATCTTCAAAGTATGCAACTTAAATATAAAAGCTTGTTTTATTACGTCTCCAGCTAGTTCAAAATAAACAAACTATGAAACGAATTCAAACAAAGATTGCTAGTAACTTTTTAAAATAAAGGTAGTTAGAATTTTTAATATTTTTTTCCTTTTAATTACTTTACCATCGTTTTCCAAACTATTTTAAATTGAGTAGAAGAAACGTTTTCGATTAGCAGTTAATTTTCCTCCTTCCCTTAAACCAAACAAATCTGTTGAAACCATCAAAACTAGTTTCTTTATCAAAAACTGCCTACTCTGGGACGTGACACACCGGTAATTAGACATACGCAACCTGTCCCATTTTTGCTTCTTTTTCCTATTCACTTGTTGTATTGAGCAAACTGCAAACGCAAAACCGCAAGAAAACAATACACCATTCTTAGTGTATCGTGCAAGGATTAGTGCTGGTGCACGTACGGGCGGGATCGGAAGGGTAAAAGACGCCATAATTAACCTGTCAAAAATGCTGCAATACCGGAATGTAATCCAGCCGATGCCCGGGAAAACCTGTTCTCCTGTCAAACGCAGCCACCACTGGCGGCGTCGACGTCGGGTCGAGAAAGATACCGATCGGCAATGTGACCCGAACGTCAACCCGTGGTATAGGTTTGCCAATACGACAATCTTCACGGCTGCGGCATAGGCGGGCGTTGGGGGTTATGGAATTGCTGGAACGAGGGTTCATCCATTGCGTTTCGAAAACACTGAAAGGACTTACGCTCCATCTCGCTCGGTGGGAAAATGGAACAACGGGTCCGTGATGGCTGTCCTAAACCCGTCCGAATCGCATAATGTAGGTGCATGGTAGGCAAGGTGATGCCATTCGCAACCGGACCGAACGGACACAGGGTCCATATAAAAATTGATATTTTTATTTGTCAGCTGCCCGCCCCAAACCCCGTTCCGGTAGCGAAGTGACATTGGACGTTCCATTTCGGTGTGCCCGACTTTATTTGTGCATTTTCCCTCCTCCTTTGACTGAACTTTATGCACTCTCCATCAACTGACGATGTGATGACACCACGTCAAACCCACTTGCGCACACACACACACCCCATGGTGCCATTTTTCCCTGACGTTCCAGTGACCATTCCCAGCGCAACCCGCTCGAACCATTATTTCCGTTGGCACTTCAGCGATCGATTTGAACCGATTGAAAATTGCATCTGTGTTGCAGAATCCATTTTAGATTCAAATCGACCGCCCTCGGTCCACCGAACATCTTCCATCCTACCGAACGAATCGATTGAGTACACACTACAGTCGAAAGTCACACACACACACACGCACGCCCTCTCACATTTTCCCATTTTCCTCGAGGCCAGCTTTTGCGCAAATGGACACGCACGATGGGTGGATTGGAATTCTTTTTTTCCAATACATTAAACCCACCTCCATTTCCATGCCCTCCCAACGCCGTTACATGCACCCAAGGGAGCGCGCCTATTGTTTCACTCTTGTGCGGCTCCAAGTGTGTTGGCCCACACGGGCCTCATTCGCAGGATTTGTTTTCGTTTCGAATGGGACGACTTCCGCGATGGGGTGGCCTCCGTTTTTTGCCTCGCATGATGGGAAAATATTATGAGTCAATGGAACGACTGATGAGAGTGAAAATAAACAAACGTTACCGGTTCAGCCTGCGTTCGTTCAAAAATCTATCGTCGCATGGAAAATGTTTTACTTTCGAAGGAAGAAAAAAGCAAACGCGCGCATAGAAGGGGCATAGAAAAGCGGGAAAACCGGAAAATTACGAAGTGGTGGAAAAAAATGGTTGAGCAGGAACTGACTACTCCTTGGCCGCAGCAACGGCCACCATCAACGGAGCCGTGCGTGATTGATGATCGTGTTTATTTGTGGAATAATATTTATCCATTTCTCCAACCCACACACTCCCAGACTGGCCCGTTCTGGGTGGGAAAGTACAAGGGAATAGGATACGGAGTTTGAGCTCCGGATGGGAAACGCGAGCCCGAGCTCAGCACGAACCCGTACGGATCGAATTTCATCCGTCCTTGTGATCCTGGCGGGTTTACGTTGCCCGATTGCAGTATCCGACCCAGGATGCCCACGGAGGATATCATTCACTTCAGCTGCTCGACGCTTAATGCACTCGGTCGCTCTTACAAGCGGCGGAGAAATGGCCCAACACCGTCACCATCTTGGCAGGGCAATTAAAACCGATATTTATTGCGGTTTTATGCAAATGCAATTGCTCATAACGATACACTAGCGAGAGGCATCCCGGTGTGCGTGTGGAATAGAGTCTTGGAGAAACTGCAGGAGGCCTACGGAGAGGGATCCGCCATTCCAGTGCACATTTGTCGCATGCAACAACGTTGTTGCGTCTGAGGTCGTTGCACCTCCCGTGGAAAGGGGGAAGGGAAAACAGGACCGGGATGGAATGTTTGCTCAGCGAGCGCAGCAAGAAATGACTTCTGTCAAACCAGTCCATTAATGAAGTCGACGTCGGGAAGGTGAACCCGGGACCGAGGGGACGCAACCCGGATAAGGGAGGAGTTCTGGAGGATGGACCAGAATCAGAACCGCAAGCTAGATTGCGTCACAACAACACAAAACGGCGAGGTCAGTCTAGGACGAAGGAGGCAATGGTACGCGATTAAGTATCGATGATGATGATGATGATGATGACGATGGTGATGGCAATACAATTAGTCCAAGGAGACAGATCGATGGAGACTCGGTATGCTCGGACATCGAAACACAATCTCTCTCGAAGCACTCTACAACATCGGTGCCCATGGGCCTTGAATGAAATGTTTTTGAAAACGGATGCAATAGTATGCGTCAGGCACTTTACTTTGAGTCTGTGCACTTCCTGCCATCCTGGCCGGAGGCGGAAAATGCGTTCCCATGAAAGATGAAAGAGAGAGATTTCACCACTGAACGCATCCGTTTTCCGACGGTACGGAGGACTCCTGCAATGGAACGGTGCGTTACGATGCGTTTACGAACAGTCTTTGCCGATGGACAGCGGATGTAGTTCCAAGACTTTCTTCTGAATTCCTCCTGGCATGAAGTACGGTTCAACTGACCACCTATTTTTTTCCTCAATTTCACATAAATATCATCAAATGTCGGGATCAAGGGAAACGGAAGCGTAATCGCTAGCGTAATCGTGTAATTTTGCGGCTCAATCTGTCAAAAAGAACTTGTCAAAACGTAAACAAACAAACCAATATCGAAATTCTATGGTTATTTAGCGCAGTTTTTGTATTTCCAATAATAAAGGACAAAATAATAGCAGTAGCTTCGAACAAGTGCTACAACTTATACCAAATTACAAAACATAAACAAAGCACAGATTACGCTTGGCCCAAATATCGACGATACAGAGACTACCAGCATTTACGATTGCACTAGCGATTACGCTTCGTTTACCGTTCGCTTCGGAGTATTTCACTTCCTACGCTGGTTTGTTCACTGCAGATCGAACAATTTCAGCGAATTTTCAACAAATAGCTCACTAGTCGTAAAATTGACTATGAGGTTTATACTTCAATTGCTTATACTGAACAATTACTACTTCTACTTGTTGACATCGGGAGAAACATTTCATTTACAAACAATTTCAAGAATCGTTCAAGAATTTACGTCCCTTCGTCTATAGAAATAAAAAAGTTTCTTCTCTGCATCTTGCCTAACTCCATTTTACCAATCTTCCCATGCCTTTAATCTTTACCTTCACTTCCCTGTCACTGGAGCATAAATTATCCGCTCAAGACCCCGTCCAGAGCATAAACAGAACAACCCCATGTTTACTCGACCCCACACAAGCGGATAGGAAAATTGAAACGATCCTGCTTATTATTATCATTTCGCATGCACTAATCCTCCCGCAACCATGATATCCTGCGCCGTTCGCTGTTGATAATAACTGGACTCCATAATCATGATGAGCCCGTTCCGTCAATTAGTGGCGAGTAAACAAATGAAAGCTAAATTAACCGTAATACGATCGTAGCACGATGTCCTGGCGGCCGTCGATCCTCGGTCGAGGGCGAGACACACCACGCGGATATCAATTTCCCAATTAACCGCAATCGCGTCGGTGTTGGTCTTCTTTCTTTCCTTCGCATGCTCCGCCGGTGCGGTCTTAACCCCCCATTCCCTTATGATTTAGACCTGCTAACTCACCTTGCTTGCGCGGAAGACCTGTTTGCCTGTTCGTAGAGACAAAAGACACACGCCGCCAAGACAGGAAGGACGGGATCACTCGCCAAACCCACCATCAAACGTCAGCGGCGATCAGTTTAACTGAGTGAAAATTAAAAAGACGACACGAATGAAGTGAAAAATCACACACCTTCGTCCACACTTTCACGGCCAGCAACCGCACGGGCTCGGTTCTGATAACAACACCTCGGCAACAGCGAGACAGGGGAGAGGGGGATTCATGCTGTTTTCTTTTAACTACATGTACATGAAACTCCTAGGTCTCTGCGGTTATAATAATAGTCCACTCCACCGGTCCAATTGAGGGTATAATTTCGAAACGATGATCATTATCATTATCGGCACGGCTGCCGTTGTGCGTTGCGGCCCAAACGCAGAGGCTGGAAGCTGCAAAAAGGACGGCTTCCTCGACCTTTATCAACCATTTAGCCACACGAACCGAGGTCCTCCCCCTTTCGAGTTCGAGCTCGACAAAACAACCTCAAACCACGAACCAGGGACCACGGGAGCGGGTTGTGGCGCTTTGGAGTTTATTATCATTGTAACTGTTATTACGATTACATTAATCCCAGCCATTGTCGACCTCGGGGCCGGCGGATGGAAGAAGCCAGCCATTTCAAAGGGCGGCTCGCGCTTTCGCTCCACGAGTACCCAATTTTTCCCGACCTTTATCTCACATCTGTCCATTCCAATGTCTAACGCCCTCGTCGTCGTCGTCGGAGACTTTCCTTTTCGGGGTAGTGGAGGAGGGGGCGGTTTTATGGTTCGCACCTGCACCACCCAAGGTCGCATTCCGCGTGCGTCGATAATTTTCCACCCGAAGCTAATCCCCAACCTTTCCAAGCCGAAGCCTTTCAATTTGACTTTAACGACGTTGCGCCGGAGAAAGGCGACGAAGCCGTACACATTAACGATAATGGCTCCGGATCATCGCTTCAGGTGTCAATCTTATCGCGTCCCTTGCACCCAGCTGCTGAGGGTGGGTTTCGGGGGTGGCGAAGCGGTCCGAGATTAACCGAGCAGGTTGATTAAGCCATTAAACGCCAGCAAACGGGGTGCTGCGGCGTTGGATAGTAACCTTACAAAACTAAACCTAACCTCACAAAGCGCCGAATGACTTCGCCCTCAGAGTTCTTACACTATCCCTGCCAGGGTTGGGGAAACTTTTTCGTCGAGGATGCTCTACTAAATATTGCCCAGTTTGCACACAAAAACCCCTTACCCAAACGGCACCCAACAGCCCCTTTCTTCGGTCCCTTTCTCCGGGTTTTTCCAGACAAAAGAGTTCCACGGAATCGCCGAAAGAGGATCGAATTGTGTTCGGCAAGAATGTGTCCTCCATTGTTTCGTTTTTGACGTTTGCCAAACCTTCGAAGGGCGAACAAGGGTGGAGGGAGGGGGGGGGGGGGGCAAAGGGTTCGCTTTTTATTTTGCCCCCTCCCGACCAAGCACTTACTTGCACACCACTTCACTCCATCTAATCGTTACACTTGACTCCACATGCCGGCATGTGGGTGATAGGTAAGTTTGTGCGTGTGTGTATGTGTGCCCTATCTCTTGTGCGGGTGTCAAAAGTTGCAGGCGAGCGAAAATCGTCGGCAGCTGTCGCGCATGGAAGCAATTAAGGGTTCAGAATTTCCACCCCAACTCCCGCATCCGGGGGAGCACACCCGCCTTTCCACCTGTCGAAAGAGTTTCTCACTGCCGGGCGGAAGTTTCCAGCAACCTCTGGTGCGGGTTAAAGTGGCGAAAAATGACAAAATTGAACGAAATGTGACAACGGCGATGAATTATAACCGATAATATTTATGGGCGTTCCTTAAACCCCAAAAAACCCGCCCCCGGTGCCCACTCCACAAAGGGCAATCCTAGAGGGAAAAGGGTCTGGCTGGAAAGTTTTTCATTACCACCACCAGCGGGAAATTTTTTCCTTCCCCGTTGTTGCGCAATCAAAATCGCACGAACAAACGGCGATGGCAAAAGGTTTGTACTTTTATGGTGCCCGCCCGCCCGCCCGCCCGCGGGGCACCTTTTCTTCTTCACCAACGCCAACCCACCCAATCGGAAAATGGCAACTTTCTATTCTTGTGCTGCCGTGTTTGTACGACATAATTCAAATGCTTGCACGATTCTTTTGCGCCGAAAAAACGAACACCGAGCCATGCTGGCGGAAAAGATGAATGGCGTTTGTTGGCTTCTGGTAAAGTTTGACGGGGAAATTGGTTTGGGTTATTTCGCTCTTATCCAGAGCCTCTTCGCTCATACATCGGTGTTTGTATTTTTTTGTTTGCGTTTTCTTCCTCTACAAGTTTGAAGAAAAGCCAATTTTAGATTTTTTGTGGGGTTTTGTTTCCATTGAAAAACAAGTTCCCGATTCCGGCAGCAGTAAACTTTTGTAATAATAGTTAGTTGTAAGAAACCATCTTTCAAAACTCCTCGGGTGAGCCAAACAATTTGTATCCGGTAGGTGCGAACGAAACTTATCCCCAACCCAAAACTGGCAAACAAATCACCTCTGTTCGATTATCCGAAGCATTTAGTGTCTTTAGATGTTGGTGATTGAGATGGTCGTGTTTAATGTTTCTATGCTACTACCAAAAAAATCTTTGTTTAATAATCCTTTGCGTACTCATTGTTGAACAATTTGTTTTTCCTTTAAGCCTCCGATAAATTTACGTGCAATTGATTTGCACGTGACAATTTATTATTTTTCAACATTTTACTGACACTTTTAATGACTTTTAAAGCACCAGCCTCAATGGCACGGCCCGCACGTCTGCATGTGCAATCTACCGAATTAAAACGCATCAAACGGCGGCATCACTCAAGCTCACAAACGCCGCTTCCCTGGTTGGGGCGCGGGGAGGGGGGAAACCCCCTATTTGAACACGCTCGCAACCGCCGGTACACGGGTGGGTTCGCGGTCAGCCATCCGATCGATCTCGGCCACGGTCCGCCATCTATCTCGCCATCGATCTATCTATCAGTGCCGATGCTGATTTATTATTCACATTTACGGATCAAAATACCATTTCGCTGGCCAGCGCAAACAGGCCATAAATCACCATCCCCATCGGAAGAGCCTCCAAACGGGATGGGAGAGCGGAAGAGAGAGTGGTGGAAGCGGGTTATAGTTACTGTTTGGCCGCGCGAGCGTTAAAATGTATTGTAATGCATTTTGCACTTGCATGGCCACCAAATCCCGTCCGAATCAGGGTCAGTGTGGAGGGTAGGAAGCGGGAAGCGGAAAAGCGGGTTTGAGCTTGGGCCCATTTCCCAGCGTGGAGTCGTTCGGCGAGTGATCCGACTGCACGCTGGTACTTCCGCGCCATAATTCTAACACCGCGAACACATACACGCCATTCGGGTGGGAAAACAAACCACCGTTGGAAAATTATTCTCACTTTGAGAAGCTGATCGGGACTCAGCATCGACGCATCGGTGGACGCGTTGCAGCAGACTTCTAGCAGCCCGCTGCTACGATGTGCCGGTCGTTGTTTTCTGGTGCCTCCACTAGAACCAGTTTCCAAGAGGCCAGGCGAGAAGGCATTCTTGGATGATCCGTCCCGGAGCACGGCGTTAACCGCGGCCTCGGACAGCGAGGTGAACCTGTACATTTTCCGCCGCACTTTTCACACCCCGCACCGGACACCCACCAGTTCCAGTTCCGGGGCGTCCAGCCGGGGCGGACCGTCGGGCGGCGAATAAATCTGCGCCAGTCACACGATACCGGGGCTAATAAATAATATCCTACAATTATAAATAATCAGATTTAATAATTTATTCGCTCGGTCGCGCCGGACGGAACGCCGGCGGCGGTAGAGGCTTAATGTACATGTGCATGGCGCGCGGGATGTGTGCGGTGAGCGGTGAGCTAGTTGTTAGTCGGCTTCTAGCCACCCGTTGCTATAAACAGTCCCGGTGGGTTGGAGAAACCACACGAGATGTTCACTGCAACCCGGCAAGGTCCTATCGCAACCAACCGTGCACCGGGAGCCGAGAACACCTCTAGCGAGGGCAAGTGATAAGGGTGGAAAACACTCGCCCGCAAAATACACTCCCGCTGTAGTGAGGAAACGATCCACAACGCACGCGGAACCACCGTATCCTTTCTTTGCCAGCCTCGATGGTGGGATGGCAAGAAATTAATAATCATAATCTCCATTACTGTCGCTGCTCGTGAGCAAGGATACGGATTAGGTGAAGCAGTTCGCGACAGCGAAGGTTCAAGGACGAGACGACAGTACTAAGCTACGAACAGGCAAACCGTGCCATAGTTCGTCATCCTATAGTGTTTTTCAATGCCTAGTTTTGATTGAGTGTAACAAGCGTGAACGAAAGATTAAGTCTTCATATAATCTGCAACCCAATGTACGTCAAATGGCACGAGCCTGAACTCAAGCGTTACTAAATCAGTAATTTAACATAGTACAAGACATTTTATTTCCCATTATCCGAATTACAAGAATTGGAACAATTGTTTGAACTCTAACATGAAACGAATAAAAATATCTCAGCACCAAGCACATTTTATTGAAATCTTAGTAATCTGTTGCCATGACAGTTATCTCACTGATCAAGTAGTCTTAGCCAGCAGAATAAAAGCAGCAAAAAGTGTTTATTCATTTGGTATGATGGCGCTTGGAGAACCAAACTTCCCTTCATAGCTGCTGATAGCTTAAGAACGGCTTAGGCGAATCTTACTAGTTTTTACATCTTTCTCTTATTATAATCTTTCTGATCCTAAGTTGTCCTAATCCTGCTTGTAACTGAACGGAATTAGCACTTCCTGCTGCTTTTATACCGGTAATCAAGAAGAGATGATAATGATCGTTAAGATAATTTACATTATAACATTTGGTTGCAACTATTTTTATGAATCTGCAAAGCTTATCAATTTTTTTACTCACCACTTCAAGTGTAATATTTTTAACATTTAATCTATGCAGAAATTATTCTGTTGGAAAAACACTTTGCAATCAAGATTCACAACGTAATTTATCGTCCACTGAACTGCCACGATCGATTCAAACAGAAAAATGTTTATATTTCATTACGAGCTGTATAAATCTCTCCTTCCCGTGTGGCTTAAGAAACAGCTGAAAAAGGTACAGATACATTTCAAGAAAAACATTGAATTTGCGGCACCGTTGCACTGTGACAAATTCACTTGCTTATCACGGAACATCGCGTCTAAATCATTTTCTATTCTGCTTCGAAATGCAAGCATGCTGCCAAAAGTGCAACGAGGCCTAAAGCGGGTGGATGGCAGACTCCCGAAAACAATTTGCAACCCGGGATGCTCGTGGCTCGGGAACGGATTACAAGTTTCATGACAACTTTGTCTCCCATCGTCTGGCCCCTTAACCCACCGGAAGTCGTCGCAAGCGGAGCCAACCGCGACGACGGTGGCCGGAAGGGCTCGAAAATTACACCAACCCGAGCATGGCAGACGGGACTGCGCCGTTCCTTCCGGTAGGGCGCGGGGAATTCAAAGCAATGCGCGACCCGCCGGGGGTGATCCGGTTCGGTAAGCCAGCAATAAGCGTACAGCTTTTTAGGCAGACGAGAGTTATGATTTAATGCTGGGTGAGAAATGGTTGCCTGTTTTGCAGCCCGCGGGAAACTTTTTTGACAGATGCGCAAAGACGGCTCCCGAGTGGGTGCGATGTTTTCGCGATGAAACATCTTTATTTATTTAATTTTTCTCAACTCGCACCCTTTTTCTTCCCCTTCCTTTTCCGCTTGTTTCTGGAAGTGCTCCATGGTTTTACTTGACGATGCGTTAGAAGAGTTTGGGCACAGTTTTTTAGCTGTTGTACGCAAATTATGAGAGGTTTGGCAAAAGTCATTTTCGCGTCGGGTTTTTCCCTACCTTCAAACGATTCCCCAAGAGATTATGAATACGTTTCCTTGCGTTTTTTGTTATTTAAAGTACGTTTCCGTTCGGTTCCGTTTGGCTGCGTGAGTCGAGTATTTCATTTCCCAGAGACAAGTCAAACCGTAAACTCGTTTGAACATTTTTGTGCGTCAAAAAAATGGTTGAAGTTTTCACTGAAAAACGTTCTCCTTATTTCCACGACAACGCGTGCCTTCTTCAAACAAGTAAAACGTTAGCTCACGACGTTCCTGGAAGACCCTTTTTTCGATGATAAAATACAAGGACAATGCACAGTTTGTGAAAATTGTATAGAAAAGCGGGTACGATACAATCGAATTACACGTACCGCATTTTCCAGCCAGCACTGGCACCGATTTCCAGAACGACTTTCACAGCCGAAAGTGAAGGTTGTGTGCACGGCTAGAATCGGAACAAGTGCACCTTATTTATTTCAACGATGTACAAACACGCAAACACACACACACACGACAAAATGAAAACGAATGTTTATTTCAATCTGTTCGGTTTCCGGCCACGATTGGCTAAAGGAAAATCCGCGGTCGGCCACTTATCCGTTCCCCTTGCTCCGCGGAATGACTTCCGGAAGCGCGTACAAATTAAAACTTTTTCCAACATTTTCCCCTCCGATCGAGCTTCGAGCTCGTGCCGGAAAGCCCACGTAGAGGACAGAAAAGAGCTCACCGAATTTGCAATAAGCGATATGATAACGTGAACCACCTAAGAAAGTAATTTCCTATAATGCAATCTCCATCCGAGCGGCATATTTCGACACACTCACACACATCCGCACGCCGGTCGATTAAGTGGCTTTGGTGATTGTTCCGTGTTTTCTTCTCGTCCCTTTTCCAAAGCCTCCCCGCATGAGAAGATTTTCGACAATTCTAATCGCAGGAAACCAGCACAAGCCACAGCCAGAAGGGAAAAATAAAATCTCCCGTTCACCCAAGCTCGGAAAAGTACTTTGGCTCCCTGTGTTCAAGCAACAATTGTCGCACACATACACACTCACGCACACAAGCACTCACGTGTAGGCGCAGGTCCTTTTCTTCCTGTTCCCTCTTTGCACGCAACCCAAGTGGAAAATTCAATTTCATGCGTTCGCACCTTCGAATAGGGACAAGGCGAATTTTCCACCACTTGCGGGAGAGGCCCACTTACTTTTCCGGTCCCGGCGAGGGTCTGGGCTATTTCGCGGCGCCCATTCTATACACCGCTGCGTGCCGTATTGTTCGTCGCGCGTTTTGCATGTATTTCATTTCATCAACAAAACAACAAAAAATAAAGGGGAGAGAGTTTCCAAGTACCGAAAAGCGTATCAAAATTAAAACGAGCCACTTGAACCGCGGAAAGGCGAGGTGTGTGAGGTGTTTTGGTTGTTTTTCGTCGGATTATTACCAACGTATACAAACACACATACACCGCGTTTCCGGCGAGTGTGCGGTACGGGAGACAGTTCAATTATTCTAATCTCTCCATCAAGCTCACTCCCAATCCAAACAACCGGATCCTGGACAACCGGGCTCCCGCTGGTGGATTAACGCCTCGGCGCATTTCCTTTCATTATCTAAACACCTTGTCACACTTATCGCCGTACCAAATGAGGCCCGATTTACGGCCGCGACTACCGGCCACCCGCCCTTGCCGGCGCGCCGACATAATGAGGTGTAAATTTATGCAGATTGAAACGTTTTAATCAATCGGCTAATCTGCTTCACTCCACTTGTCACCGGTGTGTAATACTACTGTCCACGGTAGGAAGGTACCGAACCGGTTCGGTAAGCACGGGTTCCCCGTTGGGCGCCCTTTTTTATACCTTCGCCTCATGTGTGTTTGCTTTTTTTTCGCTTTCCTTCGCCTCCCTATAATCCGTCCTTCAACTACTCGGCACGCAGTCACCAATCACGGGTGGAAATCGAACGGGAACTGGAAGCGAGTGTGCCCTGGAGGGATGCAACATGCATCAAACCGATGGGTGGGTGTCAAATAACCGGGCACACGCATTGGAGCGCTTTTCCGCCACAGCGCATACCTTCCACCAACCGCTGATGAAAACAGCCAAAGATGACATCCAATTAGGTTTATCGCGTTTCGAGCGCATAAATAAGTGACGCTAGAAGTGCCCGGGGTGCAAAAAGAATGAACGACGAACGTACGCCTCGACGCCTATTGCCTAGGGGATCGTCCAGGACCCGCCCTTTCCCCACCGATAGGCGCTCGCGCGTCGTCTAGGAAAGGTGGAGTGTGGAAAAATGAAACACAAAAAAAAACACCAAGGAATACCAAGGAACGGTCGGAGGGCGCGAACCTCGACGCACCGCACATCCGATTCCCTTCGCGCGAGCGACTGATTTATTGACTGTTATAAAGGGATAATCTTGTTCCCGCTGACAGCACCTGAGATAGGTGTTTGCGTAGCGTTTGTACGAAGGGGAAGAAGATGAAAAAAAAGGAAAAAGGGAACCGCAACAGGGACCCAACGTGGGACTGGATGGCAAAAAGAAGCTGTCGAGTTGGAAGAAATAAATTCACCCACCATCATCGAGTCGATCCGTACGTAAACGCGTCCGTCTTCCTTTGCCAAGCGAGTGCCACTGACGGAGGCCGCCCAAGCTTGCCAATGGGATGGGGAGGAGGAGGAGGAGGAGCGGTGGAAAAGTGGATGAAAGAATCAATTACATTTTTCATCGACAGCTTCGCTGGATGATCAGCTGGGTTTTCTTTTCCAACCAACTGAAGCGCTTTCTTCAAGAATTCTTTCTTTCACGTTTATCTGGGCGAACCATTTGTTTAAGTTTTCCCTCGCTTCAGCTTTCCCCGGGAAGTACTTTCAAATCAATTAGAAAGCTCCTTTCGTTGGCCAATCTTTGATTCGAGTGCATTAGAGAGAGCGAGAGAGAATGTGTGTGTCTGTCCAGTCTTCTCGACCTTACCGTCTTGAACATTAATTTGCGAAGAAGTTTCGCCGGCACTCCGCGGGAGTTTGTGATGTCCCCTCGCCCCCTCCCCTGTTCTTTTATTGCTCTTGCGCTAGTTGTGCAAACAAAGACACTCGGCGGACACACCCACCACACCGTGCATCACCCCTTTCCTGCCCGGTCAGGGCGAGCACCAAGACAGGACGTCAAACGCAATATGATGCAATTATAGTATTTCCCACGACGGTTGTGGCGGCAAGTGAAGCTTTCGTCAGTCGAGAATCGAAGATGGACTCTTCGTTTATGCCGGTGTAGGATGAAGTTGATGGTGATAGTGAAGAGGCATGAAGTGCGCCGCCGGCTGGCAAGCTACAACCATAAACGATGATTGGACGTGCAATAAATGATTTATTACCAATAGTACTAAGTGCGGCGGGTCGTTCGGCGGAAGGAATCTCGAGCTATTTATGTTGGAGCCAATAGCAGACGTATAATAAACAGGAATGTTATGAGGTGCCTGCTTGGCACAGCCTTTTCATTTCCAGTATCTTCTCCGGTAATCTTAGAACAATGAAATTGTACGGTTGTATCGATACTGGTTACAAATAAACCATACTTATAAAACCAATATCTGCCCTTTGGTTAGGGGTAATAAAACGGAAAATAGTTCTTATACCAGAATCTCTATAATAACTATAATTTTAACTATCGTGTTAAATTAAATAACAGACTTTTCTAATCACAAAGCTCAATTGTTTTTATTGTTTTGCCTTTTCCCTCACAAAGTTTCACAGCTGTTCAGTATTGAAAATATTTAATTCAAATTCAAATATTTATTACTACTTTTCTATTTTCAGCTGCAAAATTCCAATGCCAGCAAGAAGGATTTGCCGTAGACCCGAACGATTGTGCCGTGTTTTACCGGTGCGTGCAGGAAGGCGACAAATTAACGGCCTACAAGTTCCGCTGCGGCCCTGGAACCGTTTTTTCGATGACTGAAAACGTGTGCGTACATCCGCGTGACTCGGAGCGGGAGGAGTGCCGCGAAACGGGCAACGAGATCGACGGCGGTAACGCCCCGGCACCGGAACCCGAACCGGCCGCACCGGAAACGGCACCACAAATGGCAGAACCAGCGGAAAGGGAACCGGCGCCGACGAACAACGGCCAAGAGAACGCTCCGAGTGGTGGAGGCAACGGCAATGGCAACGAAAATAGTGTCACCCCGGCAGGTAATGAGCCAACCGGTGCGAAACCGGACGATGGGGCGGAGAAAGATGGTAAACCGATCGTGGACGATGGAGTGCCGTGTGAGGAAGATGGGTTCGTTGGGGACAGGAGCGACTGTCGGGTGTTCTATCGGTGCATCGCGCGTGCGGACGGTACCTTCCAAAAGCTGCCGTTCCGTTGCGGAGAGGGCACTGTTTGGGACGACCGGATAACGTCCTGTAACCACGCAGCCGCTGTCGAGCGGTGTACACAAATCACGCAGAGCGACTATATTGTCAATCAGGAGTCGTTCAGCCAGTCTAACGCTTCGATGGACAAGAACATGACGCAGGCTGCGAGTTCCATGACGCAGAACGGTGTCACAACGAACACGACCAGCTCACAAACGTCGGCTGCGAGTGAACTCAGTAGTTACAATAATATGACCACGTGGACGCAGGGTGGTAATGGGCAAGGCTCTTCTAGCGCCTCGAGCAGCTCCAGCAGCTCCAGTAGCTCGAGTAGCAGCTCTAGCAGTTCTAGTAGTTCTAGCAGCAGTTCGAGCTCCGGTGGTAACTCGGGAGGAAACAATCAGTGGAACAATCAAGGATCTGGTGGACAGTGGAGTAACCAGAATCAAGGATCGAACAACCAGTGGCAGAATCAAAATCAGGGCTCTTCGGGTAGCAACCAATGGAACAATCAGAATCAGGGACAGAATCAACAGTGGAATAACAACAATCAAGGTCAAAACAATAATAACCAATGGAATAATCAGAACCAAGGGCAGAATAGCCAGTGGAGCAACCAGAATCAGGGACAAAATGGCAACAACCAGTGGAACAATAACAACCAGGGGCAGAATAACCAGTGGAACAATCAAAATCAGGGCCAAAGCAATAATAACCAGTGGCAGAATCAAAATCAAGGTCAGAATAACCAATGGAACAACCAAAACCAGGGACAAAATAGTAACAGCCAGTGGAATAACAACAACCAAGGGCAAAATAACCAATGGAGCAACCAAAACCAAGGTCAGAACACCAATGGTCAGTGGAACAACAACAATCAGGGTCAAGACAATCAGTGGAACAATCAAAACCAGGGTCAAAACAGTAACAACCAATGGAGTAATCAAAATCAAAATCAGAATAACCAGTGGAATAACCAAAACCAAGGTCAGAATAGCAACAACCAGTGGAATAACCAGAATCAAGGCCAAAACAATCAGTGGAATAATAACAATCAGGGCCAGAATGGCAACAATCAATGGAATAACAATAATCAAGGTCAAAACAATCAGTTTAATAATCAAAATCAGCAATCCAGCAGTAGTCAAAGTCAAAGCCAGAGCCAACAGACAAGCAATCAAAGTCAAAGCTCCAGCAGCAGTAATCAACAGTGGAATAACCAAAATCAGGGACAAAATCAACAATCGAACAACCAGAACCAAGGCCAGAGTAACAGTAATCAATGGAGTAATCAGAATCAAGGTCAGAACCAACAATCTAGTAATCAGAATCAAGGATCAAGTAGCAATAATCAGTGGAATAATCAGAACCAGGGTCAGAACCAACAATCTAACAATCAGAATCAAGGATCAAGTAGCAATAATCAGTGGAATAATCAGAATCAAGGGGAGAACCAACAATCTAGCAATCAGAATCAAGGATCTAGTAGCAACAATCAGTGGAATAATCAGAACCAAGGACAGAATCAACAATCTGGTAATCAGAATCAAGGATCTAGTGGCAACAATCAGTGGAATAATCAGAACCAAGGACAGAATCAGCAGTCCAACAGCCAAAACCAAGGCTCAAGTAGCAATAATCAGTCCAGTAATCAGAACCAGGGTCAGAATCAGCAATCCAGCAGTCAGAATCAAGGTTCAAGTAGCAACAATCAGTCGAATAATCAAAACCAAGGTCAGAATCAGCAGTCCAGCAATCAAAATCAAGGGTCGAGTAGCAACAACCAGTCGAGCAATCAGAATCAAAGTCAAAATCAGCAATCTAGCCAGAACCAAAATTCGAGCAGTAACAGTCAATCCAGTAATCAGAATCACCAGTCCAGTAGTCAGAATCAAAACTCGAGCAGCAATAGCCAGTCCAGTAATCAGAGCCAAGGTCAGAATCAGCAGTCTAGTAGTCAAAATCAAGGATCGAGTAGCAACAATCAGTCTAATCAACAATCTAGCAATCAGAATCAAGGCTCAAGCAGCAACAACAGCAACAATCAACAATCCAGTAGTCAGAATCAGGGCTCGAGCAGCAGCAACCAGTCTAGTAATCAGAATCAGGGTGGAAACAACCAAAATCATAACCAAGGACAGGAAAACAATCAAGGTCAAAATCAAAACAATCAAAACCAAGGATCCAGCAATAATAACAATGAAAACAGTCAATCCAACCAAGGCTCCAATAGCAATCAAAATCAAGGCTCCACAAATAACGAAAACAGCTCAGGACAATCCAATAACAATAATCAGAACACTGGTAACAATGAAAACAATCAACAAAATACTGGAGGTCAAGGTAATACCAATAATAACCAAAACGCAGGATCTTCTACCACTGGTTCAGTTCAACCAACAACACCTCAGGGTCCTTTAGAACAATCATCTACAACCACTACTGGAACATCTCCTACAACTCCAATAACTACCACTACCAAAGCATCATCTACAACTACTGCATCTACAACAACGTCCACATCAACGACCACAGCTATCCCAACAACTACTCCTGTTGAAACTACGATAACATCGACAGAGGCGACAACAACATCTCCAGTTACTGCAGCAAGTTCATCAACAACTACAACTGTTTCAAACTCCCCAAGCACCACCGGCACCGAATCAATGCCAACAACAACACCTGCTAGCACTGCTACAACTACTCCCGACGTCACAACTGTATCAAATTTAGTTTCAGAAAGCACTCCGACAGAAGCAACCTCGTCTTCCTCACCAAACACTCCATTGCCCACAGAACCAGTTTCGTCTTCTCTGGCTCCTAGCTCCGAAACAACTGCGACGAGTGCTTCAAGCACTGAGATTACTTCCAGCAGTACAACAACTGCCACCCCCAGCACATCTAGTTCCACCACACAATCCACTTCCACTAGCACTACGACAGTAGCACCAACCACACAGTCATCGTCCTCGGAAGGATCAGTGGCAACAAGCACACTCGAGTCCTCCACACCAGATATACACACAACACAACCCTCCACGGCTGGGGGACCCTCCACTCCTACTCAAACTACTCACTCACAAGAGTCAGCTACAGATTCTACCACACAAAGCACACCACTTAGTAGCTCTGAAACATCATCCTCTACACAAACTACCACATCCTCTCAAGAGTCCTCATCGGAGGGTTCGTCAACACCAACATCCACTACACTAAGCGAAATTACAACACAAACACAACACACTGCTTCCGCAACTGAATCCACCACACAAATGGAAACTTCAACAGAACATATCACTACACAACAACAGCAGTCATCTAGCGAACAATATACAACACAAGAATCCGTTACACATGCGTCTGAAACAACGACGACAAGTGTTACAGCGCCTTCCCCAGGAGAATCTGTTTCACAACAAAGTACAACAACACAAGAACCCGCAACTACACAAACATCTACCACCACACAAGAGTCCTCAAGTACACAAACATCTACAACCACACAAGAGTCTACAAGCACACAAGAATCCACTAGCACACAACCCACAACAACACAAAGCACCACAACACAAAGTACCACTACACAAAGCACCGTTACGGAGTCCTCAACCTCTAGTGTTACCACTGAGGCAGGATCTTCCACCACACAAACAAGTACAACACAGACCACGCCAGCAGCTGGAGCACACGAATCGGGAACATCAACACAATCCAGCACACCACCAACACCAGGCACACAAACAACTATGCTCACAACGATCGTTATGCAAGGTACTCAGTCCACAACAACTCTTTCTCCCTCAGCACAATCTTCAAGTACTACAGCTGCACCATCATCTAGTCCAGCTGGTGCCACCGATGCCACAACCGCTTCCGGTACCACGCAAGGAGCAAGCGGAACAACCGCTCGGCCAGCCTCATCCGGAAACGCTCCTGCTTGCACTGAAGATGGCTTCATGGGTGATCCGAACGATTGCCAGAAGTTTTACCGCTGCGTATCAAACGGCAATGGTGGATACACGCGACACGACTTCCGCTGCGGTGACGGTACCGTATGGGATGACAAAATTGCTAGCTGCAACCATGACTGGGCTGTCGATAATCCACGTTGCGGTAAGGCTACTGGGCCAGCGGTTGCTCCCGAAGGTGGATCGCCAGGTTCGTCTTCTCAGGGACCCAATGGTCCGAACGGCACGGGCAATGGACCTAACGGTCCGGATGGATCTGGCAATGGGCCGAATGGACCAAATGGTCCGGATGGATCTGGCAATGGACCAAATGGACCGAATGGTCCCGATGGATCTGGCAATGGACCCAATGGGCCCAATGGTCCCGATGGATCTGGTAATGGACCCAATGGGCCGAATGGACCAAATGGACCGGATGGTTCTGGCAGTGGACCGAATGGTCCCGATGGATCTGGCAATGGACCCAATGGGCCCAATGGTCCCGATGGATCTGGTAATGGACCCAATGGGCCGAATGGACCAAATGGACCGGATGGGCCGGGTGGACCAAACGGACCTAATGGACCTGATGGTCCTGATGGACCAAACGGACCAAATGGACCTAACGGACCTGATGGACCGAATGGTCCTGATGGTTCGGGCAATGGATCGAATGGTCCGGATGGTTCTGGCAATGGACCGAATGGTCCTGATGGATCTGGCAATGGACCCAATGGACCGAATGGTCCTGATGGATCTGGCAATGGACCTAACGGACCTAATGGACCGAATGGTCCTGAAGGACAAGGAGAATCAAATGGACCAAATGGACCAAACGGACCTAATGGTCCCAATGGGCCGGGAGGGCCAGAAGGTCCAAACGGAACGGATGGCACAAACCGACCCGAGGAGACGACCACAAGTGCACAACCTTCAACGACCGTACCACCTTGCCAAACAACAACTACGACCTCAGCTCCAGCAGTGCCCGCAGGAAGCAACGGTGTATGCCAGCAAGAAGGATTCATGGAGCATCCTTCCAACTGCAACAAGTTCTATCGATGTGTTGACAATGGCAACGGTGGTTACGATCGGTATGAGTTCACCTGCGGACCGGGTACGGTTTGGGATAACGACATTCTCGCTTGCAACCATCCATCGTCAGTGCAGAACTCGAAGTGTGGTACCGGTACTGAGAACACCGCGTCCTCACAATACCCTGGCAGTTCATCGGGACCAGGTAACACATATCTACCACCGTCACAGTCTTCAACCGAGTCGATGCCGAGCACTACCGAGCAAGCAAGCAGCAGTCTAGAGCCGGAATCGTTGACCACCGGTGCTACGGATGCACCTTCCAGCCAGCAAACCACGAGCAGCACTACCAGTGCCACAACCCCACAGGGAACATCTCCGACTACAGAATCTGGTAAGGAAGAAACTACGGCCACGGCAACCACCGAATCGACCAAGGAAGAAACGACATCTAACGCACAAGAGCAAACCACTGAGTCCCAAGGAGCTACACAATCGACAGCAACCATGGGACCTTCGACAACCGGATCGGGAGATTCATCTACTACGCCTGAGGGTGCAACCGAAACCTCAACAATGCCCTCTTCCGAAGGATGTGATTCGGAAGGCTTCAAACCACATCCTACAAATTGCAAGATGTTCATCCGGTGCGTTGACAACGGCAAGGGTGGATACACGAAGTACGAGTTCACTTGTTCGGAGGGTACGGCGTGGGATCAGAGCAAGCAGGCTTGTAACTACGAGTACGAAGTGCCCAACTGTGGTGCCGACCGTCCACCGGAGCCAGAACCGGAACCAACTGGTACCGACATGACCACGAGTGGTGCAGAGAGTACGACCACGGCAACCGATGGTACAACTCAGGGTCAAACTGACAGTACAGCAACGACTACACCGACAATGACGACAACAACATCCTCGCCTACTGACAGCACTACACCGGCAGGGGAGACTACAACCGCCAGACAGGACATGACTACGGCCCCTAGCCAAGAGACAACAACTACGCCCGTGGAACAACAGACAACTACTACTGGGGCAACTCAGGACACCACGACTACTACTGCAGCAGGTGCTGAAACGACGACAACTTCTTCTCAAGAGACGACCACAGCCGCTGCACAAGAAACAACCACCGGCCAAAGTCAAACCACAACCGCTGGACAGGAAACGACCACTGGGCAGAGTACGACTGGTGGAGAAACGACCACTTCATCTCAGGGACAGGAATCGACCACCAGTGGAGAGTCTTCAACGGACTCGACGCCCGGTGGCGAGATGACGACGCAGTCATCCGGTAACCAGGAAACAACGACAATGGCTGCATCACCGGGCAAGTGTACCGAGGAGGGTTTTATGGCCAACCCGGACGATTGCCGCAAGTTCTACCGGTGTGTGGACAACGGCAAGGGTGGATACAACAAGCATGATTTCACTTGCGGCGAAGGTACCGCTTGGGATCAGCAGTTGCAAACGTGCAACCATGAGAATGTTGTTGAAATGTGCAGCGGACAGACAGGTAACACTAGTAATAACCAATCTAACCAATCACAATCATCATCAACCACATCAACAACATCAACAACAACCACTACCACTACTACTACCACTACTACCCAAGCTCCTACTACATCAACACAATCATCAACAACCACCACTAGTTCACAAGCACCATCATCAACTACTACTACTCCTAGCATGTCTTCCTCCCAAAGCACGACTTCCTCTTCCTCAACTTCCTCTTCCACCACCACTACCACCGCGCCATCATCAACAACATCAACTACCACCACCCAAAGCATGCAACCCACAACCGAATCCACCACCGAAAGCATGGAATCATCAACCGCTTCAAACTCATCGAAATCATCCCCATCAACACCGGTCAACTGTACCGAGGCCGGCTACTTTCCGAACCCGGACGATTGTACCAAGTTCTACCGCTGCGTCGACTGGGACGGACAGGGTGAAAACTTCTCCGTCTTTCACTTCGACTGCCCGGAGGGTACCATTTGGGATCCGGCGGTGAATACCTGCAACCATGAGGAGAGTGTTCAACCACCCCGCAACTGTTCCAAATCATCCGCAGCGACCGAATCGACGACGATGGCTGCTGCTACTACTACGGAGGGATCGGCCGGAGCCACCACAGACGCTAGTATGACAACGGACAACGCAGCCCAGCAGACCACTACGGCTGCACAGCAAACCGACGCAACTACCGAGTCTATGGCGAGCTCCGAAACGACCGCTGCGATGCAGACGGAGGCACAGTCGGAGACAACAGCCGCCGGAAAGGAGGAAACTACGACGCAACAGATGACTACGTCGGCCCAGGAGACGACGACTATGGCGGCTCAAGAGACGACCACTGCGGCGACTCAGGAGACGACAACATCTTCCACACAGGAGACGACCACTGCGGCCACACAAGAGACGACAACCACTTCTGCTCAGGAGACGACAACCTCTGCTGCTCAGGAAACGACAACCGCTTCTGCCCAAGAGACGACAACCGCTTCAGCTCAAGAGACGACGACCGCCTCGGCCCAAGAGACGACAACCGCCTCAGCCCAAGAGACGACAACCGCCTCGGCCCAAGAGACTACGACGACGGCAGCCCAAGAAACGACAACTGCCAGCGGCCAGCAGGAGACAACTACGACAGCTCAAGCGCAGGAAACCACCACAGCTGGTAGCGAGCAGGAGACGACCACCATGAGCCAAGCGGAGACAACCACAGCCAGTGGGGAGCAGGAATCGACCACCGCAGGGGGAGAAATGACAACCAGCAGCTCCGCCCAGGAGATGACGACCACCGAGGGCATGGAGTCCACTACCAAACCGGCCGAGGAATGTCCAGCCAGTTGTACCAGCTCCTGTCCGCCGGTGGACGAGGATCAGGATCGCTTCGTTTGTCCGACTGGCTTCAAGCGTCATCCGAAGAACTGCAACCTGTTCTACCAGTGCACGGAGAAACCGGACAGTTACGACTACAGCATCGTGGTGTTTAGCTGTCCAAACAACACCGTCTACCAGGAGGATCGTACCCAGTGTACCGAACCGTCCGAGAATGACGATCGCTGCAAGGCGAACAATCTGCGATCGCAACTTCGTACCACCCGTCAACAGCCAGTGGTCAGTGTTACGACTTTGCTTCGAACCAAAGTAATTGGAGAACATTGTTCACATGTCTGACAATTGTTTTTCTCTTTCATTACCATACAGATGCAGCTCGGCTCGAAGGAACCACTTTGTCCGACGGATGGACACTTTGCGATCGAAGACCAAAAGTGCAGCTCTACCTTCTTGCGGTGCAGCCAGGGACGGTCCGGACTCCAGCCGAACATGTACCGCTGCCCCAAGGGATACGTCTACTGGCGCGTGAGCCGTCGGTGCGAGCGTGTCGCCAAGATCCCCGAGTGTCAGTCCACCCCGATGCAGGAGCGCTCGGAGTTGCCAGTCGAGTGGATCAACATCGGTAACCGTAAACGTAGTCTGTTCTAGAGTAACCATACCGACCGTAAACCAGCTGCCATAGTACTTCATCGAACCCAAACTTCACGTATCGTGACAGTGTGTGCACACGGATGGGTGTACCACACTTCGACGGACCATAAACGGAAGCCATCGTATCCGGTCACGTAACACCAGCTAATGTAGATGCAGAACTGATGCTAGTGCCTCTTTTTGCGTGGATCGGACCTGACGGACGGGCACTACACAAGGCACTGCGGCATCCAGTTCTAGTCAGAGAGAGAGATGTCATAAAACGCAGGGCACAAAATGCATTTCCATATCCTCTAGCGTCGTGAAGGAAACACTAAACAGGTAGTACATCTTAAATTAGTTATGTAGGACAGGAGTGTAAATAATTCCTTCGAAAAGCCTACCGGGGGAGAAATTTGAAAAAAAACCCAAGGCAAGACAAAATTTCGGAACGATTGCTCTCCGGTTCGCTATCATCACGCGGTTGCAGAGCAAGGAATAACGAATCGTTTTCTTTGTATGGTGCACTGTAAAACACTTTGCAAAAATGAGCCTTCTCAAAAGGACTCCCGAGAGAAGGTGGAAATTTAGTTCTATTGTTTTAGCAAAGAATGGTGCAGGTGATAGCCGGTGGTGAACCACTGAGTAATCGTAATATAGCTGTAATCTAATCTACGTCCCACTTAAACACTTTAAGCTTAACTCTTTTGCCAGCGAAAACTGAACGAGAAAAAATAAATCAAATAAATCAGCTGTAATTTATTGTAAATGTGGTTTACAGGTTAATTCTTATGTTGAAAATGAAAGAAAGTGGCAACGAAGCTGGAAATGAAAATACGATATGCATCTACTGTAAAGGTATTATAACTGTTGTAAAGAAAGTCGAAATTTAATTTCAAAAATGAATTCACCTTCATTTCTTCATTATCGTTAAAAACGATTTATATTCAAAGGCTGTACAATTTACAAGACGCCATGCTATCAAGAACGGCAAACAGGTGCAACACGTGGAACGAGGTTTTTAAAAATGTTCAAAATTCTGGATAATATCTCGAGTACAAGTTTCGCAACTTGTACACGAGTTTTCGCATGCAAGCTCTACCTATTATATTTTATCCACCTTGGGGTTTACTGTACCTGATATGTTGCATTCACCTTGATGTTATCATACTCACTTGTCAACTTGACAGTTCTCTCCTCTCAGTCTTTCATTTATCTTTCGCATGCGCAACTCTCTTTCTCCCTCGTTCTGTCAGAAGACTCTCGATTCTTGTTTTCCTTTCATTTGATAAATGAAAATGCACTGCGCAACCGGGTGTCGGTGGTTCGTTGTTTAGTTTTATCTTTCCGGCGTGATTCAAGCGCTGTCGTGTGTTGTGCAAATTTGATTGTGGGCATGTGAACAGTTTCGTGCACAACAACTTATCGTGGGCTGTCGATGGCGGGTATCGTAAATTTGAATGACAAACACAGTTTGGCTAATTTGATCCAATATTCGGCTCTCGGAATAACGCTGATTGATGCCACCGCTATCGCTATCTCTGTCTCGCTTCGCCTGACGATTGTTTTTCGCTCTTGCGCTCGAGCGATATCTCTGTCTCTCGTTCACGTAAAATTTTATCTTTCACTTCTCCGAGCAGCTGTGTATTTGGTTCGATGGAATGGTTAAAAGGCGCAGCAGGAAGGTGGGGTGTGGAAAATTGCATTCTTTCCAACGGACAAACCACAAGCAGCCAGTCCGTCAATTGATTTCGGTTTGAGCGGTCCATCGTCGGTGGTCGTGGCGTGTTGTTGGAGCTCGGTGTTGTCGGTGCAGTGCAAAAGCCAGTCCGTGGGAGGGGAAAAGAGATAAAACAAGAGAGCGTGGACGGGCAAGCGCTACACAGGCCTCTACAACACATAGTTGGCGGTGTGTAGTAAACGACTTACGTAATTTTTGCCACCAGAACTATCGCGAAACCACCCGTTTAGCTGGGCCCCGCCAAGGCCACGCTTATTTTCCTTCCAACCGCAGTGCAAATCTACTCCGAAACATTTCGGACGAGATTTACCTAGTGTTATCCTATTCTTTTCAGAGTGCCACAACAACGAGGCAACAGTGCGTGCAGTGTGATTGTAACTTCGTGTGCCATTCTAAAGCAGCAAGTGCAAGTGCTTCTCGGAAATAAGGCAGGAAAAGGCCTCAGTTCTGTTTGTCGCAACAACACACACCCTTCCAGAACACCTTAGCCCCGGCAAGGTGCGTGTGTGTGTTTGTGTGTGTGTGTGTACGGAAAAACAAACCAAAAAATCGATCGTCCGCAAGGTCCGTCGTAATCCGTCACGTAATCGCAGGGGCAGGACCGCCTCGAATTACGAAGAAGTTCGCAGAACCGACTGCAGGAGAAAAGCGCCGCACCATCACCCCGCAAACGTAACCAAACCCCCGGTGCAACAATGTTCAACGTCTGTAAAAGCGGAGCGGCGGGGGCAACGCTGGTCGCCAGCTTGCAAAGGTCAGTTCAAAGCATCACGCGGTCGGTCAGGATCGACAGCGTGAAAGTCGAGGAAAGAAAACCGAAGGCGGAAAAACGTAGAGAAAAGAAAATCCCAGTTGCAGCGCAAGTGCAACTAAGCAACCTGTCTGAAAACGCTCGCATGAAAGGAGTAGGGCAGGGGGTTTGCTATTTTCGACAAACCCCCAGCAAAGCTGCACCGGTTACTCGGATGTGCAACAAAACTATACCGGTGGGATTCCTTAATTTTAGCCGCACCTAGTATTATTGTGGGTTTTGTTTCGTACACTTCACTGTCGCATCGATTGCGATACTGAATAATGGAAATTGCACCCACACCATTAGCAAAGTGCATCCGAACGGTACGTGGATGCATTCGTCATAGGCATTTATTTTCAGTACCGAGGACACACCATAATGTCTGCGGTGTAGATTGGAGCTAATTCGGCATAGCGAGAGGATTGGTTTCCTGTTGCACCTAATCGGTTCCTTGGCAACGCGTGAAGTACCTTGTCCCATTTAACTTTTCTTACCCGGGTTTTCCTAGACATGGTTTTATGCGCGCGCGCGCGCGTGGTCTCACTTTTTTTTATCTTATCCGAAGGCATGGTGGACAAAGTGCATTCCAGACTGAACCCACACGCACGCTCTGCAGTTGCTGTACGCTGCTGAGAGGAATACTTATTGGGGCGAGAGCTGTTGATCAACTTCACCGCTTTCGACAACCCGTCCATACCGATGGATGCACAATAGACAGCCTGTCTCGTCGGTTTGTTCGCGTCGAGCTGGAGTGTGGACATTATGAACAAGCGCCTGCACGGGGGCTCTTACTGGCGGTTCTAAGTGCCACTACATAAGTGAATGGTTACATTTTGAAGTGTGTTTACCTTCAATTAGTTCTGTTTTATTTTTTTGAAGAGCGATAGCAAATTTTCTGATATATTGCATTTATTTTTATCACCGTCGGGTTGAACCAATAACTCTTAGGAGATTTTGAGTAAAAAAAAGAGAGTGATAGATTCAATCAGACCATATTTTATCTCGAAGATTATGCATTTATTGCGCTGTCGAAGCTGATGAAGACTGATGGACGATTGAGATAATTTGGTGTAGACACGCCACGAAGGATTTCTGTTGCGAAGCACACTTATCTCACCTGAATTCGCTTCTTGGTCGGAGTGGTTTCACAGGAAATGCATATAAATGTCGCCTACAGCTCGCTCGTTTCAATGTCAGAGTTGCACATGTTGAGACATTTTCACCCGGACCCGCGATAAAATTGTATTTACTGCCTTGCTCTCCACCTGCTGGGTTGTTTTCATTGCATTTATGGAGCATCGCTCTGTGTGTGTGTGTGTGTGTGTGTCTGGTGACGGCACAGTTGACATTGCACTTCGCTGTTTGCAGTGCCATGTTAATCAACCCTTTGTTTTCCGTTTACGCGTGTCTTCTTTTTTGCTTTCCTTTCCGCCCTACTCAGCAATAAATCAGCTGACTTCAGATAAAACATACCCACTGAAATGGTGGACCAGTACTAACTGATCGCAGTTTACCAACAAGCCCGCTGTTTGTTCCCCGCGTTATCTAAGGCCGATAATGGTAGAACTCGTAGAATGTGTGTATGTTTGGTTTATTAATGATTTTCTTTAAAATTCACCTCGGTTGGATATTTGGTCGTTTTGAGCATATTGACATAAATGTAGCACAGAGTGGTTCGCACGGCCGAACGGAATACGCCGGTGTCACGTAAAGTACGTAACGGAACTGTAGTAAATTTAGAATGGTAGCTAAATTTATCCTCTGACGTCACCTAAGCGGTGGTAAGTCATTTTTTTTCTAAAAGAAAAAAAAACCATTCATGATGCATAACTCACATTTCCCAGCTTGCATTTCTTTGTTACAGAGAATGTATTGAAACGTGGATAAGTTAACACGAAAGGTATACGAACAATGCAAGAGCAGGTGCAATTGCATGATTCATATCGAATCGATATGTTTGATGGGCAATTACATCAATTGAATCCTTACCTTTTTCTTGCGAAGATCCAATAAAGGACATGGCCGATAATTTTAGGCTAGGTTGGATACCAACTTTCTGGATCTATCCCTAAAAAAATGTGGTACAAGATCGTCGTTAAAGTATTGTAGTATTTGGAAGCTCAATGGAACCCTTCTAATGCGGAGCTGAAAGGGCAAAGTATGCGCAACATATATTAAGAAAGAAGTAGAACTGAATAAAATAAAATTTAAACATAAAATTATCCACGAAAGATCAAAGTCTTCAGCTACGCACGAGTGATCATTCCAGAAGATCGCGGTAGCGAATACACAATATTTGATTCCTTTGCCAGATGCAATGTTCTCGCACTCGCACAGAATGCTTAATTGAATCATCATAAATCTGTTAGTCAGGCTTCGCAGAAATAAGCATCGTAAAATGGAACCCGTTTTATGGAGAGAAAACAATCCTAGCGCAAAAGTGTCAACAAAGATCGTGGCTCCACTAACCGCGACACCGTTTGTAAAACAAAGACTGTTCATTAAACCTGATATTTCTGCTCTCTTTTTAGGTATGGCGCACGTGCGATCAGTCACTCGGTCGTTCCCACCAACAAGCTGCCCGACTTTCCGCTCGAAAACGAACCGGTGCTCACGTACAAGAAGGGCTCGAAGGAGCGTACCGCGCTGGAGGCCGCTCTGAAGAAGGCGGCCGCCAAGATGGAGGACGTGCCGATCATCATCGGCTCGGAGGAGATCCGCTCGAAGCAGGTGCGCCACCAGGTGATGCCGCACAACCATAAACACAAGCTCGCCCAGTTCTACTACGCGGACCAGAAGCAAATCCAGAAGGCGATCAAGACGGCCACCGAGACGCAGGTCAAGTGGGACCGCACGCCACTGGACGAGCGCATCCGGATCTGGCAGAAGGCGGCCGATCTGATGGCGGGCCCGTACCGGCAGGAGCTGAACGCGGCCACCATGCTCGGCCAGGCGAAGACGGTCATCCAGGCGGAGATCGACTCGGCGGCCGAGCTGATCGATTTCATCCGCATGAACACGTTCTATCTGAAGGAGGCGGCCCGGTACCAGCCGATCAGCGAGGATCTGAAGGTGACGCGCAACTCGATGCGGTTCCGCGGCATCGATGGGTTCATTGCTGCGGTCAGCCCGTTCAATTTCACTGCCATCGGCGGCAATCTGGCGTACACGCCGGCGCTCATGGGCAATGGCGTGCTGTGGAAGCCGTCCGACACCGCCCTGCTGTCGAACTACGTGATTTTTAAGATTATGCGTGAGGCCGGCGTACCACCGGGTGTGGTCAACTTTGTGCCAGCCGACGGTCCGGTGTTTGGCGATACCATTACCGCCTCACCGCATCTGGCCGGTATCAACTTCACCGGTTCCGTTCCGTAAGTACCGGCCAATGGGAACTTCATTTACTTTTGGACGCTTGTCAGATGCGGTGCCTTAAGTTATTGATCTTGGAAAGATGTCAATGGCAGGGTTTCCGTACAACAAAAATTGTTTAGGTTTCACAAGCTTTAATAGCTATATTTCACTTCCCTCGATATTAAAGACTCTCTTCGATTCTTTTGCATCTTTCAGAACATTCAACCGTCTCTGGCGTCAGGTTGGCGAAAACATCGACAAATACAACAACTTCCCCCGACTCATCGGTGAGTGCGGTGGCAAAAACTACCACTTTGTGCACCCGTCGGCCGACGCTGAATCGGTGGTGAACGGCACGATCCGATCCGCGTTCGAGTTCTGCGGCCAGAAGTGTTCCGCCTGCTCACGCATGTACGTCCCGGAATCCCTCTGGCCGAAGGTGAAAGACGGTCTGCTGATGATCCGCGACACGCTCAAGGTGGGCGACGTGACCGACTTCTCCAACTTCACGTCGGCCGTCATCGACGACAAGGCGTTCGCGCGCATCAAATCGTACGTGGAACACGCGCGCAGCTCGAAGAATCTGTCCATCCTCGGCGGAGGCAAGTGCGACGACAGCAAGGGCTACTTCATCGAGCCGACGATCGTACAGACGACCGACCCGACCGATCGCATCATGACGGAGGAAATCTTTGGCCCGCTGCTGACCATCTACGTCTACAAGGACAAGGATCTAGATAGCGCGCTCAAGCTTGTCGGTAGCTCGACCCGATTCGCACTCACCGGGGCCGTGTTTGCACAGGATGAGTATGTTTCGCGGGGTTTTTGGTGGGACGGTCGGATATCATCGAGGTTTATGATCGATCTCTATTTTTCTTTTTCAGAGCATTCCTCAAGCGAGCCCTGGACGAGCTGAAGTTGACGGCGGGCAATTTCTACATCAACGACAAGTCGACCGGATCCGTCGTCGGCCAGCAGCCGTTCGGTGGTGGTCGCATGTCGGGCACAAACGATAAGGCTGGCGGTCCACACTACATCCTGCGGTGGGCAACGCCACAGTCGATCAAGGAAACGTTCGTCCCGCTGAAGGATATCGACTATCCGTACATGCGCGAATAAGGTACCGCTTCGACGAACAAGAAGCAACCTTTACGCTGAAATTTTGTTACCTTTTCGCTGTGTTTCGCCCCCCGAGACGGGAAATTAACGGGCCCGTTGAAAGCATTTCGCTGATCCTGTTTTTGTTTGTATTACCCTCTCTGCTACTTTCATCCACCCCTCCCCCCCTTCCCCCTTTGGACATGGGTTAGAATTATTCTTGCTTCTGTGTTTTGCTTCCTTTTTCCCTTGTGATCAACGATAAGAGACAACGACGACACCGATCTCTCCACTAGGGATTGCGTTTCTTTACGTTACGCACCGCCACCGACATTCGCAATCTCGACATTATTCCCCGCGAACTTACCAACGTCGATGGGATAAGGGTCACTGCAATGTAAAAATATTGTAATGTAATTGTTGTGGCAGGGACACAGACGGCCACAGTCTCTTCGCCTACGTTTGTTATCGTATGTTTAAGTTTGACCTTTAATTTTCCTTCGTGAACCCGCGTGCATGAGTAGCACGACTTACCCCGGAAAGGTGGTAACTTTGTTAGCTGTGGGAGATATTCGAATTACTATCACACACACACACACACTCACACACCAGATGATCATCCGCCGTGTGTTTCCGGAAGCTTGTCAAAATCAACCGGGCCAAATCGGGATCCCCGTTGGCGCCATTTGCCAAAGCTTCTACCGTGAACAATACTTGACAATACATAGCAGAGAAAAAGGAAGTTGCACTCGATGTTCGTCGCTAGACCTTTTTCACCTACCCTTCTCCCTTTCCAACCATCCTTTCTCATTCAACCCGGAAGAGGAATGTGGAATGAATTGCTTTTTGGTGCAAGCTGGCATGTAACCATATTGCGCATCCGAGCGCTAGCAATAGGGGCTACCGTTACTTGTTGATTGTGTTGTTTCCGTTTCCGCGAACCGTGATTCACGCTATGAAATCGGGAAGAAATAAGCGGGACCTAAGATATGGTGGACATTATGAGTGGAGTGGATATGAAAAATCATTTGAACAAAAATAAAAGTATTACCAGAGTAGAGCGACATTTGGTAGCCGAGAAAAATGGTACTTTGGCGCTTGTTCAAAGTGTACCGCAAAGACATTAATTAACATAACAACAACACAAAAATGGAACTCCTTAAAACTGATCTGATGAGAACGACCGGGAGAAGAAACTCGAGTCCCCCGGAGAACAATTATCTAGCGCCGAATTTGTCTGAACGACCATTTGTAGCAACAAACATATGTATAACCATCAGTCTGACGATAAGAATTAAAATCATAACAAAACCAACATGCGAAATATGTGTTATATGTGTCTGGTAGCAAGGAGGGAGAAGGTGGTTTTGCGCCGATGAATCATTCACTTGATATGAGAGCATCAAATCTCTATCAGCAGTATGTTGGAAAGAAGACGAGATACATATAAAAAGAAAGAGAATGATGATAAAAAATGAAAGAATACCAACACAAGTAAGTTAATAAATGTTTTAAAAATTGATCCATGCTTTCGCATTGTAATATTTTCCTATAAGATGAAAGAAAAGATGCTTGGAGCTAGTAGTGATGGTCTTCTCCAAGCACTATCTGTTACTAAATGGGTTTCGTTAGCAATGCGACCTATGCCAGCCTTCACACTATCTTAATTAAATAATTAATTTTTATTACCACCATGTGATGGTACAAAAAATCATCAAAAAAGTTTTACCATTCTTCTTCCGTGACAGTGTGATGAAACACTGCCGTGACCAGGATTCGAACCTGGGTTACTACGGCCACAACGTAGGGTCCTAACCACTAGACGATCACGGCTATCGAATGGCTTCTGAGAAGCAAGTTTTAAACCAAATTAAACTATATTGCGATGATGCTCATGGCGCAGCTGTAGCGCAAGGAAACACCACGCCACGGGGTGTGGGTTCGAATCTCGAGTTTTCTCTCACCCTGTCCGGTATTACGTACTACGAACGGCTGACCATCGATCTACAATATAATATAATATACCGCCTTTCGGTCATAGAAACTACTCTCTTCGGAGAGAGAGACCTTGCCCACTAAAGGATGTCGTGCCACATGCAAAAATTGGCACACCCTATCCCCGATTTTATAATTTAGTATACGAACGACTTACCATAGATCTATAATATATAATATCGTCTTTCGGTAAACAGAGTTGTATATAGAGGTATGTGGTCTCAGTGCTCTGGCGAATCCGGTTTATAATAGTACGATATTTTAAGGAAAGTAGTAGTAGTATGTATGGTTTATAGAGGTTTTGAGCCGGGTGGCTTCTTTCACCTCTTTTATAAAGAAAGGATATGACAGATGCATGCGATTTTTTATCTGTTCACCAAACTGGATTTTTTTTTAAACTCGAAATTGAGGCTTTTATCTATAAAAAATAATAAAATTTATAAAACTTTCTTAAAAAGTAATAAATAACAGAAACTCTCTAAAATCGCAGATCCGATAAAATCGAATCATTGGAGACAAGCCAATCGGGGATGGATTGCCCCTAAAAAATTAAGTTGACTGTTTATAATTTTTTTATTCATTTATTAAAATTTTAACATAACGAAAAGAAAAAAATCCTATTCACAAAAGAAATCATCATGATGATAAAAATCAAAAATGAAATAAATACTTCTCGAAGAACACATAACACATCATAACATTAGTTCCCTTTTTACATAAACTTTGCGCTTCTCAAAAAATAGATTGCTTCTATTATATAGATTGCTATTTATTTTGTTGATCCAAAACAAAAAAAAAAGCTTCGTGCGTCGGCCGGGAATCGAACCCGGATCAACTGCTTGGAAGGCAACTATGCTGACCATTACACCACCGACGCGCTGCCCGATCAGCGCGTATTTAGCGAACAGCTCAGCGTTTCCTGGAATTCCTACGATAAACAAGCCTGTTATCAGCTGTTTCGGTTTATCATCGCATTCGACTTAACGGATGGATCAGGTTGAACTTCGCAAAAACCGGTCGGCTAAGGATGCTATTTATAGACTGCCTGAAAATATTTTAAATAGATCTAAACAACTCGCGTCGAAAGACCAGGACTGGTTAGTTCTCCCGCGCATAATCAAAAACAAGTACGGCTTTTAATTTTTATAACAACGAACACAGACAGTTACAAATAATTAATGATCTATATTTTACTTTCTTGTATTCTTTGTCACAAAGTAAAATACAACAAACGATTGTTTATCTTATCTTTCTTACTTTAGCTGAAAACAACACTACAAAAAAAACAGTTCCAAGTATTATAAATAAAGAGCTGTTGAAAGACACAAACTGCGAACGTACGGGAAACGTACCAGACACTGAGAAAATTGTAAAAGGTAAAATAATAACTAAATAGGAGCAAAACTTAATCAAACGGGGCTTTGAACAAAAATCGAGTATAATTTAAAACATACATTAAAATCATCGACTTTTCGTATTATCTGTTCCTCATCCTCGTCAACCAGTGTACACGTGTCCATAAAACTATTACCTAACTCTCACTACTAATATGTTCCCTTATGTGCAATACAGCGTTTCTGGGTTGACCAGTTGAATCAAACCAATTTCAGAAACACACTCTCGTGTTCTAGCGCCGGAAGCTGGTCTTAAAGCCCTTCATGGACGAGAGCACCTTTGCCATCATTGGTGCCTTGCGTGGTTTCGTTGGTTGGAAAACTGCAAAATGGGGAGGGACAATTGTTAAAGCAACTTTCCAGAGATACATTCTCTCAACCGTCGTTCTTACCCTGAGCTTGAGCATTATCACGTGCGCCGGGGGTCACGCGGAGACGTGTATCGCCCACCTGCGCCACATTGCCTCCCTGTGCAAGAGCGGCCACACGTGCCGCTGGTGAAACAACCGGAGCTCGTGCGGTACCGTATCGGGCCTGCTTGTTGATGACGCTTCGTGGTGGCTTCACGGCGGAATCGACGTACGCCAGCTGCGTTTTGCGTATGGGAGCTGCCGCTTGCTCCTGTGCGAGCTTTATGTTTTGCGTAAGGCTCTTTAGCTTCGCGTCGCGTTCCTCGGAGCAACGCTGAACGAAGAAAAGAAATGTAAATACTAATGGCATATGGAAGTCATGCATTATCATGGGGTTCTGGCCAACCCACCAGCAGGCAGATACTTACTAGGAACATCTCACGCCACGTTTCGAGCTCCTCCTCGTTCCGTTGCTTCGCACGGAACGTCCGCTTGCAGTGCTGCTCCCAAAGAACATCGCTATCCTCGACGAAGTGGGGATTGAAGTGCTCCAGATGGAGCAGCTGATTCGGGTTAGCTCTCTCAAGCACTGGTTTTAGGATGTAGAACGGAATGCCACCGGTCGCACCGATCTCGTCCAGATGGTCCTGCAGCAACCGAATGCACAGCTCGTACAGCGTCGGGATGACACCCTTCGCGTTCGTTTTCATACCCGAGTACACCTTCGTGCGCAAGTTCTTCGACTGCATGCTTTGCCCGAGCGCTTCCTCTTCCGTGAGTGGTCGCCGTTGGCCGCCGGCACCACCACCACTACCCCGACCACCCATAAACACACAATCCATCACAGTTTGATTGAGTGGCATCGGACGATAGTTTGGGGATATCATCGGCAACGCTTCTACAATTTCCGATGCCTCCGGAAGCGGCTCGAGTTTAATCTTTTGCGACAGAAGCTCCGAAGCCGAAGGTATAGTGCTAACCCCCTCCCTTCTGCTCGATGAGGAACCGATGGACGACGGACCACCACCCAGTTTCGCCCTCGATGAGTGGCCACCGGACGACGACGAGGTAGAAGACGGCGAGCGCTTAGTGATGGTTACTTTTTCCTTTTCCTTGCTGCTACCGGATGATTTCTTTTTCGACCCCGGAAACCCGATCATGGCAAGGGCATCAGCAAAACTGGCACCACCCGATCCGTCCAGCCCATCGGCAACATCCTCGGGATCCGATTCTTCGTTGCCTTCCTCTTGGCTGCTGCAGGGGACTTTTTCTTTACGCTTCGGTTTCGACGAACCGCCAGCCTTCTCCGAGTGCCTTTCGTCAGATTTTTCGTGCCGATCACGATGCTTCGACGAAGACGACGCGGACGATGTGGAGGAGGTTATTTTCGATGACCTTTTCGAGTGTGATGATGACGGTGACTCGGCTGAGGTAGAACTACCCTGCTCAGTTCTATGCTCCTTACGAGATCGTTTGGACGACGACGATGTCATCAACTCTCCGCCGTCTTCACCCTCCTGAGCGTGCCGCTTAGAACTTCCAGTACTCTTTTCCCCATCCTTGGAACGATGATGCCTGTTATCTTTATGACTAGATTCTTTTCGTGTGCTACTACTGTTACTATGACTGTGACTACTCCCACTACTGCCTCCTCCCGCGGTGGTTTCCTTCGTTCCGCTGCTGTTAGTGTGATGCTTTGAGAAACTCCGCTCCCTGTGTCGTTCGCCCTGGGAGGATGAACTTCTAGACGATCCGTCGCCGCGTGAGGATGACGATTTGTGAGATTTCGAGTCCCCGCTCGACGTATGCCGTCGGTGATCACTATCTGACTTGCTTACGCTCGCATGTTTGTGACTACCGCTCCCACTAGAAGTGCTACTGGATTGCTTTGATGTGGAGCTGTGATGATTGTGATGGTTACTACTACCACTAGATTGGTGATCCTTGATTCCCGAAGACCTACTGTGATGTTCGTTTCGGTGACCGGAACTCGCCTTAACCTCTGACGATTTACTGTGATGATGATGATGATGATTTTGATGATGATTGTCTTGATGGTGACGATTGGTTTGGTCGTCCGATTCGTTCGCGCTCTCACTGTTACTTTGTCCATCCCGATGCCCGTCACGTGACTGAGATTCACCGTAGGTTTCTGGAATAAGGAAAAAAGAAATTCCAAGTTCATAAACTTGTTGTAATTGACCGCATATGACTATTCCGTCAACAACACTGCGCTGCTTGTTTACAGCATGAATGTTGTAACAGGCGCAACAATCAACCGTAGCAACCGTCCACCTAGTAAGCCAACTGCGACGGTACGAAAATCTGCAGGTGTTAACCGAACGATGCAATTATCATTTATCACTACTATTTAACAAAACTTGAAGCAACTACGTTTCTGTTTGATCTAAAAATTTACATACCATCTTCTTCCGCTCCGTTCGACCCGTTGGTCACATCGTAATCGTGAACGTCGTCCTCGTCCGCCATCGTGTTATCATGACCGCCACCATCACCGTCGCCATCCGCGCCATCTTCCTCGTCGTCACTCATGTCACTGCGATTAGATCGATCACCGTTGTGTCTTGTACCCGTATCGGTCGGCCCGTGCTGCTGACCGGATCCGGTCGCACCGTCGTCCGATTCTTCCGCTGCCACCATTGCCTTCCACTTGGTCACCAGTGCCTTGGCCGCCACCCCCACCTCACCGTCGTACTTCCGGAGACTGTTAACCGTGCGCCCGATGCCGGTTTCCTGTAGATGCCGTACGGATATCGGAAGCTTGTATAACTTCCCAATACAATGGACAATCTATCAGGGATAAAACGAACCCAATGTGATGATAAATTTATGAGTGGTTATTACTGCTTTAATCATATCATGAAAAAGGATGCACCAAAATTATGTTGTTATGTATATTTTGGAATTACAAAGTTATACAAATTAATACGATTTTTCTGTCCAAAAATCATACTGCAACGTTTCCGCCCATAGTCAATATGTAAACAACGTTGTTTTCAGAACAAACAAGAAACGAAGCTGAAACAAATTTTAAAACAAATCATCATCCAAACATTTGTGAGCGGATGTATAATAAACAAAACAATTAATAAAAGATCATAATAACAAACATACATTGTTAGTGTTGTTAGTTTACCTAAAAACATCAAGCATATCCACAACAACTCAGTCAAATATTCAACCACTAACCACTTAAGTGGTTACAAGGAAGCGGAACGATTAGTGGGGTTTGTGGTTTTTCACAAACGCCTAACCACGTGGTAGTGGCAGATACACACATCTTTTTAACATTGTACAGTAGTTTCCGCGGTGATGTGGCATATAAAAGTGGTGCATCGCAATGTAGGCGAATCTTGCAGTTATGATGTGAGTAAAAAGTTTAACCTGTTTAACCGTTATCTTATCGAATTCTTATCTTTGAGGAGCAGAGAGCCCTTTACGCTCCCATCGGTGGGCGGACACTTTCGCAACGCGGCATCCCAGATGCCTTTGACCTAGAAATTATATATTCTTCTTCGCATACACTTACCCGCGCCGTATCGTTAAGCGACTTATTGATGCTCGTCTGGTAGTGATTGATAACATCCTCGATCGACGACATTTTGGAAACGAAGATTGGTCCGGGAGGATGTGATGAAAGTGCCCAGTTGCTCGTATTTACCCGTAATTTTCCGGCACCGGTTTGATGGAATGCAAATGCCCTGTATTGACTTTCTCCGCCCTGCACTTCAAAAGACTGCTTCGTTACCTAGCTACCGAACCAAATGTTGCCTTCTGCGACCGTCGTCTGGTACGCGAGTTTTAACACTATGCACACACAAGCGAAAATTGAAGCAGTCGGTACGAAAGTGCAGGTATCTGCAGCAACAGACGGCGATGAAGGGGTCATAAAAGGTACACCTTTTCAATGCATACTGCCTGCACGCTCGAGTGGATTTCGTCCCTTCAGCTTAATCCTCCCTTAGAACGTTTGCTCATATTGCCTGCCGTCCACAACCGGGGGTCGGTACTTTTCCGGGCGCACGTTGCCGTACCGTTTCATTGGCGATTCCAAGGGCAATTCCAAGGGGTACAGTTTTCCCTGAGTTGGCAGTACCTTTTTTTTCTAAGAGTATACAAAAAATCACACGTACATGCAGCACACACACACACAAACACACACGAACGCACGGCTGTTCTGTAGTGCGATTAAATTGACGCACACCTGCGGCACGGTGGAAAAACGTTCACCACCCGAAAAACGATCGTTTGCCAACGCATCGCATACCGTTCTTATTTTTCTTCGCCGCACCGTCTTGCTCTTCCACACTATCTCGTCGCAGAATCCTCTTCACTGTTGGGAGTGAGATTTTCGTGTCGCTTTTCACAGGAACTTTCTAACGGCGGACGTTGAGTTCATTATCTTTCTGAGCAACACAACCATTACGCAATGGAAACCCCAGACGTTTCGCGACAAGACGGGACCCTGTACTTTCCCGGGCAACTGTACTGCTTTTTAATTCCCACTTCATCAAATACTTCCTCCAATTAGCACCAGCACGACGGTTAGTGATAACGTAAGCACAACAGCACAAGCGTACTAGATGCAAAACTCTTCTTTGCCGCAGATTTTGCATGCACCAAATACGCCATTCGTGCGCCTATGTCCATCAGCTGAACGACGGTGTATGTTTGTGTATGTGTGACATCGATGTAAACGTCAAAGTTCGCAAACACAACATTGTCAAACTGCCTGTCATGCAAAAACATTCTCGTTTAAACTGACTGGTTGAGCCATAACTCAATCGTTTAAAATCACAATATTATGAGTGTGAATCTCAAATGAAGCATTAAAAACCACCTGAAACCATCATAAGCCAATAAATGGTTAAATGAACCCTAAAAGAGTTAAAAATAAAATAAAAATAAGTATCGAGAGAAAACAAGACTCGTATGGCAACCGCGCTGTCACAGCTACGTCATTGTTCGTTGTTTGTTTTGCTTTTCCATTTTGCCACGCGGAACAACTGTGCATAACTTTCTGCCCGTTGTGAAGTGTGACGTCACGATCAAAACCGGCACCGCAAAAAAAAAATTGAGTCGAATCTAGTCTTGTCAACACGATACCAGTGCTACCTGCGAACACACTGGCCTGAAAGGTGTGAACAAACATCGGTGGAGTTCGATAGGAAGACATAAATTTCGCGGAGCTCGTACCTGCACGGATCAGTCGGCTCCAGTTTCTCGAAGGGGATAATTTTAATCCCACGGTGTCTTCTCCGTAGTCCGTCGTAGTGTGACGTTCGCGGGTTTGCAGTCATACTGTTGAAATCGATACCAAATCTAGGTAAGTACACATTGCGTCTGCGTGAAAAACCCCACCAGGTTGAAAATGAATATTCCCGGATTACGAGTTCTGTTTCGCAAATTGAAGTTCTTCGAAAAGAACGGTTCTGTTCAAAGTACAGTTACTTGGAGCACAGCGTAACGCTAATAACGCAATCATGGTGATTAAAGCTTCGGCTCTCGCTTCTCGCTTCTCGAAAAGTACTTCGGTCAAATTATTACTAGCTATAGTAATTGGAAAATCAAAAAGAAGCTTAAACTCCTATCGAATGTCAGTAAATATAATGTTTTAATATTGAACTGAAGTACCTACTGTGTTATGTTGATGTACCTAGCTATTATTTTGAATACGTGTACCTAGCTTTAAGAACTAGGTTTGTTAGTTTTACCTTTCATCTGTTCTGCGTACGGTACGTCGTGCATCGTCGTATTCCATCGCCAGCTCGTGGTCCATAAAGAAGGAATACTGCGGCAGAAGTTCGTCGTTGCCGTGCGCTGTGTGTTTGTCCCTGAATTTCTCGGTGCGTAGCCTTTCGTTAAGGATATTAGACCTCCACTAAAAAAATATAGTTCGCGGAAATTCTGTAGGTCGTAAATTTGCACGAAGCTCTCCATTCCCCAAGCGAACGAACGGTGCGAAGCGAAGAAATGTGCTTTTCTTGTTCTTGCCGAAAATGTGCTCTTCAAACGGTGTTGCCCAATGTGGGGCAGTGTTGGTGAAGTTGACTGAAATTAATAAGAACAACACCGTAAAATGTAACCGCTTGAAAGCGGTGCATTCTTGCGGGAGCACCGACAGCTGACGACCTCAAATAGAACAGAAACCTCATCGGTCAATCCGCATGGCGACAGCAAAGAAACGGCGTTAATTATTTTGGTCATATCTCTTGTTTTCTATTCCCCCCGTGCTTTCGCCTTTCCATCAAGCAGTGCGCATCGGTGTAGCAAGCAATCATGTACCACCTGAAGACGATCGCCAAGAGCGCCACCATCCGGCAGGAGGTGTCGACGCTGGTGAAGGCGGCCACCGCCGCCCAGCAGCAGCAGCCGAAGCGCACCTACGCCGAGCACAAGATCCCGGACCGCCTGAAGGATGTGGCGACCTCGCCCAACCCGCGCTTCTTCGACATGGTCGAGTACTTCTTCCACCGCGCGTGCCAGATCTGCGAGGATAAGCTGGTCGAGGACATGAAGGGACGCGCCTCGCTCGAGGAGAAGAAGAAGAAGGTGAAGGGCATTCTGATGCTGATGCAGCCGTGCGATCACATCATCGAGATTGCGTTCCCGCTGCGCCGTGACTCCGGCGACTACGAGATGATTACCGGCTACCGGGCTCAACACTGCACCCACCGCACACCGACCAAGGGAGGTGAGTAGGAATGGCAAGGGGGAAAGTTGCCTGTTGGAAGGAAGTAGGGAAGGAAAATTGAGCTAAAGGTGACCGGTTACGTAATGCGTACGCGATGCTTGTACGTTTTGGGGCAAATACGACCGTCTCTCGTCCGTGCGCGTGACAGCTCGCTCGTGGGCCGTATTGTGCGAGCAAAGAAAATTGAGTTTTCCTTTTACCAAAAGCTGCAAGAGTATGGTTAACATATTTTTTCCCTGCTTTTCATTGCTAATTCTTACTTGATGGCCCAGTAGGTTGGTTACATTTTCGAATGATAAATGAGTACGCCTACAAAGGTCGCAAAATGAAAAAATGAAAAGATACACAAAAATGAACAAATATCATTCACCACATCAACTACGCAACATACGCCGTACAGCTGGGTCAAGATAATGCGATCAGAATTTGTTTTTTTCAGCAAACGATTTCCGAGAATGGGGTATGAGCAAGCGAACTGTCCCCCATGTGATGTTGAATTGTTATGTATTAGATGTGGGGAAATACGATCCACAAAGTGCATTGGAAGAAACAAAAAAATATTTCCACTCTCCGATTCACCAAAGGCACTGCTTGCTATGATGGATGGATCACGTGGAAGAAGCGCGAGATGTAAGCGCGCGCTTCTTGATGCTGATAAAGCAAAAGACATCTAGTCTTCTTTGTCACGAATGGCAGTTGTCAAGTATGGGACGCGAGATAACTCCGGATCCGAATGAAAAACATCATCGTGTGCTGTGTGGACACATCGAATATCTGACGGGCGACGGCCACAAGGCGCCCGTTATCGCCCGGCACCACCCGACAGCGATGCGGATAATGCCCGCAAACCAGGGCCGATTGGGTGGGATCTCTTACACCATCAAATCGGTCACGCCTGTTGTCCAGCTGCTCCTCCCCCTGGGGCGATATGTGTCTCCAATATCGCGGCCATGCTCAGAGCATGTTGCCAAGGGGATTTTGCGGAACTGTGACGAAGCAAGAGGAGGTGTTAATGTGATGCGTTTGAAATGCACGACACATTGGCGGTGGAAAGATCCATGCATTGACGAAACCAATACCCGGTTAGATACAATGCCTTCTTTTCCACTTGAATCCATCCCTGCTAAGGCAGCATTGGCATTGTGCAATTGAATTGCCATGGGTGTAAATGATTAGATTGGAGCTTGGGCCTCTCCAATAAAGATCCCCTTCAGCACAACGAAACGTTAACTTAAACAACTTTTCAGTACGATTACGAACACGCGCAAAAGTGCTTCAATGCGAAGGGCAGAGAAATTCTAATTGAAAATGAACCATGTAATCGAAACTACGTTAGTTTGTATCATGCCCTTCTTGATGAATGGAGTTAAATGGGGTCACAATCAACGTCACCGACGTAGAAAGAATGCCAGCCAGCAGCGCTTGTCTCATCGTAATTTCCCGGACTCTATGCGCTATAGCATAAAGCACTGCAATAAAGGAGTGGACCACGAGAAGAAACGAGAATAAGACCATCCAACCAACCAAGAGCCTCGAGCAGAGAATAAGAGAAACAAAAGTGTCACAAACGTGCCGGCAGCCGTTCAACTGGTTCGTGGCGAAAGGGTTCGAATGCCTTGACGGTTAAGGGCCTGGAGGGAGGCTGGCGAAAACAACTCGTGGTTACTTTTCTGTCAGGACAAGCACGTGGTATGCGCTATCAAGTGCAGCAGCAGGAGATGGAAGCTGTTCGTATTTCTTTTACGCTACAGCTCCTGCCAGGGTTGCAGGGAGATGAAAGGCCACCCCATCTGGTGCATGTATGGCGAGGTGCATCTGAAGTAGGCTGCCTCTCTAGTAAGAATTCCATTGCACTTTCACACTGGAAGTGGAAAACGTTGTACCCTGTTGTCATAGCAGTTGTTCTATTTCAGAGCCAGTATAAGGACGGCCGATCATCAACCCGCCTCGACCGTGTGGTGAAGGGCGCGGGGTGAGGCGCACTGTACGAAGGCAGTTAGAGCACTTAAAAACGATTATCAACTTTCAACTAATCGTTATGTACGCATCGCAAGACGCAAACAGCTAGGGCTGGGAACTGAAAGGAGGGTTTGTAGTTGTTATTTTTTTACCAACTAGCATCGCACCCATATACCCTAGAACGTCGTCCGGATTGGCAAACACTTAAGCAAGGTCATCGTGGTATGTTGCGCGATTGATAAGCTACACACCTAGCACTCGACGGAGTTCCGGTAGGCAAGAAGAAGAAGAAAAGAGCCAGCATCGGCCAGCAGCACCACGAGGTGCAATGCCGTAACACGATGTGGTGCGCGACGCCACACTGATAACGGGTGCCAAGGGGTAGCCGCATCAAAGATGTTGTTGCAAACCGGCCGCAACTCTCGGCGGTGATGGAACCATTCGATTTTTACCCGGGTGAAACTAGGAATTTATAAACCTTTACCGCTGGACCACCCGAAATAGAACTGGTTTAATGGTTTTAATCTAATCTGTGGAATGTACTTTTTTATGGATTTTCATTCAAAATTTGTCAAGCGCGAGTAATGGCGGTAATACCACCTATCTAACCGCTCGCTCGGGGGGGTGTGTCGATGCCCAGTCGACTTACGTCACGGAAGAACACAGCGGCAACGGATTCGAAATCGATCCGGCGGCTAAAAATATTATTCCACGTACCATTTTGCGGGCGTTGGTACGAATGTATGCGTGTTTGCGTTCGCTTGCATATGTTCTTAATTCGAATTGTGTAGCGAAAACAACAACGTTATCCGCCCTCGCCCAAGAGTCACGAGGCCCCGCCGGGTTGATGAGAGTGTGAAAACCGGCGTTACGTAAAGTCGGCTTTAGTTGGTTTATGGAGCCGGTGAGTTAATAACCCGGCACTTTTCTTTACACTCAGATATTATAGCGATTCCTTAAAACCACCGCCACAGACTCGATCAAGTCACCGAACGATCGACTATGGCGTGCTAATGAGATGGCGCGTGTCTAGGCTTAGTGTATCAGTGTCAAAATTAGCAAACGTTTTTGTCTTTTCCGACATTCGAATGGCACACGTTTTGGTCATTAGTTGTACGCGGGAAGAACTCTAACATCGGCTATTTTGTTTTATTTTTTGCTATTCCTTTTGAGGTTTGCATAGACATCGTGGCGATCATGTGTGTATCCTTTCGAACGACAGTAATAGAATGATCAAGCAAAGAATTGTGATTGGAGAGTGATTTCCGTTCATATCACCTGTTGGCAAACATTGTAAAAACTAAACTTATCTTTAAGCAAAAGGAAAACCCACTTGACATTTAGATGCCGGTATTGGTCTCGACGTGCCAAAGTATAAATAGCCACGCGTGACACTATTTTCCTTTTCCCAGACGGAGATCTTTGACTCACTCGCGTCACGTGGAGCACGTATAAAAGTAGCGAGTGTGGCATCTTGTTTTCTTCATTATTCCCCACGATCTCCACTTACACACCGCGCATCAGTTTCTTCAACTTCAAGTTCTGTTTACCAACCGTCCCTTTGGTATTTTACGATTGAATTAGCATTTATTAGCCTATTAGCGAACTCCTCCTACCGGGTGAGGGATATAAATGATCACCCGATCCATACGCAAAATCATGTTATGGTAAACAAGTCCGGTGCTCGAATTCGTGCTCGGCAACAACGCTACGGTGCGATGGAACGGTTTCCACACACTCACACAAACCGCCTCGGCAGTTTACCGGGCTGATTATACCTAGCCCCGGCGGTACATTGTAGCATAGTGGTGCTAAACATTGTAAACCAATCGTTAACGATTGCGGTAGTCGATTAGAGAAGACACATCGATCAGTATGGTAAATATCTTAAACTGACATTTCGGAAAAAAATTCACCTCGCCAAATTCTTTCTGCCCTTTCGCCCTCCCGGGTTCCTCCTCGGTCGGCTGTGCCGTAATGCTGCGATGAAGAATCTGTTTGTGCGTCTTATGTAACGCGCTGTAAAGCCCCCTCCCAGCATACGGTTGGAGTTTCGGATACTTTCATCCGCTTTCGTTAGTCTCAATCCCCATTTCCTAGTAGAAATTCTATGCTGGCTTGCAGGCGCAGAGATGTATGCTGATGATCGCGGGAGATCGAGCAAGCCGACTAAATTTAGCATTCATCGCTTCGTTGAAACTATCGTACGGAAGCGTTGTCCCCAGGCGTTCTTACCACCACACACATATTTGCACCATCCGCGGGGGGACCAAAACAAACGCCAGAAAAAACACCCTCGACCGGTGATGACTAATCGTTTATGCGCGAACGTGTTCCGATAAAGTCGTTTGGCAGTGGCAGTTCGAAAACGAGTCGCATTTCTAACATATCCAAACCTGTTTGTTCCGATGCGGAAACAATTCAACTAGTTGGGTCCAGAAAGGATTGGAAACACGAGCGCTTACATAAATTCTTTCCCCTGTTGCCATGTGGTTGCGTTTCGATGTTCAACAGGCGGTTTGCTAATCATTGGATTTGATACCATTGGAAGCCTCCAAAATGAATGACTCCAACTGCGATCTTCGATAAGCGATCAAACACTCTTTCAAACCTTCCGCAATATCTTGCTTTGTTATCAATATTTATAGCACCATAGTTTGAAATTTGTCCGCTAAATTGATATGTGCACTGAGTGTGATCCTACGAAATTGTGACTAATGTATTGTATACCCTTTAGCATTCATTTGATAATACTTCTTTTATCTATATGAGTCACTTAAAACTTCAATATTCGCGTGTATACTCAATATTCAATATAACACCCCGAAATATTATTTCATGTGCGATTTTTGTTTGGAAAAATACGGATGGTTTCCTTTTTCGTTTACCATTTTATCGTCGATTGTGCAACAAGTTAAAAGGATAAACAAATAAGTTATGTTCAACACAAAAAAAGGAAAAAACATTATGACATATTGTAACGTTTGTTTGCTACATCACAAATAATGCTATTTCAAAATAGACAAGCGAATATTATGGTCTTAGTAATGGTTTAGCGAGTATAAAATTAATATTATCGGATGGTATTTGTATTGTTGAACATTTTATTCTTTTTCATTCGACGCGATGGTTCATGTGCAGCTATGGAAGAAAAGCAAAAATATTATCGCATTTGAATGCAAAATTTCGGTGTCTTGTTTTGAATATCTTATCAACACAACCTTGAACCATATCGACGCCGATTATTGACATCGGTAGGCGGGAAGATCTGTGTGGCTGAACTAACGTGTGTCTTTCTTATCTGTTTTTCCCTCTCCCTGCGTTTGCTAGGTATCCGTTTCTCCCTGGACGTGTCGCGCGATGAAGTGAAGGCCCTGTCCGCGCTGATGACGTTCAAGTGCGCCTGCGTGGATGTACCGTTCGGTGGCGCCAAGGCCGGAGTCAAGATCGACCCGCGCCAGTACTCGGAGCACGAGCTGGAGAAGATCACCCGCCGGTTCGCGCTGGAGCTGTCGAAGAAGGGCTTCATCGGCCCGGGCATTGATGTGCCAGCCCCGGACATGGGCACTGGCGAGCGCGAGATGTCGTGGATCGCCGACACGTACGCGAAGACCATCGGCCACCTGGATATCAATGCGCATGCGTGCGTCACCGGCAAGCCGATCAACCAGGGTGGCATCCACGGCCGTGTGTCGGCCACCGGTCGCGGTGTGTTCCACGGGCTGGACAACTTCATCAAGGAGGCGAATTACATGGCCCAGATCGGCACGACGCCCGGCTGGGGTGGCAAGAGCTTCATCGTGCAGGGTTTCGGTAACGTCGGTCTGCACTCCTGCCGCTACCTGACCCGTGCCGGTGCTACCTGCATCGGTGTGATCGAGCACGACGGTTCGATCTACAACCCGCAGGGTATTGACCCGAAGGTAAAGAAACCTGAGAACGCCAAGGATTGAGCTATGAGCCACTCACAGTTTTTATTACTCCCTTTTTTTTTAGGCCCTGGAGGACTACAAGAACGAAAAGGGTACGATCGTTGGTTTCCCGGGTGCGCAGCCGTACGAAGGTGAGAACCTCATGTTCGAACCGTGCGATATCTTCATTCCGGCCGCCGTGGAGAAGGTTATCACTGCCGACAATGCTGGCCGCATCAATGCCAAGGTTGGTTCGAAGGACATATGCATGGGGAAAAAACGTCTGCCACTAACGAACACCTTTCTCCCGCCAGATTATCGCTGAAGCTGCCAACGGACCGACCACCCCGGCCGCCGACAAGATCCTGATCGATCGCAACATCCTCGTGATTCCGGATCTGTACATCAACGCCGGTGGTGTGACGGTGTCGTTCTTCGAGTGGCTCAAGAACCTGAACCACGTCTCGTACGGTCGTCTAACGTTCAAGTACGAGCGCGAGTCGAACTACCATCTGCTCGGTAAGTGGGTCCCGTTTGGCCGCTCTGTCGATCATTTTGTTTTGCCCCGCGACGTTTGCTGCGCTTTGAATCTGCCTATATTTATCTTATTATTATTATTATTATTATTATTATTTGCGACACATTTGCCCATTTCAATTGGCAAACAACATGCAACATAGCAGACGAACCCAAATCAACGGACCCGCTTTTTTTCTTCGAAGCTTTCCTCCCTCCCTTTCAGTGGACAGCATTAGTAGGGTTTAACACGACATCATGTGCCCGGTACCCGTGTGCCGTTCGCGATCGCTGACTAACTCTTCGAGCATAAATCCCGATTGGCTTTGGCACGGAATCGGAACTAAACGAATTCCAGCACCGTCGCACCGAATTGGCTCTCCTCTATATTGGCTGTGTGTGTTTAGTGGATCAACTAACAGCTTTCGCCGATGCGATGCCTCGTATCGGTACGGCTTGTAGAGAGTGTAGCGTTGTGGAACAAAATTGATATTCTCGATTCTAGTCAAGTGCTTTCGGTGGCCTGTCTCTAGGACGTGTCCCCATTACTCTAGCATTTCCATCGAATGATGCGATAGTAATGTGCGTGCCCTGGCCCCTTTGTGCATGCGTGTCCATTTACCCCGGGGGTGTCTAGCTGGAAAACATTCCCAGCCACCCTTTCCTATCAACAAGCCTTTTCTCCTTACGTTGATTCTTTTTTTCTTTTCTTTCTTCCTTTCTTCTATATGCGTTAAATCTTTCATTTGTTCGCAAAAAACTTGTGACCGGGCCCTTTGGTTTACGCGCGGCGTGCAGCCTCTATCCAGCAATCATTGGAACGATTCGTCTTTAACGAATTGGACGAAGAGAGTAAAGTATCCAATACAGCGGTGGTCTCTCTTTGTGCTCATACACCCCCCCCCCCCCCCCCCCCCCCACCAATCCCCTCTTGTTCGATAAAATAGTACACGTGTTGTAATTGGAACAATTCGGATCCGTGTATTTCTGGTTTACGTAATGTTTGGTCTGCCCAAAATTTGGAATGTTATTATTTGTGCATTTGGTTGCTCCTCATATCCCCTACCCATCCGTTCCATTTTATATACATTGTTCGTTTTATCCTTTTCGTTTTGTTTGGTTTTGATTTAAGTTTGTTTCAAACGTTGGCCGACCGACTCGATTGTTCGATTTTTACATTGATTCGATTTTTACACTGTTCAAATTCTTCTGTCCCAAAACATTCGATGGTGTTTAACAATCTGCATCGTGCCCATGAAAAACTGTTCCACTTCGGTCGTCTTTACTTAATACTCTGCGAATACGCTTTTTCAAAGAATGTGTTTTATTTAGGCAACTATTTTTACCCATGTGTGTGTGTGTTGATTGATATTTAAGTTTGTTTTCTTCCAAACTAACAAATCTAACTGTTGTTACCATTTAACATTGGCGCATGCTTAATTTTGACAAAAGCATACATTTGGATCGGATAAAAACTAAGGCATTTGTTTGTGCGATATTTTTCTCGCCCTCTAACCATGTGGTTTTGTTCGTTTGTGCAATTTTGTTTTTGCAACAAAACCTATTTTCACGATGGTTATATGATGATGTCTTATACATATGTTTTGTTCCATTTTTTTTTTCCTTTTTCTTCTCTCTTATGTTTCACATACGCTGTTCAAAAACACACGTTTTATCTACTTTGTGAAACACACCATCACACAAACGCACACACACACACACATAATTCGTACTCTGCAGAGTCCGTTCAGCGGTCGCTGGAGAAACGCTTCGGCACGGTCGGTGGCAAGATTCCGATCGAGGCCTCGACGGCGTTCCAGAAGCGCATTTCCGGCGCGTCGGAGAAGGACATCGTCCACTCCGGTCTCGACTACACGATGGAGCGTTCGGCACGCGCCATCATGATGACCGCCATGCGCTACAACCGTGGCCTGGACCTCCGCTCCGCCGCCTACGTCAACTCGATCGAGAAGATCTTCCAGACATACGCGGACGCTGGCCTGGCGTTCTAGGTCGCCGAAACGTTGACTTACTCTCCTCCCTTCGCATACGCTTTCTCGTTTTCTGCTCGTGTCGACGAGGGTTTAAATCGAGTGGGATCGAAATTGTTGATAGGCGGTTTGCTGCGTGTTCTATTTTGTCCTTTTGTTTGTCCTATGTCCCTGTGCTCCCTGTACGGTTTCACTCTTAACCCGGCGGGTGTGTCCCGCGGGTAGATTTAAGTCCAAATTTCGATAAGAACATCTTTTTTTTCTGTTTCGCCTCCCCAACCTTTCGTGTGTAAGACAAGGCATTTCAGTTTTGTAATAAATAATTTAACATCCATCGTGAGGAAAATACATTTTACGGAAATGGAATTTTATCTGAAATTTATTTTATTGAATGCAACAACGTTGCAAAACTCTCGTGACTCGTCTGTTCAAATTGTCGGCCAAATTGTGAATTCGGGAAAAGGGCATTTGCAAAACAAACAATTTGGTTTGACGAAACAAAATTCAGTCGAGAGTTGAGTTCAACAAATGTTTTTCTTTTTCTCTTTTTTCTCTCTTTTTCCACATCCTAACCAACCAACCACACTTCTCACCACGAAAACCATACAAATCCCCATTACACACTGCAGCATCCGTGCAGGAATCGCTCGAAAAGGTCATGGGCTCCGACGACAGTAAAGTATCCAACTTTCCCCAGCTTCTATTGCAACTGTTTCGCAAAGAACCCACTGTTTCCCATCACCGCAAGTTTCCCTTTTTTTCGTTCCCTTCGTTCTTCCTGTTCTTTCATGGTTCAGATTTGTTTTCCCGCGGGATCTGCACTATCCTTTCTGTGTGCTAATTTGATTTCCCGGAGAAATATGCAAGTGCTCAAAGTTATTTTCTCTACCAACAATCCTTCCTTAAATTCCGAATTGAAATTTCTCGAAATAACTCTCGGCTTGATTGAGGGTCAGTAGTTAAGTGACCGTAAGATTCCGAATTTAATTATTTCCTATATCATCATTTTACATTAAAATGTTCCAATGTGTTAAGATTAACGATACCAAAAACGCATATGCCTTGGTAAAATTTATGTCATTTCTTTCGCCATAGTTTCGCTTAACTATCAAATTGCGTATTTTATCAAAATGAAAAATTTCTTTTATCTTTTTTTTATTGTTTAAAATTTATATTCAAATTTGCATGAACTTGAGTCAATATAAAAATTCGTGGCAAAAATTAAAATCGAAAGCCATAGAAGCAAATGAACAAATTCAATCCTGGTGATTAAAAACAATCTTTCCACTTCTTTTTCCTCTTCCATACTCTGATTCTCTGTGTATTTATGTTTAACGCCAGGATCCCTCTTCACAGTCCACACTGTTAATTGCACGCTTCCGTTATATGTTGCACGATGCACAAGGCTCCCCCGGGGATTTGTAGCGTCGTGGGTACAGATCTAACCGAACCGGGTGAAGAAAAATGTCTGAATTACTAATACCAAATTTGGGGATGAAATCGCAAAATTGTGGGACCTAAAAAGAAATTTGTCTTGGAATTCATTCAGTTCGTTAATTTTGGGTTTCTTATTTTATGTATTCCACCTTCCCCCAAAACATCTCCCCGATCGAGGATCATACAGTTCATGTGGGTTGATCATTTCATCGCCGTTTTCCCGATGGTCGGTCGCGTAAAGGACGGACGGTTTTCCTCTGTCACTCAGTGATCTGCTCCCTTTCATTCATCTTCTCCCAGAAAAGAAGGACGGAACACTTACCCGTCCCGTCTGCCCAGTGTGTTGCGTGTGCTTTGGCTGCTTTTCTAACGCTCGTCTTTTCCGTCGGCTTCCACATGGCTTGGCCCGGTTGCCAAACGATTTCTCGTTGCAGAATCCGTCCAGGCCTCGCTGGAGAGACGTTTCGGTAACGTCGGCGGCAAGATTCCGGTCACCCCCTCGGAAGCGTTCCAGAAGCGCATCTCAGGCGCCTCGGAGAAGGACATCGTCCACTCCGGTCTCGACTACACGATGGAGCGTTCGGCACGCGCCATCATGAAGACGGCCATGAAGTACAACCTCGGCCTGGACCTCCGCTCCGCCGCCTACGTCAACTCGATCGAGAAGATCTTCCAGACGTACCGTGACGCTGGACTGGCCTTCTAAATGCTGCGCCACTGCCATTGACCATCATCGAACTCTAACTCCTCCTCCCCGCCCATTCTGTGCTTGCTCTCACTCCTCGGAAGGAAAATGTTACCACCATCATCTCATGCACGGCGGGAGAGGAAACATCGTTAAACTAAAGGAAAGAGAGCATCGCTTAAACATTCCCCCGGACAAAAGGGGAAGGCAAATAATCGCGCAGAGAAAAGGACATAATTTTCAATGCCCCAGCAGTAGAAGTAGGAAATCGTGACACCTTTAGTCCAGTTGAGGAGAACTACTAATACTATCTTATCATTCGGCTGCACCGGTAGGCATACCGGAATACCATTTTAAAAACCAGTGCTACTTAAGATGTCGCTGCGGCGCAAACGCAAAACGTACTTTCTTACCTTAGAAATGTAAGGATTTATTTCCTCCTACCTCAATTTGCGTGCACGCTCGTTCGGGGAAAAAATAAGCCCCGGACTCCGGCTTCGCAGACGGCACTCCACTCGGTACTTGAGCGCTAATGGGGAAGCAAGAAACACACACACACACCGCATTCCAACTCACACATTCCATTAGTGATGATTTTTGTAACTCGTTTACATCAACGTGCGCCACAAACACGCTACTTAATTTGTAAGGTGCTTGCCGCTTTTTTGTTATCCTTTTTTTTTTGGATCAGTTTTCCCGCTAGATTCATTGTTATGCTAAGTTGTACCGTTTCGCCATGAAGCATTACGAACGCTGATCGGAAAAGCGCTGTTCCCGCGAACAGTGGGCAGGCAACGAACAAAACTCAAAACACACGTGTGTTTAACAACTAACAAACATTCCTCTGCGGGGACGACAACAATTGGAGCCCGGGAAATAAAGCAACATCAGTATCTTTAGATGTAACGAAAACGAAAACAAAACGATGTACACTTATTACTCGTCGTCCACAGCTGCCTTGTGAAAATTGTGGTCGATCGTTATCCAGTGCAAACTGTGTCTCAATCAAGTGAGGCAGTATCTTCGGAATAGAGAAAACTTATGCCACATCATCTTCTTGCCAAGACAAGAAGGAGGTTTTACTACGACGAAACACGGTGTGCATCTCGCGAACGACCTATCACGGACAGATACGCAAAGGCAGCAAGCAACTTACAAAACACTTGTCGGAAAACAAATAACGTGGCGCGTCGAAAATGCTGCAAAAACTTCAATAAATTTAAAAAGCAATCAAAGGAGGTTTTCATTCTCTTGTTTCGACTTTTGGAAAGAAAGATAGTGCTCTTCGTTTGGAAGTCCATTTTCTCATTCTCTATGTTGTGTAACACGTGTTAATGGCTAACAGAATTGACTTTGAAATTAACGTTCTATTTAACTAATCATTTTGGAATTAAATTTTGTTTAATTTCTTTCATTGAACGACACGGAGAGTATTTTTATGAGCGAATCGAAAACAAAGTTTATTTTGCATTCACTACCAACCTTCATCCAGCGCGGGAAAAAAGAGAAACCGTCGACAAATACGCCCTGCTCTCGGTATGATGGCGTTGTTCGTAGTTTTTCCTGCACTTCACTTCACGGAAAAGGAGCTCACGGTGGCGCGGCAAAAGAATTCAAAAAATCGGAACCGAAACTAACTAATCAAACGAACGTGGCAGCTGTTATACATTTATAAAGAACACATTCGTAACGTTCGTTCATCGTTCCTCTCCTGCTCTCCTAATCTGTATCGGCCCGGGAAACGTGGCGCCTGCACTAATCGAAAAATATACAATGCTTATATAAACAATATTCACATATCCGGTAGTATGTATAAAAAAAAACAACTAAGGCTAATCCTTAAAAAACTAAGCTTGACGTGAAAGGGCTTCTTATCTTTACGGGGGAGGCGCAAGAGCCTCGTAAATTCTAGTCGCCATTTGAAAAATGGTCTCTAAAATAAAGGTAATACGAAAGAAAGACAACCGAACACGCTGATCTTGTTGATGAAAATAAAAGTCGAGCAATTCGAGGACTACCATAACGACGGAGGGGTGGTATTAGTTCCCTCATCCTCCACACTTCTCTACCTCTCTCTTAAAGTGGTCACTTTAACACACCACCCGAACGTTAGATGTAGATTAACTGAAATGGAGCAGTTTCTACAACTCTTTCTTGGGACTCGAGTGCCGCAGCAGTTAGTGTTATGTACTGTATAGTTTCGAGCAGAATGCACAAAAACGAAAATGGCTACGAAACAGGCACCTAACTAGAAGAAAGATGAGAGAGACGATCAGTGCATGCACGCAAATATCGAGAACCTAGAACAAACACCTAGCATCTATGGTAGTGCCACCACCACTTTCCTTACCTATCTCCCTACAAACGCACGCAACACACAGACACACACAAATTCACTTCCGTGTTTCCTTTCCTAGTAGAAACAATCACAGATATTTTCCTTTCGCCCCAAAAGGCGTGCGGTTGTCTTTCTCGATCCTAAATCAGCCTAACCTAGCGCCCAGCACTTGTGTTGGGGTTTTCTTGAACTGCCAAACACGATCGAATGCTGTAACGCAGAAAAAACCCCGCTCTGGTGGTTTTTACTCGTTTTTTTTCTGACCAGAATTAGTGCACTCAGTCTGCGCTTTTTCGTGAGACTCGTAGGAAGAAGCGCGCAGTCGATTGTTGCGTGTGCGTGTGCTCTTTTTTATTCCTTCTCCTGTGGATGACAATGACTCTTTCTTTTCTGTTGCGACATGTTGTTGGTTTTCGTTGCCCTCCAAGCAAACTCTAATGCTTCGGAACAATGCTTCATCACCACATACGGGGCGTCGGAATATTGTCTCTCTTCTGCATCCAATAAGGATAGCCATCGTGAGTTCCCGAACAATTTACTGGTACCACTAGCGTACAACTGTGAGGTAGAGTACGGGATAAAATGTAACAAAACTTGTGACGAACTGCAAAACGTTCCGCTCCGATCGTCGCCCTTGGTCTTCATCAGCAGCCCCCTTTATTTCCTCTCCGTAGGGTCATGTTTTTCGGGGCGCTTTCATGGCACCGATTCCCTTCTTGAACTGCATCAACAAATCCTCGAAACTATCGCCACCACCACCGAGTCCGCCTCCCGAGCCAACGATCGGTTCCTTATGACACATCGGGACGCCTCCGTACGCAATTGGAACCCTCGGCGGTAGGACGAGCGAGCCATCCATGGTCATGTACGGCATATGATGGTCCATATCGTTCGACAATTCACCGTCTGGTTGAGTGTGGTTGTGGGTTGTGTGTGGGATCAAAAGAAAAAGAATAAAAAATCTTCTTTAATGTCTTCGCTTGTTCGATAATGTTCGAATCTGCATGCGATTCTTCAACCGGAGCATGGGGTTAGTAAAGTTCCTCCAAAAAATTCGCACTGTGTTTCCAATTTTTTATCGCAATAGAAGATAAAAAAATATTGTTAAAGAAACTTTATATTAACTGCCGCTCTATGGCACACCTACCCAAATCTGCGTACTGCATGCGGCAAAAGTCCCGCCGGCCACCGAAGCTGACATCATAGTCACGCAGGTTGGGATCGTTCGAGCTGGCATCGATGGCACTGTACGCCTGCTGGGGTTTCTCGAACGTCACAAACCCATACCGCACGCTGTGTGTCCATAGAAAGGGAAAATGTGGTCAGGAGAATATATGCTAGAGCAGTGGTAGGGTGTTGTCAGGACACTTACCCGTTGTCCTTGCTGTGCAACGAGATTTTGACGATTTTACCGTACGGTTGGAACTTCTGGTGCAGATCCTCTTTGCGAGTGTTGTTTTCAAGCCGCCCGATGTACACGATTTTACGCTCTAAAAATAAAATAACACAAGTGTTTGAAATACTTGTTCGTTGGTCAGTGTTTTTTTGTATCGTTGCTCTGTCAACCGCAAGAGGAGGAAAATTGTGTCCGTTTAAAGGCAAGTGTCTAAAGCCCATTTTAAACGTTAGCAACATTCAGTTCACGCTCACCGTCCTCATTGGTTTATAATCCTCAAAGCCAAATTACCATGGCAACGGGGAAACATGAAACACGCACGGTGTTATTTAATGTTAAATATTTCTAAATTTTATACGATATTTCGCTATAACAAACGAGAGTAAGCGGCGCTTTGTAAAAGCAAGGCTGATGATTACATTGTTTCCAAACAAGCTCATTGTTTGTAAAGTGTTTTTAGTTATCCTTTGACTTGACCAATTGTCCATTAAACCACATCTCCGCGTAGCAAAGAATGACCATGATGGCTAACGATGATGCTTCCAACGAAACTCTATAAATAGAGGAGCGCCACAAGTCACTTTGGCGCCAGTTCAGAAAAACAACGACCGTTCGTTCCAAAGCCATGAAATATGGCAACGAAAATCCGAACTCAAAGGTAACACAATATGCCATAGAAAAGTTCAGCCCGATTATGCAATGCATGGAAACACATTAGGGTAAAACAACGGGGAGCTGGGAGGTACAGTGCCATTTACGATTCGGGTCGGTTGCATCGAACTTACCCGGTGACATCGGCCGGCGATGATTTAAGCGCTCGCGCGACTGATACCGCTGATTGGGCGGTGTGGCCGAGCGGAGTCCCGACGAGCGGGAGCGCGAGCGGGAGGAAGAACGGGGCGAGCGCGAACGTCGACTGCGCGAGGACGACGAGCGCGACGACGCGGACGAAGCAGACGACGAGGCGGACATTGAGCGGCGACCCCGGCGTGACGACGATGTAGACGAACGTGAGGACGTGCGCGATTTTCGACGGCTGCGCGAATAGTGACCGCTGGCGCCGTTGTTGCTGCTGCTGCTGCTACTGCTGTTATGATGGTGGTGCTCGTCACGGTGCACCCGATGCGAGTAGTTGCTTCGTGAGCGTGAGCGTGAGCCGGAACGCGACCGAGATGAGCGGCGTCGCGAGGAACGGTGCCGACTGCGACTGCGATCCTTCGTGCTGCGATGATGCTGCTGCTGCACCTGATCGCGTCCCGAGCGTGACTTCGAGCGGTTCGAACGGCGGTCCGATTCTGCATCGGACGATTCGCTACCGTCACTTCGGCGGCTGCGATGGGTACGTTCGTTCCGCCTCGATCCTATAACAACAGTGCTGCCACCACTTCCATTTCGTCCACCAGCCGAAGTACCCACACGGTTGAGGGGCGAAAGTTTGCGCAGTGGTGGAAACCGAGTGGATGGTTCGGTCTGCATTGCCGCATCGGAGCAGGGTGGACGCGGTCGATCCTTTCGCAAATGCATTATTACTTTGTCTTCGCCGTGCTCCGGCGGCGCAATGGCGGCGGCGGCAGCGGCGGCCTCATCCGGTGTTTGATGCGCAGTGGCCGACTTCAAGGTTGCCGCCGTCGTCGATCCATCAGCGGATGGATCGGGTTTGATGATGGCGGCAGCGTGACCTTGTTTGACGACCGTGTGCGCTCGTTCGGGTTTTCCCGGTGAAAATGAGCTCGGAGGTGAAACACCTAAATGGGGGGAGCTTTGGTGCATCGGCAGATATTGCTCTTGGCCGTTACCACCACCCCCACCAGCTGCACCCGATTCGGTTTTCAGCGTGATAGCAGTTTCCGCTACCGAAACCTCCGACGCGGGTGCTGCAGCAGCGTTAGTTTGTGGAGCGTTTGATTTTTTAATCATCACCTCTTGGATGCTCGCGATCAGCGAACTGCCCGGCATGTTACTTCCGGACGGGCAACACCGTTTCAGCGTGTCCTTGATGTTCATCAACAGCGAGGCATCCTTGTCGGAGGGCTTGTTCAGCTGCTGGGAACCCGATCCTGCACCATTCGAGGAAGAACGCAACAAGAGCGATTCTGCCGTCGGTTCCAAATCTCCCGGCACGATCGTAACGGCCGTATTGCATCCCACCGAAACGATAACGATCTCCTCGAAGTCGGGATGCAGCTTGAGTGACTCGCGATCGGCCGCTTCCTTCCTGGCCCGCGCCTCGTCCAGCGAGAGCGGATTGCCATTCTCATCGAACTCAAGCGATGTGATTTGCGCCAGCGGCACGATCGGCATGAGTGGCATCGTTTTTTGGTTCAGTTTCGCCTCGTGCGACTTGATGGCCGCCTCCTTCTTGAGCTGCTGCATGCGCAACGCTTTCATTTTGGCGGCCGAAATGGGATCGAGTGGTTCCTGCTTGATCGATGTCGTCGCAGCCGTTTGGGAAAACGTGGTTCCTCCCGTCGGTGGTGTACGCAACCCGTTTGAAACGCTCACTATCCTATCGCTCGGCAGTTCATTTCGGGCCACTGCACTAACCGAGGCGGCAGGCCTCAACCGCGGATCGCTCTGAACCTTCGGAACTACATCACCCTTCCCAGCTACTACACTGTTGCCACCATTCACAACCACGGGATCCGCCGGCGGTTTGGCCTCGCAGTGCTCCCGACGCTTTTTGTACTCCTGAAGATTCAACTTTCTACGCACGACGCCTGTTTCGGTCGCTGCAATATCTTGTTTCACCACTGACGGACTACTGGTACTACCGGCTGTCCCCGACGAACTCACATGATTCGCGTTACCGTCATCGTTCGACGGGTCCCGTGGGGAAGAAGCGCGTGCTGTTGTTGGTTGGTTTATCTTCAACAGCGATACCTGCCGCTTCACCGTGCCACCACTAACAACCGGAGGCGCTATACCGAATGAGGAAGAGGAGGAGGGTTTCTTTGCGTACGATTGGGTCACCTCATTAGCGCCCGCATTATCACTACTGCAGTCGGCGAGGTTACCAGTTGGATTATTTTTTTCACACGGTTTATCTACATCTGACAAAGAGGATTCATGCGCCGTCGGTGCGGGAATCTTCACTGCTGTCTTTTGCACTGTAGACGGACTACTGCTACTACTATTACTGCTACCGCAACCTGGGGTGGGTTGATGCTGAGGAGCTTGCTTATCTTTGCTATTATCATCGACTGCTTCACCTGCCACCCGCTGCTGCTGCTGTTGCTGCTGCTCTTCCACCTTCTTAGCGACCGTACGCTCGGTGCGCTTCTTTTCCTTCTGCAGCTTGCGCTCGCGACGCAGCTGATCCTTCGTGGGAAGGAGAAAGGGTATCTCGATTGCTTTACGCTGGCAACCGACACCAACACCTCCACTGGCCGCCATCTGTCCACCAGCCGCTGCAGCAAGGGCAACATTTTTGGGCGAGCAGTAGTCATGGTCGAGCTTTACATTTGTCTTTTTACGCAACACATTCGTTCGTGGCAGGTCCGGTCGGGCGGGATTGTTACCACCGTCGCCGATAGGATTGGTTTGCTTATGGACATTGCCAGGAAGTGGTGGCTTCTTGCAAACGGGCGTCGTAGACGACGGGCTGGACGAGGCACAGGAGGAGGGATCCTTACGGACCACCACCGGACCAAACTTTACTCCCTTGGCTGAGTTTGCGGCGCCGCTGGTGACCACCTTTCCCGGGGACGATTTTCCACCACCAGCATCTTCTCTATTTCCAGCAGGAGATGGTTTACCCGCAACGCAAGGCGAGTTTGCTAGTGGCAGTTTTTGATGCTGCTGCACCTTAGCATCACCCTTCACATGCGTCAATGATTTGTTCGCATTCGGATTCCACGTGGGATCTGCGTCGTCCGCTGCTTTTCTTTTGCCCTTCCTACTTCCGACAGTCGGTTCCTTTCGGCGGGTCGTAACGTCGCCCGCTAAATGATCCTCCTCGGAATCACTACTATCCTCGTCAAGCGCCACGCGGGACAACACTTTCGCGGTACAGCTTCGTCGTCCGTTCAACGACGGTTGAGCACTCAGCTCTTCACTGCTGAACGAGAGGGGCGTCTCAGCATTTACTTGCGTCTTCGTCGGCTTCCTCTGCGGCAGCATCAATTGGCGAAGCACCTTCAACTCCTTTCCCTTCGACTTTGGATGATCCAGGGTGCGCTTCGCTTGCTGTTGCTGCTGCTGCTGTCCCTGCTGGTAATCAGCTTTCGGGCGCTTTCGCTCGGTAAAGTACCCGTTCGTGTCGCACGAAGTGGTCGAGTCATCACCCGTGATGTACTCAGCTAAATCGAAGTTCCCATCGTTCGCCAGTTCCTCAACTAGCGAATCGTCCAGATCGGTTTCGTTTTCCCTTGCTGGACCACCAGTGGAGGCGCCTCCAACCAGCGCCTTCAGTGGACTCAGGACGAGCGAATCAAGGTCCTCAAAGCTGAAGCTCGTTGGAATGAGGGAAGCCACGACACCGTCGATACCGTTTGCAACCCCCACGGGCGAATGGGGCATCGAAAATGACCGCCGTTGGCTGGAGGAGGTCCTTTTTCGACGACCCGGCTGTGGTCGCGGTGGAGTCGACTCTATTTTAACCTGCAGCAGCTGCTCCGGAGGCTCAAACGGGACACCTTTGGTTGGGTTAAACTCTAAACTGGTTCCATCGGAATGGTTTTGCTGGTGCTGTTGATGGTAGTAGCTGCCGAATTCCTCATCATCGTCCTCCTCTTCCTTCTTAACCAACTCCTGCACATCCTCCTCCCCCTCCTCCTGTTTGACTGGGCAGGAGGATATATTTGATTTGCTGCTCTTGTTGCTATTACAACTAGCACTACTACTGCTGCTAGTGTTAGTTGCACTGCTAGATGTACTACTACAACTGTTGCTTCTGCTTCTGCCCTGCTGCACCGTCCCAGGCGAGGACATTGCAACAATACCGCAACGGATATCACCAACATCTATCACTTCATGGGCAACGTCCACCGTAAGGCTCACGTTATGCTGCACCTGATCACTGCCAGCACCGCCAGATGGTGCAAGCATATTGATACCACCGCCTTTTACAAACCAACAGCTTTCCTCTTCACCTTCTTCCTCCTCGTCGTCGTCATCCTGTTCATCCTCCTCATCTCCCTCCGCCTCATCTTCATCCTCCGTGTCGTAATCACAATTTGGATCGATGGAAATCACCTCCACAGCGGTGGACATTTCAACGTCTTCCTCCTGAAACGAAAATAAACAAAGACGAGTTAAATCTGGTAAGCCTAAGCATGATGAGGATTCAAAGAAAAATGCACAATTTACATTCAAATTTACACTTAACTAGAAGGTCTTTATTGGAGTTTCATTAATTTTACGTTTAACTGGAAAGGATTAACATGAAAGTGATTGCAATAAGAATAACAAACACACCGCAATGTATTAATTAAGATTGGTAAAAGAACTTATGTAATTGTAAAACGAAATTATTGGGAAGAGCGAACTGGGTAATTCAGGTATCTGGAGCCATTTTTAAGCTGATATTTATTTTGCAGGAATTACGCCAAAACTGGTTTAAAATGGTAGAACAATAGAGACGTTCGATTGATGAAAATATGCTGGCTACGATACCATAAAGAAATGGGGTAAGGTAATGTCCGTTTAGCCCATGAACTGTCTAACTACTCTACTATCGTTCTAAATCTACTTACGTCGTCATCGTCGTTGATGTGATCGCCCATGATGTCGTGCAGGTACATGGTGTCCCCGCTGGCGGAACCGTCCTGTTCGACGAGCCCGGGATGATGATGATGATCGCCGATAACTTCGGTCACCTCTTCGTCATCATCCGCCAGGTGAAATGCATTGCCATAATGCTGGCCAACTGTGGGGATTTGGTACTGAAATCTGCATCGCGGTCGATACGGGCGGGGTAGCGACGGCAGAAAGACACAAGGCACAAAGAGACAAGATAGAAATAGAGAGCGTGTGTTCCTCCCTGGCGACTTTCACAGCATGCCACGACGTGCCGTCGCTCAATACTAACCGATTGTTTCGGAAACCATTGATACCGACGAAACCTTCGCCGAGCAGTTCGAGGCCACCGTTTACCACCGTGTCCGGACCGTTGGTCGGGTGGGCGGCGGACGGTACACGTCGGCGCTGCTGTCTACGGCCACCGCCGAGCGGGGAGATGCTGTTCACCACGACCACATTCGATCCGCCAGGGCGGCAAGCGTAAGCGTGTGCTGCTGCCGTCGTGGAGAGATTGATCATGGCTGTGGCCGACTGTATAGCAGTCGTCTCCCGGAGTTACGAAGCCACCAGTTGTGATCGGTACCGTTTTATCTGCTGCTTCTCGGGTACTAACTTACTGACTATTGTCGTTGGTTTTGATTGCAGATTGTCTCGGTTCTGAAAGACTGCTCCCAGAACCGAGAACCAATTGCTGGAGGCTTAGGTTTGAATACTAGTGATCTAACCTATGTTGAAGTCACGTGGAGCTGAGGGAAAACAAGCAATATAACGAAGGAAACATTATTAAAAACTAAAAAGCACTGCGAATCCCACCGATAGCAGCCAATCCTGAAATATGGCTTACTTTACCACTGTTAGACCTTTTAAAATTCTTCAATAACTCTCTTATGCTGCCCGGGAACGTCTCCGATGTCTACTAGATTTGATGCTATTAGCAAAAAGTCTAGATTCTTTACTTAAACTATCCACTATGCAAAGAGCGCCCTACACAATTACACCAACGACGTTTTGTATACAGGCGGCGATCTTCTAATTTTACAACAGAGCTCAAATCGGTGCGAAAAGCACCTCTTACAACACTATGCCGTACGATTGTACCGATTGTGTTCGAAAAGAAACAAACTGCTCAATTGCATAATTTGTAAGTATCGACAGGGGACACCACATACAGCACACACAGCAAAGAACCCAACCACCACCAGAAGAGAGCATACAATTTCCTCCCGTTGGGTATGTGGCAAAAATAGACAAAACAGTCTCCCGCGGCTACAAAACCAAACTCACAGCTGAAGCGGGGGACCACTGTTCTGCGCGAGGAGATGATGCCCCCTAAGCGACTAACGGCTTCCCCCCGGGATGGCATAATATTTAGCTATGCCACTGCAACCGGTGACAACCGCGCGACAGCACTCTGTGCTGGCCGATTAATGCACTTCAAAACCGGGGAGAAGTATCCCGGCAATATCGCCAAATGGTAAAGAGTCATACAGCTGTACCGACGTCAGACTAAAATCACGTGCCGTGCACGTATCGGTGGACAAGCGAAGAGTCGGTGCGCTAAAAATTATCGGAATGCTTTTCCCCCGCTCCTAACCAAACCCTTCTGTCTAGGCGCCGTGGACAGCAGAAGCATGTGCGGGGAAACGCGGTTTATCATCCTCCCACTTAGCAAAACAGGCGAGACATCTCCAATGGCGCGCAGACGATGGCATGGCGTATTCTCAATCGACCGCGAATGGGACAGGACGTGTCGCATTCAAAGAAATCCGCAATGAAAATGGAGCGTAGTTGTGCAGTCAGTAAGGAAAATTGTCTTTATAATTTTATTTTCCACCATCTATTAATAGCGCCCATTTGCAGCGACGGCCAGCTGGTCATTCTTTGTTGTGGAACAAATGACCAATGCATTGCTTCTGTGGGATTAAATTGATTGAATTTAAATTGTGTTTTTTTGGATCTTTAACCTTCCCTTCATTTCAATACAATGGAAGATCTATGTGATGAAAACGAGGGTTTTTCCGAAAACCAATGAAGAATACATGTGTCTGGCTAGGATCGTATCATATAAAACCGGTGGTATATGCTTGTTTCTGCATGTTAGGACTTGAGTGTAGAATAAAATTGCTCCCCCCTTGTGTTTTCCATTTTCATAAAAGCGCCATCCCTCGGGGAATGTTTGAGATTTTCATGACGTACATAAGGTAACTGTCGCCAAACTCCTTGATACCCGTGTCCAACGTGGGGATCTAACTCACATTTGCGCACGGTCCACAGGTGACGCAAGTGTGATAATACGGTCCACCACAGCGTGGTTAGGTGGAGGGTGGGAGGGGGTGTTACAAATCGCGCACAACTCGAGCGCCTTTTTCTTTTCAACGGTCCCACGAAACAGCGTTAAGGGCGCGCACGCTTGTGTGTTTGGTGTAAAATCAGCGAAACCGATAACGCCGCGAACCGCCACTGCGCGTTTGACAAGTCAACAGAAACACGTGGTTGTGGTGAATGACGTTCAGAAAACCCGCATGCTGCTTTTGATTGTTGTGTCAAAATGCGTGCGTGCGTGCCACTTGGTATTGTTTCCGAACATCCGCGTTCGGCGCGAATGTCACATCCAAGTGAACTTCTTTTTTGTTCATCCCTTCTTTCGGCTTCCGTGATGTGTTCTTTTCCTTTCTCTAGCTGTCGGTTTTGCTTCCCATCTTGCCACTTTCTCGTTGATTTTCTTATTTGCTTCATAGGGTGAGAAAACCGAATGAAAGCAAAGTCGACGAAAAATACAATTCGTCACCGTTGACTACAGACAGATTTGGGGTACTGGCGTGGCAGCCTTCGAACACCACACAAACGAACCAAACCACTACCGGTGCGTTCGAGAGGACGTTGAACAATTACAACTCCAAACCAGGTGAAAGGATGTTGTCCTGATTTCGACGGAAAAAGTAAACGACCTGCCCGGACGTACGACGGAAAACATCCAACAAAGAGTTATTAAAAAATTCCTTGAATTCGGTATGCTGCTGCTGCTCGGATTGGATTTTCATTTTGTTTTTGCTCCCACTTCCCATTCATAAAGGAAAAACTGTACACGCATTTCGCTGCTACGAATCCCGTGAATGGAGGTCAACGCTTTGTTTGAAAATAAATTCTTTGTCCGGCGCGGTTCGGCGAGTCTGTTGCCGAAAACGGCACCAAAATTTAACGTTCCTCTTCGGTGGTAAGGATTGTGCCAACAAAACGGTCGGAAAGGTTGATGGCTGCAGCCGCCTCCCTCGCCTTCAGCTTTTCGACGTTTTGAGACGCCGATGATCGTTGTCGAGTGCTCGATCGTCGCCCGAGGCCACACATTACGTAAAGTGTCCGTGAGCACGATTAGATTTCTGCCAGTGTGTGCAAATTTAAGAATACTCCCCAGCCCCTTCCTTCTTCACCTGAACGAAGCTCGATGTATGCGAATCTATTGCTTTACCCTAGCATCGACAACGTGTTTAAATATCTGTTCGACTGTTGGATGGATGTAGGAAGAAAAGAGCTAGAGAAGGGTGGGAAAGATCTTCACCCCAGCATATACACAAACATGTGCGCATGCACACACACATTCACATGTAGTATGCTTATCGGTATTTTGGAAGCACATTGTGGTTGAGAAAAACAGAAGGGAAGTGGTAGAGGACGAAACGTGTGCGCTCGTCTCGATCGTCCTGCTGCTCGATAGGGCAACATAGCAACCATGTTCGCATACGCCAGCGGAATACGAAGCACATCGCCAGCCACGCACACGTTGATCGAGCTCTCGCGCCGTCTTGTTTCACACGCGGTGAACCACATCATGCCCATCCGGCTTCATATGTTTGCTGAACTCGTTTGACACCCATCGTAGACTTGAAAGGCCTTTCTCTTGCGAGATTCGATAGTCGTCTCGTCTTATCGAACACCGTTCGTCGCGAAACAGTACATAAATCAACCGCCAGCATCACACCCTCGCGCGTCACGGAGGACGAAAGAGGGGGTCCCATTTTGCTTAGCATTTCCTGCTTCCGAGGAGTGCTGGGATATGCTTTCCCGGGACCGCGTGTCGTGGTCTTCAAACGTAGCAAAAAACATATGCACACACTATTCACACAACCATTTTTCTTCGAATGCCGGCTGATCGACCCCCCGTAAGACCACTTCCAAGGGACAAAACCGATGCATTCCTGTCTCATAGGCCGTATATACCTTTACCACGCATGGCACATACGCACATACACTCTGATACCCACATTGCCACACGTACCATTCAAGGGACGAAACTCCCGGCTTTTCACCACGCGGGCCGCACAATGTCGACGGTAGATTCCGCCACATCTAGTTCTTTTCACCGAGCACCGCACTACCGGGGAACAGACTGGCTTCAAGCGGACGTTGTCGTTTCGACTCACTGCTAAACCGTCGGATATTTGCCGACTTTACAAGATTCGTGCACCCGCTGCCGGCTTCGCACACACTAGCACACACCTCGCGCGGTGTGCCAACTACTTTTCTTTGCTGGCATACCGAGGCGAACGATATGGATGGTATATTTTCACGCACTTCGATACCATTTGCGTACTAGATAACAAAAACGGTATCCTTTTTCACTGCCTTCTATGTTATTTCTTTTGACCACACGCGTTATTCGAGGGTTTTATTGCAGACAAATGCACGTTCTTGCCCGGATCATGCATTCACTCGAATCACATGGAAATTGGCTACGAGGTAGTGTTGGCAAAATCGGGATTTGGAAGACTTGAAGACTCGATCCCTACACGAATTCAAAAGATTTGAATCCCATCTGACGGATTCTAAAGATTTGATTCGATTGGGATTCGATTCAGATTTGATTTGTTTGCGACTCGATTTGATGCGATCCAGACAACAGCAAAAAACCGAGGAGATTTCTGCAAAATTATTATTTTATTATTATTTATTAAAAGACGCACACCAAACTGCACAGAAAGGATTTGCTTTTGCTTAGTTTGTGATTGCCAAAGGAATTCGTTTATCATACCATTTGTTTGACCTGTACCGCTTGACCTGTAACTCTTTTTCGAGTTTAATTGAAAGAAGGGATACTCAGATCAATTGGTTTTCATAGTACCAAATTACAGTAGCTTTAAATCTATCTGTCGAACTATAAAAATTGCCTTTTCTAGTGACCCGATTTGATAAGCGGCTTGAGAAAAAGTCGATCAAGCCGGTGTCTGGTGTCGTGCAAAGCGACATTTGTACGGCTCCATCGAATGTCAACAAACAATTGTTTACATACATGCAAAGTTGTTTCTACTTGTGCTAGCACATAAAGTATAGTCCACTGGACTTTCCTTGATTAATCGCCTTCAATCAACTGTAAGGATGTCCGCTGCTCTAGACGTAGATCCGACGTTCAAGCACGCGCTCAAGCTGCTACATTCGTCCAATTCCGATTCGACGGAAAAGATACGCAACCTGCTGGACGAGCTCATCAAACAGCGCTATGGCAGCAGTAAAACGCTTATCAATACGCTCAGCAAAAAACATTTGGCCGAGGAGCCGCTGGCCGGCGGAAGCAATCTGTACGTGCGGAAGCAGAAAGTGATTGAACCAAAACCCGTTGTTCCGGTAATAGATCTTGACCCCGACCCGGAACCATTAGGCCCCGGTACGATCGAGTGCGTAGTGAACGCACCGGAGGCGCTAACGATGCCACCGATATCGTCCGGTCCAATACTGATATCAACCTCGGACTTGGAAGGTAATGATTCCGACGATGACGTCGTGATGGAGGAGGACAAGCTGAAGGAGCTGGAGGACTTGATGTGTGTCGTGTGTCGCTTGATGGATGTGAGCGCCCGTAATCGGCTGGTCGAGTGTGCCGACTGCCACGCGCTGTACCATCAAGAGTGCCACAAACCGGTCATTTCGGAGGCAGACGCTAATGACGAGGAAAACGCCTGGTACTGCACCCTGTGCCGCAGCAAGCAGACCCTCAACAAATTGACTCCTCCTCCGGTAGTGTCGACACCGCCAATTACCATAGCAACGTCACCTTCGCCGACCATTGGAAGCTCGACATCAAAGTCGTCATCGTCGTCACATTCCAAGAGCAGCAGCAGTAAACCGAGCGAATCGTCATCTACCTCCAGCTCGTCGGGCAAGCACAAATCGTCCAGCTCCAAAAGCGGTAGCAGCAGCTCAAGCAAATCATCCGAATCTTCGCACGAACGCGATAGGGATCGTGACCGTGACCGGGGTGAGCGAGATCGCGATCGAGACCGTGAGCGAGAACGTGATCGCGACCGCGATCGAGATCGAGATCGTGATAGGGAAAAGGAGCGCGAAAAATCCTCCAAATCTTCCTCGACCAGTAGCACCTCATCGTCCACCGGGAGTGCTGAGAAATCTTCCGCCGGCGCCGGAACCGTAGGCACGCCGAATATCAACATCATCAGCGCCGATAAACGCTTGCAAATGATGAAGAAAAAGGCGGCCAAAATGCAGGATAGCAAACGAAAGCACAAGTAGAGGAAAAATAGTTGTATGTGTTCCATTTAACAAACATATTTTAATAGAGAATAAACTTTGGCTTTAATGATCCGTATTGTAGTTATGCGAAATGTTTCCATTTAATTGCGAATAAACATCGACAGAGAAACGGTTGATTGTAATATTACGTGTAACTTTATCTAGAAATTAACAAGTTTGTTAGTTACAAATTTTTCAAGAAATAAGTTCAAAAAATTTAGTTTGTTGATGGCTAAGTTCGGCGTGTTTTAAAAGCGTACACTTTGCGTATAAACTCCAAGATAAAAATTTCAGCAAACACCAGCCACCATGCGCACGCGTTATTGAAAGAGCCGGTAGGCACGTTGAAACGTCCCGGGTGTACCGGCAAATTGAACAATGCATTTCCACACCGGAACTGTCATTTGTATCGCCATCACGCGGCCTGTTTGATGGAGTTTGTTGGAAACCGAAAAAGGGGGTTGAACACTACAGGGTGAAATGGACACCATTTTCTCTCGTTCTCCTTCGTTCTCTAAAATTCTCTCGCCTAATGCCTACGGCTAGCAATATAAATATACTATCACGCGGTCCTGCACTACTCTCCCGGCGTACGATTTTTCGCGGTTGAATTTTCTCCTTCTCGCTACGCTGTTCTTATCACTCCCTCTTTTTCTAGCACGTCTTTTGCTACTAGCGTTTTCACAAGCGAGTTCCAAGCACCAGTTATTCGACGACGGTGGTTCGGACTCGCTGCACGGGATTCTCTGGTGTACCGTGTGACTTCGCTGCCCCGGGGCCTCTTCCATTCGAAGCGTGTGATTTAGCCCAGTCCTTACTTTTCGTTAATAATTTGCATTCAACTTGCAATTTACTCCCAAAGGACAGTAAATTGGTACATTAAGAAAAAAGGACATTGCCTGCGGTGTTCTCACAGCTCGCTGGTGAAAACTAATCGATACCAAAAAGTGGCCTGTATCGTCCAACCGGTGCTCACAGTGTCCCAGTGAAGGCTGGCGTGAAGTCCGCACCGCAACGCCACACAACATTCCGTGTCCGAGATTTTACTTCTTCAAACCGATTATACCGAGCGTGCCGAGGTTGGCTGAAATTAATTGTAATCGCAGCTTCGTCTCGACATTAATTTAGCGCCAGCTTGTGCCCACCCGTCTCGCACCCCGTTCTCGACTTGACTGTGCCCGAGTGTTTCGCCAGGCGTTGCGGGTTCCGGAAGGAAAAGGAGTTTTTCTTCGCGACGCTAGATGCGCGCTGGATGCGGTGCTGAATGCGAACGCCAAAAATCAATAAACAACCGTTGGCCTGCTGCTTCGGGCGGCAACTTGTCAGCCGCACGCACCACCAGTAACGTTGTGAAATTAGCAGCTCTATGCCATCTGCAGCACCTTGACGGAAGTGCCCGCCCCGTGACGGAGGAATTTTGGAACGAAAGGTTCCCAGTGGTGAAAAGCGGATTCGGGAATGTCGTCGTCTGCCGAGCAAACCGACGCTGTCGGAACCCAGCCAGTAGGGGCAAAGTTTGATCCGACTGTGCCGAGGAAAATCATCAGTGCCATCCCGAAGCAAAGGTTTGTGTCCCGCTTTTGTTTTACATAATTTTCGACACGTCCATGAGTTTTATTTTTCGATTTTTCAACCGAAAAAACAAGAGTACCAATATTGTGATTTTTTTTGTCATATGCGACAAATTTTCCATGCTTTTCCTCAAGGGCTAAAAGAGCTTGCGTCCTGCAACCACTCTCCACTGCGGATCGGAGTAAAATACTTGTTTCGAGTTGGTAAAAGGAAAAGCGCCATCTCGAGACGAAAAACGTGCACTTTTTACACCGGCCGATGAAAACTCCCGGAGAGCGGCTAGCAGAGAGTGGGAGAGAGTGTGTTTGACTTTTCCGGGAGCATGCAGCGAGTCCTGACACTTTCCCAGGCGTTCGTTGACCGTAGCACGTAGTCGAACACAAAACACATACGCACACGCGCACCCCCCTTGTTCCAGCAGGGAAAACCATTCTTCCCTTGCCTGGTTTGTGTTTGTTTTGAGCAGGAGTTTACTTGTAGGAGGGTTTTTTTTTTCATTTTACTCTGTGCATATTATGTCTCGGTCGGCCACATGGCTTCGTTTAATGTTCCGAATGTGTTGGTGCCATTTTCCAACTAACTCCGAACGCATGCACGTGCTAACGTAAAACCGAAGTTTCCACGTGTCAGGTACTTGCAGCGGAAAATCCTCGCATGTGCTTGGTTTTTTTATAACGATTCGTTCACCTTATACGGCCATGTTTTCTGTTTGTTTCATTCGTGAATAATTTCTAACCTAACATTTTCACTTAAAAAAAATGAACAATTTTTCACGATTTTGCATGCAAAAAATTGGAAAATGGTTACAACTTTACCAGCATTATCATTAAAACTGAATCCGCCGTGGTCAAAACATTAAAAGAACTACGTTTGATAATATGTTCGCTCTTCCAGCTAGATCGCGGAGTAAACTTGTTTGATGTTGTGAGACATTTCCTGCCCACCGAACTCAGCTGATTTGATTTCTTGTCTATTTTGTCACTTAGAAACTAAAGTTAAAAATCATTAGGAATCCTTAGTTCGGCCACGGATCGTGCTGCGGGACCAGAAATTGCAACAGAGGCCATAAAAGCATGCGGAAGGAAAAATAGCATTTCGCTCTTTGGCCCGGAATGTCACTTCAACTGACCATATAGTTAAGAAAACCCTTAGAAAAGATGGACGGACTCAATGGAGCCACTCAAACAAAACGGCTCGAAGCTCTGGTGAAAAATGTTTTCAGATAGTGCGAAGTACTATTCTATGACTTTTCTTATCTTCTTTGCATAGTGATTGACCGTTAAAAAAAAATTGGCAAAATCGTTCAGAATATTTTCAAAGTTTTCTTTCGACTCATTGTTTTTTATTTATTTATTAGAGAATTTGTCAGCTCGCATCTAAAGTAGTGTTTTGCTTAATGAATCTTTTCGCGAGATTCATTCATATGAATCGATTCATCGTGAAATGTACATTTCGAGAAAGATATCTTTCACCTAAGATTCATTCAGAAGGATTCATGAATCTTTGCGGATTCAAATCTTCAAAGCTTAATGAATCTTTCGAAACCTCAATGAATCTTCATGAATCTTTCATGGATCTGTCACGAATCTAATTCTTTCATAGGCGTGGATAATACGACCAAAAAACAAGGGTCCCTCAACCCATTTTTGGCTGGTGACTTTTCTTCAGTTAGTGTGTCTTCAGGATTTATGAATCTCTAGACGAAAGATTCATTAATCCCTTGTGAGACAGAGATTCATTCAGATTCGTGAATCTGAATCAGATTTACACAACTCTAATCTAAAGTTATCTGCTTTATTAACGTAAAGCGACTTAGTAAAGCGAAAGTAAAACAGTAGCGAGAGGCACAGTCCAAACCTTTTTCGTAACGCCTTTCGTATGTTCTATGCTCACTCATGGGCCAACAACACGAAACAAGACACCAAATATAGGTCAAACACTTATGGTAGCGGCCATCTTCATCATCATCGGCGGCACTTTAGTGTGTAACTAAAAATAAATCAGACCGAAAAAAGGAAGCAATACCAGCGCTTACACCCGAAACAGTGAGCTAATTTTGGAATTGTTCACACCGGTAAACCAGTGGTTGTTCAAGCAGCAAATTTTTATTGCTTAAAAGTCAAATGCGGAGAATGACTTAACCAATTAAAACTGATTACTACAGAAACGCGTTACGAAAAACAGATACGATCATAATTACCCTCCGATGGTGCCTTACGTCGGGTTGTATTGCATCGCATTAACAATTACTTCCTTGCATTGTCAGGTGCTTTATCTTCCCTTAAGGTACTAGAACTTTATCTTCTAATTGAAGCTTATCGTTTTCACCTCGTCAACGATTGTCAATGTTCTTCCGCCGGTTGGTTTCCCTTTCGTCGGTTTGTGCGGTCCGGGATTATCTAATCACACACGTTCCATCCGGCCACGGTTGCACAACCAGGGTCGTCTGATGTCACCCAACCGTTCCGGTGCGATCCACCTTTGGGTAGAAAAAAGGGCAGGGTTGTTGCAAAATCCATCCATCAATTCCCGGAGCCCGGATTTTGAAGGCATGGTGCAACCGTGTCCAGGGCAGAGAACTCGTTGGGGATTCTCGCTTGGTAGTCCCCTTCTTGTGCCCTCCTTCTTCATGATCAAACATTTATACCTTTGCCTAGGCTTTGAGGTATGTTTACCATTGGGATCCACCCGGCATCCATAGGCTTCAGCGTGTTTTCGAAACCGATAACCGGCGGTTATCATATCACATGGTGTGAAGCCAAACCCTAGGATTGTGTATTATAACAAGTATAGAATGTTCGTTTTGAGCAGTACAAATTAAAATCAAAGCATTTAGCTTTAGTTTCACTTGAAACCACACTGCTCCGTTCATACGTTCAGTCTTTTAATTAAATATTTAGTTCCCCAACAACTCACCTCAAGTACCGCAGAACTAGACTACATTTACCAGGTTGTCAATGGCAGGGTTAAAATTGTTGGCGCCAAAAACGCCCCAGTACGAAACGAATATCTGGTCATTGTGAACTCGATATTTTCTATTTCATTACATTTGAAGCGTTGCGATCATGCTTACATCGCATTTCGGCCACGGTGAAGCGTACGCAATAGTGCAGCCCATCGATCACAGCCGATCGGTGTCGAGTTCTACGCGCAAATTTGGTGGCCCTGTGGCCTGGTAGGGCAGGACGGTAGGACCCAACCGATCTAGGCATAATTTTGCCGGTGTGCTCCAAGGCATCGACGGAGTGTACCACCAAATCAGTTGTTGTAGCGAAGTCAATAAAGTTAGATATAAACTCAAAAGACGTCCCCTATACGACTCAGTTTTTACCTATATTTGTTTAAGACTGTTGCGTGTTATTTTACAAATGTAAGGAAAACATTAATGTACCTTGTTACGAATCAAAGTGTTATGGATTGATTGACATTAAAAACATTCAGCATATTGTAACCGATCATTGAGATCCAATACGACAGGAGTGCAAGCCCGAGAATGCTACAGTACTGTACTCACACAAGTGATGGAGCTAAATCTAAAAAAATCGAGTTGCTGTGGAAGTCGGTCTTAATTTTTCATTTTTTTTTTTATGTTAAACCAGTTAACAACTGAAATATATCATTCTTTGCCTTTCGTTAGCAATTTGATAGAGTTAACAATTATATAACCACAATCATGCTAAATAACTATTTGAATGTAATCTTAACTTTTGTTTGATCTATCTCTATGGTCTAAAAATTCGAATCTCCAATGATTTCTATGAAATATTATTTTCGAAAGACTCATAAAACACAATTCTACAATTTAGTACTACTAATGTAAATATTTTATCTAATTAAGACAACTATAAATTTAAATAGCTTACTTAAACCTTTTTAAAATAATATTTTATATGTGTTCCCTAATGAGTACTTCGCTCGTTTATTCTAACCACCTGCTGTGTTAATTTTGTTTCCTCAGACAGAAGCTTCTGAAATGGAACGGTTGGGGCTACAAGGACTCCCGGTTTATGTACCAGGACGGAACGATCGTGTTCTCCGGTGATAGGTAAGCTCGAAAGAATATTTCGCCATTCGTATACCTCATTAACTCCTCTTTCTTTCGCTGATCAACCTCCCGCCTAGGTATCCAATTGGCGGAAATGTGCCGCTGCCGCATTTGCGTGACTATGTGGTGGAAAATTTCAATGTGGACCTGAGCGACCGGCGCGAGGGAGTCCCGGTGCCGAGCTCGTTCCCAGCGCCCGTACCTTGTCAGCAGTTTCTGGAAGCGATCGACCGGCACGGGGTCGAATGGTCACAGGATGGCGAGGATCGGTTGATCCGCTGCCACGGGCAGACCCTGCACGACGTCCATATGCTCCGTACGGGCACCTACAAGCGCATCCCGGACGTGGTGATTTTCCCGACCGGCCACGACCAGGTGCTGCAGATCGTGCGCGCCGCCAACGTCCACAACGTGGTGCTGATTCCGTACGGCGGCGGTACGTCCGTTTCCGGGTCGGTTAGCTGCCCAGAGGGCGAGCAGCGTCCCATCGCCGCCCTCGATACGACCCAGATGAACCGGCTGCTCTGGCTCGATCGGCAGAACTTGACCGCGTGCTTCGAGGCGGGCGTGGTCGGACAGGACCTGGAGCGGGAAATGCGCCAGCTCGGCTTCACCGTCGGCCACGAACCGGACAGCTACGAGTTTTCCACACTTGGCGGCTGGGTGGCAACGCGCGCCTCCGGCATGAAGAAGAACGTGTACGGCAACATCGAGGATCTGGTGGTGCGTGTCCGTATGGTGACGGGGGCGGGCGGTGTGCTGGAGCGCGGCCTGGCGGTGCCACGCGTGTCCTCCGGGCCGGACTTTAACCACGTGGTGCTTGGCTCGGAGGGCACGCTGGGCGTGGTGACCGAGGTGGTCATTAAGATCCGACCCCTACCAGCCGTCCGACGTTACGGGTCGCTCGTGTTCCCCGACTTTGGGGCGGGAGTTCGGTGTCTGCGCGAGGTCGCCCGGGAGCGCCTGCAGCCCGCCAGCATCCGACTCATCGACAACGAGCAGTTCGTGTTCGGACAGGCGCTGAAGGTGCCTGGCGGCCTGCTGGACGGTATTGGCGATCGGCTGAAGCGGGCCTACCTCACACAAGTAAAGCGCGTCCAGCTGAATCGGATCGCGATCGCAACGCTTCTCTTCGAGGGCCACGCCGACCAGGTGAAGAAGCAGGAGGCGCAGATATTCGCGATCGCCAAGCGGTACGGTGGCTTCTCGGCCGGCAGCAGCAACGGCGAAAAGGGCTACATTCTAACCTTCGTCATCGCGTACATCAGGGTGAGTGTGTCGTGCTGTTCGAGTGGTTTAATGGCGTCAAACAGTCATAAGAGCCGATTAGCAAACATCGATTACATCTAACAAACATCTTCAACCCTAAAAGGGTCATTCTATTCTACTTTGCACAATTTCACGCTGTTCTCTTTTCCCGCTTCCCTCCGCTAGGACTTGGCACTCGAGTACAGCATCGTTGCAGAGTCGTTCGAGACCTCGGTTTCCTGGGACCGGTGCGAATCGCTGTGCATCAACGTCAAGAGCTGCGTTCGAAAGGTAAAGTTGAGTTCATCGTTTCGGAACAGCCATACAAATTGTCATCTGTTGATAGCCCCTCGCCTTAAACACAGTCCCCTCACAGTGAGTGTCGAGCTGTGTTTTACTGCCACCAAACCAATAGCTCTCCGAAGAGCGTGAAGTGTTAGATAAATCAGGTGTTCGCTAATTACTTGCCTAAGTCAGACGAAGGGCAAAGCTCTCCAGTTGAGGTTTTTTTTTTATTGTTTGTTTATTTCAACCCAACCTGCTGTCCCACGCGTAACTGCAGCAACTGTGTTGTTTAGAATGCGATGCGTTAGCGTTTTTGAAAAGTGCATAAGCATTGATTTTTTCTTAACGAACGGTATTGCAGTGTATTAACGAACAACATTTTGATTACAATTTAAAAGGTATATGTTTTCCATGAGATTTGTTCTCCTGCGTTGTGCTCTAGTACGTGAATATACGATATTGAACATGATTGGAACTTGTCTCGGAATTTGGATTCGTCTCGGACCGCTTTACGATCAACTTTTAAGTTTCGTCCATGTAACATGATGATTTCGATTCAATATTTACAAATTACGAATGTGGGAATTAAAATTCTGCAATAAAAATAATCCATCGATAATTTTTTTTCTTATCTAATACTCTTCTATTTTGCTCCTTTCAGGAATGTGCCAAACACAACATCCAATACTACCTCATCTCCTGCCGCGTGACGCAGACGTACGATGCCGGTGCCTGCGTATACTTCTACTTCGGCTTCAACCATGTCGGCTTCGCGAACCCGGTCCACATCTACGAGGAGATCGAAAATAAGGCGCGTGACGAGATCCTGGCGTCCGGTGGTTCCATCTCGCACCACCATGGCGTCGGCAAAATCCGATCGCGCTGGTATCCACAGAGTGTGTCCGACGTGGGCGTGCAGCTCTACAAGGCCACCAAGCGCGAGCTCGATCCGAACAACATTTTCGCCGCCGGTAACCTCCTACCGCCTGAACCGTCGCCAACCAGCCTAAAGGCCAAGCTGTAGAGGTCGTCGGGAAGCGTCGGAAGTTCTGTAACGGGATCGAGCGCAGAACATTAACCAATCAACACCACTGGACAGAGTGGAATTCGGAATCTTTAAGCCGCACGGATACATTTTGCTGCTTGGCGCTTCAAACCGGAGGGAAATGGCAGTTTCGAGGCAGGGCGAAACAACTCTGTTTGTTGTAGTGCGACATTTCATCGAGTCCAGTGGATCTACGTGTGTGTTCACAATACGCTTTTGTTATATCTTATGCGATACTTACAAAAACAATCCCAAACGTGAAGAGTAAAGAAAAAGTTACATTCCATGCTTATGCTCTCCAGCGTCAAAAAATCCAAAGTAGTCGCTTGCTGTACATTACGTTAGTTGCATCTAGCTTTACCTTAAGTCATCAATCCAGCAATTGAAATTGGTTTTAGTTTATGTTTTTACATTCTTTGTTATTAGTGCGATTTGATGTGTGGTTTTTTCCTCTCCTATAGTGCAATTTCTGTTAATCGTCCTGAAGGTATCGGCAGGAAGTGGTCATTTGTTGAAGCTCTCAAATTTGTTTGTGCGAATTTAAGTGAAATAAAAAGTATATAAGAAAAAACAGCTGCAGCTCAATCTATGTTCCTTGTCCAACGAAAAACGTTATTAGCATTGTTTTCAGCAAGCATTATTTTCGAACAAAAACATATCAAACTGAGATGATTGTAAGAATGTGGGCTTGAATTTTGCCAACTCAACTATATTGAATCCGTACTAAGACTTCTCTTTATCTGAACATAGAATCAATCAGAATAGATTCGAACTATCAGGATTTCTTCCTGATGAGTTATTAGATTTATCACTTTTAGACTATTTTTAAAATAACCTTGGATCTTCGGGAACTGTTAGGCTGTCGAAAAAACCCTTGAATGCTTTGAGTGGAATGTTGCTGCACTATTAAAGTGCATCAACTCGTCCAACCATTTCATTGCGCTGCACGGTATCGTTTTGTTATCTGCTGTTTGCATTCCTTACCCCGTCCGCCCAGTACCAGCTCCTCGAGTAAGAAAATAAACCACAACAACTCCTAACGACGGTTTGCATAATGCAGGTCGGCACAATGTGAACCAGTGTGTCCGATAATTGGCATGATAATTAAATTCAATAGTTGCACAAACTAGCTTCACCCCCGTCCAGCTAATGGGCCAAATCGAGCATCGATTTGTTTGGTTTTGTTGAGACAGCGTGCCTTAACATGAACGGCTGACGATAGGAATTCTAGTCGTAATTTCTAGCTAAAGGTCACCAAATGTCGCATCGGAAAACGTCAGCTGTAGGATCCGGCTCTTCACTAATTGGATCCCCTATAAAACAGGTTCACCAAACGAGCCGCGATTCAGATTTTGGTGGTTTGTGGTACAATTGTAAACATTGAAAAGATAACATCCGAGATCAACAGGAACTCTTCGATGGAGCACGCCGAGCGTCAGCATGGACAATTTCCCCTCATGGAGCTCTGTATCAGGATGCTGCGGAAGCTGAGTTTATGGAACCAGGCGCCTGGAGGAACATTCTCAATTAGGGGCTACTTGAACGTAGGAAGCTATATGCTCGTTTGGGTCATGCCGAGCTTTGTGTTCATTGTGACTACGCAGGATAATGTTACGCTGCTGCTAAAGGCGGTCACCGAGCAGATCGTGTTCTTTACTATCTTCTACAAGTTCTGCTCATTTGTGTACAACTTTCGGCAGTGGGAGTCATTGTTCTACGATCTACAGCGAACGTATACTAGCGTGCAGTCCGATCCCGACGCCGAGGTTCAAGCTGTCCTGACACACGTGCGCAAGGTGGCATACTATGTGACGCGCTACTACTGCACGATAGTGACATTCAATATCATGGTATACGGCATTTTCCCAATGATCTACGTAATAATCAAGTATGCCATTACGGGCACCTATAGTGTTCCTCTATCGACACCGATCGAAGGATGGTATGCCTAGTTAACATGTCGTAATTTGGACGCACGAGAGCGAGCTTGAGGAATGATAGTAGTGAGAACTTAGTTTGACAATCTGGATTTTTTATTTTTGTTTTGTTTCCGGTATTAGTTTCAAATTTTTCAACAAAGTCCGACATTTGTTTTGTATCTTTTCTTGTATTTGAGTTCGAAAACATAGTGGTTGACTTCAGGAGCTTGTTAACAAAAAGTACACTCATAATATTGAATATACTTGGTTTGATTAAAATTTTCTATTACAGCTACTTCATTCCAGGTTATAAAACTGAGTTTTGGATATGGCTGCCGTTCAATGGCATGCTCAATGTAGTTCTTCTACTACACGGTCTGATGCTTCTTCCAATGGAATGCTTCGTCTGGATCATGATCTACGATATTGCATGCCTTTTCCGTATTCTTCGCATTAAAGCTAGACTGCTTGGTACGGTGCAGGGTAAGGATGTTCAATGGCATGCCGAAATCGAAAACTTCGTGTCACTACATGATTGTACCTTGCGGTAGGACAAATGTGAAATGAATCTTTGATAAATGATTCACTAATGGTAATGCACTTTCGATCTGTGATTTTTGGTGTTTTTGTTCAATCTCCACTTCAGTTGCGCTTCAGCCCTGGAGGAAATCCTCTCCGGTCAGATGCTATTTTTGTACACGTCGACAATATTTTCCCTCTGTCTGCTGATGACGGTGATCTCCGTTGTGCGTATAACGATTGTGTTGAATATTTTAAATAAGTCACTTATTGACACAATAATCGAAATATTTTGACAAATTTGTTTCCAGGCTTTCAACGACACTCATTTGATGATATGTATGTTGGTTGTGATCAACTACTGCATGTTTCAAACGTTCTGCTTCGCCATGTTGGGTACCGAGCTGATTGAGGAAAGTTCCTCGGTTGCCGACGCGATTTTTCACAGCTCCTGGTACACCCGGTCGCATCTTGAGCAGCGCGATCTGGCATTCGTACTGTTCCGAGCGCAGCGACCGGTCAAATTGACAGCAGCGAAACTGTTCATTGTTACACGCGTGTCTTTTGCGCAGGTAATGTCATCGTCGATTTTGCCTGTTTGATTATTTAGCATAAGCTACAGCTACAAAATAATCTATTGCAGGTTTTAAAACAAGCGTATACGATTTTCACACTGATGTCTCAGTTTTTGGGTGAAAATGTAAATTGAGATCATCCGTCTCAAATGTGCATTCGATTAAAAACTGAACATGGGAATTTTATCAACAAAGCAAATTCTATTCCACCAGAAAGCCTTCAAAGAGTGGCACTAATTCGCAAGCTAAATATTTTGCACAATTCAAATTAAATTATGGTGTACGATCCACCCTGACAGATCAGCAAAAGAAATTGAAGCCCCTTCAGATATGCAATACGCATAGCATGTCATTAAGCGGTAGGTTAAATCATCGCCTTGCGCCTTAAGCTATACCTTATTTCAGCACCTCTAACCTGTTCAAAATTTAACGGAACGTTTGCGACGGAAGCGGCAATTAATACGTTTTAAGGAATAAAACTTGCTTTTCGATAGTATTCTTAATCTGTTCTTAATTTTAGTTCTAAACAAATGTCTGCATGGAACGATGTGTTATCAAGATAAACATCTTCCGTAAATGCTCTCAACATAGTTCATAATTTTCATCACTACTTTTTACCCTTCTCATCGGAAAGTGCTACAGGGAATGCATCGGTAAGTGCCTTCTGCTAAAACGATCAGATTCGATGCGCATTTTCTGTTTTCCTGCAAGGCGAGACGCGCCAAACAAACAAATAAACAAACTACCAGAACTCAGCTGCAATGCGTTGCTGTATAGGAGCGTTGTTGATATTTGTCAAAGAGTGCTCTCAGCGAGATCATAATTTACGGATTAATGTCCTTAAAGAGCATCTCACCCACAGTCGGTTGAGTCATACGAAAATGGGCATTAAAAATAGACACCCTGCCCTAGATCGTCAGGTCATCCACGCACCGTAGAACAAGTTGTGCTGAGCAGCCTATACATATAATGAGGGTTGTTTTCAAACGACAATCTCAGGGGTTGGATAGTGTACGAACAAACATTATCAGTAGCTTTCGTTTCGGTAGCACCTGTTCGGTGATTCCACCGTCTGCAGCCGTGCGTTTATATCGCACTGACGAACGATGACGATATTGGTTAGGACATTCGTCACGTGTCCGATGGCTTCACTCAACGGTACGTCATTTTCGCATCGCTATGACGTAAACAAGCCAAACCATGCGGTGCGTTTGAACCGTAGAAAATGAAACAAAAATTAACTACAGCGACATTGCCATCTCCGGGTCGCAATGGCTTGATTTTAGGGACAACGACGTTGGAGTTTGAGCGTACACGAGCTTCTGCAATCCTTTTCATAGCATTTCGTCAGATTTCCTTTTCCAAAAATGAAATCAACTAATAACGCTAGGGAGCGAGCTGGAGTTTACTCATGGTACTGTCATGAGTCAGTTAGAATCTGCCGAAGCTAATTACCCTTCATGATGTTTCCCATTACTCCCCACACCTGCTGTAACCTTGTAAGGGGTGACCTGTTGCGGGTGACGAAAGATTTTTTCCTCATTATAAACTGGAAAACAGAAACAGCAAAAGCGGTTACTCTGGAACCAATTAAGCTGACATCGTCGCGCAACTTCATTCTTTCATGAGTCAGTCGCGGCCATTAGATGGCGACCGGGGATCGCTATGCGCAATTCCTGCACCTGTACATCAAAGCTCAGCCGGGTAGCTCGCCTGATTCCACGGGCAGCTTATGGCATCGAAGTCATTCGTAAAGGGGGAAAAACGACGGAGACACCGCCACTTGATCACACCGCCTTACACGTGCCACTAATCCGGGATCGAATCGTGATCGCCGGCGAGCCGGTAGGACTAGGCAAACCTGGGAGGATCCATGCCCGATCGGTCATAGCAACCTGTCACGTTTGTTCGAAGAAATTTTAACGCACACCACGATTGTTTGTTGACTCATGCGAAGAGTTCTGGACGCTGACGCAAAGCAAGGTCGAGGAAGTGGTAACGATAGCCATGCATACATTAGGCAATGTGGTTCGGAAAACGTGTGTTGTTAGTCGTAAATATAACCTTTTGATTAGTTTTAATAATTTATATATACTGTTCTATGTAAAGATGCCTTTGATATGAATGAGTCAGTGTTCATCTGCATTACACGTAAATTAATTTAAAAAAAAAACCGTTGATTTCTAATATTAGCCTTATGTCTCATCCCTTTTACCTCTGATACAACTTTAGAAGTCCAAGATACAAGAGATTACGGTACTTTCGCTGAGTAGTAGTAAGGTTTTCATCATCCATTGGGGGTAGCTCGGCTTAGGGAGCCTAAATTAAGACGCACTCACATGTTTCCCAAAACGAACTCCAGAGGCGCCTATCAATTTTAGTTTATCGAGCAAAGGTATGTACGCCGGACCGGATAATGTGCTATGGAGGCGCCCCATATTCCCAGAACAGAAGTGACTGACCCAACTCAACTGGGAAACGAATCATCGAAATTCAACGAAGACAGTAGCACATGGTCGTTCCCGGCTCCGATGAACACGCACAGGCCTAAATTCCATCGACACTGAGTGTGAAGAGTTTTTGATGGAAAACAGCTTTTTTTAAACTATCTCATTTAATGATGACAATTTATGTTCGAAGGAAAAGGAGGGAAATATATTACTGATACTGACTATAAAATCGAGATCCAGTCTGCAATGTTGACGGTCGTAAATAAGACTTTGGGCCGGTCGGTCGGTCGCAAAATGACCGGATTGTACCCGTGAGTAAATCCCAACATAGACATTTATGATCACTATAATCCTGTCGACTACATCAACATAAAAAAACTAGACTTCATTCGGTTCGTTTTTACCTTAATTTTCGTAAGAGATCGATCGCCAAAAATAGGCGACCCACCAGGGAACAAACACATTAAGCAAAAAGGCGTTACGCCAACAATGGATCCCGCTGGCCATCATTGGAACGGGTATGGCAAAACCGTTTGGGGCTTTCAGACTTCCGTGGTTCGGAACTTTTAATGACCAAACCATTCGGATAAGTCGGAGACTGATGGAGGTGATTCATCATCGTTGAGAACATCTTAGTTGGAAGAGTAATCTTCTAAAATGCAATAAAAACGTGCACGTTACAAACAAAGCGAACGTTAAAAAGATCAATACAGATATACCAGCGTTGAGGTGAATCACAGATTCGGCTTTCACTTCACCGTGCCTGTCGATAACTGTAAATGTTTTATTTTTAATTACATTGTCTTCGTTACGGCAGCGGACTTGAGAACCACGTTTCGTAATGAGCCAACATCAACATCAGCGAATAGAAGGTGACATTTTTGCTTCGGACCGGGTGCGATCGATCTACTCGACTTGAACCCGATTGACATATCTGTCGAGGCGATAAAATAGCGGCCGGGTGTATAACGTCTCTGGCTGCAGTTCCCCCATTGTTTTGCGGTTTGCACGCAGATGAATAAGTGCTGACACCGCTTTGCGGTATCTGAAGTGATTGTTGGAGATAAAAATTTCCTTATTGCCGATCCCCTGGGGGCTCCTCGGGCAAGGTATGTGTCTGACCTTCGACTGGACACCTTCTTGTACTTATGACCACACCAAGATCGTTGCACCTTGAGCGCGCAAAATCCGTCACTTCCGCCTATTGCCCGTTGAACCCTAGCAGTCCGGCAATGGTCCCCCTCGTTAATGTGGTCTTACCACCTTCCACGAGGTTTCCTCCGGTCCAGATGTGTCGAACAAGTTCAGCCGTCCTTGGCTGGAACGCAGCGGCGATACTTCCGCGAAAAGGTCATTCCAACCCCTCCAGAAAACATGCCCGAGTGTCTGAGTCATCGGCGACGATGGCGGCGACTTATCGACGATTCCGCCGCCGTACGCACACCTTTATTTAATCGCACCATACTCGCTCCTCACGCCCTCCTTACGTTCTGCCCGAGACCGTTGATCGCGTCCGAGGGAGGGGGGAACGCGTCGCGATCACGAGTGGAGTTTTATCACGCTCGAGGGTGGTTGGCGCCTCCTGAAACTGAAGACAAGGGACCCCGGAAAGGGTGGCCGATGTTTCCGTTGCGTTTTTTTGCATGCGTACCACCACCGCAAGTTCTACCAACTTCCGTCTCTATTCTGAAACTTGCCGGATCCCGCTCGTGGAAGGTGAACGATCCACACCGCAACTGATCGGATTAAACAACATGTTCCTCAATTCCTGCGTAGCCGTGCACAGATACATGCGATAAATTAAACATCACAGTGAGACTACTGCCGACTCCCTAGAGGTCTGAATCATTCGGATGCCAAATCGAGAGGGCTAGAAGAAATTAAACATATTATCCATGAAGTTGCATCACGCTCTACCTCTACCCTGCGAGGGTTTCATTTCACAAGAACTTTGATGTTTAATTGCATCGATAAAAGTCACCGGCAAATGTTACTATTAGCAATCCCGGGTAAACGAGCGGTGCAAATCAGATGCAATCACTTTCAGTCATGAGGAAGGCATCTGGGGGTCTGCTCGATCGACACGAATGATTCTTTGTGAGTCATTTCGTACAAAAGATCAAAGAAATCGTAAACGTGCTGACGGGAGCGTCTGGTGAGGAATTGCTAATGAGGCAAACGGAAGCGTTACCGGCTACATGCCGGTAGTGTCTTTCGGTTGCCTCCGAAGATTTTAACCTTTTTTCACCCAACCGATTCCTTCCTTGTTTCCGCGAATGGTTAGGATGTGTTGTGTGAGTTAGCGGTGTAAACAGAAGATCGAATCACGTGCGTGCAGCAGTTAAACGGATCCTTTAAGGCCACTGCGTTCGATTATGGGCTTTTGTTGCTTTCTTAAGTAGGCGTAAAATCGTCAGCTAGTCTGCGGACCTAACCAACAAGATGTTTGAGTTATCCTTTACAAGGGTCCTATTGACATGTAATGCGATCGTGACCGTAAAATAAATCTTTCGTTTGTGATGTCGTTTCGCCGCCACTCGGCCGGTACAATAAAATCCTACAAACAACTATATGCGCTCGTTTACTGGCGAGACTTGCTTGATCCCCACAGTCACAGGTCGACAGCTGGGGGCCGGTTTTACGCGACATACACGAAAACGGACGCTAAATGGTTTAAAATTAATTCGTTCCCGGGGGTACCGCTGGCACTGGGGCGCAAGTGAGTCAACGTCGGGCCGTGCTGGCGTGGTATTGAAGAAGCAACCACCCAGCAATGGACCACCACCACCGGTGCTGCATTCGGCAAGCACTGAGGCACATCGGATCGGTGATTAACGATGATCGCCAGAAGTGTCAGGTGCGGAATCCTCGCTATTCTTCACACGCGCTCGCGCGCTCGTCTACCGATTCTTAGCTGTCATCGCGATGACGTACCATTTCGTGTGTCAACAGGCAGCGTGGAGATGTTGTAGCAAATGTCACCAACCAGCCCGCTTGGCACTTGGGCGCGGGAAATCGAGTCCACCTTCCAAAAATGGTCCGAAAGACGCGCAAACGCGCTCATCGCCACGAAGAAATCGTTCCATTTCCATTCTCCCCGGAGCTTCTCGGGGTGCGAAGAACGTAACGATCCAGATGCACTTGGGGGACATCATCCCACGACGTTGGCGTGCCACCGGACATCGGGTGTAAGTGTGCCGGCATGGATCCAAGGACCAGGTGGAGGTATGGGTAAGCGAATGCAAAATCGCTACCACGTTCCACATTCGGTTCGGGCATTCTATAGGGTCGGGTTGCGGATTTCGACGGGAGCCAAACGTGAAGCTATAACCCGTAGGTCTTTTGGTTCGGCAAGTTCAGAGTCGTTAGTCATCGCAGTCGCGGTCTATTGCATCGGCGTCGGGTGGTGGTTTAGCGAATTTACCGTCCTTAGGACCGTACATTGCACTCACCCTGAGGAGGGCGGTCACGAAAGAACTTTCCATTTCTGGCGCGCGCGATCGCGGTTTCGCGGCCGGAATTGCGGACCGACTTCGCCCGCTCTTTGGGTGATCCTAACAACGGTGTGCTGCATTCGGAATCGAAATGGTCCGTCGCGCACCTACGCCGTTAGGAGCGTATTAGTCACCGGATGGCAAACTCTAAAGGCGGTGATCAGCAACCACAAACAAAAGCTGGCTAGCGATTCGCCAAAAATACTTCGCGCAGGTGCGTGAAGAGCATTGTCTCCATTAAATTAATCGAAGCACCGAATGATCTCATCCTTACATCATATGAGAAGGATTTTTGAAGGATAATTTGTTCGTAGACGGTTGCTACGCGGTTCAGTGTTCGAATTTTTAAAATTTTTGCCAAAACATTGTTTTTTTATGCCAAAAAAGAATGCTTTTTTAAACAACAAATAAAAACTATGATAAAAACATTCCGAAACATATTGACGTGAATATGTTGTGTAAAAATTGTGCAGCCATATCTGACGAACTTGATATGAAGGGACTTTACAATTTCATGGAAAATATTGTTTTATTTATAAGGTACAAACAAGTTAGCAACCAAATCTACATGGTAACCGCCCGGAGTATATTTATACCATGAAAAGTTATTTTTGGTCCCGATTTTGATTGCTCCTGATAGCAATGATTGATAGAAGGTTTTATTAAGAAGTAACGAATAGCAACGTTCATCGAAAGAACTAGTTCTCGTGTATATAAGTAAGCAAAGAACTGGAATAAAGTGAGTTGCAGTTTAACCACCGATCGAGCAAGTCGTGTTTATATTCTTCCACACAAGTGTAGTTTTTCCGAACAGGTTATGGGCCCAGCTCCAACCATGGAGAAGGCGAAATACAATATACCGCTATTCAACGGTGATACCAATTTCGAGAATTGGTGTTTCCGCGTGCAAACGGTTTTGGACGCGGAAGGTGTGTGGAATGTAGTGTCGGCCGAAGACATAAAAATCGAAGAACCAGCATTCGCGAAGGCAGACAAAAAGGCAAGAAGCCTTATTGTAAATTTCCTTGCCGACGAATGCCTGGAAATCGTTAGGGAAGCGACCACGGCCAAAGAAATGTGGTGCAACCTAAGCAAGGTATACGCTCGAAAATCGGTAGCGAACCAAACGATTCTAAGGAAGCAACTCGCGCGCTTACATATGGCCGAGGGAACATCGATAATGACGCATTTGCGTGATTTCGATGAGCTGGTTCGTAAATTAAAGACAGCTGGGGCGAACCTTACGGATGGAGATTTGGTCTCGCAGCTGTTCTTAAGCCTGCCAGATAGCTACGATCCGTTGGTGACTGCTCTGGAAAACATGCCAGAAGCAGAACTAACGATCGAGCTAGTAAAACAAAGGCTCCTCGCGGAAGACCAAAAACGTAATATACGTGGTGAGAAAAGTGAGCGCGAAACGTCGGCAGCCTTTATCGGGCAAAACCATAAAGAAGTGAAAAAGTTTACAGAAAAGTGCTATAACTGTGGAAAAGTTGGACACTACAAACGGAACTGCCGAAGTAAACCACAAAAGTGGAAGAACAATTCGTCACGCACGTGTTTTATGGTTGATTGTGCAGAAAAGGAACGAGATGCATCAATGTGGTATGTTGATTCAGGTTCAACAGAGCATATCACGAATGAGAAGAGTCTGTTTAATAAATTGCAAAGACTTCCTGAACAAGTTACAATCGCTGCTGTGAAGGAAGGGGATCTCATTACGGCCACACATGGTGGTGATATAGATGTTTTTTCGGTTCCAAATATGGGTCCACCGGTTTTTATAACCATAAAAGATGTCATATTCATGGAACATGCGCGCGTGAATTTATTATCAGTGATAAAGATGGTGGAAACCGGGTTGCAAGTGATTTTTCAAAATAATAAAGTGAAAATACTTCGCGGTAAGAATGTCATCGCAGAAGGAAAGAAAAACGGAAAACTGTACAGTGTCAAATTTTATAGAGACAGTTCAAAAATTTTTTTTGGTGGTCGCATAGAAAAGGACCAGGAACTGTGGCATAGGCGTTATGGCCACATAAGTTCGAAGAATTTACAAACACTTCAAAAGAACAATTTGGTGCTAGGTTTACCAGTTTTAAATTCCGTGAAAAACAATTGCGATACCCAAGTATGTGAAGCATGTGTTCTCGGAAAACAAACAAAAGAACCGTTTGCGAAACGGCGAAGTGAACAATCCAGCAGACCGCTTGAAATAATACACTCCGATGTATGTGGCCCCATGCAGGAAGCAGGGATGAACGGCGAACGATTTTTTGTCACTTTTATAGACGATTGGAGTCGTTTTACAATGGTATTTCTGATCAAAACTAAAAACGAAGTGTTCGATAAGTTTCGTGAATATGAAGCCATGGTCTCTAAAAGGTGTGGCATTGGTATCTCCAGGTTGAGATGTGATAATGGTGGAGAATATAAAAACCATCGGTTTATGGATTACTGTAAAAGTAAGGGAATACAAATGGATTTTACCGTTCCCTATTCCCCGCAGCAAAACGGTACAAGTGAGCGAATGAACAGAACCCTAGTAGAAAAAGCGCGTACAATGCTTGAAGACAGTGGTGTTCATAAAGGACTATGGGGTGCCGCTATACAAACGGCAGCATACTTAATAAATCGTAGTCCCACGGAAGCTATCTGTAAAAGTACACCCTACGAAATGTGGAACAAAAGAAAACAAAATGTGTCCAATCTTAGAGTGTTCGGTTCGAACGTGTTTGTTCACATTCCAAAACAATTTCGTAACAAGTTCGACGGAAAAGCGTGGCGCGGAATAATGATCGGGTACACAACAAACGGCTATCGAATTTGGAACCCCGCGAGAAGGGAAGAAGTTGCTGCTCGTGACGTTATTTTCCTGGAAGACAAAGTGCGGATAGGTTCGAGTCCAGTGAAAGAAGACAGTTCAGAGGATATATCAAACAACAATCACCAGAATGTCGAACAATTCAGTGAAAAGGAAAATACGGAAAGTGATTATGATAGCGCTTTGGACGAGACGGTGAACGTTCCTGAAATGGCAGATGCAAACGAAAGCCAAATTTGCAGTAATGAAAAGGTGTCAGAACTTCCATTAGTTGATGCCGTCGAGAATTCGGACAATGTTTCCAGAGAAGTCAACAGGCCGGTTCGCAGCACACAAGGTAAGCTGCCACGGTGGATGTCCGAGTATGTATTGGAAGCAGTCAACACGTCGGAAGGTGATCCCTCAAGTGTACACGAAGCCATGGGTTCCGCGAATGCCGTTGCATGGAAGAAGGCAATGGATGACGAATTAAAATCACACAACGATTTGGGAACATGGGAGTTGACGGAATTGCCGGTCGGTAAAACAGCCATTGGATGTAAATGGGTGTTCAAAAGAAAACTGGATGAAACAGGTAAGACCATACGGTACAAAGCTAGGTTGGTCGCACAGGGCTATTCGCAGAAACCCGGGATAGATTTTCATGAAGTATACGCTCCTGTAACCAAGTATACTACCATTAGAACAATATTAACAATAGCAGGAAGAGATAAGCTAATCCTGAGGAATATGGACGTTAAAACAGCTTACTTAAACGGAGAGATAGATGAAGAAATTTATATGTTACAGCCACCAAATTATGAACTAAATGGTCAGGAGGAGAAAGTCTGCAAAATAAAACGTAGTATATATGGGCTGAAACAGTCAGCCAGATGCTGGAATTTAAAACTTACAAAAGTATTGGAAGGTTTAGGTTTTAAGAAAAGCATGGCAGACGAAGGACTTTTCGTGACAAAGAAAAAGAAAACAACAATGTTCTTAATTGTATATGTTGACGATATACTTATTGCTCACGATAATGAAGACGAAATCAAACAAATTTATGAGGAACTTCGTAGACATTTTTCGATAACGTGGTTAGGAGAAACAAAATATTTCCTAGGTTTGGAAATTCAAAAAGATGATTCGGGAATTTACAACCTCAGTGTAAAGAGGCACATTGACGATATTATTACAAAAGTTGGGCTTGGTCAAGCGAAACCAGCATTGTCTCCAATGGATACTGGTTACATAAAGGATGATTCTACAAGTGATTTTTTTAAGGATATTACTGAATACAAAAGCGTAATAGGGAGTTTAATGTACATTGCCCTCTGTGCCAGACCAGACATAGCAGCCAGCGTTGCCATACTAGGACGAAAAATGAGCAACCCAACTATGAAAGATTACGTTGCCGCGAAGCGAATAGTAAGGTATTTGATTAAAAGTAGACATTTGCAACTGAAATTAGGAGGTAATCCCCAAAAGGATGTGCAAGCCTATACCGATTCAGATTGGGCTGAAGATAGGACCACTAGAAAATCGACTACTGGATACGTGATTTTTGTCGCAGGAGGAGCTGTTTCTTGGGCGAGCCATAAACAGACTTCAGTAAGCCTCTCATCAATGGAAGCTGAGTACATAGCCTTGGGCGAGACATGCCAAGAATTAGTGTGGTTCAGAAAACTCTTATCTGACTTAGGAGAAAATTTAACGAAACCAATAACTATATATGGCGATAATCAGGCATGTTTAACTTTCGCTAAGACAGGAAGATCTGGTAGACGATCGAAACATATTGATACAAAGGAACATTTTATAAAAGACCTTTGTGAAAAGAAAATCATTGAACTGAAATATTGTCCATCGGAAATGATGAGAGCAGACATATTGACGAAACCGTTAGGAAATGTAAAGCATTCAAAGATGGTGCAAATGTTGAATTTAAATGAACGTTGAGGAGGAGTATTAAGAAGTAACGAATAGCAACGTTCATCGAAAGAACTAGTTCTCGTGTATATAAGTAAGCAAAGAACTGGAATAAAGTGAGTTGCAGTTTAACCACCGATCGAGCAAGTCGTGTTTATATTCTTCCACACAAGTGTAGTTTTTCCGAACAGGTTTTGCATTGTGCTGGTCCTTCTTTAAAAAACGACACCTTTTTTAAACATGATTCACGTCTTGCGCACACCTACCGCTGTTTACGTTGGTTGAGAGTCGCTGAAGAGCATATGGAAAAAATCAGCAATTGTGATTGAAACAAGTTGGAAAATTTATGACGCACAGCAGTACCTTGTGACTGGGCACTGGTTAAATCAGAGGGTTCGTTTTGTTACCCTAGTCGCTTATGGGAACGCATTCCGTTTGGCAAACGATCGACCTAGTTGAGCAAGCCCTCCAACACCCTGTTTATGGTAAATGGTAATGATGCTTCAATGTAGGACCAGGATGAGACAGTTTTTTTAAAAGATCCATCTTCACCTCGATGGGTTTTTACAACTCAATTTGAAGTGACTTTCAGACGCCATTGTTCGATGGTTACTTGACAATGCCTGCCGTCCTTTGATCTGCAACAACGTTTGTCAGAGGGGCCCGGGTTGCGATGACTCACGCATCTACAAAGAATAATCCTTGGCCCACCGATCACTCCTCACCCCTGTGTGCGGTTAAATATGTACAATTGGGGGTTTGTTTTTGTGCTTTACCAGGCAAGGGGAAACGGCGAGAAAGAGATGGAGGTCGAGAGTGTGTGTGGAGAAAACCAACAACAAAGTAGGAACACCCGCGGGCCACCAAGAAATGTCAATAAAATCTGCCCCGACAGATAATGGGCCACCGTGAGTGATGAGTCGGCCAGGATGATCTAATGCTGCCCCCAAACCTCTCCTCCCTCCCTCCCTCCCTTCCTCCGTCTCCCTTGAACGATCGTGTGCGTGCGTTCATTATTATCAGCATAGTTACACTCTTCACATTTGGGGGGGTAACATTTTTCGACCAAGGTTTGCTTTCGATTTCGTTTCCCAACGAGCGGAAACCCCTTCCGACAACGCTGGCCGCCAACCTTCGGTCACGACGACCGGAGGTCCTAAAGGTGGCGGAATGGAAGGAATTTGAAAAATAAAACAACACACACAAATGTCCCAATGCAGATCACGCGGTGTCTACTAGTTCTGTCTTGGTCCAGGGGGGGGAAGGGGGGATTTGCGTTGAGATTTTCACAGCTCCTTCGCCTTCACGCGATCATCATTCCGTGTTCGTGACGCCGCGTGCTCTCGATCCCAGGAATGAAACGGAACGAGGTCCACCTTTTCCCGAGGCCTGGCATATACCCGGGTTCTTAATACGTCGCTAGCGTATTCATCATCTCAAAACCCTTCGATGCACTGAAGCATCACATTTCCCTGATTCTCTTGAAAATTTGGCAAAATAAATGATGGCTTGAGAGAAATGAAAAATTGTAAATCAATTAATGTTTGTCTACAATTAATAAATTAATAATTTAAATACATGAATGTTTAATGGTTAACATTTTTATTGTAATACCATCACATAATGCACACATAAATAATAAATACCATACATTATGCAAAAGCACCCGGAGTCCGTGACAGCCGAGCGGTAGCGCCGGTTAGAATAATCAGGCCATGAGCGCCATAGCTCACCACCTCGATGGCGTGGGTTCGAATCCCAACCGAGACCGGACCTCCCCTGTAAGAGAAGACTGACCCTCCGCAGTTGCAGTTTTAATGAGTATTAGTTAACCAAAAGTTTAAAGAAATTAAGTTAGTTCAATGGATCACGGATTCGAAAAGTTATATAGTCACGATGTTATTTGATCTTAAAAAACATTATAATGCTACTTATTGAAATTGCTATGGGTGAGAAAATTCTTGACATGATCCTCAGTGCTTAAGAAAACAAAAATTCAACCGTGCCCTCATGTACAGTATATTTTCAGACTCGTACAGGCTGGATTGGAAAATCGTTACAACGCTTAGCTCCAAGCGGCATCTCTTGTCCTCTCAAGGGTTGAACCCCTCCACCGTCTGGGGCACGATGCGTTCGACCATGAAAGGTGTCAAGCGACGAGCCGGCGAAAATGAGCATGATTCACACGCTTTGTCCTTCCCATGACAGTGTATCCACACTATCCACTGGCGGCTCACTTTTCGTGTTGGTCTTTTTGGTCGCCCCATCGGTTGCCATTTACACCACGCCGAAACTGTCTCATAAGATCCCTCGGGAAGACTTGGGAGAAGGCGGACGTAGTGCTAATCAATCATGGGACACATATCGCGCAAAGACAGCTGATGCACGATGGCGCTGCCAAAGTGGTTCGATCCCGGGCCCAAAGTATTGATCTCGTTCTTGTGGTCGTGCGTTGTGGTTTCCTGCGCAACGGCCAGCAACAAGCCGAGCCGGCCCGTGTGTGGTATGAGTCACTAGCGCGGCTTTTGCGCGGATCGGAACCGACGGGCTGTGCCGAGCTGTCTGCCCGGCGAGACGATCTTTGCGCACGGTTTCGTGATCTTCTGGGAGAGATCTGGCACGTCTCGTGCAAAAGTGCAGCACCTCCAGCGGCAAGCCCCCAATCAGATCGAACCGAGGGAACGAAGCATCTCGTTTCCATAAACAGCGCGAAAACGGGTACACAGGGATCGCGTCACCTTCGGCGAGGATCGACCTTTAAGGTCCGCTAAGGGGTTGGGACCTTCTTGCCCTTCGCGGAAGATGTATGTACACTTTCACTGCAGTACCGTCTTGTTCGTGGCCGTAAACCCGTGTGGACGTGTGTATTCGCTCGCACGAGAAGATTTACTGTTCGCATTGGTTTTCGAACCAGGAAACCAGACGTCTGTGGGGTAATAAAGGTATGCTGAAGTTGCTTTATATACCGTGAGTCATGACGAGGCTCTTGAAAATTTTACCCTGGTTTTTTTACAAGTACCTACATTTACTTGTAATAATTCAACATTCTACACCTTAATTGCTTCCAAGAGTCCAATAGTAAAGGTTGATGAAAATCGCTGTTTTATTTTATACACCTTAAACAATCTTAATTTATATATTTGTCATGACTATTTGTTATTTTTTTAGTTTGTTACTATTCTCAATAAGTATACGTAATTAACGGCTTGATTCAAATTTTTTATTGTTAATCATATCCTACTCTAATTTGTGACAATTGAGGAGATTAGCTTAATTTTCCCGGAAGTTTTAGATTTGTTGTTTCATAGAATTACTCAGAAAGCTTATTCATCTTTCATACTGTTAAATGCAAATAACAATAACGTGAATCACTTTGTTCCAGTCATCGGGCCTTTGTGCCGAACTATTGTCAATTCACCGTGCAACGACGTATCCCTACGGCCTTGTCCTGCCCAATGTCGACCTCAGTAGGGTATCAATGTGAATCAGTGTCGTCAGCACTATCGGAACTTTGGAAACACATATTTGCTAACGGGTCGTATGGTCCGTGGCGAAGATGTTCACGAAACCGGGAGTCCGACGTTGGCGGCACCGACAAAAACGCATTCCTCAGCGTCTTTGCGAAACCGAGCCGTTGTCACTCATCGGCCGTTCCTGCGATTAGGTCTACCGTGAGTCATATGGCACATGTAAGTCCGATTTGTCTTGGCCCAATGGTCGATTGGACCTGATTCGTCCGTGGAGGGTAGTGGTGAGCGATTGTGGAATCTCTAGGAATCTGCTTGACTTATCTCGACGGCACGTCCGACTCACTTCCTAGCCGTAGCTTGTGCTTGACCACCGGTGTTGGCAACTCAGAACGGAAGCAACTTACTCCAGCCGCTGTAGAACGCCTCTCAGCACGTCGCTTTGCGTCATACACAGACAGGACGACTAAGTGCATAAGCATTTCCCATTTCCCACCGTGTGTGTCACCGACTGAGGCGAGCTATGTCCGTAAGCGCGCCGGCGGTTTGTCGTAAAATTAGTACGCACAGAGATGGAAGCGAGATGGGTTTGGAGAAAGCGGGCGGATCGTGTGACGGAGGGTAATGCGTGCGCCATTCGAGACCATATGGCCCCTTTTTGGGGAACGTTTCATGCGAACGCTTCTGATCGCGTAAACAAAGTTAAATGGTGGGTAGGGGGCAAGGCAGAGGCTGTTAAGCAACGTGGTTAGCTCGAGAGGGCGTTAGAACCGGATCTCGGGGCATTCTTTGTCCGCCGGATCATCTCCGGTCTTGGTGAATCACATCCACCGGCTGCGCACAACAGCGACGGTTAATCCTTGCTCTAGATTTCGTTGATTCTTTGTCCCATCATTCCTCACCCGCACTCCCCAGTGTCCCGGACTTCCGGTCCTCCTCATGGGCCAGTACATCGTAGTCAATGGCAATACCTTAATCCGTGTTGAAAGTGTTTTTTTAAATCCTCTCCACCAGATGGCATCACATGTATGACAAATTCAAATGCCTATACCTTTCTTCTCTCACACCGGATCGTTGGCATTCCAAACCAGTAGTATGCCATCATCCCCGCAGCCGGGCCTGACCGGAATATTGACAAATTCGTAAACGATGGTAAGAACTTACCAACAATCGATTGCAGATGGCGTCGACCGTTGGTTCTATCGCGCAACGTTACTCACAACATTCGTCTCGCGCGCTCATCGACCCGTGGCGATCCACGACTGGGCACGGATCGTCAGAGCACCGATCGCGGCCATGACATGACATCATGCGTGACAAATTTCGAAGCCAAAATTGAATCTCCGAAAGTTTATGGCCTTCGGGGCGTCACGCGGGTGGCGTACCTGAGTGACGATATTGCCACAGCCGCCGCCATCCGCCGACTCCGTTGCATTACGGGCGTTATTTCTGTGCGATTACGACACAGGGAACAGTGGGCCCTTTCGCCTCGGTGCCTCCGTATCTAAAGTGACTCGGATTACCTGGACCGCACCGGGTCTCAGCTTGGGCCGAAGAATAACGGTGACAAAAAGCTCCTCAACTTCTGAACCCGGGAGAGGTGACATCGTTCATCAGCTGCCCCTTTCGGCAAACGGGGTTCACATTGAAATCTGCCGGCCTCCGTCGGGCTACTTCCGCCCCGAAGGAGCGCTACAGGTGATTTTTAACAGGCGAAGGAAAAGGTATCACGTTTCATCGGATGTGGTTGCGGGAGCGGGTCAGTTTCCTTTGGGGTGAATTTATTTGTACACGAATGGTTAACAGAAAATGTGGTTCGGTCTGAGCCCAATGAGCTCAAGACTAGCTCCAAGGAAATAGGGTAACGTAAAGTAAATAGGTATTTTATAACTAGTTTCAAACTAGTATATTATAACTAGTATTTTGACCGAAAAAATTTTGTTTATTTGTTTTCATTCATTTCGCTATGAATTTTTCTTTTAACAAACGACTCGGGAAATAATTTCTGCTAGACCTCTACTCGTAAAGAAGGTTCAGGAACGTTGAAATGTTGAAGCACTTAAAAAAGTGTTTTATTGCCCCTAGGAGAAGAGATGATACCAGAAGGAAGGAATAAAATCAAACACATGTCGCCCGATTCCAGGCGCGTACGAAGTACAGCCCAATATCTTATCAAGTGTGTTAGCAATTATCGGGTGAACAATTGCCGCTCTGCTTAACCCAACTCCCCGTCCGCTTTCCTACACTACCCGCTGCGCGTTTACCCGCCTTCCCTCTACCAAACGCACATTCAACAGGACCAATGTGGCCGATTTGGGCACAACGGCCTAAACGAGCCCTTCGCCAGCGCGACACCGTAGGATTTGATCGCCTTGCGACCAAAGGGGAATTGATTGCCAAGCCAAGCAAACACCTATTTTGGAGGTATTACACCTTGGTACACATATTCTCCATCCCTTCGTTTCGGTGTTGCATTTCTTCCACACGCCCACGCGCCCGTTTCGCTTGGGTGCCTTTGATGGTGACTCATCGCAGCAAGGACGTGCACGGTAGGTCGTATCCCTTTCGGAGCCACCATAGGACTCTCAAAAAAAGTGCACGACCGCGGGTACATCACCGCACCAAGGCCGGGCCGGCTCGGCACCGTTAGGAAAATGGAAATGGAACACGGTGAATCCCTTGACCTAAAAAAGAAGTGCCCTAGCGACCGCAGAATGGCAGGTAGTGTAAGAAGAAGTGTGGCAAACCGTTAGAGCAATGAATCATTTCTCTTTTGATTCGATTAATTCAAACTGCCTTCTAAAATACGTTACATTAGCGAGCATCTGGCTTTGGCTTTGTGTGTCATCTCACGCTAGCGTGTCTTTTATAAAAAAAAACTGTAAGCGATGAATTCTGTTCAGATGCATGAATTAAATTATTTAGGATGAATTTTCCTAATCACAAAGGCAACATATTATACTTTTTAATTCTATAGTGTTTTTAAGTATATGTAATGTCGACAAACTGTTTGACTATACATTTCGAGAATTGTTTAAAATTTGTTTTTGGAGAAAGCGTGTGTCAAGGGTGGTAATACCAGATGGATAAAATAAATTAGTTAATAATAAAATTCCCCCAATACACACTAACCACACTTAAATAACTGTCTCCCTCGGCGAACTCCTTAAAATACACTTAAACTACAAGGGAAGCAATTAAGTGCTACTCTTGGCCGTTAGAAAATCAACATTTCACTGTTGTTTAGTTTGATAACGACGTCCCTCTGATAAACGTTTCGCTGCCATCGGCCGAATGTCGTCAGCCTTGGGAAACGTTTCGCGTCTCAGTTTGAATAAACCGACTCTTCGCAGGTGAGATCATCGATTGAAATGAACCTGGTGGTCGCGAGTTCGATAAGAGAATGAAATCGTTTTTTTTATCAGCGTTCGCCAGAAGGTACGAGACTGGCCCGGCCGATAACGGATTCGTTTTGGTGGCGTTTGATTTAGTAAAAAAAAAGGATGACAATTTTTATACATATTTTTTTTATTTTTTCTTAAGGTTCGCAAGTTCACATGCTCTAAACTCCTCCCTTTTTTATCCACCATTGTCCACCTTTCAAATAAAACCTTCCGGCCGATAACGATAAGTGAGACCATGTTGGGCACTTGCTATAAATAGTATATTGTTGAATTCACTTATCCATTAGTCATGCTTTTATCTGGCAGCTTGTACCTTGGTGCGATAAGTGGATTTACAAGCTACAAGCCCATTGATCGTAGCATAATAAAATTCATGGTTCGATCGACTTCACTGGCACAGAACCAGGAAGCATGCAGATGCCAATGCCGATCGAACACATTTTGCCTCGAAAGCGTATTTCACGGTGACACCACGGTGACAGGCCACAGAATGGTCGAATGAGACGGAAGCAATGATGGTGCATTGTTTTCTGCAGCGCACCGGGAAACTGGTTCGTCATCGTGCGGGCGCAACACGCTGACGACAGTTTGCTGACATGCAATTTCTCGTCCATTGACCGATCGCCCGGGACGAATAAATGGCGATCAAATTACTAGCGGAAATCCTAAACAGTTTCGCGGTAATTGAAGGGTGTAGGATAAAAGAAAACACCCACACACATTTAGGTAGTGAGGTGTATTGTCATCACTGGGGATAAACCCGCAAGCATAGTTTACTTGCACCAGGAATTTTCTTATGTTGAATGGGCCTAATTCAGAGTTGTTTCAGAGTGTTTAACGGAATGTATTATAACAATTACAGCCACCATTATGGATAATCAATTTGTTATCTTAGGTATATACCCAGTTTTTCATCATAGTTTTCATACATGTCAATACCTCGTTCACCAAGCAATGACTATTTGCACTATTGAGCCAGATTAATGCAACCGTTAAAGGGATTTTTAATAAAAGTTCTCTTCACTCATTTCAGCGTGTTCAAAATGGAACTAATAAAGTCAATCGTAAGCTCCACTTTTCCAGGTTCTACCTCTGTAGGTAGAAGTAATTGGGATTTAAATGGCGTTTTGTTGTGAAAACACACACCATCGTTTACATTAATCGAGGCGGAACGATATCGCACAGAATTATTGCACACCACGCTTAACAACCCTTACCATTCATTGATGATTTGTTGCGTGATGAATTAAACGCGCGTTGCGTTTTCTTCCGCCACTCAGGGACGCATAGGATGAATCATGGTGCAAGCCAGCTTAACGCTATACCCGATTGAAGCGCGATTATAAAAGGTTAAACTATAATGACCGGCTGAGGTTCGTTCACCATTGTGGGCCAATGTAAGTATGAGCCCTTGCCATCGCAATGGCCAGAACGAATGGAACCATTACGCACAGCCTGTGTTGCACCGGTGCTGGGGGTGTGATCAACTCTTCGCAGTTGATCATTCATGATTAGAATCTGAGCGTTTTTCTTTAATTCAGAGGCGGATGTAAACAAGGTATGAAACTGCAATTTTTGCTAGAGGAAATTTTTTCTAGAATTATTTTTTTATTTTTTATAGATTGAATGAGTGTAACGCGAGCTGGTGAATCATTTATTTTTAAGTTTTCGAATTACCCGAAAAAGCGCAATTGATAAGGAAAATAAATCAACTAGTCACCGCAGATCAGAGATAAAATTACCGTTCGTGCTTGCAATGATTTTATCAATCTCATGGCACAATCGTTAATGACGTCAGTCTAATATGCAGGCAATGACTTTGAACTTATCGCAATAGTAAGCAATAACTACTGCAACTAAAAGCAAGAGTACGGAAAACATGTTCTAATGGCGTGAGTACGGTTAGTAAAAGGTACGGTGGGAATTGTCCCGTGTGAAGAGACTTACACAGTTGGCTGTGAATTCAACTCCTTTGCATCGCTATCAGTGCATCATCATTTTGCTGGTAAAATTCCACTAGCAGCACCAGCAGGAACAGCGAGACGCTAGAAAGATGGCGCATACGGTGCAGGTGAGAGACGGGCAAAATTAAGCAAACTTATCACGAACCGATGAAGTTGCTCCGTCTTGCCGTTTGTGTGCGTCGATAGACCACGGGATGGTAGACGTGGGGCTTGTGCGACGTGCCGAAGACGGGTGAGAGCAAAAAGGGAGGCCGGAAAAACACCAGCAGCATGGCATACGCCGCGGCCTTCGTCGTAGACGAAACGCCGTGACGGAGCGAAACCGTAAGCGCTGCTCTGCCATGTTGCGAGCCACGCGAAGAGTGAAAAGAATAAACCAACGTACGCAAGCAGCAGCAGCGGCAGCAAACCGCGAGAGCATCATGAATCGAGGTTCGTTAAATTGAACAGACCGCAACCACACCAACAGCAGCGCAAAGGCAGTAAAAGCAGCAAATCGATGGAATCATCAAGATAGGAGAGGGAGCGGGGAGGAATGATGCGAGCGCGGAAAGGTTAGACGAGTTCCTTCACTGGTTGTGGGTACGCGGATACGGCGGAATGGAGGAGGGCTTGAGGTTTCGGATGAGTCATAGCACTGTTCAGTTGTCAACACGTGCAAAAGTAGTATGCAATGAGTATGTAGTGGTTCCAATACGGAATGTAAACAGCGCGTCTCTACGTGGCTATGAGAAGGTGGTAGTGATAAAGAAGGCAGGAAACACTACACTCAGGGGACTCCCGCTCACGTACACTCCTTTATCGCATCATTTGCTCACTCATACTTCTTCCGAAAAGAGGCGGAAAAGAGAACAGAGGAACAATGTTGCGCGAGTGCAAGAGTGAGAGCGAATGCTTGTCGTGAGGCGCAGTTTTAATACGTCAACCAAAAGACCCGTCACCGGACGAGCCATTCATTCGCACCAAGGCAAGCGACCGCGACGGTTTCAGTGCGCCGAGGAGAACGCATTATTTCGTTCGTTCGTTCGTTCGGTTTTAATTCCCGTTTCGGTTTTCGGTGAACATCTCTTCCCTACGTTGACGACTGTATTCTGTTGGCAACCATCTTTCCCCATCGCCATTGTTTTTAGCGCAAGTTTTGGGATAAAACATACGACCGTGTTTTTACCCAGGGCCTCCAAAACCCCGAAACGACTGTGAACGCCCGTGCTCGGAAAAAGTGTTTGGGAACAACGCAACCACACACCACGGATAGGAGAAAGAGGGAAAGCAAACAAAAACCAAAGCGTCTAACGGAAAAAAGCCTCCGGGGAAATATTACCACATACACAGCTCTACATAACGTGGCAGGTTTTTCTTTTGCCACAACGAAATACATTGTGCGTGCAGTAACGAAGCAGTGAGTAATCGTTTACGATTCTACGAAACACACAAACCATTCGCCAAAAAGGTACACGCTTTTTGCGAAGTGCATAAGTGGACGACAGTGAACCGTGTGAAAGCCTGCGTTCGATGTTGTCGAAGCCGGATTCGAGAGAAGCAATGATCATCATCGAAACTGGCCCGCCTCGCTAATCGATCGAATTCGAAGCGACAAACTTGGGATTTATTGTGCGAAGTGAAATCAATCAAAGTTCAACCAGGAGTACATCTCATACATAGCGAGGATAACGACAGCACAACGACAGCGAAAGAAATCGATTTTGAAGCATCATTTGTGATTTTAGTACGATTGAAGCGATCAACGAAAAGGGCGCCTTTTAACGAATTGTGTCCGCCTACTGTCAAGCACACTAAATACGCACGATCAGTTTGATAACATCCGGAAGAAATTTAAATTGCTAACTCGATCGTGATTGCCGTGAGTGGTTGGAGAACAAGCAAAAGGTTAGTCGACACGAAAAAAAGGGTATTGCTATCGAGAGCGCTGCCTCGCCGTAACCTTACGTAACGATAATGATGCCGATGGTGATGAGCCCGTGTGTATTGCATGTGTGATTCATATGTTGCCATACTAGAGGTGTGCAGTGCGAGCAGTCCCAACGTGGACCGATTCTCACAACGCCGCGAAATAAGGCATCTGCAGCGCCCGCTCGTTCTCCTTTTGCCTCAACAATTGGCGCTCGTTAGCGTAAGCGCGATCGTAGTGTGCTGTGCTGTTGCGACGTACACAGCAGCGTTGCTCTTAAGTGCACTTGCCAACATCGCTGGTGCAGCGAGTTACTAATAGAGGTCGGGTGAACCTGCATCCAACACCCCTAATCGCTATATTGTGATCAGTGTGCACGGTGAATGTGTGTAGTGATTGTGGTGCAGTTTGGCATCCAGTGTACCTACCCCCCACGCAATCCGAGTCAATCGCTCCCGCAGCAGGTGGTTGTGTGATAGTTAAGTGTTTCGCAAAGTGTGTAGTTTTCGTCCAAAGCATTTGGACACGTGCAGTGCTCCGGTGGGATAGAAGCCTTCTTTAGGCCTCCATAAACTAGCGAGCATACCCGTGTAGCAAAGATAAATACTCTAGTGCGCTCTGACTGCTGCCGGCTCGGAAGGGACAGCCCGAGTGACGAGGACGACCAGCGAGCCGTCGTCGTAGCCGCGACCAGCGTCACATCGCAGGGCAGTGCCGGGAGCAGCAAACCCGCCAAAACGTCCAGCAAAATGAGAATGAAGCACAAATCGCCCTGCCTGATGCTCCGATTCATGCCTACGGATAAACATGGTAAGTACTACAGTCATCCTCAATTCCTGGGGGAACCTCAGTTATCTCCAAGGCTTCAACGATCCTTACAGTAAAACAGATTATGTACTTGATCTTGTCAGAAATCAGAATTCTTGGGTTGTGATCGTGTAATGTAGTACCTAAGTTGTTCTTTCAGTAACTTTTGTATAAATGTACCACTGCAACTAAGTAAAATACGCAATAGTCATGTTAAATACTGTTAATTTATAGGAAATCTCATGTCTATATCCTTTATTCTGAGTCACAGAACATGTACAGAAGAGACAACGACTAAAACTAAAACAACAATATAATGTGAAAAAATGTTTTTTGCTAACCGGCAGAGGAGGGTTAGGCAATAATTTGGCATAATGACGCACCTTCCTAATGGACGTGTTGATAGCAGCCGGCTGTGCGGCACCAGCAACAAACAATTCCCCATCCCATAGGGCATCTCCTCGAAAGCGTGCAATTCATACTGAAGACACGTTTATAATTAGATTCTCATAAAATTCCTTTCCCCTTCGCCGCGGCTGGTTCCGTATTCTTCAGGTACCGCCCGGTGTTTACTAACTGCAGGTGGACACACTGTCTACTATGTACCCGGGGCCGGTGGTGATGCTCTTTCTCTGCACTGCCAACTCTCACGTAAGGAACTGAGCGAAGGAGTGTGTTTGTGTTTGCACTGCAAGAACAAGTAAGAAAAAAAGGAACGATGAAACATAAAATCCCATCAGTACGACGATCATCACCAATCTTTAGCAGTTCATCCGTAACAAAGATCTCGTTTGGCTCGCCGTCTCTTACCATCCGCCAGACTTCCTGGGTGTTTTTGGCAGCAGACACTGCCTCACCTGTGTTGGATCAAGTGTTTGGTGTCGTCAGGCTTGTCTGTGGATAATTTTGTGGCGTATCAAGTGCTTCACTTTCTTTTTGGATCAAGCAACGCATCCCAAAATGGCTTTCGGTGGGTATCTGTGAGTTCAGGTTAAAATAACGAATAAAACCTACAGGTGACTAAGCGTGTGGATCAACATCGAAGGGACGCAACAAAACCCCGCACATGTGTCTAGCGAGCATAAAAAGCGTGGCCTTCAATCGTAACATCAGCTGCATATGCGCTGCAGCTTCGAAACTGGAATTCGAATCCCAGCCGGTCGAAAGAAGAAACCTATGCAACTTGGCACCAAGAAGACTCCAGTCGATGCCGGGCTTCCAAGAACTGTAGGCAACCGCTGACTCGCCTGCAAGTCCATGCGCACCATCGCACCACACCATGGTCCTCCCCGACCATCTGGTCCGTCCGTACTCGCCCAGCGAAACGGAAATGCTCCAGCGCATTCCGGGAACTACCGCCATTGCGGTGCGTGACCATTTACTCATGTTGATATTAAAAGGATCGCGTTGTCGGAAGGGTTTTGGTGCGTTCGCTATGATCATCATTGAAGTGCATCCTCCTCTCGCTCGCTCGCCCACCACGGAACGGCATGACAAATGCGGACCTTTTTTCATTAATAAACTCCTCTCGCCGGACAAACAAAGCCGAGCGGTCCCGCGAGAATTATCGCGAATGGGATCACTCCAATGAATGGGCCGGGACTGTGTACTATCACCGACTTTCACTGTGCCTAGCGATTGATCATTTCCGCAGACGCGTTCCCAGAACTCCCAGCATATGGTTTCTAATTTCATTACACATACATCAAGGGTATGTTCGTTGGCTCTCTCATTGGTAGATTGCTTTCTACATTGTTGCCTCTTCTCGTAACTCGTTCGAAGCGAGCTTACACTGAGTGAATAATCAAGTAAATATTGGAAAATGGCGTCCTCCTTTTGCGTTGTATGCAAACTCTAGTCTGTCTAGAAACAACCTGAGACACTAACCACGTTTGACTCCAACTCCGCAGTCCGAGATCTCGAGCCCAGCACACGCTGCATTCAGTTTGACATTCCGAAATCAACCTTCTTGAACCGAGCCAAGATTGAATCATCGTCTCGCACAGATCCGCTCGATTGAGGTTTGGTGTTTTCTTTTTTCGGGTTGCAGCCGATGAAACATGCAAAAACCATTTGCAAACACCTGCGAAGTACTCCAAGGGGTGGCTATAGGGTAGGTCGCGTCACCACAAGCAGAGAGAAAGAAAGAGAGAAAGCGAGTGTGTGTTAATGGGCGATCGTTCAACTATTTGTGTCCGGAATGCCGAATGTAAAAAGAGTGGCCACGAGCTGGTGCGGAACCAGAAGTGCCCGACTTTGGTTGATTTCTTTGTCATTGTCGGAATGTCCGTAGTATTGAGTGATTCATTGCGAGCTGAGAGATCCTAAGCTGTATTCGCAAAGCATCTTGAAGTTCAACATCCTCCGCACACATTTTTCCCGACTTTCCCAACGGAAACTGTTCTGCTCCTGTCCTGAAAAACCCCACCGATCCTCTTGAGAATGACCTCTTGTGCAATGCACTGCAACATTCATAGTACTCGACGCAAACTACTCCCAGGGATTGAGAGATTAGATAAGTGGATTTGGTTGGTTTTATTTTGCGGTTTTATGACGAAGGAGAGGGTTTTATAGAACCACTTGTCCATGTGCCTGCTTTCAGTGCAGTGTAGATTCTCTACCTCTCCCCATCCTCTACTTGATCTGCAACAAGAGTACCCACGCCTGCTCTATGTACGCTTGGTTCCTTTACCAAGGTAACCGCAGATCGTGCTCTTTCGAAGCCGTAAACCCTGCGCACGATCTAAGAAATAGGAGACCTAGCGAAGGAAAGAAACCGTGAAGAAAAGTGGCAGAGATAGATAGAGGGAAAGGGGGGGAAAGGTAGTGGTAGGTTAGTAGCAACAACCAACGTGGTTCCACAAAGCGAAGAAAACCCCATCCATCTCGATTTCGAAGATGAGTCATCTCGGCTTTGGCCAGATGCCAAAGCCATTCGCTCGACGATCGAAATAAAGAGTGCAAGCGAGAGGAGGCACCACCAGGCGCTAGACAGAGTACGAATGCGCTGCGGTCGATGCTCGAGTTCGCAAGTACCGCAGCGGGCATAAGAGATGTAGATCCCGAAAGAAAACCCCGAAGAAACGATCATTCAAAGTGAGGGCAGAAGGGATATAAAAAAAGAAACCCCTTGCACACAAACACCAAAGCAAAGCAGTGCGCTCGGGGAGATGGACAGACGAGGGGAGGAGTGCAGGATGAAAATAATTCACCTTAACCCCTCCCTCCGTTCCCGCCCATCTCCATCCAACGCACGCCACCGTCTTTCGGCCGAAACGTCGTGCCGTCTACTGGTGGAGATGCACATGATCATCGCCATGTGATTGCGATGGGCGAGTGCGCCGAATCCCCTCTCCCCCCCTCGTAATTTTCCTTTTCGATCATCGTTCGGGTCGGTCGGTCGGTCGGAAAATGGAATTTGGGAACTATTTTTAAGTTTGAACTTTTCTCACGCGCAAGGACGCGCCGCCATCTCGTCGTCGTCGTCGTCATCATCGTCGAGTCGTGCCGAGGAGCATTTTTATTTTCGTACCAACATCACGGAAGCCCGCTGCGGGGATGTCTGATCGACGTATGGAATTCAATGTACACACGTGTGTGGGTGTACGTTTATTTCCACCCACGCCGTCTCGCCGCGTTTGGAAGTGTTGCTTTTTCCCGATTCGAATTCGGTGCATTTTTCCAGTCGGGCGGTTTTGCGGAGTTGAAACGCAACCGCTCTACCCTTCGGAAGTGAGCGGAAAATGCTTCCTCAATGTTACTTCTTGGTCAACGGCAAGGGGGGAAAAATTTAAAAAACAAACCCTCACGTGCTAGGCCAGTGAGTCAGCGGCGATGCCGAGATCATCCTGTGCGTTGTTTCGCACATAAATCACGCTGATTTACGCCCGATTTGCTAATGATGATGAAACGAAGTGTAGCAATAAAGAGGATTTATTTTCAGCCTCTGCCACAACCGGCTTCGACAGCGCTTCGTGGTGCTTAGAACTCGACGTGGATTTGGCTGCTACCCGCGTCTCTACATGTTTCTAGCTGTACCTGTACCCTTGTACGACTCGAAAGGCACGAATTTTCCACCCTCCGCCCGGGAGGCCTCGCCGCAGTTCTCGGAGTTGCTTCGGGAAACCGACCACTCCGGTTTGACCATCGGGAAAAGAAACCCTACTGGCCGTACCATTTCTTCACCCTTCCACCGACCGCTCAAAATGGTTCGTTCGTGACTCACGGTTGCGCTATCTTTGCATTGGCATGGGAAGCGCAACGGCACGACGTTGGGGAGTCATCATGGCAAATCCATCCTTTTAGCACGCCTTTCTCTAACTGTTAGATGCTATTTCTGCATCGCGGGAGGGCTTTCCTGAAGTAACTGCTTTCCGCCCGGGAAACCACAACGGAACGCCCCGGCGGAGGAAAAACCACGTTCGAGCACAAGATCGGAGACACCGTTTAACCGCACACAACCGTCGATCCGTGCGGGAGGCGAGCCGCCAAAGGGTAATCCCTTCAAATCGGATCGATTCGATCTCCGCCGATTTGTAGCCGATTGTGATCGGCATCACGGCGATCGCGAGCCAGAGAGTTCATCAGTCGTCACGCATCTTAGGTTACGATTTGTGACAAACCCCGTTGCGTTGAGCCGGATAGGGGGGAACGGTTTGGTAGGCAACAACATTCAATCCCCAAGGTGTGGAGTGTACGGTTTCGACGGTATACTATTGGAACCCTGTTTTGTTTTACTCCCACCGAAATTCCTTCAACGCTTGCTTCGTGCCGGAAGATCGACAGCAACGTTTGAAGCTCGGATGGAAATGCTCGGTCAGGTTTTCGGTTGCGCCTGCCCACAGCAAACGATACCGTACGTAGACACACGACGCGCATACCACAGACGTTAGGCGAACGCGGCCCCAGGCCTGGAACTGGTTTTTCGTGCGCGCAACTCCTCCGTTTTTCCCACCCCCGCCCGGCCGCCGTCTGCGGGCGCGGATTTCTCCAGCCTTTCAAACGACCTTTAAAGGTTTCACGCAAGAGAGAGAGAGAGAGAGCCAGCTCACGACGGATACGTCTCATGTGGCGTTTGGCTGGTAACGAGAAAAATATGATATTCAGGTTGGAGAAAATTAAACTTTAGCTATTTGAGCCGATACTTTGATGTTTTAAATTATTTTACAAATTAAATTTAGCATAGACAAAAATCATAACCGAAAATGAATAACCACACCCTTACTAATAACTTTCGCTTTTCCGGTTCTGTTCTGTTTCCGTTTCATTGCAGCCATCCATGGTCAGCACAAACGGCACAAAGATAGTTGCGATGATTCATCGATCGCCTCCAGCACCCGGGTTCCCCTGGCGCGCAGCTGTTCTAGTCCCGCGGTATCATACGGTAAGTTTTGGAACTGTGAAATTTTCAGCAGGAATGCAAACAAATTCGACAGCCGATAGCATGAAATCATCCCGTAAGAATGCTCCGATGGGGGACACGGTGAGAGAATGGAAACATGACAGCTGACAACGGCAGAAACTTCACAACATCCAACCCAAAAACACACGGAGGGTTAGGCAACGACGTGGGTTTTCGGCCCCCGAACCTGGTCAACTTTCTACAACCCACTCTTGCGATCGGCCGCATACAGCATATGACGCATCTTCGGCCCTTTTTTGATAGCGTGTGGCGGACGCGGCCGGTAGGCGACAAATAGGCCTACGTTTGTTTACTTTTTACGTTGCTTTTTGTTTTGTTTTAGCCGGCAACCGGTGGGAGAGCGGGCAAAAGGAAGGAAAAAGAGGAAGCAGCAGGAAAGATGGAATAATATACATCTTGTAAACAATAATGCGGACGTTGCGGGAGACAGCGGGAAGCAAAACATCGATCGCATTACATTACGCACACGCCACAGACGTACGTCACTCGCCCAGCAGTCACTGGACACTTGTAAATGTCAGTTGCGGAGCGCTCTTGGGGAAGGCAGACCAAGCGGAGGGAGCGCAGGGAAGCGACAGAGAGATTGTTTGGCAACACCCGTTTTGTGTGTTGTTATGGCGTCAATCCCGGGACACGCCAAAGGGCATCTCTCCCCAGAGCGCGTGCGGTCATCAAGGAAACGGGCAATGGTCAGCAGTTGATTTTTAATGAATGCGAGTACAAAAATAAGACGCGCCCGGAGAGTCGAACCACGTACATACATTCACACACACACACACGCGGCCACAGGCGATAACAACAACGGCCCGCTGTTTTACCCGCCGAGATGACCCTATGGCCTCCGGAGATCAACGGGATCGCGTTGCGCCGCGAACGATTCCCGCGACGTGGTCTCGAGATCCACGCCAATCCACTATCGTCGCTGGCCAAAGAGGTTCCTAAAACGGTTGATGCTCTCTATCGCGCTCCCTCGGGATGATTATAAAATCAACGGTCTATTGCCTATTACCAAACACTCGCCGAAAATCGCGCGCGACGTAGTTCTACATCGGCAGGAACGAGAATCCGGCCTGCTTGGTTCTGTCGGGGTTAGGTTTGATTGCATAACGTGACGCAATTGAAGAGCCGAATCAAGAAGGTGTGGACGAGCGGCGGCGGGGGCTCGAGCCTCCATCTTCGTGTGCCCGTAGCTGTGTCCCTCTTACCCAGGATCGCAATGTGCGCGATTACCCAATTGACGCGAACGGATCACTAATGGTTTGCCTCATGCCGCTCATGGCTGGCGATGATGAACCGGACGACGGGCTCCGGTGATCATCGCACCAAGGTGGAGGAAGGGCATGAGGCGAGGAGGTGAATGGAATACGAAGTGGAGGCCTGTTTTTCTATCCGCTTGGGTTTCATTTATTTATAAACCACAATCAAAAACTACCGGCCCCGACCTGTGCAGAGAGAAAAAGATTCTTGCGTGTGATCCCTGATGGACCTCTCTCGGGTTGAGGGGGTACACATTTACACGAAAACCGTTTCTCGCTGACTCATACGCACCTTTCGTGGACTCGCGGGCCGGCCGGCGGATAATAACCAAACGGCACGGGACGTTGCTTTTCGTCCACTTTTATTTTACTTGACCGTTGCGGCTTAAAATACAAAAAAAAAGAAAATAAATCGCCAGAGATGAGCTAGAGCCAGCCACCTCCAACCCTCCCTCTGCCTCGTTTACCCGACCACGATATGGCATCATCGGCAAACACCGGCAATACACCGGTGGTTTTTTTTTTCCTTCCCTTTTCTCGCCCAATTTGCTTTCGATAATCCATTTTGTCACTCGCCGTTTTTTGGTTGGCGTTCGTCCGTTTGTCCGCCCGTGTTGGGCCCGTGTTTGTTCGGCATGGTGGGCGGGTTGTCTGGTGGTGCGGGTTTTCTTCCTCAAGCCAAAGAACGGAAGAACCGGCGTTGGGAAGCGGAGAGAGGTTTGCAATAAATACCATTTTGCACGGCCACAAACCAGTGGGGCGAAAACATTGCGATGACATCAGCAGAGCGCGGCCACCGCCGTGGCACCATCATCATTCCCATCCGGCTTGTCAAACTACTAGTGGCGACGACGAATGACAACATCACCCCAACGACGCGCCCGCTCTGTGAAGTATGCGGAGGTTGTGCCGAGAGGGTGAGCAAAGAAACCCGAAAGGTGCAAAAAGCGAGTGTGACATCGGGGGGGAAAAGAGGAAAAAAGCAGAAAGTCTTTAGCGAATCTAGCTCATCCTTTTGAAGAGGTACACCGCCATCCCGGTGACACAGTGCGGCAACAACCGTGTCACGTAATCAACCGATCGGAGTGACTTTCCAAACGAAGTAAGCTAGGTTGGGATGCTTGAAACTGGGAGAATTGAAACGTCAAAGAGCTGTGGTACTCAGTCTCCCTTGTATGACCATTAACAACTAAATCCAAGTAGGTTTGACAACAAAATCCTGTCAAGTAGAATACAATTCTGGCTAGGCGAAAGCCAATGGACCCTACACTTCCTGATCTGGCAACCTTTCAAAGGCGATCCTCGTTGCGTTCACATCTATAAGACATAAGTCTCTCGACGGAGCTTTGGAATCCCCGTTTGGGGAACGATTTCACCTGTTGAATGCACGAGACTTTGAAGACTCGTGTGATGGGCGAAAGCAGCACCGCTCGAGGAATCACACAAACTCATACACGTTGTCGACACGGAAGATGCTGTTTGAAAACGCTACGAGCGACCAAAGGAGCAAACCAAGGCACCATCCAACGAACGAACATAAACGCCAAATGGACCTCCAGGTGTACGAGGTGAAGAAGACAAACGAAACCGCGGAACGATCTCTGCTGGCTTATGCTGTTGGTGTGCCTGCACGTATGACGACAAGGTACAGGCATCCAGAAAATCAACCGCCGCGTCGTCGTATCCGGTTTCAAGGCCGGTCAGACAACTTTTCGCGTCCCGAGCCTTCTCCGTTTGCCCGCTCCGCCGAAAGTTCGGCGTTCGGGCGGCAACTTGCCCCATTGTGGGCCCTTTTTTCTTGCCACGTCTCTTGAGGCTGGACGTGTGTATTGGTTTGGCGTTTAATAGGTGCCTGGGGCTGGGGTTGTGCATGAGTTTTTCTCCACCAAGTACCGTGCAGACGGAGACCTCCAACTTGCTGTGACCTAAGGCCGCTCTTGCGAGGCCGATACGAGAACAGTTGGTCGGGCCGGATCAAGTCTGTTCGTAACGTACGGACATAAGAGATATGCAGCCCCGAGTGTCGCTGGAGTGACACAGGTTCGCATGCACGCTTTTTGGCGTTGGTGTGCCGCGTGGAATGCACATTCATAAACGTTCAGCCCGTAAAGCAGAAACGCTTCCCAGCAAACCCACACGGACGGGCGTCCGGATCTGAAAGGTCCCTCTTTCAACGTTTTCGTTTTGGATCTCTATAGTCGGCTCAAGCGATTCTCAAGATGCTTATGATGTTGGCTCGATGGAATTTCGATAGCCCGCCGTTCTAACCTTCCCCCACGCATTCACCCACACACAAGCATACCCAGACGCACACACACACACACACGTATGTTGATCAACCAATAGATCACGCTGTTCGGTACGAAAAAAAAAGTCTAGTGGAAAATCGACGAAATTGGAAGAGACAACGCGAAGGTGTCCATCGGGACCAACGGAAAAGAGAAAAAGGGGCGTGAAAGTGTGGGGGATATTGATATTAATAGGAGCTTACTTCACTGCGGTCTTCGTGGTGCAGTGTCAGAAACACACACAAACCCGGAGGAAGATTCAGTGCCACTGGCGCATTAACGGGGTGCGCCGGAACGAAGAAACCGAGACGGAGGGACAACCCCGTCGTGTGAGCTGACAACTCTGATTTGGAGCCAAGAGTCATCGGCGTTTAATAACGTTCGTGTTTGTTTACAAGATTGCCCTTTTAATAACACCGGTTGACAGCACAGAAGAAGGTTGCCTGTGGGAGGAAGAAAAACCACAGACCCGCCCCTCTGCAGCTCCAGATGGCGCAGCATGTTTTCGTTTTCCTCTGTCACCCTCGCTTCGCTTCCGTCAGCCAGTGTGCGGACTAATTGGGAGTGACAGCTGGTGGTGCAAGATTGTATGGCTCGGAAAATTTCCTTCTGCTTTTCGGCAGGGAAAGTGTATGGAGGCCTATCAAGAACCGATATTTTAGAGTTACTCATCGACTCCGAGTGAGTCCCAAGCTTTGATGCCCAGTTTAGGGCAATTATTGTGGGCCCGAGATACACGCAACGCGTCAAATGTCTGGCGATTCAATTGAGCGAACTTCCAATCTCGTTTTCCCATACGAGGTTCAGGCCACAGTGGGACAGTATAATTGAGAGCATATACCGTTCGAAATCGACCAATCAACTGTGTCGACGGCTTCCCCTGCCTATAGCATGGCGACGCGGTTTGCCCTCCGTGGCTCCAAACCGGCATATCATTGAACTTTAATTGAACCGCAGACTACGCACTTCCCGAAAGCGGTCCACGATCGATCGACGTTCGATGTCGGACGGTCGGTTCTTCGCCGTTGTTGATTTTCATCGAGGTGGCGCGCGCGATCCCAACGTGTCAGCTATTTTAACGCTTGATTGCAGCGGAATCACAACACCTTCGGCCACTTGCCTCCACCGTCGGCACCTTCCGTCTTCGTTGGGTCGTTGGCTAGAACCCGGAATTCGCGCACACAGTCGCAACCATCTGGTGGTAGGCCACTGGTGTGCTGGTTATGAATGGCCAATTAATGGGAAACACCCCAACTCGTCGATAACGAACTTGAACCAGAGCATCGACCGCTTGAGGCGGGGAGGCCATTCAAGAAAAAAAAAAATGGCGACACACATAATTTTGCTGAAGTTTTGACGCCAGTACTTGCGGGAAAACAGGACACTGGCCGTCTGTGGAAACGGAATCACTTTCTGATAGCGGATTGTCCGCCGGATTTTACATCAGAGAGAATCTACGACGAGAGGTTCTTCCGATGATTCGCACCACCAACCCCAATCGAGAGTAGCATTATTCGGCGGACGTCCATTCAAAACGTGACCGAAAGCCGTGACTCAGGCCGACTGCGTTTGTGTTTTGGCATTTCCGTCCGCACTTCGAGCTCATTCGTCACACCATCACAAAATTGCACAAAATGGTGACATCGGCTACCATTGACTGACGGAACGAACCTTCTCCTCGACGACCGCGTCCTTTGGTGCAATTCTTTGTCAGTCAAGATCGAGGCGTTAACTGGACGCGTTTTCTCACTCGGCTTTTCTTCTTCTGTTTTTCCCCTCCACAGACATCGAATCACACCCTGCGTCGCACGTGTTTCCCCATCTGCTGCTCGGCAACGGTCGGGACGCGATCGATCCGTCAACCGTCGGTGCAAACTGCGTACTTAACGTCACCTGCCAGCAGCCGTCCGGTCAGCTCAAGCCGGGCCTCAAGTACAAACAGATCCCGGCCAGCGACACGCCGCACCAGAACATCAAGCAGTACTTCCAGGAGGCGTTCGAATTTATCGGTAAGTTTGGGGCTTGTTGCTATAGCTTAAAATAAAAATACTTCCCCAAAGGGAGGAATTAAAATTTTGTAAAAATGATAATGAGTCACCGGCTCACCGGTGCAAAAATATGGAATTAAAAATGTGTCCCACTTTGTTTTGTTGTCCGTGTTTCGGATCCTGCAGTTGCGGCAGGTGATCTTCACCTTCGTCCGTGTGCCAGTGGCCGGTGCGGCACTGTCCTTGGCCGCATCCTCCAACCATATCTCATTCCCCGGCTGTCTGAGAATGGGGTAGGGCAAACACACAGCAAAAGCAAAGGTTCTCACAAAGTTGAATGAAACGTTAACGACCATTTCTCTCTGATCTCATCGCGCGCATCAGCGGCCGCGGCGTCCGGTCAGAGTGAGTCAACATTGCGGCAAGGCAAAAACCTGCGCAATCCTCCCCACCCCCAACCCAGTGTGTTCGCCCGGTGTCAAAATGTTGACGAAAAGAAGTGGACATACGGGGCAAAACGGGGCAAAAAAGGAGGAATCCGGTTTTCGCATCATTATCGCCTGCGCCACTAGGCCCCACCCCCGGGGGGGGAGAGGGGGACGGTGGCGTGTCGGGAAATGAGAAGCTCAAAAAGCAACATGTATACGCACATGAGCCGAGGAAATATAGTACAATAAAAATGCTATTTGGCGATCTGATCTTGTTTATTTTGGTACGCGCCACCTCTCAACGGTGGTCGTTCCCGCCGACGTCCCCGAAGAAAACGGAGTTGATTTTATGGGGATTAGTCCCGGAAACAAACACGCGCTTTTAGCTGTGTGTGTGTGTGTGTGTGTGTGTTTAAAGGGGGTTATTTTTTTCTTCCTCTACTTTCCCCCACATGTGTGTTCCAAACCGTACCGTTGATCATCATCCCGTTCGGTGGGGAGGATACGTAAGAATTTAAATTTAAACCCACCAGCCGGACGTGCGGATGGAGCAAAAACGGATTGCAACTGGGTTCGGGAAAGCGTACCACCGGAGAGGGCACACCGACGCGGAGGTATGTCCTGGTTTCTGTTATTATTGGTTTTTTTTTGGATCAACCTTTTGCCGGCCGGCAACGAGCTGTGGGTTCTTAACGAAAATGCAACTCCAAACAAACAACCGCGCCAATACTTTGTTATTGGCGCTGGTGGTGTTTTCCTCAGGCACAGGATGGAAAATCCCACCAGGACCGATCGCGAAACGGTGGAAAACGAGTCCAAAACGAGTGTTTAAAACATGATGACGCTTGTTGTGTGCCCCGAACGCGTATTACGTACGTCCAATGACGGAAGGATTGTCGAGTGTAGCTTGGAACGGAACCGGAAGGGGTTCGAGAAAGCCCCGGAGGAGGGTCGCGTTTGTTGTGTGCGGTGGTTGCCAACAGTCGTTCGGAGAGAGAGAGAGAGAGAGAGAGAGTGTGTGCTACGGTTCAAATATAGCAATGACATCAACCACCGTCCACAACCCCAACACACACCCCACCCCACACCCATCAGCATCAGTATGTGAGCGGAGCCGTGCCGTCTTAGTCAAACGGTTTGGATTTATTTTTCAACCGACTTGTCCCGCTACCAACCACCCCCTCCCCCCACCACCAATGCCCCGCCGTGGGTGTGGGTCCTTTTTTGCGTTGTTGCGAATTCATAAATCGCAAAGATCGGTAGCATATTCAACCTCGCCGGCTCATGCTTCCTCTCAACGAATCCCTCCCAAAGTCCCCGAGATCCCCGAGGGGCCTCTGTTGTTGTTGACTAATGGAAGGAGATCTGACCACACTGTGCACACCTTCCGCCTCGTGATGGTATTCGCTAAACGAGCGGCCACCAGCGCGAGGAATGCGTGCGGTGAAGGAAGTTCTCAATTTCTGGACGACCTTGTACTGGCGACACCGCGGAACGGTTGTCTGAGACTGATGAAAGAGCTAACGCTACCTAAAACCGGTACGGTGGTAGAATTTAGCCGTCTCACCCCCCTCCCCCGAAGTCCCGTTAATCACCACCGTCGGGGACCCTTCCGGATCTTGGTGTCGGATCCTGCCACAGAACCTCCCCACCCGGAAGTTGTCAAAACGCGTGTTCGTCTCTCTCGCGAGTGGTTGAACGACCCCGATGGATAAACGGTAAAATAAAGTGTTTAAAAAAAAACGCTTCTGTTTAGTTCACACGCCTAAGGCACGAGTCTCTAGTCTCCAGCTTATCCGATAGTGAACTTCCGGAAGCACGGCGCCCTCAAGTCGTACCCCCCTTTTTTTTCATTTGGGCCAACCACAGCTTTCTGGCGGCTTTGCGATACGGCGTACGAACCACTTCTCTCGTAGGTCACATGTCATTCGGGGATGTTTCCGAGGGAAACATAATCATACTAATGCCTCGCAACATCGAAAATAGACCCACAGCTGGCACCGGAAAGTGTACTTTCTTTTAGAATGCTCGGAAAACCATATCGATGCGGCAAAGTAGAAGCAGCAACGCTTATCAGTCGCTCTGCTGCGGTTAGCGGTGCCGATAAGAGGCAGGGAGGCCTTCTAAATAAGGGGGGGTGACACAAAGCAAAAAAAAAGAAGGTAGAGTCAACAACGCACGGTTGCAGTTTCAGGGTCGCCCCGCGAGAGACTACTCCAAAGTTCGCGGGCTCCCCTGGAGGTAGTACGTGCCAAAAAGGGGGTGGATGATTTCGATGAAGGTGATACCCGCCTCCACAGGTGATATCAGTGTTGTAGCGGGAAGAGCGAGCACAAATTGGAATGTCTGACAGTGCGTGACACATTCCTCACATACAATCATTTGCGCTTTTGACTGATGACGCGCGAAGGATTAACGAGGAATTAGAGGGGATTGGGATACGGTTGTCGACCCGGTATCCATCCCGGTAGTAAAAGCTAATGCACACAGCATCCTATCTGTAGATTCCCCGCTGCGTCGTTATTTGAGATCAGATCCTCAGATCTCTTCTCGCTTAGGTGGCAGCTGTTAGAAGCTCCCTTCGAGTAGCCACCTGCTTAGTAGAAACCTGCACCTTCCCACCACTCGTTCGCCAAATGCCACTTTACAAACACTCAAACCAACCTAATGCACAGCTGTGTGTGCACCTGTACCCTTTACCTCAACACACGGGTAATGTTGCTACTACTACGACTCTTACAACCTACTTAGCCTAGCATAGTAAACGAGCCATGGTGGCCCAACGGGGGATGATTCGTGTCGCTGTGCGCCTAGCGATGCTAAATGTTGCCGATCGCAGGGCACACCAAAGTGTACACAGACAGTTCAAGCTCTCACACACACACACACACGCCCGTTCGCTGAGGGTGAGAGAGAGAGAGAGAGCTACCGATGGTTGAAACTGATAGCTAAAAAGAATGGACCAGTGCGAGAAGGGGTGATGTGCGCTGGGGGAGGAGGGGTTCGTGTACGGCTGTTTAAGGGTGGCACGGGGCAGGTTCGGTGGGAGGTCGGAGAGCGACAAAGCAACCCCTTCATCATCCCCATCCGTTCCGTGCGCCGTGTGTATGTGTGTCTGACTGGCTGGCTAGCGCAAGTTGTGCCGCCCCCTTCCCTCTCGCCCCCCCCATCAGGGCCGCTCGTCTCATCCGCGAGCTCCACGTTCGTTCGATGACTCACGAGCTGAATTTAAACACACAATTAAATGGCATGATATGAAACCGCGCTCGCCGCTCTCGGCTCCGCACTAAATCACCCCGTGTGTGCTGTACGAGTATACGCTCGTGGAGCGTAGACCTTAGTGTGGTACTTGGTACATTGAGGAAGTGGAGCAGTTGGCTCGTAATCGCCGTACACACCCACCTCCCCTCCCTGTTCCGGGGCAAGGGGATGGGAGGCTACGGTTCGAAAATGGTGCAAATGTAAGTAAATGTAACTAGTAAGAAACCAGAAACCAGCCAGCCAGCCAGCCAGCCAGCCAGCGCAAGTAAATGCCACGCGAACGAACCGTTGCCCGCGGCCTTCAGCGGCACATGGGATGTGTGAGGGAGTCTGGTAGCTACTGGAAACCACCACCACGCTTTGGCAGACTCGGTCCAGATGGGCTGGAACTGCCGAACCCCCAATGTGCGCAGGGTCGTATGAAGGCTGTCTGAGAAGGCGACAAACCGTGGGCAGTAGAAGAGCACATAGGTTAAACGCTAGTTTTGAACTATCTAAATCGTTACCATTTTTTGCGGCCTGGTTCTTATCAAACACTTTGGGAAGGGAAATCATTAGTACTCATTAAATGTTTACAACTCCTAAACTGTTCTATCTAAAACGAAACCAAATCAGATCCCCCTAGACTCTAGACTCGTGCTTTGGGAACAGTACCTTTTTTTATGTTCTCTTGAACCTGCAGAATGCCATCCACCACCATCTCCATTTCGGGCCGTTCCAACCCCCCGTCGTCGACCGAAAAAGTGCTTCGCCGCATGCTTACGTCAATGTCACGGCATGCTCTCACGGCTTTGCTTGCGTGCTTACCGTCATTGGAGGAATTTGCACAGGAATGTTTTCGAAAGTGTTCCAACGTGCTCCTGCCATAACTCTCCTACTGTAGGGGCTGCGGAAAAAGGGGGAAAGGAAAGGAACACTTGCGTCCGTTTCGGGGTTTGCGTGTGAACGAAGGAAAAATCTCTATCCCAGTACCTTCTGCTTCCTGGGGGGGGAGAAACGAAGGAACCGATGGCCGTATTGTCGGCCGAACCACCGGGTATGATACCTACCTTCGGTCACTCTCTGTGCCACGGTTGTCGTAGCATAATTCCTACACCGTTTCCAACAGGTTACACCGAGATGCGTGCGTGGTGTGTGTGCCTAAAAAGGAAATGTTGCGCGTGTGGGGGAGTTATGATGACGATATTTTTCGGCGGTCGAATGAGGACCTCCCCCTGCAGGAATAATAATAATAACAAGGTGGTCTCCGTCGAAGTGCGACAGAAGGACGGGGATCCCTCCATGGAAAGCGACCTTCACGAGGGAAACGTGAGCCGCCGCGCACAGTACAAACGAGGATGGGCAGGAAGAAGGCCGACATGCAGTGACTCACGATGGCGTAAAGCTACCAGGTTCTTCGTGACCATGGTTCGCTTCCTGTGGCTTCCACCGGAGGCGATTATCGTGTACGCTCGCGTGTACGAACCGCAACCTGCGTCGGTTGGTTGCTGGTGTTCAGGTCCTTTTGCCGTGGGACCAAACTTATAAGTCCATTCTTTCTCCGCATCGCGTCGCGTACCGAAAATAGAGCTTCGGTAGCGCCGTTCGTGATTTGACGCAATTAAATGGAACACGGTGGCCTAAAGTTGTTCTACTAGTTGTGTGTGTGTGTGGAGCAAATCCTCGACCATTAGTTTGGCTCTTTTTTCCCCTCTTTGGGACTGGTGCTGCGCCGCATGCCGTGAAATATCATGCGCATTTGGAACGAGGTAAATTTCTTCACAGACTTTAAGCCTTTCTACTTCGTTCAAAGTTTGTTTGAGTTTTTGTTTTTTTCCCTCCACCCGGTCGAGTTTACGAGCTACCTTCCCTTTTAGTCCTTTATCGGGTATTCCAAAGGATCGATGATTCACGCGACCCGGGAAGGCACGAAGAGGAACGTATCCTGCGTTGGTGCAGCCACGTGTAGACATTTTGCCTGCGGCTAGCTGATACAGCCCTTGCGCCCGATAAGCCCCTTGTGAGCGACACGTGTTGTTCTAATTTGGATGTCTGTTTTGTCCGTCCGGCACATTCAACAACCACCACCACGTAGTGTGGGATACGTGCGTTTTGGGGGAGATAGTATCAGCACCAGGACAAACGTAACGGAGCGATATGATAATAAGCCTATCAGTGGAAGAACCTTCGAAGGGATGCGTGGGGTTGCTGTCGTCCTGCATGGATGCGGGGTGCAGCTGGCCCAGAAATTGATTATGACATGATATCAATAGATAACGATGAACAGTTGCTTTTTTCGAGGCGTGCGGGAATGGCTGTGGAGATCCTCCCGAAGGTGGTGATGACGCATTTTCAACCAAGAGGGTTAGCAAAGCCCGTCGTACTCGAAACCAACACCAACGGGGGAAAGGAAGGAAAATTCCGTTCAATTGTCGACTCCGGTTTGCGTTCGCATTCGAGCAACAACACTCGAAGGGAAAGTAAAGTACCCTAACCCACACTAACCCCCCCCCGCTGCGCCTTGCGCCTGATGGAAGGACTCGTCGTGAAGCACTTGAGGGAAAAAGTTAAGGCCGTACCCCCTACGACACACACTTCAATCGAGTAGGGCTCGATCGATCAACGGTTGCGGCGACAAACAACAACATGTTCCAATGCGGGTTCGCCGGTTCCATCCAGCGCGTCGAGTGCGCAATACCACGCCATGCTCGAGTGACGATGAATCATCGCAGATCAATTATGAACTATTTCAGCTCGGCCGACCGGCGGGTGAGGGCGGCAGTGGTGGTGTTACTGTTTTCAATTGCTCTATAGCAATAGGGGGACCCCGCGGAAACGCCAACCACGACTATTCGTGGGGTGGGCTATAATTGAGTGCTAATAATAATAGATGGCGCGACACTGGGTGCTGATTAGCGGGACGATTTGCCTGCTTCCCCATCACATGACTGCCTGAAAGAGTGAAACTGTATCGAACCAAAAGCGCGGTGTTGCTGCCCTCTCTGTTTGTTGATCACTCGATCACCATCCGAGCGGGTTCTGCCTGTATCTCGACTTACTATTTTGGGGATTGGTTCGCACCCTTCGTCGATCAATTGCCAGATCCGGTGCAACGGAGGCCCTTCGGAGGAGTTGGGTGAGTGCGGGACGAGGGGAGGAGAGATAAACAGGGTCGGTACTTGCTGCCCAACCAGCCACCGGCGGATGGCAGCTGAGTAAACGCCACTTTCAAACGATAACGTGAGCCGATCCGGAAGGGAAGGATTCATTCAGCCGGGCACCATTTGACGGCGTTGCTGACTGGTAAAAGGTTAGATAAATACCATCGGAAAGTGGTGCCTGGTGGAAATACATGAATGTTTAGCTTACAGGTCGTGTGGGGCGAAGAAGTTGCGGGAGGGGACACTGGTAAGAACGCACATATGAGACAAACAACCGATCTAACAGGCACAACATTACTTCGGATTTCGCCCGAACCTTCCTCCACGGCAAGTTCTCACACAGGGGTTGTGAATATTTACAGGACGAAATGTGCTGCCTGGCCATGCACCCTTCTTCCCCCCTTCACCTGTAATACCACCCCTAATAGAGACCATCCATTGGGAATCCCCGAGACGAAGAAATTTGTGTAACGAGTTTTGGGAAATTTTAAGAACCATTTCGACCTTCGCCGGGGATGGTTCAAAACCCGGACCGGAACGTCGGTACAACACCATCCCCCCTCCGGTCGGCTTAGCGCTAGTCTAAATATTTATCTTGAATTTATCTAAATTTGCCCGCTTTTCCCTTGGCCCATTGGAACCGTTTTTCGACGGGGATTTTCTTTAAACGCACCGTGCGCGGCCGTTTGTGGCACCCCTTGGGCAAAGTATTAAATATATGCAAAGCACTAAAGCACTGTGTCCCGGAGTTTACGGTCCGTGGGGAATGTGTGGCGTCTGCCTAATGTTTTGGGCAGGATTTGCTCTGCTGCGCACAAGGACACGCGCGTACATTAGAGGGGGGTGATGATGAAGGGTGGCGGTGGTACTTGTTTTTCCGCCTGCGGGTAACACTCGGGAAGCATGTGCTCCGTTGGCTACGGCTAGACTAGAGCTACCCTCTCGGGACCCTGGGGTAATTTGGATGCGTTAGAAGGATTTATATTTTCGTGTAAGTTACCGAAACACATTGTTTTTCCGTTTTTTTTTCCCTGGCCCGCCTGACGTCACGTTTGGGTTTCCACCAATCAGTTTTTAGCATTGAGCGTCCACTTTGAAAGTGATATCAATCAACGAGCTGGTGCGACTCACGTTAGAAGAGGCCATTTTTATGATGACCTCTGGTGTGGTGATGTTCTTTTGAGGTTAATTTTGGAAGCAATGTTGATAGCAGGTTTCCCTTTTTTCTTTCTCGCAAACAATCCTTGTCTAATCTCGGAGCAGTTTTGAGGAAGCCTCTAGATTTTGTTTTTAAAAATGTCATAGGTTTATCGTACCGAAAGGAGTCTTGTTTTCAAGTAGATTAAACACATCGTAGATTAGGAAGCAGCTCGAGACACCCGGTCTTCAGTTGGCCCCGAACCGCCATGATGTCATCTACGCCGCCCAACCCGGAGAGCTGCAGCAAATTATCAACCTCATAAATCCGATAACCGAGGAAAATGAGAATCAGGCTCAAGCAGGCAGCAGGCGAAAGCCATCCTTTGTGTCGCCCCAAGGTTTACTGCTTCCAGTGTCTTCCGACGACGACGACGACGACGACGTTGGCAAAAGGTTGCACTGTTGATAAGAAGCCACACAGCACAAACCAGCAAAGGCACATAGTAGCAGAGAGTGGTCGCAGGCGCGCAGGGCATGAAAATCGGAGCAACAATCGCTCGGCCCGGGCCCGACATGACTCACCTCGTTTGGCTCGCCCGTGTGTTTATATATACCGGGGCCGCGCGTCGTTATTCAATAGTGCCACCCTTCGCCACGGCTTGGGCGTGCGAGCGGATCGATAAGGGGACACACTGGGCCGAGCGATTGAAGGCTGGTGCTGATGATGGGGCAACGCTGTGAAAATAGAGAATCGATACGGCACCACAACCAGCGACAGCGACGACGACGACGACGACGTCTCTCGGGGTTTCTTGATGTCTTTTCAAGACACCACCGTCAGAGGGCAGAAGGATTGTTTTCTATTGTACAGCTTTTTATTTTAACTTGCCCAGTTCGGTCTGACGTGGGCAGGTTGTATTTTATCACCTCTCGGGGTGTTTTTTTTTTTTTTTGTTTCCTTTTTTCTTCTCGTTTTGTTTCTGCTACTCATCGTGCAAACGGAGGAAGGTGATAAAAAGAGAAGCAGTACCATTGCCAAGTAGAAGCATACCGAGGGTGGCTCGCGGGATCCGCGGAGGTGTCACGGTTGGTGTCATAACAGAAACACGGCTTCGAGGTACCGTGGACCGACCTGTGGTGGTAAAATGATAAGAACTATCAACCAACGACAACGACGACTTGAACGCTATAAACCCTTACGGTGACAAGAGCATCGGGTTCCGTTGCGCCGGGGGGGGAAAGAAGCAAAAGGAACGAGGCCCGTAGACTGTCCGTTCCACGATGGTGTACTAAAAATACTAACCACTCTAAATGGATTTATTGTGCCATCTCTTCGCCATGTTGCCCCGCAGCGCACGGCGAGCACTGCCTTCGCTTGGTCTGAGGTGTTTGGAACCCATTTGGAACCTGCAGTCTCAATTACCCGTCTTTAAAAAATGGATCGCAGGCGTCAAGTTGTCACAGGCGGGCGTTAGAAAAATGGTCTGCCCTGTACGAAGTACTGATGGTGTTTCGGTGCCGAGAAGTTGCACCTTTCAATGGAAGCCATTTGTTTGTAGGCCCGATGCGCCATCGAAAAAATGGGCAAACACCTACTTCACTTGACACAGGCCTTCGATCAATAATGAATCCTTTTATCGTCCCACATACACACACACAACTCTACTCACGTACGGAAGATAACACCGATGACAGCTGAGTGTCACAAGTACACAAGTTTCGCCTTCTTGCGCCATCGTAAACCCATGTCCCAAAGTCTGGCGCATTCTGTTGTCAAATGCATACGTCCCGATGTGTCAAAGCATCTTTCCCTTCTGACCACTTCTCTTCCCGCCATCGTAACCCATGTCCCAAAGTCTGGCGCATTCTGTTGTCAAATGCATACGTCCCGATGTGTCAAAGCATCTTTCCCTTCTGACCACTTCTCTTCCCATAGTGGTAGCGGTCAGTTTCCACCGGTCGGGGATGAGTGATGTCAAAACAACACACAGCCGATGGACCTTCCGCTTGTCTGTCCTCCTTCTGGGGGTGATGATTTTGTTATGTAAAGGCTCGCTGAAAGTGTTTGTAATATTTGTACACTTGCTCTCTGGGCTGCGCTGCATAAACAATGGTTCCACTGGTCGCTGTTGTTCACACGTCAGCGTCACTTGGTTGGCGCCTCGAGATTCGCTTCTCGTGTTTATCACTGCCGGTGTTTACCCTCCATCACAGTCCAAGGGCGCTCCCGCACAGCTTACCGACTGACATCCTGCGCGTCTTCCTGTTCCGGAACCTGGCATCCATCTACAAGCAGCAGCAGCACTACAGGGACAGATAACGACCGCATACTACATGCGTAAGCCGTTAATGACGACATGACGTCGTTTAGGTGGACAGTTCGGTATTGTGGAGTGTGTGAGAACCGTAGTCAAGCAGAGAAGTGTCCACCACTTCCTGCCTATCCATTAGTGCATGGGGAAATGGCAATGGAGCGAAAATTATTAATGATCCATTCGGTTATCGTCGACAGCCATCCCGCAGAGCCGCGCAGAGATCACCATCGGACTTTTCCTGTGGTCGCACGTGTCCCATTAACACGCCGGAAGCTGTGGCATTTATCGCTAAACGGGTGCCAACAGTCTTCAGGACTATCTCTCCCCACCCTCGATCGGAAGTTCCGAACGCCACGGCACGGCGAATGAAAGATGAGGGTGATAAAAAAATACGCTCTTCGATTCGATTAGAACCCAGAACCCGGTTGGTCAATGGCTACCCGCAACTCATTCATTCGCCCGTTAATTTACCCTCGGCCCATGGTGGTGTGCCGTTCCGGAAGGATCACGGCACACTTACCGATACTGTGGCTTCCGGCTGTAAGTTCCTCCCCTGCGCTTGCATACTGATATCCACCCCGACTCCGACGGAAGGGAACGGTGGTGGTGGTTAGAATAGAAAACTCTGCACTTCAGTACCAACTGTTCTGCGCTGGGAACGGAACGTCTGAATGGATGACTCATCGGTGGACGAAAATAGACGAATCGTTGTGGAGATGCTGGGAGTTTTTTTGTCATTACAGACGAAACTCTGCCGAAGGTATCGACGGCTTGCTGCTCGGATCATCCGGAAACGGTGTTTTTGTTTGCTGTGGTTTCGACGGTTGATGTTTGAATGAACTCGTCATCCCGCCGTACGGTCGGGGATTTCATTCCCTCTGGTTTTTGCTTATTTCTGTTCTATCTTTACCCTGCGAAGGGTAGCAAAAACCGGGTTCCGAACGAGCTGGGGTTGCGTACAACCCGCCCCGTCCGTCCGTCATTCCCTGCAGCAAACTGTTTGAATCGTTAATTAGATACCGGGACTTGGGATCTCTTGTAACGGCGGAAGGATTGGTTGTTCATTGTGTCGTAACCGGCTGGGGATTCCCTTCTGGATGTCTTGATGCTGATTTCATTTGCGTCAAAATTCGGCTACCCTCTCTTCAGCACACAACATCCTGTGATTTCATTGTACTTTGTTTTGCTCAAGTGCCGCCGTTCGAGAAGAGAGGAAGTTCTTTGGCGAAAAAATTCACTTGGAACAATCGGATTACAATTTGAGTGACGTGTTTTTGAGTCTCTCCTAGCGCTGCTGGTACAACTTCCTTTCCCCCAACGGAAGTGACAAGCGTTCAAGCATGCGCGACTACAATCTTGGCTGGGTCTGCTGTGTTGCCTATATACCTATTGCTCTCAGCTGGTTCCCGCCGGCCAAATCTGCACACATCAACTGCAGATGGTGCGTGCGGCACCCTTCGGTTTTTTTTCTTTCGATTTTTCCCCCGTCAACAACAGACCGCCACCCGATGTGACGGTCGGCTACTTTTCGGTCGCCGGAAAAAGGAGATCCAACCAAGACTTCGGAGGGCGGAAGCTCATAAACACGCGCACCCCTCCTCCCGCTTCGGAAAAACCGTCTGTTGCCAATGTTTTCAATTACCATTCTCTCGCATTGCCGGATAATTTAACTGCCTTCCCAAACCCGCCCTGCCCCTCCGTCATCCCAAAAATTACCAATGAATTTAACGATTCCTTCGCCTGTGCGGTTCCAGTTCCATTTCCCGTGCTAGGGTCCCCCTTGTTAGTTTGCCAGCGAACCATATGCGACCCTTGGACGGTGGTGTGGATGCTGGTGAAATGATGAGTAATACATGCGCTGGCAAGGCGAGGGTGGTTCGTGAATGTTTGGGATTTGGTGTTCGTCTTTTTCTTCTTTGTCTTTTCCCCCCCAACCCCTGGCCACTTGGAGTGGTTCTCTCATTAGCTCTTCCGCCGTTTAGCGATGGCGGATGGTGAGTAGCGGGGACGGTAAGTAGCGTTTAAACCGATTCCTTTTGTGCCGAACTGCTGGCCAAAGATCAAACAGTGCAGGGTCAGTCGTGTTGACTGGGAAGGCACGACTTTGTGGAGAAAGGCGCCGTCTGGTTGGGGGGGTAGAAAAGTAAAAAAAAACACAAAACAAAACACAGCTAAAAGAGGGTCACCAACACACCTCCCATCTCGTCGGTGTGGTGATGGTCACGATCAAGCAACAAAACGCGAAATCCCACGAAATGTGGCTGCAACGAACGTGAAGCAACCCAGGTGACTCATCTCGCAAAATCTTTCGAGCTCTCCTCTTTCTCTCTCACTCGCCCGCTCTATGGCTCGGCGATGACCTTTGCCTAATCGTGTGACGTCATGGCAAAGGCCGTTGCTGGGCAGCAACGCAAGCAATCCCACCGAGCCACAGGCGAGGGGGGGAGGGGAGGTATTGAAATCCAAGCGCTGCTGGAGCCTCGCGTCAACAAGGGGGCAACAACGCCAAAGAGAAGGGAACCCGCAAGTCCCCCAAACCGGTTCGACCGGAACACCCGTGAGCACAACACCACACAACACCCGACAGACACCGAGTTTCAGAGGCACGTTAGTTTACAAGAAGGCTTCATCTGCGGAGCCCTTTGGAATGGCAAGAAGGAGAGAGAAGCCCACCAACACCCGTCCGCCGTACGGCTGGAGAACGTGACTGAAAAACTGAACTCCTGGAAATGGACCAAACCGACGGGTCGGGCCGGGTGTGTAGTGGTTTCGCAAAGCGCCACCACTTTTCACCAACACGAAAGCGACCCATTTGTGGCCTGGTATTAGGAAAGAAGTCTCACAGGAAACCCGCGAGGAGGGACACGGAGGCAGCGTAGCGGTGGTGGAGCTTCTTTTCGCGGCACGAAAGTTGACCAACGGAGTTTGGAGAGCTCGGTCACGCGAGAAGAGACTTCCACATTCCACAACGGACGAGAGGGGTGGCGGCCTTTCGAGCAACCATTCGGTTTGGTAAACGGCTCCGTTCCGAGCCCGAAGGGAAATCTTGTCCGCTTCTTTTTGTTCGCCCGGTGCCGGGTTTGTGTGAAATCAAGACTGCTGAAGAAAAGTGATCAGCTGGAACTGGAAAGCGTCGAGTGGTACTCCTAATGTTGGCCATAATGTGTTTGTCAAGACATACAATATCTTCTTGTTTGGCTTGGGAAGGTCTTTACAGCAATGTCTGAATTCTTTCTCAGAATTCTGAACTTGATGTCTTAGAAATCAGCACTTACGAAGATTTCAAGAAACACTAAGATGTCCCTTACACATGCCAGGAACTCAGCGATTCGCTTTACTGGGAGCTCTAGCAATGTCCGGTAGTGCCATTAGACGCAATTTAGACGCTTTAGACATTCTCACGAATACTCCTAGGCTATTCTGAACAGAACCGAAACAACAGATTAGATATTCCTCCCACCCCGAACCATTACACCAATTTCGTAACTCGTAATGTCGGCACGGATCCCAATAACCATTTCTCAATCCTCCCGCTTTCCAAACCGAGCCGGCTTTCCCTTCTTGCCCTTCTATCAAGTGGCGAATTGGAAATTAGTGCAATCGTCAATCGTCGCCTGCGGGGCGTTAAATATCCTCATCCGATGCATGCATGTCCTCTCCTCGCTCGTCGCCGCTGGTGAGTGTTATTGAATTAAAGCATGAAGTTCATCTGGGCAAAGGCACACACCACAATTCTCCTTGCGATTTGGCGCAAAACAAACGGTTGGTTCCCCCCCCCCCCCCCCCCCCCCCGAGCATGGCCGTGCAGAAGATTAATGACCAAACGTCGCCGTCGTGCTGCCGACAGACGGACGGGGGGCGGCACCATCATGGGAAAAGCGGGTATCGGGTGGGAATAAAATAAAGTGCAACTATCATCACACTCCTATCGCAGGTCTCGATCGTGACGTCGTGTTCCAGAAACCGTCGGATCGCCGCATCCCTGTTGATGGATGATTAGGGACGTGCGCGCGCTGAAGTTTGCATTGGGAACTGTTCCTTCTTGCTGCTGCACCCTTCACGATGGAAGAACTTTGAAAGGAGGAACCCTAATCCACAATCACCTGCATTTCTTTTCCCCCTTTTTTTTCTTTGTCTCTGGTGGGGTGGTGCTGTGGTCCCGGGTATTGTGTAAATATGTACGCAACCACTTTCACATCTGCTGCTAATCGAGAAGAATTATTGTTTTACCAGTGTCGGCATGGCAGCAGGAAAAGAGCACCCAAGCATCGGACGTTAGATCCTCACCCCGAAACAGCTGCAGAATTGGTTCGCAATCCGAACCGAACGTCCTTGTAATCCTCCTACCTCTAAATACCCTTGCCAGCAGAATGGCAAGCATGCAAGGAATGTGTTTTATTACAATTCCGCTACCACCCACCGTTCCCCTACTCGGGTGGTTCGCGTGGCATATCCTATTTCTACACCACCTCCTTGCAATTTTGCTGAGCGATGGTTTATCCTCCTGAAAAATTCGCTTCCTACAAGCGGAAGCACGACTCCGACACGACCATTTTATAAATCATACCCCAAAAGGGAAACTCTTTGTATGTTATTGTTTATGAACTGAGCGAGGGGGAGCATATTTGTGTGTCATGGGATGGGTTTTCAGCACCACCACGTTGTGTACAGCACGTGTCGCCCTGAAAGGGCGGTTGCCTCGATATGGCGAAGCGCGGTTTCGCAGTCGTAAATAATGGAAAATTTTAAACACCACCCCACCTAATTTGAATGAATCAGTACTGCCGTCTCTCGTCGTCACTCGTCAAACTATAAATTAACTATCCATAATGGCGGAAGGAAGCTCAGCAAACACACGACTTGGATGCACTCGCTTTGCAGCATGCGGCATGGTTTCAAACTGTTTACATATACCACCCCATTCCCTCCCGTTGGATAAACACCGCGTAATAAAGGCCGCCCTTTTTTTTTGCATGTCAGGGGACAGAACGGCGCAGTTTTCCATTAACATCCGCGTGTTGCTCTTTGCTCGCTCTGAATCAGAGTTCCGTTCGCGGGATTATCCCGATGATGAATGAATCAATGGAGGGATTTTTGAATGACCCCACAACCACCACCGATGCGCCGTTATCTCCTGAGGAAGGGTCCGGCTCAGAGCACATCCAGGGAACTGTTTGTTGATGATCATCATCATCTCGCGGGTTGCGTCAGGACCCCATTGGATTGCTGTGGGAAGAAGATAGTAAAGTAAACGATGATCTCAACCATTCGGTTTGAAGTGCCATTTGGTTGCATTTCGATATGCACAAGATCTTGTTTAATTGAATTACATTAGCGCTTGATTGAAGTCCTCGGTATAGCTTTGTTGACGTTCAGCTCTTTGATAAGTTCCTAGCTCAAATCACGAAGTTCATCATATAGACATCTATCGGTTTTTGTTTAGGTTTTTTTTTTCAAAATTTCATTATGCAAATTTGGTTATATTTATTTTTAAATTTGTTGATTGTTCCCACCTCTGTATCTTTGCTTGTAAAACACATCCTCAATGCCAATGCTTCATACAGTAAACAAAGACATTAAAAAAAAAACAGGCAAAACATCGAAATTGATCTTTCACGAGTTTCCGAAAGCACTCTTGAGACACGGAATAAAAGGCTCTTCAATCTGTTTTACGACACCTCTCGACAACCAAACGCACACACACACACAAACACGCGAATGAACGCCCGATCGTACGTGATCGTATTTCGAGAGGGTGTATTTTGTCATCCCTTATCCTCCATTATTGTTGCTCGCTGTGCTGTGGTGTGTGGTTTGTGTGGTTAGGTTTTTTTTACCTTTTTTTCCAATTCGATTTAGCTTGTCGTTAATCCCCCCCCCCCCCCCATTCGCATCCCATTTCCCTCCACACTTGAGAAACGCAAACGCGTGCGGATGGTACAACACCCCGTATGTATGAGTCATCGCGATTGACAATTCTGGTGTTGTCTTTTCTCTCCCCCTTCCCTTCCCTCGCCCCGTCACCCCTGTACCAAGGGGGCTGCCATTTTTGGGCGGTACCACCCACCCACCCAACAGACAAAAAGAGAGGAAAAAATACCAAAAAAAAACACCGGCACAACATGGGGGTTGATCCAAGGTCACCTGAAGCTGCTGTGTCCATCCTCCCCTTCGCCCCCTCCCTTTCCTCACACGCTGATACAATGATGAGCACGTTCTCCGGCACCCGGAGGCGGGGGGCAAGGGGAGGCAGATGATGGGCACTTAAAAGATGATCATTCTTCCATCCGACCGGCCGGTTTTGGCGAGAGTGGTCGCGCAAGCAAGGAGGTCGGCCTTTTTAACGGGGTTTGTGACCCGCGAAATCGAACCGTGTGTGTGTGTGTGTGTGCCCGCCTTACATCGATGACATAAGAAACGATGATGCTATTGTTGTGTGGCAGTCTTTGTGGAAATTCGATCTCTCCGCGACCGTGTCTCGCCGTTGGTCGATGATGTCAGCTACCCCGCCGTGTGGGCCCCCTCCGCTGTTTTGGACTTGTGTCCACCTCGGGAATGATGAGAAAGATTGGTTGATTAATTGATTACTAATTCGCATTACTGGAGATGAAGACACCGCACGTGGGTCACGTGATGCGCAGCAAATTCTACGTCCCCGGGAGGAGTCGTCCAGTGTTCCCTCCTCGGACCTGGCGCCACGCTGGCAAGCGCGGAGTGCAGTCCTTCGTCCTGCTGCGCCCAAAAGCCGCCACCATGACTCATCGCGCGCCATTATCCTTGTGCGCCGTCGGCCGGAGCCTGGCAGGAAGCTGTGTGCTGCGATGAGTCACGCGTCCAACGCGGCGGGATGTTTTACTCCCCGTCTCGTTTTAAGGGGTTTTTAAACTTGCAGCACAGACGGCGTCTTCGGTTACGGCGGAGATCCTGAACCTCTAAAAAGTGCACCCCGAAGCGGAGACAGTGGGGGAAAGAAAGGACCGAAGTCCTGCCCGCAACAGGAAGGAGATGTGCGTAATGCATCTCCTGGTTTCTTTTTTGTTATTTTAACTTTCCCCCTGCCAGTCACAGGACTCTTCGCCTGAGTTCTTATTTGTGTAATGGATATCACATTCGTCGTCGTTGGTTGTTAGATTAGAAAGCATTGATTTCCCTCGCCCTTTTCGTCGGAGCCTGTGGGATTTCCGTTTTTCCTGCCTGTTCTGCTCGAGTTTTCGGGCGCAAGGATCAAATATCCCCGCCCGGATGAGTGCAGGATGAGTTGTTTCTGCTCTACGCCGTAACGCTCCCGACGGCTATGACTAATTCTGATTAGTTTTTAATTCATCCATCAAACCGGGAGGAATCTATTATTCATTATTCCTACCCTTTTCACAAATCCCCGGAACTCCGCTTTCAATTTCTTTACCAGGGAGTACGTCATCGAGGTCGGGTCTGCAAAAGGGTTTTTTTTCTTTAGAAATGGATGTTTTGTTGCGCTTAACGTTTTGCAATCCCGCGTAATTTGAGAAATTGAAGCTAGATCAAACGACAACGCTAAACCGTCGTTTGAGGTTTAAAGTATTGTGGGAGCTGGTTCACAAACCTAAACTCTATGCTTGTAGTTTGAGAGTCCAGAAACCAGTTAGGGAATGGCATTATGAATCGACATGCTTTCTACGAATCACCCGTTCCAATGATGTTGGTTAAGTTTATGCTAAAATCTAAATTTAGGACCCTTTCAAAGCATCATCGCGTTAATGAAACGAAGAAACCCATTATGCAAGCAGGAAGTGCGTGCAGATGCGTGTGGATGCTGTTGGGCTGGGTTCTTGAATTTCCCTGCCCATCCCTCACACCTCAGTTCCAGCTGCCACCCTTCCCTCTACTCCCACGTGCGTGCGACGCATGTTTATGACTCATGGTCTAGAAATAAAACTCCTCGACCGGATGGCAGGAAGCTAGTAAGGGAAGGAAAGGAAGCGCAAGAAAGACACACGCCTGGAAGGGCGCGTGTTTCGGGTGCATTTTCGTTCGTACACAAGAAGGGGGCGCGGGGAAATTCGTGTAGATAAACAATGTTCCATCCAAGATGATGCACCCCTTTTGCGCGCCCTACAACAACTTTCAATTGCAACTATTGCGTTGTACTGAATGTTAGTTCGGTTGTTGGTTTTTTTTCCTACACTCTTCCGTCGCTCGCTTCCGGTTTACAACACGTTGTTATTTTGACTCATCGATCCAAAAACAAAACCGACTAAGGATGGAGGAGTTTCAAAAACATAAGTCACGAGGAGAGAGTGGCTAACTGTTTTTACAATAATTTATTTTGTGAAAGAAAAATATCAAAAATTTTGGAAAAACAAAATCTAAAACTGACCCCGAAAAGCGTTCCGCACTTTAAAACGTAACGCTCCCGAAGGTCTGTGCTTTTCACTAAACATTTTTAAACAACACTTTCCACTGTTACACACAGGCCCAGACGGTTCTCTCTGTTGAAACGGTGTGTCGTTAATCAACACAAACGGCGTCGAACGCCGATGAAACAATCGTTTGTCTTACATGCGTTGTTTCTTGAGGGCTGTTGTTCTGTTTTGCCTGTGTTTTTTTTTGTTTTTAGCCAAACCATTTTCACCCGCTCCAATGGCGTTCTTATTATTTGGAATTCAATCGACAAAATAAAACGGTGGCCAACAAAACATTAAAAACGAACCAATCGACGTCCTTCTCGCGACATTAAATTTACGAAACCGACGGTAACCGACGGCCGGCGCAGTTGCACCCAAAAGGAGGAGCGGTCGTGCGTGAACTACGTGCGACTTAGGTCTTCCGGTGAACGGTTGGCCGCGAGCCGTACTCTGCTCGCTTGCATCGACGACCGCTGCGAGGGGCGAGGCGCGGGACGCAATCGTGTATGACTCATACTTTCACCGACGACCCCTCCGCCGCCGTTGTGCCATCGGAGGGTTAAAAATACGGCCATAATGTTCGTTGCATCTCGCACACACACACACACACACACCCCTATCACCATCTCGCCGTACGGCGTTTGTAAAATCAAATCTCGCTTTTCCCGCTTCGTTTGAAGGGAGGGGAGAGGGGGAGATCGCAAAAACAAACAATGAACGGACTGACGAACCACCGGAAGTCAAGATAGCTCCGAAAGAACTTTGTTTAGAGTGGGCCCAGGATTACGACATAAATCCGGTGACGATTTTTCCAACACGTTGACCCCACTTTCCGCACAGGAAAATCACATCACACGCAGCTGCTTTTCCTTTAGCGTAAGGAAAGTAGAGAATCGTGTTTCAACAACGTACCGGATCGATTACCGGATGGTAATCCTTTTTTTCCGTAAGGGCGTAATTTAACGGCTATGTGACTTTAGTTCCTTATCACGGCACCCCCGGGAGAGTAGAGGGATTTTCTTTCCCTTTGGTTGTGATTATGTTGTTGCTTCGTCCCCTCCGAAAAGGTTTTGGTTGACTTTCCTTTTTCACTGAAAAAGAATCCCGTTCGATCGATCACTAATGGTTTTTTCTTTCTTGTTCTCTCTTTCTCTTCCGTTGCCACAGAGGAAGCCCGGAAAAAGGGATCGACCGTGCTGCTGCACTGCCAGGCTGGCATCAGCCGCAGCGCCACCATCGCCATTGCGTACGTGATGCGCTACAAGGGCCTGTCGCTGCTGGAGGCGTACAAGCTGGTGAAGTTGGCGCGCCCGATCATTTCGCCAAACCTGAACTTCATGGGCCAGCTGCTGGAGCTCGAGCAGAACCTGATAGCGGACGGCAAGCTGGAACCGCCGCCACCGTCGCCCTCGCCCATCATGGCCCCGACCGGCCAGCCGCCCTTCTTCCTGATCGACAACTGCACCAAGTACAACCCGCTCGCGGAGGAGATGGTGGCCACCCGGCGCCAGCAGCGGCCCGCCAGCACCGACGATGACGACGTGGTCGCCATGGAGTGCGTGGACGAGGGCGACGATAAGCTGGACGAGGACGCCGACTGCCAGAACAACAACCGCGACAGTGGCTGCAGCGTGGCGAGCAGTAGTAGCGCGACCAGCACCAGCTCCTACTCGTCCAGCGCGTCCTGCGGCTCCTCGTCATCGTCGTCGATGGCGGGCGTCTTCCGCGCGTCCAGCGTACTCAACGGCGTCCGGTTTCCGCCGCCACGGTTAACGCTAAAGCTGCCGACTACGCCGATCTCGCCACCGTCGTCCCCTTCGTCGCTGTCGTCGCCGTCGTCGCTCTCGAACGCCTCCGGTTCGTCCTCGTCGACGCCCTCGCCCACCCTTGCCATCCATACACCGGCCATCGGTGGCCGGAAACCATCCTTCACCGGCATTCGCCCCTCGAGCCTGACGGCGGTGGCGACCACGGCAGCCAACAACGCCATCGCCAGCGATCGCCGCAACGCGAACGCATCCTCCTGATCGAGGAACCGGCAACGCACGATACGAAAGCGGCGCAAACGGCGGCAACGGCGGCAACGACGGCAACAACGGCGCCATCAACGACGACGACGACATCGATGACGCAACGACGTGTCCTTACCTCGCGCCGGAAGTGGAAGTAAACGCAACCCAGCCCAGCGTCGTGCTGAACGTACCAGCAAAAAGCCTTCGAAAACACACACACACCCGCACACACAAAGTCACACGTTTGGCCGCGCGTATGAAAGCCTAGCCGGCGCGTGTACAGTAGCACAATTTTCCCATTTGGATCATATATAGTCGGAGGCGCGTGTGCATTCAACTTCACAATACGTTGATGGTGTCCAGCGTTCTTCGATCATCTGTAAATAATGTCACATTTGGTCGTTTTTCTTTCCCATTGTACTATATCGCGTAGGAATCCCTAAACCCTTCATACTTGATAGAAACGCGGCCATCGGGCCATCGAAGGACCCAACACCCACGGCATCCTGCGTTGTTTGTTCTAGGCTCCAGTAGCAGTTTTTAAGGCGTTTTCGTTTTACTTAGTATTTTACTTTGCCTTGAAGCAGGGGCGACTTCCACAGCAAGCTGGAATCCCATTTTTTCGCGGCCTCTCCTGCACGCGTGTGTGTCGTTTAGGTATTTAAGGTTGCATTGCCAGGTAGTGGGGGAAAAAAGGCAAAAGATACAATTTAAACCAAGCCATATCATGTTTGCGGCGTTCCAAAACGGCTGCTCGCTAATTTCATGATGATAAGAATTAGAGAGCGAACCAAGGCAGGATAGGTGGCATTAGGAGGACGGATGTGGGTCTTGATTGTAGCTAAAACCACCCGTTTTATCGTCCAATCTTCTACCTTTCGCCACTCTCTTACTCCTTCCCTGTGAGAAACCAGGCCACTTTTCTATACTGTAGAAACTCGCGTGTCATCTAGCAGGAAGTATCGGTCATTACCGTGTTTTGCGTGTGTGTGTGTTTGCGTATGCGTGTGTGTGTTTGAGAGATAAAAGGACATACATATAAAGAAAGAGATAGATATAGAGTGCAAGAGAGAGAGAGAGCAACTTCCCCGTGTCAGATGCATTTAACTAACAGAACGCAAGAAGAACGGTGTTAACTCCATCAAGCGTGTCGATCACTCGATCAGAAGAAGCTGGTGCATCTGCAGATTTTGTCGGCGGTAATCTTCGAGCGTGATTCGAGCAAAGTCAAATATGAGGAAATTAAACTTAAGGATTCGAAACAAAAAGCTATAAACTAAAAATAACGCACTCTCAAACAGTACACACGAAGAATGTGTTGTCGTGGATTGGACAATAGATAGATTATGTAGCGTAGCTGGATTGAATTGATTGCAACGGAACGTAAAACAAACAGACACATTCATACACTTACACAAACACACATAAACACATACACACATCCAAGGATAAAAAATAGATGTAATATGAAACAACAATTGTAATATAAAAAAGCGTACCTTAAACATAGACCTAGAGTTACTGAGTTTGAACCCAAACGAGTGTGTGCGATAAGTTAAATTCAAGCGGTCAGAAGAACAAACTAATGGTTAAAGAGTGGAAACAGCAAGTCAAGTCCTCGGATTGGACGGCCACCCTTGGAGGAAAAGGGGGAGAGACATTCAACCGGAATTTTAAGATGAAGCGTGAAAGAGCTGTGGAGAAGTGGACAAGTGTTCGCAAACCTATGATGGATGATGTGCACATTTTGGTGTTTCGTGTGATTTTTTTTTATTTTTTCCTCCGGTTCTTCAAGATAGATGCAAGATAAGATAAGAAGCGGGAAGAAATTCGTAAAAAAAAATTGGCAAACAAAAACACCAAACAAGTCGCGATCAAATTGCGACTGCTCTCGGAACATTGGTACTGAAACTACGATAAGATGGAAACAAACAAACAAACAAATAAGCAAAAACCAACCTATCAAAATGGAATTTAATTACTGCGGTTTCTCCTCCCTCACCCCCCCCGCTTTGGGTACGGCTAAGACCAGAAAGTTATTAGTCTTAAAAGTTCCAACAAAAACCAAATGCTAGTCTTATTTGTTAAGTAATCCGCAGAGGAGCAAACCGAGCGACAGTTTAGTGCGGCAGTGTGTATCAAAAATAATTGTAAAGATTATTATTATTATTAATATTATTATTATTATTGCTACAATTATTACATTTGATAGTAAGCAAGTGAGCGCGAGCGAAGCAGATGAAAACAGAAACACAATTATAGTGGAAATAAATAAAAATGCAAAACAAACATGTCATTTGAAACAAAACCACCTCTTTAATGTATTTTGGAGATAATAAATTCCGAAAAGGGGCACGCCATTGTTTAAGTATAATAGGTTTCCTAAACGTAATTTTTTTAAATAATAAATAATGATAACAATAGGTACAATATTATGCGAAATATTACCCTACATTCACGGAAATATTGCTTTTTTTCATGCTATACTTCGAAGCAGTTTTTTGTTTTACTATTGAAAGGAAAAAACGATATTAAACTAAACTACTTTTCAATAAAAATAAGTAGCATTTATCAAAAAATATTTACATCTTATATTTTATTACAATTTATACCAGCAATATAAATGAATCACTCTGTAGCCAAGTGCACTTGGTAAGATTCACACTTCACCATGATAGTTCAAAATACAATTGTGAAATTTTTAACTACAGACCGATGGAGAACCTAAGATTGCCGTAATGATTAGTCACCGCGCAGCAGGTTCTCTGCAGTAAACAGAACAGCTTGAAACAAAGCAACACTGTTCCGCAAACGCAAACAATTACGCGATACATTTTGGCCTATCTTATCGGTGAACGGAGGAAAATAATCGATAGCAGTGAATGCTGATGATAGAAAAGCTACTCTACTGGCAATATAGCACCAGACATAACGTTGTAAAATTATGGAATTCCCGCGAGTAACGTTTCTTCTTCCTAAAACATGCCTCATTTCATCAATTGGTTATGTATTTTGTTCATTAACTTGTGCATACAACGTAACTACAACGGTCAACTGCTGTCTTTTCTCAAAGTGAAATTCCATGTGGGATAGTAAAATTCAACTGTTTAAGACACTCTCTTTGATTAAAAAAATATAATATAAAGAACTTACCCTTCCTAAGGTTCAAACTGCAGATTCAACAAACCCGATTAACCGTCAATAACTATTTTTTTAAAAGTATCACATGTGCTTCCAACCCATCGGCTAGTATACGAACACCGAATGTTGCTAGTCGAAGGGAAAGTAAAACGTCAAACGTATTTGTTTTCATTGCAAGATTGCTGTTCTGGCTGTTTTAACTATTCCCATTGATTAAATCAACAATTTTAAAATCTATTAACTAGTGTGAAAAAAGCGAAGGTATATGACATCTTTGTACCGCACAAATAAGGCATGTTTATAGGAATAATTGCCAAAAACACAATGTTTGTACAGTCTCGTGCAGCCATGCCGGCCAATGTTTTGATGTCGTAATCGTTAACCCTTGAGGCATGTGTCTCGCCGGCAAGAAGCATACTTTTAAGTGGAGGCCAAATGTAAAATTGCCATAAATCGTTAAAAGTTTGATGTGTTGTATTTGGAGATCATATTAGTTTCAATCATCGAACGTGTATTGTGTGCCATTTCCACGGCCCCATGGGACGTGCATAATAATAACATTATCATTGTTGAACACATCAATTAAACTGCCCATCAAGGGACAATCACTGCTAGCATCATCATACCGACCGTGCAGCCTGCAATCTAATCTTTTTCCTCCATTTATAATCACAACTACGTTGCGTTTTTCGCTGTATGTGTTCACGGGAAGATCAACCTCAGCAGTGTACCGAAGAACAAACCCGACTGCCAACAGTTGAGCACGCGATAAGACACCAATCGCAACGGCAAGAAACATGGCTGCGCTGGCTTCGTTGTCGAAAGTCTGCTCTCGATTGGCAAAGCCCGCACTGCAGGCGGTAAGTATTGGAAGACGAGTTAACCAAAGCAAATAACAATCGTTCCCACTTACATTGATTAACACGGTTTATTGCAGGGACTCAAGATTCCGTCTCGAAATCTGAATCTATTGGAATACCAAAGCAAGAAACTTCTGGAAGAGAGTGGAGTGGCAATTCAAAACTTTCGTATTCTGGAAGGCAAGAAGGATGCGGATGTCCTAAAGGATTTCAGTGAGTTGTGATCATTTAGGATCTTATGTTGCAAACCACACAAGATTAATCTTTTGATGTCACCCAATTTTAGATGTAAATGAATACGTTATTAAAGCACAGATCCTTGCTGGTGGTCGGGGTAAAGGTCACTTTGATAATGGCTTCAAGGGTGGTGTGCATATCACCAAGGAGTAAGTATCGCTTATTGGAAGGTCCTACAAAACTGTCAGTTGAATAAAAATAATTGATTGCTTTTTATATTGCAGCCGGTCGCAAGTTATTCCACTGGTCGAGAAAATGGTGGGTCATAAGCTAATCACCAAACAAACGCCCAAGGATGGCATCCTCGTCAAGAAGGTGATGGTGGCCGACAGCATAAACATTGTGCGCGAAACGTACCTCTCGATCGTGATGGACCGTCAGCACAACGGACCGGTGCTGATCGCTTCACCCGCCGGCGGTATGGACATCGAGGCGGTCGCCGAGGAGACGCCGGAGAAAATCAAAACCATTCCGATCGACATCAACGGTGGGATTACGCGCGAGCAGGCCCTCGAAGTGGCCCGATTTTTGGAGTTCCGTGGGCCGCTAGTCGAGCGAGCTGCTAATGAAATCACAAAACTATACAACCTCTTCACCAAGGTGGATGCCGTCCAAATCGAGATCAACCCGCTGGCGGAAACGGACGATGGGCGCGTGATTTCCGTCGACGCAAAGCTCAACTTTGACGACAACGCGCAGTTCCGGCAGCGGGACATCTTTGCGATGGAAGTGCACGAGGACACCGACCCGAAGGAAATCGAGGCGTCCAAGTACAATCTGAACTACATCGCGATGGAGGGCAACATCGGGTGCCTGGTGAACGGAGCCGGCCTGGCGATGGCCACCATGGACATCATCAAGCTGAACGGGGGCAGTCCAGCAAACTTCCTGGATGTCGGTGGGAGCGTAAAGGAGGAACAGGTACTGAAGGCCTTCCAGATTTTAACCTCCGACCCGAACGTGAAGGCAATCCTGGTCAACGTGTTCGGTGGCATCGTGAACTGTGCCACGATCGCGAACGGAATCGTTAGTGCGACGAAAACGATGAACCTCCAGGTGCCGTTGATCGTACGACTGGAAGGAACGAACGTAAACGCGGCGAAGAAAATCTTGCAAGAGTCCGGACTGAAGATAGATTCTGCCGCCGATCTGGACGAGGCTGCCCGCAAAGCGGTCCAATCGATCTAATTCCAATGAGGTCCACCGCACTTTCGCATGTTAAACTGCATTGCAACGCATCAAAGTCTTCCGAATGCGCCTTGGGACGCGTGAGGCGTTCGGAATTTTTATCGTTTCGGGTCGAAACACAATGGTGAATGGAGTCGTGAATAAATAATGTACCGCATTTTTAGTTGATTTTTTAAAACAATTCTTCATTTTTATTTGTTTTCATTGTACTCTACTTCGATGGTCATGAATCTTGTCAATTGAAAGGATAAAAATCAATGTTGAAAATATGTTACTTAGTAATACTTAATTCGTTAACTATAGATTTCATTGAACAGCCATGGAAAAGGATGGAAAACATTAACACCATTTCATTTACTTGTTTAAGCATCTTATTTGACGGCTAGTTACGAAAATCTCGCTTAAATCTGCCTAAAGTAGGTGATTCAGAACAATTCATTCAGTGGTACACTAACTAATTTTATTCAAAATATGTTGATGCCTTAGGAAAACCAACGACAGATAAGTATCCGATGCGGTAATTCGTTACATTTATTTAATCCAAAATCGAAAAGAGAAAAATACAGCAAACAAGTTCTCATTTGCCGTGTCCTATCCATGACAGGCTCTGTGGTTAGCTTTTTGTACTCAAATCAACCTTTAATGGTTGCTGTGGTATTGAATGTTACAAAACTATAGATATTAGAACTTGAGCACCATGTGCTGCGCTTAGTTAGAAGAGAAAAGATAAGTATGAAAATAATGAAAAAATATGCGCCGTTTTCAGTGTTTGTTGCCATTCTACCAAGTTCTGCTGTCAATTATATCTTTGGCATAACAACACTATATCATATCGACGACATTTTGATACTTCTAGGATTGCAAAGTATCGCATCAGCAAAGAAAAATGATATTTGAATAGAAAAAAAGAAACTACCAACGCCGCCCTCCGCCACCTCTGCGGCCTCCTCCGCCGAACTGACGATCCCGATCCTTCTTCGCCGCAAAACGAGTAGCCATGTCCCGCACCTCCGGCAAAACCTCCTGGTTTGCTTCCTCAAGAATCTTGATGAGTTCCGCCGCGACGCCCCAGTCGCTGCGCGTCAAAAAACTGAGCGAGATTCCACTCCGGCCCGCACGCCCCGTTCGCCCAACCCGATGCACGTACTCCTCGATGTTGCGTGGAAAGTCATAGTTCACCACGTGCGTTATGTCTTCGATGTCGAGACCGCGGGAAGCCACATCGGTCGCTATGAGAATGTTCACGCGCCCCGTTTTGATGTCCTCGAGGGCCTGCTCGCGGTCGCTCTGCTCACGGTTTCCATGAATCGATTGACAACAGATACCGGCAAGGACGAACTCGCTCGACAGATCGTCCGCACGGGACTTCTTGCCGCAGAAAATAATCACCTTATCCGTGGGCTGCATGTTGCGTACAAATTCAATGATTCGATAGAATTTATCGTCCTCATCCATCACCTCGATAAGCTGCGTCACGGTATGCGTGGCCGCCAGGTCGAGCGTTCCGATGTACACCTGGATCGGATCGCTCATGTAGCTTTGCGCCAACCGACGCACCCCATCCGGCCAGGTCGCACTGGTCATCACCGTTTGCCGGTCGGGTCGAATATCCAGCAGTACCTTGCGGATCTGCGGCTCGAAGCCCATGTCCAACATTCGGTCCGCCTCGTCCAGCACCAGATACGTGACGCTGGACACGTTCACCACACCCTCCTGGACAAGATCGTTCAGCCGGCCTGGGGTAGCGATAACGATCTCCACTCCACGGCGTACCGCGTTCATTTGGGCCCTACGATCGCCACCACCGTACAGGCAGATGGCTTTAATTCCTCGAAACTGATACTTTCCAACCTCCTTCTCAATCTGCAGGGCAAGCTCACGCGTCGGAGCTAGCACCAGTACGTTGGGGCCACCACGTTCCTCCCGCGGTACCGACTGTCCTTCGATGTGAATGAACGCCGGCAACAAGAAGGCCAACGTTTTGCCGGTACCGGTTTGAGCGATACCGATCAAATCTTCCCCGCTCAGCAGCACTGGCCACGCTTGCGCCTGAATCGGGGTCGGTTTGGTAAATTTCGCTTTTTGAAGCTCCTCCATCAGATCCGGATAGTCACCGAACGCCTGGTGGAACTCGTTGATCGGGTTCGGGATGGGTTTTTTCTCCCCTGTCTTATCTTTGAACGTACGATCAACGACGATATTGTTATTTTCCTCACGAAACGCGGCCACTTCTGCGGGGCACATTTTTGCCACGTCGGGATGCTCACGGTAGAATTGTTTTGTCAACGGTGGGCACTTGGACCACCGTTCTCGTTCCGCTTCGTCGGAAATTTTGTTCAGGGCCTCCCAATCGATAATATCGTCATTGGCTGGCGGTGCGTAGGAGTAAGATCTGGATGACGACTGTGTGCCATGAGAGTATCCGCCCGAGCGACTGTGACTGTCGTACGAATCGAAATACCCACCACGATTACCACCACCACCACCCCCGCGACTCTCACTGCCAGTGCCTTTGGACCAGCCACGATCCGGGTTACTATCGTAGCGGCTTCCACCATCACGATCGCGATCACGACGATCATAGCCAGAGCCTCCGCCGTGATCCATTCGGCCACCGGATCGAGCGTAATCGCTTCCGCGGGAGCCTTCCGACCGTGTGCCATTAATAATGTCATTAATTGCATTCTGTGCCGCTTCCACGTCCTTCAGCACACCAGAGATGCGTACCGTACCCGATTTGTTGTCTATAAATTGAACATTGAGCGCAACGAAATTAGTCTCCGATCTGACATGCTACATTCCGTACCGACTTACCTATTTGGATGTCCGCTCCGGACTGTTCGCGTAGCTGACGCACTGTTGCGCCTCCTCTACCAATGAGCCGCGGTATCATGCGGTCGCTTACTTCCATCTTTATGGTTGTTCCATCCGACCTTTGGTAGTTGCGGGAACGTCTGTCCTGTCCGGCCATATTTTGTTGGCAATGGCTAGAACCTCGGCCTCGGTAATCTTCCGAAATGGATTCCACAGTAGATGGTACTGTTCCGACAACGGACTGTGTACCAGTGGTGTCGACGTCCCAGCATTCCCCATCGTCCCACATCGATCGTTTCTACCGAATAGTGCGACTCCAAAAGGAGTATACTCTACGTACAGGTGGAAAGTTCACTGTGCGAAGAGTGTTTGTGCGAAAGCAAGGCAAGTTGCTTAATCAGCAGAACGTTGAGGGTTGAGATTTTATGCTACAGTATCAAATCACTCGGTTGTTACCTTGTTACTATCACAGTCCAAAAGAATGTAAGTTTCTTGGAATCCTTATATTTGCCTCGCAAACGATCCGGTACGGGTAACAAAAGTGCAATTCTTGCAAATTGTCTGAGGTAGACCGCGAAAATGACCGGTCAGATCTGACAGCTGGACAGGCACGTTCGCCGAGTACACAGTGTCATGTTGACACAGATAAAAGCGATTTGTCTTGACAGTTATTTTAAAATAAGTGATAAACCAATTACATTCTAACCTAGGCACGAAGCAACGATTAGAAAACGATTTATTGGGTTAATAGTTTTCAGTCTCTGTAAGTTTGCAGCATCAGGCTTTAGAACTATGTTTGCACATATTAGTTTTGTACACATCATTACAATCGCGTGCATGATGATTTGTTGTTCATCGCGATGAGATACTAATCCTATCGTCTGAGCCGTTTCTCTTGTAGATATTTGGAATAAAGAATGATAGCACCCCGCAGCCTATCAGTGAAACTCCAGATATCCAGAATGTAAGCTCGCAGTGGGAATCCAGCAGAATGCCAACGATGTTTGCACCCACAACACTGCCCAGTCTTCCGAACATCAACGAAATGCAAACGGCCATCGCACTGCGAAAGAAAGTTACAAAGTCAGTATTCTGGAAACGTGTCGCAATATGAACAGTCCTACCGTAAGTTGGTCGGAAAAAGGTCTACCGTGCAAGCGTTTACAACACTGATGCAAAATCCGCACGTCAGCAGTATCAGATAGAACCAGATCGCCAGCAGGGGCAAATCGATGAAGACGATGAGTATGCCGCAGATGCCACAAAATCCAAAAATGAATAGTAGAATCGGTAGCCGACCAACGGCGTTCACGATAAGTCCGATGACGGCAAATCCGAGCGCATAAATCGTTTCTAGTACGAACGAATGCTCATAGGCGGAAATGTCCAGCTTCTGGTGGCACACTTCAGGTAATGCTGTCGCATTGGGCCCGCTCTCCAGAGGAATGTTCATCCGAGTAGCGTATACAGCATTACAAACCGTTGTCCTTTCGACACCCCTATCCTCCAGCTCAGCGATCCGGTTCAGGATGTCGGGGAAGAACATGTACATTCCATTGGACGTCAGATAGATCCCGAACTGTAGCACGCAGATGATGGTCGTACGCTTCAAATATGGTCCCATGAACAGCGGTGCTGTCTGTTGCCACATTTGTTTCAGCAACCACAGGCTACTCTTATTGTTGGCCGCTTCCTCCCGCTGAACTTTCGTTTGCTGTGCTTCGGTCTCCTGCAGTAGGGCAGTGAAGGTTAGCTTAGGACCTTTACCGCCGGTGTTCCAGCGGTACATCTTGTGCACGATCGCGATCGTTTCCTGCTCGTGACCCCGCGAGAAGAGGAACTTTGGGCTTTCCGGAAACTGCAGCAACGCGAGGGCGCACACCAAACTCGGTAGCCCACATACTACCAGAAACAATCGCCAAGGACGATACACGATGTTGAGCAGTGGGACGTTAAATTCCCACTCCTGATTAATTACCGACCATGCTATCAGGGGCAGTAAGATGCAACCAACTCCGAAGACGAACGAAGCACCCATGATGGCCCGTGAGCTGTTACGTTTTGCATGAAACTCTCCCAAATAAGCGTAAATGGTGGCAGACGATCCAGATATACTGTAATGAATATAAAATTTAATCGGTTAGTCAACGATATCAGCTATCACATTGGACGGAAAACTTTGACTTACAAGAATCCCGTCAAAAACCGCATCACGGTGATCAGCCAAAAGTTGGTGGTAAAACTCGACACCACAGTTGAGGCAAACGCTAGAAACAGCGTTGGAACTATGACAGTCTTTCTCCCCCGGGTATCAGCCAGAAAACCCCACAAGTGGGAACTGCTAATTATACCGGCGAACGAAATGGCGCTAAGGACCCCTTTTTCTTTCGTGGTCAGCAAAAGATCGCACTCGGCTACCGGGAGCACATAGCTAATGCCCAACGTTTCCAGCAGTACCGCAGCGAGAATGGTGCCGGAAATGGTGATCAACACTAGATTGTAAATACCAAATTCTAGGGAAAAGCAAATCAAAGAAAAGAAAATAAACACTTAAAATATTGTGAAGATTAAAAAACGCTCGTTTAACTCACTGGTCATCAAGAGAGCATCGTCAAGCTTTACGGGACGCTGGTATGGCACATCTTTTGATTCTGCAAGAAAGTAACAATATAATCGTTCAATATTACATCACCTCCGACTCATGGGTTGCTTCGGGCTGTATTTGTTACACTGTAAACTTACCGGGAAGTTTTTCAATTGTGTCCTCCATTGTAAAACAATATCGTTAAACCTAGCTAGCGATCTTTGATGAATGGCGTCTGACTTTCACCGTGGCAAACTTCGCAGCATTCTCGATGGGTTTTGCTGATTTCATCCCTTTATATCACCGCGATGATGTCTCCCCCATGGAGCCTGGATATGGCTTGGCCATAAATCTTGCCGTACAGCTGCACTGAGCAACAAACCCCCCTCGGTACTCGCGGGAGAGCTCGTAAAACAAACTGTAACTGTTTGACCTAACAACAAGCTCCAGACTGCCGGGAGGTATTTTTTATCAAATCTGGGGGGTATCAAATTAAACAAAGATCCATAATCTGGGTGGGCCCCACTGGCAGCA